>NC_081163.1:8890660-10090660 GCF_012432095.1 Onychostoma macrolepis
TAATGTATTCTGGGATTATTTACACAAGTCTTACTAACACCATTGTTCAACCCACTTCTTACCATAAATAAACACTTTTCTGTTGTCAGTTTTGTTAGTCTTTTCTTAAAACACACTTCTGTGCTTCGGCTACTTTGTGTTCAAATTTCTCTCTTCTCTGCATGAGAATATTACATGTCAAGGCTTTAGCTAAAGCTCTTTATTGTAATGTCAACTGAAATATTTGTGTATTTTAAGTTTTAAGCAAATGTATAAAATCAGGAAATGCTGTTATATGATGACTTAAATGACAAACAAGAACTAAACTGGAAAGTACACATCATTTTTATAAGCAGTGACTCATATTTGAAGTCAAACAAATGCTTGGTTGGTGAGTCTCACGAAAAATGTCAAGAACATGTCCGGGTCATATTTCACCCCAAAATATGATATTTTTGGTGATTCTTTAAACCAATGGTTCTCAAAGTTTGCTTAAAGATGTATTATTTAAATTATTAAGTATTAATGCATCATAGGAATAATTGATTGTACTGTTTTTATTTTAATTAAAAATTACAGTATTATTTACTTTAGCCTTAACCCTATAAAAATTAAATGAAAAATATATTAAATCTAGATATAATGTTATGATAATAGAGAGGGAAAATTTGGTTTTTGTTTTGTATTATCAATTGATTTTTGTGACTTTTTCAGATTCTCAAATATTAATAAAAATATATTTAGATTTTAGGATTTATGCTTTAAAAAGCTTTATGCTTTTGTTATAATGCCTTTATTTTTATTAAAATAAAAAGGTGTCATTAATCTTAACCCTATAGAGAGTAGTTAAATATTATTCATTTTTTAAACATCTAGATGCATTAAGATAATGAGAATTGAGAGGGAAAATGTGAAAATATCACTATTAATTATGAATATTTTATTACAATGTAAAGGCATCATAAAATTATTTAAATTTTGGGGTAAAATGTGACTTAAACATGTTTAAAAAAATAACTTTAGCACACCCTTTAACAAATAAAAAGTACCTTACCTCAGTCATTTAGTTTCCATGTTTAACCTTTATTTTCTCCTCTTGTAGGAGACAAATGAGCAAACCTCAGCGACGCCACCTGCTGATGAATTAACATTGTCACAACCCGATACATTAAGTCCAGCAGAATATCTCTCCCAAGGACCTACTACCAGTGCATTCATTCCTCAAAACACACATCCCATCCGTCCTGTGGAAGAACCGTCTCCATCCGCAGGGAGAAACGAACCAGTAGAAAACTCAACACCATTGCCAGGACACTCCAAACAGCAGCCTCCAATAGCACAACCACAATCCAAAATCAACTGAACTTCTTTGAGATATAGCCTTATTATTTAGAGACATGTTATGGGGCGTAAAATGTAACAGCTGACTTTGGACCAAAAAATTTTTTCGTTGACCTACAGGTATTCTACATTAGCGAGGGATTTGCTTTCCGAGGCGATAAAATCAATATGCTTTGCACTGCCACAGTTGATGTCTTGCCTTAGTCGCAAAGGGTCTGCAAGTCTCTGTACAGAATGCTTGAAGGTCAGTGCCTATGAGGAGATCTGCACATAACCGAGCGTTTAATGCTTATAATCCAACAGCTGAGGTGCTTCAGCGTGATATACATGGAACTTGACATTGCAATAGAGAAGTATAGTTGCTTTGCACTCTGTATGTTATTTTGCTAATCGTGCTTCCATATTTCTTGTGACCAAATTTAAATATAAAAACATCTACTCTGTATAAAATATGTAAAAGTCATGTTCTGTTCTTTTATACATAAAACCAAGAGTATAGTAGCTATTACAAACCATAAAAAGGTATTGATTTGCACTATATGGTGTCTGAAACCATCTGCCTCTCAGCTTTGTGTATAAGTGACCTCTGCTTATGTTTACATTATGAAACAATACAATATTCTGTTTGAGAATTTAGCCATTTGTCTTTTTTTTTTTTATTAAATTAGATGGCAATATAAAAGACTGTAAAATTTCAAATGTTTATAAAAGCATACATTCTTTAGATAAAAGTTCAATAAAAAGGAAATAATTGAAATGGCAGCATGTAGATATGTAAACCCACATTGATATCGGCCCCCCCAAGACTAGGATTGGACACCCCTGCACTAAAGATCATGGTGATTGAAAAAAGATATATATATATATATATATATATATAACATGGGAGGAAAAACAAATAGGCTATTTTAGTGCTTTTGTGCTCCCAAAGAAACTGCATTCGTTCACAAATCCTTTGCATTCTCCCAAAAATGTAAAGTTCCTGGGAGGAATAGCCTACAAACATTTTCCCAATGAAAAGGATTCTTGGGAGAACGTAAAAATTGTGCATAAAAGCAGCTTTTTAATCAAAATGCCCCTTGAGGTTTCCTATAATTGTATCATTTGTGAGCTCCAAAAATGACAAAAAAAGGACCATAAACATAGTCATGTTGCCCTATATTCCATGTCTTCTAAAGCCACAAGGGGCAGTGGAATGAAAAAACTAAATTAAAAGCGGCCAAACACGTCAGTCTAGCGCATGTTTATATAGAAAAACAGCGCAAAAGCTCATTCTGTGTGAATGCCTCTTCCAATAGGTGATAAAAAAATTTTTTTTAAAAGGCGCGAAGAGTTAACTCAATGGTCAAACATGTCTAGCTAGCTCATATTAAATTTTTTTTTTTAAACAATGAAAAAGTAGCATAGAGGAATGCAAAAACGACTTTTGTTTGAACAGCCACTAGGATAGCTTTGTGTGATAAATAGACCTAAATTTAAGTTGGTATTCAATAATACGTTCTTTGAACATAGCATTCTATCATATGAGGTCAGAAGACATGGAACAGAAAATGCTTTGATTTCAGTTTTGGAGCTTTTGGAAACCTTATGTCCTCGTTTGTAGATTCTGCTAAACGTCTTCTACTTGTTCCAAGGAGGTTTGGATTAAGATGAGGACATTTATAAGTGCACTGTCCCTTTAACCAACACTAGAGGGCACTGTTTCCTTAAATTACATAAATGCTGTGGTACTGTATGTGTTGAGACATTGTCTTGAGCATTTGAGGCGAATGTATTAGCGACTGCAATGATGTCCTGATGATCTGATATACCTGAGAGCAGCAGAGTCACTAGTATCTAAAAACATACAGTATGTACAATACAGTGTTATTCCCAGCTCTGCATCACTTGGGTACAAGAATACAAACTCCTGCTAAAAAAATATAACCGCCCACGCTGTCTGAAAGAGATCGCAAATGAGAGCTAAAGATTATTTTTTACAATCCTTATGGACCTACTAATGTTCCTTAGAGTTGTTCCTTCCTAAAAATATTTTGCAATTCAAAAAGTCTCTTTAAAATGAACGTAAAATCACATCCTACAGACAGGACAATTTTAAAAGAAATCCTGGTCTTCTGGATCCATGTGTTCTGGCTGAGGGGTGTAGGAGACGGGGGGATACGGGCAGACAGCTGGAGTATATACATCAGGACTGGGGATGTTATTTTGGGTTGGGGGACTGTTTCTCTCCAGCTCGTCTTCGCTATTGTCCTCTGCTTCTCCTCTGTGCGACTGGGAGTCGCTGGAGCTGCTGTTAAAGAGCACGTTTTCGTAGTACGCCCCGCCAAGCCCATACTGATTCTCATGATTCTGAAGCTGCTCTTGAGTGATGTGGCTGCCACTGCGCAGAAACTCTGCATATCTGAAAGAGGCAGAAACAACTGGTGAGGAATATCATGAAATAAAATGGGATATATACAGTACGTGTGCCCTTTGATCGTGCTTATTTTAATGAATACAAAATTTGAATACCTATGTGGTGATCTGAGCCTTAACACAGTGTCCCATGCAGGAAAGCCAGGCCTGTTACAATGCTCCCGTAATTCATCCAAAGAGGCTCTGGTGTAGATCTCTCCCTGCTCTCTGTATTGCTCCTCAGTCAGTAGCCTAGCCTTGGGCCGTTTCTTCCTCCGGAACAAGCCCAGGAATGAGTAAAAGAGACTGAAGGCAGAGAGTCAAAGTTAATATACATTTATGATTACATATTTCACATGTTCAAAGGTTCATTTTAGCATACGATTACGACATCAATATGTGTTAAGAAGCATTGATTTTGTATCTGGGAAAACTTTCTAATTTGGCTGACATTATGAATCCTTCTTAAACCTCGGTCACACTAGACTTTGAGCATAATGTGACATCACATTCTGCAGTCTTTTTTTAAAAAGAGAATTCAACATGTTATACATCCAAAATGAAAAATTATGCAGTCTACTCCACTGTACTGCAACGCTGCATTCCTACAGATTTAAAGTTTCCTTCTTTTAATTCAGCTAAGACGTCACACCGTGACTTACCAATCTACTATTGGTTAAATTTTTTCACATCATACGAATATGCAGGGCAAAGTTCACCAAACTTGAACTTTGGAGCGCAGTAAAATTTACATAAGCTTGTGTCTCCCGTCTCCTGCATTCGCATTTATGTGAATGAAAGTCAATGGAACAAGAAGTGTAGTGTCACCAGCACTTTTTAACTCCTTTCTTCCAACCTCCTGGCTCCATTTTGGTAAGTAACCATGATCAGTTGTTGAATGCAATTGGGTGGGGAAAATATAAAGCCCTGCCCAAAAAATTTCTTTCCCATTTAAGTTTGTGGTGCTTTTCTTACCTGCAAATCCACATCAGAAGGCTCCAGACCAAGGGCAGAATCTTCCAGCACAACAGGAACATGATCAGTACATAGCAGGCGGGGGGGAAAGTGATCCCATAGTACACCAAAACCATGCCCACTACTTGCATACACCAGGTCATAAAGTGGAGGGTGTGTTTGTTGGTGATGGGGGCATGTTTATAGCATACAGCAAAGCTAAATAAGCCAGATATGAGCACATAAACTGCAGAGAAAGAGAAAAAAGAAAATGTCAACATAAATTTTAAATGTCAAGTTTGGTATTATTGACCTCCCTACACATGCATGCATACATACAGCACCTTACCATTTTATGAAGTAAGGTAACAATAAAAAAGCACGCCCAATTTGTGTCAGACAGAAGCAGCCTGCCTGAGCTTGCCTGTCATAAACAGCCCATAAAGCAACAGTAATAATACATACACACAAAACTCAGATTGCAACAGTCACAATAGATCTATACACACTGAAACAACCCAATGTCACGTTGAATATTAATTTTTGGTGAACCATTTCTTAAAGGCAAGCTTTCACTTGCTAAAATGTGCACTGTGTGACTGTGACATCAATATTAAATAGCGGATTGTCATGTGGTATATTTGCCAAGCTTACTACACTCACTGAATGCAAACATTATGGGCTATTGCTGCAACAGAGCAATGGATTGCTAAATACTCTATAATACAATCAAAGGAACAATAGTGAAAAATAAATGTAATAATATTGGTTACATTAATTGACTGGGTCATTATTTACTCACTATTTATAATTTATTCACTATAAAGTGATTCCTAATCATTCTTGTGTTTTGATTTCTTATTAACAATGGTGAAAATAGTTAAGTTAGATGGGGTCTGTCAAAAAATCCACTAAATTTCCAAGTCGTCCTAAGCTATAT
The DNA here is from genome assembly GCF_012432095.1 of Onychostoma macrolepis. Taxonomy (NCBI): domain Eukaryota; kingdom Metazoa; phylum Chordata; class Actinopteri; order Cypriniformes; family Cyprinidae; genus Onychostoma; species Onychostoma macrolepis. The sequence continues at coordinate 8,896,269 of NC_081163.1, forward strand.
GAAACCTTTTAGTGAAATCATTAAATAAAAAATAAAATCACTTTCATTGTAACGAAAATGTATTATATGAACAGATAGCTCTTTTAACTCTTAAAAACAAAAATCACCTTTTGACAGTAAGTCACAAAATGCTTTTTTTGATTGAACATTTCCTTTAACGTTACAGTAGATCTGAGAAAACAAAGAAGAAAAAAACAAAGAGGAAATAAAAGGGCCAAAAAAGCAGACATTCACTGGGTCTGTAATCCTGCCAGAGCCTTTTTGTTTTAGGCATAGAAATCAATGTTCCAGCAGCACTGCAGCTTCTTTCCCTTAATCTTAATATGCCTGTGGTTCTCGCATTCAAACACCGATGCATTTACATACTGCGAGTGCTTGAAGAGGGAAATTGATTTGGCAGAGAATAGAGTCTATTGAGCAGTCAAGAGGCAGTCATTTCAGCATTCAAAATACTTGGCCCTCATATTATAACACTAACGGAGCCAAGATATACGATACAAAAGGTGAATCTCAATCTGCTCTAGACTGTTACTATGCGATGCTGGCATGTACTAATGCGAGCGCTTCAGCTGATGAAACATGCAGCGAGAGTGTAGAAGGATAATCTGTCTAAATGACATGTACAGTAATTATTCTATTGTATAAAGAACACGTCAAGCAAATTAACAGACAACACGTGGCATTCGACTGAAACACAAAACTGTACAAAAGGTACATTTGAAAGACCATTTATTAACATTAGCGAAGGCTTACTGTCTGATGTAATTAGCTGATGAGATGATTGCAAAGGAAAACAGGGCAAGATGGGTTGTAACAGAAAGAGGTTGCCTAGTTACCCAGTAATTCCATCCAGTGCTCAGTCACAATGTCATCCCATTCATTTAACACCCTCTGGATCCCCATGTAGGACAGACCATAGCCAGCGCCCAACAACACCAGGAACAGCCCTCGCTGGGGGAGGGAAGAACAGAGCCTTAGTGAATGTGCTTGACCTTCTGACATGCCCCAAAACTGAGATGCCAATCATTCTGTAATTGATTGCACAACCCTGTTTTTTTTTTTAATAAATCCTTACGATGATGCACATGCCTGAGGATGTTTGTGTCGAGGAGTGAGTCTCCACCTCGCTTTATCTTTAATCTCATCGGCAGAGACAATGCCAGCATTGACAGGCTTAAACTCATACTACTCATCCAACATGTTTGATCAGTGTGAGTAAACATGTAATACTGTGTACCATGATCAAGGATGTGACAGAAGCATTACACACCGTTGGTACGAAGTTTCGGAGCACAAGCGTCAGGAAAGCAAATGTGGCTGTGACTCCTAGTATAACTCCAGTGGTGTAGAAGAACAGTGAGCTCCTAGAAAACAAGAAGAGTTGGTTAGAATAAGAAGTTTTAAGTTAAGTTTCAACCACAAATGAATTAAATATCAATTTAAAGTGACCACAGCTGTCAAGCATCAAAAAGGACAAAAAAGCACTGTAAAAGTAGTTCACATGACTTGTGCACCATATTCATATAATATTTTTTGCATTAGAAAAATCACTGAGATTTAGCTTGTTATTCAAGAAAAATCTTCCCTAATTACAACACACGTGAAAACCATTGCCTTTTATCATCAAATCATGTGTGGAATGCACATGTGTTTCAATGTTAATGCAGGTGGGACTTCAGAGCATTGGTAGACAGACAGATTTTCAGCAAACAATTATTAAATTTAACTGTAAGGCCCCCCACTGTTCAAGAGCATATTCAAAGCCCCCCATGTGAGCTAATATACTTCAGCTGACAAAGCTGCTAGTTTCACTTTTTAACTGTTTAATTTACAAAAACTAGAAGTGTCAATATATTGAAACAATTACAGAATATTAATAAAAATTAAATAAACTATAATTCCAGGCATTTCAAGAACTAAAAGTATTTCACACTTTATGACCATGCAATTACATGGCGCTTCCAGATGTTCATGATTATGGGATAAGGTTTGGCAATATTTCAATCATATAAATATCAATCATATAATATTTTATAGCTTTACATAAATTTTTTTTTTTTTAAATCACATGAATTACAGAATAAATTTCCATTACATTTCTAGGTCTGTAAAATCACACTATTTTACACCGTAAAAAAAAGAAATAAAAATAATTAAAATGAAATGGCCATGAATTAAAATAAGATTGACCCTATATTTAGTTGTTTATCTGTTTAGCTGTTTAGTTAGTTTAAAGCTTGTTTTGAAAGCTTTTTAAAAATAATAATAATAATTTTAAGCCATCTTGCAGCTCTCTTTGTCTGGTTGAGAACCACTTTAAAAAAGGCTTTATAAATTTTAAATCATATACTGAACTGAATATCCCTTATCCAGACAGCACAAGCAGGCATTAACTGACACCCAAAATATGACTGCATAAGACTAGAATGTACTACAAAAGACACACTGACCAATTTTACCATGCTTTTACAGTCTTTTTTTTTTATTGACAGATGGTCTCTATAAAAAAAGGCTGCACAAAAATTCTTCAATAAATCAGCTCCATTTTTTAGGTTAACAATTCTTTAAAATGTAGTGTAATTTTTTATATTAAACTACTTTATCTTATCCCAGTTTAAGGTGGCTTAATTAGTTTGCAAAAAAAAAACCTTGATCAAAATTAAATCTGACACTCTACTGCAGATTATCTCTAGATGAGAACATCTAAACTACAGCTAAATTGCCACTTACCTGCATATGTTTCCCGCTCTGAAAAACAGCACCAGCCCACACACAAAAAGGAGGAAACACATTCTATTTAACCCTGCAAAAGAACATAAATGATCATGATTCATTGCCAAACTACTCTTTGTAAGAATAAAGTGTGAGTGATTTTCTGGCTCACTTTTGTTGGAGACGTGTAGTGTATATTCAGTATTGCTTCTAGGCGACTTGGTCATGAAGCAGACATCTTCATCAACCAGAGGAATGTCTAAAGACTTCTCCTTTTGGATAGTGGACGGCCAGTAGTGTTCAACAAAGCAGGTAATAACTGTCAGAAGATCATCCGGATGGTGGCAATTTCCAGTCTCCATCGGGAACACGACAAAGACGTCATTATCACTTGTCACGTTTACCTGTGAACAACATGTTGTGTCTTGTCAGCATTCAATTTAAAGGAGTTAAGCCAAATTATTATTATTTTTTTTGTCTTTGTTTACTCACCCTATGTTGTTCCAATTAAAAAACACTACATTAAGAAGAAATATTACAGCAGGATGCAATATTACCTTGAAGGTGGACCAGATGTCCTTCCATTTGATTACTGTTCCAGGTCTGTAACAGAAGCACCGACTCCCAGAATACTCGTGGGCACTGTCTCCTTTCACATAGGTGCAATCTGTCAGAATCAGGAAAGGATCAGAGTTACTCCTCTGCTTTGATTTAACAATCCCCATCATCCTTTTCTTCTTTTCTATGTCTAAAACAGTACAAAAGCCTCCCAGAAACAGACCAACTGGCTCCAGAAGAGCTTCTGCCCACAGACTAAATTCATCCTAATCACTGTACTAATACACAACTGCTGCATCCTCACTTTCTAAAAACCTGACATGCTCATGCGTTAGTATTACTCACACAATTTATGTTGTTCATTTATTAAACAGATGTATCACTTACGGCAGGGTTTCCCAAACTGGGCTTCATAAGTGAACTGTTACTGCAGGAGATTTGTAAGTTGATGGTAAGCTAATAATTAAATAAATCATAAAAATGTACAAATAATTTGAAAAGCATACAAAATGAAACACTAAAATTAAAAATGGATCAAATATTTTATTTGTTCTATCTAATTTCAATGGCCTTTGTGTAGATAAAGATGGCCATCTTAAAGCATGACTGTTTGGATTCATATGAAATGGTAACACTTTACCAATAAGAGTCTATTTGTAACAGCAAAGAAGCATTGTTCATTGTCATTTATTATTACATTTAAAAATTGTAAAGTTCTATCTGTTATCATTAGTTAATGCACTGTGAACTAACATGAATGATCATGGTATAAGCCTAATTAAATATTTAAAAAGTACTGTACATTTTCATGGTTCACAGTTTTTATTTTTGTAATAAAGTTCAGCACTTTTTTTACTTGGAGAGTTATGTTTGTTTTCATTCGGTATTCATTGTAAAAGGTATGGATTGATTAACTGGTTATCGGCCAGTGCAATCCAACTTAGTTATTGTTATCGGTAAAATCCAGTATCGGTTGACCTCTAGTTATATAATCCATAAAACTAACTTATCAAGTCTGCTTATTTGGAATGACTCCACTGTCAGATATTGTTCCTAATACAATCAAATAAAATAAAAATTTGTTGTGCTAAGAACACATTCATTTAATGCATAAACACTTCCCACACTGTTTTCATCATGGACATAATAAACAGGACCTAAAATTAGGCCTCGTAAGTCACAACTAAAAAATATGGAACTGATAAGAAGAACCTGAAACAGCAAATGAATGAGTCTATACAGATGCTCAGTCAGAAATTATTATCAGAGAAATTGCAGAACCTCTTAAGGTAAGATAAGAACAGGTTAGAAGGACTATGATAAGATTACATACACATGCACACAAACCAGTTATGTTTGGTTATTGTTGTTTGAATGCTGAAAATGTCAGATACTTAAACTGTAATCCATATTGCTTTTTCTAAAATAAAAAAGAAAACCAAATACTACCTTATATTTCCTTATAGTCTTTTTTTAAAAAGTTATGTAACAATGTTCTTATATAACTATTTTTTACAGAACAGTCTTTTTTACTTAAAAACTTAAAAATACAAAATATGAACATAACTTTATAAATGGAAAAAAATAATAATAACAAAGTCTCTATCTAGAAAGCATTACGGGTATAAAAAGTAATTATAAGTAATGGGTTTTGACATACATTGTGTCCAGCTCTCATAATTCACAACACAAATAAAGAATAGTTTAACTGCACTCGGTGATTGTATTGCATTCAAAATCCCATAGATAAAGGTATGTCGAGTAACATCTATACACAATGTAACTCTTTTGTAATGTTAGTGATGTTTATTTATGCTTCAGTCTGTTTAGCATATGACTCAAATCATTTACCTGCGTATGAATAGCCTTTGTTTCCTTCTGCACTTTGCCAGGAAGCACACAAAAGAGTTAAAACGGGTATAAAAGCAACTAACTTTCCCATGTTTTTGTGGCTTATTGTGTTAAATGAATGGATTTGACAAAAATTGCAGGTTAATGACTGGTCCGCTAAGCTAACTTGAGCTAAGCTAATGTTTTCGGTTTCAAATTCGGTGGGTTTCGTGTAACCCAGACCAGACTAACAGTTTCAGAGTGCACGATGGGTCCCGATATTTCATTTACTCATTTATCAATTAGAATTGATCATGTAGAACGCTAAATGACAAAAAAAAAGTCGTTAAATACACAAAAACACATTATAAGCTATTTTAAAGTTAGGTTATAGACTTAATGGAGTCTATTGGGGCGCTTTAGTGTTCGATTAATCCAGTCTTAATCCGCAGTCAAAGGTTTAAAAATAAACAACAGTAGCCTATATTTTTTTTTTGATAGATTTTAGATAGACATTTAGTCATTTAGCAGACGCTTTTATCCAAAGCGACTTACAAATGAGAACAATAGAAGCAATCAAAACCAACTATTGTACTATTGTAGTTTTAATAGTATTTTCAGGTGGCTTCTGTTTTATATATATATATATATATATATATATATATATATATATATATATATATATATATTTAGTCTTTATTTTAAATTTAGCATGAGTTTTAGTAATTTTGTTATGTGCTTTTGTCATTTTTATTACTTTTTGTTCATTTTAAATTTGACTATTTATGTTTAATTTATTTTTATATCAGTCTTCATTTATTCCTAGTAATTTTAGTGCTTTATCTTCTCAGTTAATTTTTCGACATTTCAAGTTTTTCCATCTAATATTTAGATTTTATTTTATTTCAGCATTAGGCCTACTTAAATCAACAAAAATGTTTTAATAGTTTTAGCTTTAGTTGGCAAGTTCAGAATACAATAAATTTGTACTGCTTACTGCAAAGTATACACTATTGCATGCTGCATGCATTAATACGTTTTTAAATATATTTATATTTAAATGTTGTGGAAAAAAATGCAAGAAAAATTCTGATAATAATAGTATTTTGATATTACATCCGTTTGTTCACAACACTGGAAATGGAAGAAGGCTGAGCATATTGCATTGTCTGTCTGTCTGTTAAAATCTTAAAAATCATGAAAATTTCTATATTAAATATAAATTTTTCTAGTCATGCTCAGGTCTAATGCATTCAATTGGCTCTTCGTGAGTGCAGTCTCTGTGAAATAATTTAAATATCAAAATATAGGAGCTCTTTAATTCCCAAATATAATTAATTGTTACTATCTAGTAAAATTGATAAAACACTTGTCTATCAGCAATTTTAAATGTCTAGTCCTGCAAAAGCAGTCTTGAAGCAAACACAAAGATGAGCTGTGGGAAGAAAAACGTTAAACCAAAATCTAGAGGAGACCAGATGAAAATGTCATCTCTGTGCAGTCTTCGCCCTTTGAAATGGAAGGGGGATTTTTGTGGTGGGCGTAGACACAGCAGGCGGCTGCTTTCTCATTTCTCTAGGATGCAGAGACAACAGCGGCTTTTCCTGACAGGCACACCCACGCCAGGCTGAGACCCACTGTCACTTACGCTTGCATGGAGTCAGCAAGCATCTGACTAATGCAGATGCTGTCATTTTGGTTTCTAGGAAGAATTCTAACCTCGTTGCCCCAGAAAGAGAGCATTTCTTTTCTCAGTCAACCTGTTAAATGACAAAATTTCAGTCATTTTGCTGCTTGCGCTCAACAATAACGTTTAGCTCTAATGAGGCTTATATCTTTAGTTGCTGTAGCAGACTGTCACAAGGTTATGTCCCACAGGGGAAAGTATTAAGAAAAAAAGTGTTGGTTAGAGGAAGGCTTTGTGGTTTTTGTTAAGGTACAGAAAGTCCCTTTTTTGACGCAGTCAGTTAAAGGCCTTTTAACAAAATAACTCAACTAGTTTCATGACCATTGTATGATGCTGGTTCAGAATATTAAGAGCTACTGGTAAATAAGATGAGAAAATAGGTTATTTTAGCATAATCATAACATTTATGATACCGATGTGGATTTTTGTTTTAATTTTCATCTTTACTGATTTGAACACAACACATTAGCTGGAAATATGCATTAATAGAAACCAAATTAATGTAAATTAACTGTTAATATGCATTAAAGGTATAGTTCAGACAAAAATAAAATATACTGAAAATTTACTCACCCTGAGGCCATCCAAGATGAAGATGAGTTTGTTTCTTCCTCAGAACAGATTTGGAGAAATAGCATTGCATCACTTGCTCAGCAATGGATCCTCTGCAGAGAATGGGTGCCGTCAGAATGAGAGTCCAAACAGCTGATAAAAACATCACAATGATCCACAAGCAATCTACACAAGTCCAGTCCAGCAATTAATGTCTTGTTAAGTGAAAAGCTGCATGTTTGTAAGAAACAAATCCAACATTAAAGAGTTTTAACTTTAAACCGTGGCTTATAGACCATGATCCATAATGCTTCTTCCAGTGAAAAAGTGCATCCACTGTTGTCCTCTCACATCAAAATCCACTGTCACATGTTTAGAACTATTTTGAATTGTTTTCACTTGTTACTGGGTATGTGCATATTTCTCCCCTCATTCAGATGAGATGACTTTTTCACTGGAGAAAGCAATATTTTGAAAAGAGGACTCGTATTTTAGTCGGAAGCAATGGTTTGAAGAAAAAAAATGTCTGTTTGTAACAAAAATGTCTGTTTATTACAAACGTGCCACTGCAACAAGATCCATTGTTAATTGACGGACTTGAGTCGTGTGGATTACTTGTGTATTATTGTTTTTATCAGCTGTTGGAATTCTCCGATTTTTCCAAATCTGTGAAGAAACGCACTCATCTACATCTTGGAGTAAATTTTCTGCAACTTTTAAGTTCTGGGTGAACTATTCCTTTAATTGTAAACAAGCATGAATAAACACTAAGGGTTTAAATTTCCACTTTGCTCTTGTTTCTTAATTCTCCTTATTTTATGTCACAGAATGAGACACAAGTTTCTAAATGAGACCCAAGTTTCATCATAACAACTGCGGTCGACTTCAAAAAGAGGTTTTGGCAAAGAGTGCATTCCTTGGACGAACGCCTCTCCAAAACAGAGAAGGACTTCTGAGCTTGTGATTAGTGGGCTAAAATCTGACACCCACAGAGCTGGGCCTTATGTTGGTGCACTTAAGCCCGTCCTACACCCAGGATGGCTGGAGGACTTTGAAGGCAAATAAGGCCTCAAAGCTTTCACGAGACTTTCTGTCCCATGAAAGTGCTCTTGTTGGTGACTTTTTTTCTTGATCTTTCGGTTCCTTTGTTGTTGTGAGAATTCAAGAGGTGCAGGTCACATGTTCCGCAGTCGCATTTTTATATTAGCAACATATTTGTGATATTGTGATCTGTGTTTTTTGCGAGTTGGAAGATTGGCAGTTTCTTCTTTCATAGTGTTTTTTCTTATGCTTTTTTTCCGTTCGGTTTCCTAAAGGAGGATAGGGTGGTAGGCTGCTGCTAGGCTGCAGAGAGCAAGAACGGTGATTGACATGAGCAGAGAGCTGAAAAAAATCAGTCGAGGCTGAGTCTTTCTGTAGGTAGGCGGATGAGTGGGGTGAACCAATCCTCAGCAGAGCTTGTTTTTAATTGCCGTCTGGTAAACATCAAACGTGAAAAAAACAGACGATTCCATCTTAAGATACAGGGTGTTTTGGAAAATATGTTACGCTGTGTGATTTCATCTATTGCTTTATGCTGAACATATTGTGAGTTATTATATTCCTGAGATGCTCACTGTCTCGGGTCATTAAAAACTCTTGTTTGCTTTGTTGTCAGAATTGTAAGTAGTGCAGATGCTGAGGAGGAGTTTTTACTTGAGGGAACGCTTGAATGTTTTAATGCTTTTCTTTGTGGTAAATGTTGTTTATTTTAATTAAAGTGAAAATTTTGTCATCATTTTCTCATTCTCATGTTGTTCCAAGGTGTGCGCTGTTACTGGTTCCATGGAGAACAAAAGGAGATTTTTTGAAGAATGTTCATGCAGCTTGACAGTTTAAAGTGACAATGAATGTAAAATAAAAATGTTTCATTATTGTAGTCCATACTTTTGGTCATGCTCTTTTTTTGCACACACAAAACTATTGCATGGCTTCAGAAGACTTTTTTTATATAATGCATAACTCATATGGCTATATTTAATGTGTGGTTTGATGTTTTGCTGGTTGTGTTGAACCATCACTAAGATAGTTTTTAATGATCACATTTTGCCCATAAACTAATAATAAAATTAACTAATTGTAAACTACACTAATTTACAAATAATGAGTAAATGATGGCAGAATTTACTTTTTGGGTTGAATTATATTACCGTTCAGAAATTTGGGGTAGGTCATTTTTTTATGTTTTTGAAAAAAGTCTCTAATGTTTACCAGGGCTGCATTTATGCGATTAAAATACAGTAAAAAGAGTAATATTGTGAAATATTTAAAATAACTGTTTTCTACTTTAATGTAATGCTATAACACTATATTTTATTATTTATTATTTGGAGCTCAAGAAACATTTCTTATTTTATAGATTGATTTTATTAATTTATTTTGTTGTGGAAACCATGGTACCTTTCTTTTCATCTCTTTTGCATCTTTATTTCTGTTTTGGACATTGTGACCCATGTAACCAGGCATTTATCTTATAAAACACATGTCTAAAACCACTGTTTTTCACCTCCCATCACATAATGATCCAAACAACCAGGTTGGAGAGATGTCAGAACCGCATGACCCTCGATTAATCCTTTTATTTTCATTTCTCTATTTAAGGTTGCACATTGATTGGTTGGATCATTCCTCATTAGCCATGCTGTGCAGAAAATGGATGGAAGGGTGGGCGGCAATCAGACTCTGCTAGTGGTAGAAGCCCCACCCACACAGCCAGGTCCACCAGGGGCCCAGAGATGTGATTACAGTTCATTAACATGGTGTGTGTACAGGGGGTGGGAAGGACACTGGTCATTATTGTGTTCAAATGTAGGCGGTGCCCTGAAACACACAGGAAGACGTGGGCAGCACACACACCCATGCTGCAGCCCTTAAGTCCTTTGTGAGGAATATTGGATGCAGAGTTTGACTCTAGGGAGTTGGCAGTGCATAATTACTTGGACGTGGAGATAGAAATTTGTGTTTGGTTGCAGTGGCACTTTGCATTGACAGGGCTATTTGGAGGACTAGCTCATATTCTAAATTCAGCCAGCGGTATTTAAGCACCTACAAATTAACCACAGGTGTAATTCACTAGGCTTCGAGTATACGTTCCAGCATGATGGGATTTGTTTATAGTACATCTGATTCCTCGAGCATAGACACATTCACTGTAAAACGAAACCATTAATGCATTTGGTCATGTAAAAAGCAGAAGTGTGTTAATTACAGGCCCTTAAAACATTACAGAAGGGGAGGAATCTCATGAAACCTGTCAAAACTGTATGGTTATATTTCATTCCCATATTAAAAGAAATAAGAACTTACATTTGAATAAAGAAAATTAAGCTTTATCATTTACCATTTGACATTAATTTCATGAAAGTTAACTTTTGCATTTCTTTAAGATGCTTTCAAAAAAGAAAATGTATCCCTCAAATTCTCATTCAAATATGGACATGTTATTGTTATTATTTTATTATTATTCCCATTATTCTCAGTTGCAATTCTCACTAGCATCTCATTACTGTAAAAAAAAAAAAATACTGTAACACGATTTAAAAAAAAATTAAAATAAGCATTCATCAGTGAAAGAAATGTATTTGCCGCAAATGTCATTACCACAATTCAAACAATAAATAAGTTTTTTTAAAAAAATTATTAAACTATTATTTAAATATTATTTATTATACTATTATTTAAATTGTAAAGTATTTAATGAGAATCACTGCAAATTTGGGAATTAAAAATAAGTTTTAAAAAATCTGTGTTATTTTAGTATCATTAACATACTATTATGTTTTTTATTAACTGAATCAGGTTTTACAGTAGTTTTTCATTTTCCATTTTAATTTTAATTTTAAAGTTATAGTAATTTTGTTCAGTTTTTGTCATTTTTAGTAGTTTTTGTCTTTTACACACACATATATATAGCTTTAATTTGTTTTTATTTTTGTAGTTATTTTTGTACATCAAGTTACACTTAAAATGGCAAACATTGGAAACTAGCTGTAAAAAATTTATTTCAGTTAACCTTTATTTTATTTCAAGTAATGAAAATGTTTTGTAATTTTTAGAATTTTAATTTTATTTTCAGTTTTAGTTAACCCTGCAAAAGAAAAAAAAAAGATACGGTTTATATTACGGTAATGAGAATTTGGGGGTGAAAATGTGCTTAATTGTCATTTAAAAAAATAATAATAATGTTGCAATGCAAAAATGTATAATATACTTCCTATAGAAATTTCTTCTTTTAGTGAATTTTTTTTTTTCTTGTAAGCTGACAGCGTAAGTAGGTTTATCTACTCCACGCTCTGATGCAGTGAACATAGCATCGTAAAAGCAAAGCTACCTTGATGTGTGACAAGAGTTCCCTGGGGCAAAGCACTCTGGGAGCCATCTGTGTTCAAACTGCAGGGATTACATTGCTCAATCCCCGTAGCAAATAAGGGAATTAGGGTGAAATTTAATCATATACCGAATTATAGTCACTGACACGATATTACAGCCCCCCATGAGCTCTGTGTGAATGCAGCTCAGACTGATTGACTTAATCTCATTCCTCAACCTGATTTCGCGATCATGGTATCTCCCTTGCTTGGTATTCAGTCTCATTTCCGCTGGATTTCCCTGTGAGCATTTCACATTCAGATTCTTGAGTGCTTACAGTCCTTTCAGGATGTCACTTGCTTCATTTATTCATTAAGATATGCTTGTAATGCTTTCATTTGATTCATTTGATTGTCTTGATTGTATAGTGAGGAGTCAAGAGCGCTCTTGAACCGGTTTGATGTGAGTTATTGATCTTACATAGATTTTTGCGGCCAGTCATTTTGATACTCTCAGTTCTTTTTTTCAGATACTGTATTTCTCATTGCAAAAGCCATATCATGTTCAGTATTTATTCTCAAAGTCATATTGAATTAAATGTGTTGGCACATGTTTTTGTTTTATTTGTTGTCTGTTGGCAGGTTTCCCTGTTCCTCTAAAGATATTAAGTTATTTTCAAAGCCCAGCCACTTCTGAAACATTTGGTTTTTGGAAACATACTGCTAAATGTAATTTGTTTTATCATTGTATTAAAAATAGATACAGTATCACTGGACGACCATGTACCAGTGTTTCCACTTTGAGAGCTACAGGAGATAACCAAACATGTACCACCCCAGTGATAGCTTTTGTACCTTTTTTTTTTCTTTGAGAGTGCACGGGAATGCTCAAAGGCAGATCCTAAGAAAAAGGCATCTACACTGGTTTTGCAAAACTGTTAAAAACCGGCTCAACTTCTGAAATGATTTAGCAAGTACTTTACTTGTTGAGGCACTTCAAGGGTTGATACCAGACATCCGTTCACAGTCCCTCATCCTCTTTGCTCTTCATACAGGTCAATGATTCTCCAGCGTATATATACAACTGTGTATGTGAGTGTGTGGCTCTGGGGTCACAGCACTCCACTCCACGTCCCACGCCGAGCTTGTTTTTTTTAGAATTCTCCTTTCAGTTCCCTTCTCACATATATATACAGTATATACGCCCATTCATGAACAAACACACACAATAAACATTTACTCTCTTACACAGGAAGTTTGTGCTCTATTTAAACTATCATCGGTCAGGAGGGGAAATGCTTAAAAAATCCACAAAATGTTTCAGGATATCTGGGTGAACTTTAACTCAAATCTCAGATCCTCTGTTTCAGATTTGACTCTCCAATTAGCACATGATCGTTGTAAGTTCACTGCTGAATACTGTGTCTACAATGTCAAAACGAACAAGAATACCAGAATGCATTTGGCCTAAAAAAAATTAAAAATCAGCACAAACACTTAAGTTAAAACAACAATTATTTTACAGTGAAATTTTCATTTATTTAGTAAAATCGGTAATATTGTGAAAAAATTTTATAATTTAAAATAACTCTTCTATTTAAATATATTTTAAAATGTAATTTGTTCTTGAGATGGCAAAACTGAATTTTCAACATCATTACTCCAATCAGTGTCACATGAACCTTCAAAAATCAGTATAATATGCTGATATTGTGCTCAGAAAGAAAGAAAAAAAAAACATTTTAAGGATTCTTTGATGAATAGAAACTCTTTTGTAACATTATAAATGTCTTTATTGTCACTTGTGATCAATTTAATTGACCCTTTCTGAAAAAAACATTAATTTCTTCTTACAGATCCCAAACTTTGGAATGGTATTTTATTGACATTTTTATGAAATAATCAGTTCTATAGAAATATTAATAATAATAAAATAAAGCAAATTCTGATTACAAAGTCTACACACATTTTCTGCTAATTTCCTCTGTGTTTTCTATACAGCTAGTCATGTAAAAACAAGACAAACTGATTGGCCACTTTTCACGTCGGTCAAACAGGCCTTTCACATCTATACAGCCTGGCTACAACTGACTAACAGGAATTATACGACTGAATTTGAATCTTTAATTTTTAATTACATAAGAAAAGTCTACAGCAGTAGAGGGTTCAGTCAAGCGTCAGAAGTCTATCTTCAGAAAATAATTTTCACCAAAGTGAGCGATGACCTCTGACTCCACACTGGAGCCATGGGAAAGTTTGCTGGGAAAGCTTGGACAGACACAGCCAGACGGTTCCAAGTCCCAGTCCCTATCTTTGGATGCCAGATACCCCCCACCCACACCAAAACACACCCAAGCGCTAGAAAATCAGCCCACGCTCGCGCACACATGCTCTCTCGCAGATACATTCACACACAAAAACACAGATGTGCGCAGCTCACCCACCCACACGCACTCCCAAACACTCGAACACATAAATACCTGCCCACACTCGCATACGTTTGCGAAGATACGCGAAGACACAAAGTTAGTTCGAGTGAATTTCCACATTCGGCTACTTCCCTGCATGCATGCGTCTAATCCTCGCTTCGCCCTCTCACACATGCATGCACAAATTCACACACTCTCTGCCTCCCTCACACACATACTTCAAAAAAATTGTGAGATTTTGGTTGTCTTTGTTTGTGTCCCCCTCTGTGGACATTCTCTATCCTTCTCGCTCTTCCTCTTCTCAAATGCACCCTAACGAGTGCAGAATTCAGTGTTTATATGTGTGTGTGTGTGTGTGTGTGAGCGTGGGCGTCATGGTGTGGAGGGGGAGGTCTTAGATGCTAAATAACAGTAGTGTGTTTCTGGCAGCTGTGTATGAGTGCGACCGAGTGCAGAGCAGTGTGGGCGTCCTCAGTGCGGCGGCCATGCAGAGACTGTCGGGCTCAGACCAGGCCTTGTGGCTTGTAGCCACCACACTAATTGGGTAGAGTTGAAGTATATGCTCTCCACAGCCTGAAATACATCGGCAGTAAAAGTCTGAAGTGCCCACAATGCTCGGTTCACACAGAGTCTTGTGTTACAGGAGATCTGAAGTTTTATCCAACTTATTTTGCATTGTGGAAATAAGCCATTTACGATGACTTCTGATTCATTAGTAGCTTTAGGTAAATAATTAAAAGAAGTGAATGTGTTTATGAAATTAAATTAAAACAAAAAGATAAAAAATTACCCAGCTTACAGGGAACGTTTTTAAAACTTTGGCTCAACGTTCTGGCAAAGGTTCTCTCAAACTTATGAATGAACGTTCTTCCAGTAATATTCATAGATCATTCGTTCAAACCCACATAGCAAACGGACTTGGCCCAAATGTGGCCTCAAGCTGGCAGCGCTGGCCTCCTGTCGGCAATGGCATGTACCCTTTCAGCCAGAGCTGGGCCATGTGTGGCAATGATGGCACGGTGTGGATCATGACAAACAATATGAGGGCCGATTATTGGTGGGAGGAGTGTGGCCCAGATCAGTCCGGTGATCATGTGGCCCAGATCAGGCAGTGACCTGACAGCATATTATGTGACCCATGAAAAACAAGATAAATAAAATGTGATAAAATGATCACAGTAATTTTAATTAAGTGTAGTATTGTTTAAATTTAATCTTTGAAATAGCAAGTCAAAACAGCAACATAGTGTTGACCCAGATCCGGCCCACATCTGGCACGTGTGAAATCCATGCGGGCCAGATGTGGGCTGGATCTGGGCCAACACTGCTTGCTGTCAACATGATCATATAAAAATAAAGCAAATCAGTAAATCAGTCAACTGCATTAAACTGCACTTAATTATAATTTGATTATATATTATTATTCTCAGTACAAATAATCTTAGAATCTTTACATAAAGAGAGAGAGAGAGAGAGAGAGAGATCATTTAATCATTATCATGTTATATTTATTTGGTTTACCATGGGGCACATAATTTTATTAATATGCTGTCATGCACAAGCATTAAATAAAATGATCATAAAATTTTTTTTTTTCATTCAAATCCTCGGTATCCATGTGATGATTTGTGTGAGGAAAAGATTCAAATTCAAACCATTCATCTGTAATATGTATCTCTTTTTTCTGTAGCTATAGTAACAATTAAAAAAATTGCCGTTAAGCAGTTTTACAACAAGTTTTACGGCAGCGATATCAAACGCTCATTGGCTCTCGCCGGTTTCGTCATAGATTGTGACATGCCGTGTTTCCGGTGATGCGTGTTTTGAATAAGAAACGCGTGCCCTCAAGGAGTTGATCAGGATAGTATTTTCAGCGTTTAACAACTTAAATTATGCCCTGCTCCTCACACTAAACTATTATATTCCGCCAGAGAGGACCATGACTGCAACGCATCGTCATTTGGACTACTGTGGTACTGCTCTTTGATATTTCTGCAATAAATTCTTGTGATTACGTGTCTAAATGTCTGTTACATTTTTCTTATAGACTGTATAGACCTTTTTCCTGAATAACCGATGAGCGGCGCCATGATGGATTCTAACTTCCGTTTGGGTGCTCTCGTGTTCCGGTCTCCATAGAAATCCATTAAAACGGGGTAAAAAAAAGACAGACTGAATTGAAACTTTTTCAACATAACTACATATAAAAATGTGCGGAGGGTTGCTGTGCTGTTGTTGGCTGCCACAGTAACGGCAGTAAGCTAAGGAATTCCTTTAAAGTACTTGTTTTGCGTATCTGTATACATGGCTTGCAGTGCTTAAGTTAAAATACTGAGTGTGAAATAATAATGCATGTTAAAATAATGTTTGCTCTTATCATTCTGTGTACAAAATCCCATGAACTTCACCCAGATCGGGAGCTGTATGTGCACTCGATCTGTTTTCAATGCAGCTTAACCTCGCATCGCTTCATGTCATCTTCCCACTCATTGAACTATGACTGGTCCTTTACTGCAAAAAGACGGTCATTGTGACACTAAAATGATGAAACAATGGCGCCACACGATTTTTAAAAAAAAAATGTAAATCATAGGTTTCACATTATATTATCGGCTCTGAAAATATATAAATGTGACTAGAAACCGGAAATGTAAAGCACCGTTCTAATCGTGGGAGACTTCCGCGTTCAGAAAAAGGTCTATACTTCATACACTCATTCTATTTTGGGTTGATTTGTTCTTCATAAAATTAAAAAAATAAAAACATTTTCAATGCAATACGTTTTTTTTATAGCACAGTTACATGACCTGTGAATTTTAAGGCTGATTTTCTATTCAGTTAAATGTACTTTACTGGCATAATTTGTGTGTACATTACCAAAACATTTCACAAAATGAATAATGGCGATTATAGTAAATGCAATAATATCAAATATAAGATTCTGTATTGGATCTGGGCTATATAAGGCTCAGGTGTGGCTCAGATTTGGGGATTCTGGTTTACTTAAGGCTGAGAATTGGTACCAATAATAAAACCTGTTTTGTCCCAGTTAAGGGTGAATACTGGCTGAGATTCGGGCCGGTTATGGCCCATGTGTGGTCCTTGTCTTTAATCCAGTTCTGGGCCGCTTCAGGGCCGTCATTCTTTGTGGTACTTGGGCCGAGGGAATGTCTGGCCCGGAGCTGGGCCAGAAAACATTTGCTATGTGGGAAGTTGTCTGGTCTTTAACAGCCTACCTGATCTCATGACAAAAACGTGGGAACTTTTTCACAAGACATGAAATATGTATGTAACCCCCCCGGGTCAGTTCTTGTTCCGAGTGGGTCTCGAACCCGGGTCTCCTGCAAGCTGCAGCCACTAATGTCAGTCGCTAGTGCGCCGCTTGAGATCAGGGGAGTGAGGTTTACCTGCACAGCACTTACCCGCTGACCTCCGTTACACTCACCCCCCTAAACCTCACTCCCATCCAGGTCACGGCACCAATGTAACCCCCCCGGGTTACTTAAGGCTGAGAATTGGTACCAATAATAAAACCTGTTTTGTCCCAGATCAGGGCCAGGGTTTCCGGCATGGGAGGTGGACTGCAGCCTTTAGCCTCTTTGTTAGTGCGTCCGCCTCCTATGCCAGAGTCCCGGGTTCGAGACCCACTCGGAACAGGAACGAGGCGTGGCGGTAAGGACCCGGGGGATTACACGTACCGATAAGTACATAACACTGCAGTTTCCAATAGAAATGAACACTAGAGGCAATGAAACAGCAAGAACTTGTAATTGGTTTCGTACACAGTTATGATTACAGCTCCATATGTTTCGCTTTCTATACGTAACAAGCATGCTCGGTAGCTCAGCCGGCACGGAATTGGACTCAGGATGCCAAATCCTTGGGTACAAATCCCGTGAAAAACATGACTCGTGATGAAAGAGCTGAAAGATGAGAGCTTGCGACAGCGTTTTTACGTCATATTCGCTTTTCTTCATTCTATCAGATAGGTTTGGTCTAGTGCAGATGGTACGTTATTTTAAAACGTCATGGAGCATTAGCCACTCATCGGACATTTCGAGTCAGAACTGTGGTGACATGTACAAAACCAACGTCACATAAAACGTACCTTATGTACGTTCATCTGTTCCGTGGAAAAAACCGGACACTCTTTTAGAGCCACTCAGTGGACATTTCACATTACTATGTATTTCGTGTGTTGTGAACAAATTCCCACAAGTACGTTTACGTCATGAGATCAGGTTGCTACTAGCCTAATGTTCTAAAAACGTTTAAAAATGTTATTTATTCATCATTCATGGAACATTTTAGTTGAAACTGTTTTTAAATGTTACTACTTGTTTCAGAAGGTTCAGAGAACATTCAAAAGTAACTCTCCTATAATGTTTGGGAAATTACTTATGATGGTCCACTTTAGACATTCTACTAATTATAAGTAACTGAGTGCAACTATATGTCTACTAATTATGTAGACAGTCTACTAATACTCTAATGACTGGTAGTTAACATGTAGTTGCAAAGTTACATTCAATTTCTAAAGACTATCAAAATAAAGTAATGGAATGTTCCCTTTGTTCGATTAACCAAGAAAAAAATGTCTTTAAAACATTTTTAAAAAACTGGACGTTTTGAGCATTCAGCAAACATGCAGAAATAATGTTTTCATAACTTTTTTTTTTTTTTTTTTTGTTAGATAGGACCAGTTTGCAATATAAAGCAGCATAACAGGCCGTTTTTTTACAGGTAAAATAACTGGAAGTGTATGACACCAGAAGCTTTGCACAGCCGCTCTTACTATAAAAATGAGGTGGATGGAATGCATTTTGATGTGAATTTGGCCTTACAGGTACAACAAAATTTGATTTAAATATTTTGAAACTCCTCAGTGGAATGATTTGATGCATATTTCAATCTCACAACAAGATTTCTCCTATGATTGAATCAGAACATAGCTCTGTCGCAGTCATAAACAGATAAAAAGATTTGAATGAGAATGAAGCAATAAGCTATGAGAGGCCGTGAGGGATGTTCTTGGGCACGACATGAAGCAGTGCAGTGTGAGCAAAACTAGAGAAATATGAAGAAAAAAATACACGTTCAATAGTCTAGTTGCATTTAATGATGATAATTGGAATAAATGAATGAATTCATCATGTGACACACAGCAGCCACAATAGTATTATGTTCTTGTTTATTTATTTATTTATTTTTCCTTGGGAATGTTATTTTATTCGAAACATTCGCAAACGCATTAACTATATCATGAAATATGAATATCTTGATTCTCACCTTTATAGATTATGTTAGTTGATCTATAATGGGCGATGATCAAAGTAGCCTAATAATGTAGTCTAATAACTATGCATAAAAACCTGTCTGTTCACTTAAGTAACAGGGTGTCATGCCATAACACAGTTTTAATACGACTGACTTTATATTTAATGTGAATTTAACATTGAAAGTTAATGTGAATAAAAACATTGTAAGTTAGGCTACTTATCAAAACACTTTCATTGTACAGAAACAGAGCAAAGAGCATTTACATGATCAAAAAACATTTTCACTGACAGTCTAGAGTTCAAGCACCCATTAAAATCACTGAAGCTGTTTACACTGTGAAATTAATATCTTACTTACAGACACATCTGCACTTTGTTGTTTCTAACGAGAGAATTCGCCAGAAAGAGGTATTCAGTCAGCGAGCGAGTGAAGAAAACACTGGCATTTTAGCGATGACTCATCTGAACGCCTCTGATTGGTCATTGCATTCATAAGCTCAACAGCATCGTGTGTGATTGGTTATAATGCGCAGTGCTGTAAAAACGCGTCTGTCTCTGGCTCAGCGCCAGCCAGCTAATGCAGATTTGAATTTAGCAGCTGATGATATGACGCTCTGAACGATTTAATCACACCGGTGTGATTGTATCAAATATAGAAAATATTATTCGGCTATTGTTTTTGTCTTTTGGAAGCTGCCTTCAAAATCCACTTGGCTCAAAAATCTGAGGGGGCACTTGCCCCCTCACTTTGAATGGGCATGACGCCTCTGCCACCAGCTATGTGAAATCTTGAGCTTGTGTTACTGCAGACCATATTTTAGGCATTTATCCAAAAACCCATTAAAAAACTTGACTTGAGGATGATGGAACCAGAAGTGCTAAAATGCTAATTTGTTTCCAGTTTTTGGCCTACATAAATACATCATCCCTGTAGCATTCTAGAGTTGTGGAACTGTATACCTACTCCCCCATCAAAACTCAGTACAAGAAACCACTTCAGATGTTTTGCTTGAATTGCATTGAATGTTGCTGGATACAATACTAGACTGGATTAATCCGAACAAAAGTCTATGCATTCCACGCAGATCTGTGCGAAAGGGGAAGGCTAATGAGGCCGAGGGTTTCAAGCTCCAACAAGAACAAACATATCACAAAAGTTGTCCATATGACTTGTGCCGTAGGTCTCATTGGCATGCTCATGTTTAATTAATGAACAAATCGATTCTTCTCAGTGAATCAGTTGATCCCGTGCACAAAAACATGATTGTAGCTTGTCTTCGTTCAACATGACGTTAATCGGCATCTTTGTGCATATGCTCCGAAAGAAGTAGATGCTTGACATGTTTATTCTTCGAAGATTCGTTACACTTGCTGCTTGCACTTCATTTATTTGCTAAATGTGTATAAAATGAACCTTGCATTATGATTTTCTAGCATCTGTTTTTATTAGCAGCAGAAAAAAATAGACTAATGCATGCAGTCTGGTATACCTCATGAAATGCAAGTTCAATGCATACATAGATAAAAGAAAAGAAGAGAAGAGAGTATGTATTTCTGTGTATACAGCAACCACTCATTCTTTTAAGGAAAAGGTCTGTGTGGTTTAATTGGCTGAATCTCCTCCAGACCCTTTGCTCTTGTGTATATTGGCCTCACAGGACAAAAGGATCTTTTATCTGATCACTGGCTGGAGAACTAATGGAGCAGCTGTCAGATCTGTGTGCCCAGACCGTAATGACATCGGCTTCAGCAGAACAGAACAGGTAGCCCACTCGCTCTCAACGCCCACGGCCTGTGGCTCATTTCCCCTGGGCTTTGAACTGCCCTCACTTTGACCTTTTTCTTTATTTCCCTGTGTTCCCTCTATCTGCTTTTCTGAACTTAACAGGGTATGCTGGGCATTTTACTTTTTCACATTTCTCCTTTTGCTTCCTGTGTATCACTAGAGGATGACCAATTGGTTTATCATCCTGTCTGAATCACTGAATCAATCTTCCCATTGCTTTTTAAAACAGATTGTTTCCACTCTGAATTCTGGTTGGATGAGCATTGCAAAATGCAGATTTTATGTTAAATCGCTTGGAATCCACATATTGCTTTTAGCTGGGTTTCACACAATTTTCCGTTGGTAGAGCATGGTGTTTGCAACACTGAAGTCATGGGTTTGAATCCCACAGATTGCATGTACTGAAAAAATATGTAGCTTATTTAATGCGCTTTAAACATTGACATTTCTAAATCAGAATATTTAATTGTGACCCTGGACCACAAAACCAGTCTTAAGTGTCAATTTTTCGAAATTGAGATTCATACATCATCTGAAAGCTGAATAAATAAGCTTTCCATTGATGTATGGTTTGTTAGGACAATGTTTGTCTGAGATACAACTATTTGAAAATCTGGAATCTGAGGGTGCAAAAAAATCTAAATATTGAGAAAATCGCCTTTAAAGTTGTCCAAATGAAGTTCTCAGCAATGCATATTACTAATAAAAAATTCAGTTTTGACATATTTACAGTGAGAAATTTACGAAATATCTTCATAGAACATGATCTTTACTTAATATCCTAATGATTTGTGGCATAAAATAAAAATGGATAATTTTGACCCATACAATGTATTTTTGGCTATTGCTACAAATATACCCCAGTGACTTAAGACTGGTTTTGTGATCCAGGGTCACAATTGTAGAATTTAGATTATGTTCTGTTCCAATGCAGAGTAAACAAACAAACAAATCGTTAAGAAGATATATGATATATAAATCCATGGAAGCTTGTTTCCGCAATGGGATAAAAAATAAAAAAGGTAATTGCAACTTTTTATCTCACAATTTTGACTTTTTAGAATTGTGAGATGCAGCGTAGACTCACAATTGCAGGAAAAAGTCAGAATTTTTAAATAAAAAGTCCCAGTTATTTATTTATTTTTTATTTCATGGTGGAAACAGGGAAGGACTTAGTGATTTGGGGGCCCTAAGCAAATTTCAGATATGGGGCCCCAATACAATAATGTTCTCTTTTACGCCTATCCCTTATTTTGCTCGTTCTCTCTCTCTCTCTCTCTCTCATAGGTTATAGCTATAGTTTATTTACCCCTTCACAACTTAAGTAAATAATTAGTCAACCTGATGCTGTTCTAAAGCCATATTAGGCTACCTTCTTTTTTTTTCAGATCACAAAAGAAGACATTTAAAAAAAAATGCTTGCACTTGTCCATTTAATGGATTGTAAACAATCGTTTTACAAAAAGGATTCAAATGTCATAAAATTATCCCATATAACTCGTTCCATATACTCGTTCCAACTCGTTCCATGTGTTCTTAAGGCATACGGTAGGGTTTGCCAAGAAACAAATCGAAAATGGAATCTATTATTAAGAGAAAATTATTGCATTCGTGCATTAAAAAAAGCACACAAGAGTAATTTTGAAACATCGAAACATATAAATTTATGACTCAAAACACAATTCTTTCTTCTCTGATATAGCCTATCCGTTCTGAGACAGTCAGACAGTTTATAGACAGAGTTTATGTGCAAAGAGCGCTACCTCTATAATCACAAAAAGCTGTCATTCCAGGTCATTCACTTTAGTTCATCGCAATCTCACGATGTTCCGTTAAACGTTAAAGCTGTCTGCACTGCACAATGAATATCTTATTTACATCGTATCTACACGTTATAATGAGAGGATTCGCGAGCTTGCAGAACTCAGCACCTGACAAAACTCTGCATTTTGAGTGGTGAGTGAACATTTGACGCTCTCCATAGCACAAATACACACTGGAGTGTTTGCCAAATATGTTTCGCTAATATCAGATGAGGACCCCTGATTCCCCGGGGCCCTAAGCAGCCGCTTACCTTGCTTATTGGTTAAGTCCGCCTGTAGCTGACGCTGATAGGTCAATTATGGGTTATGAATGACACATGTTAGTGCCTGTGAATATTCTACTGCTGGTTACCAAACACTAAAAGTGTTAATGTTTTGTATATTCCTTTATTTGTGTTGATGTCCTTCTAATTGTTGTGTGTAAAACTATGTTTTCTTTGTTTCTGTTTGTATAGTTTTCACGGTGTTCCATATCAGAAAAATCCAACTTGTGGACATCAGTATTTCGGAAGCGTGGACTGTTTAATGACCAGCGAGTAGTTACACCACCCCTGAGTGGAAACAGAAAAACAGAACTGAGAGGTGAAAACTCAGAATTCTAAAAAAGTCAGACTTTCAAGACTCAGAATTGCGAGAAAGAAAGTCAGAATTCTAAGTTTAGATCTCACTATATATAAACTCACAATTATGAGTATTTTTTTTTCTCAGAATTGCCAGGAAATGAAGTCCAAATTGTGATACATAAAATGAAAAAAGTCTGACTTGCAAGATAAAAAGTCACAATTACATTTTTTTTTTTTTTCTGTAGCAGAAACAGGCTTCCATATAAATTAGATGATAGAATCGCTATCAACTCGTTGCTGTTTTTGTGGATGGATTGTGCAGCTGCTCCTTGGAAACAAAACGAGTGTAATCTGATCAAATCAAATGTTTCTGTTGCTTCTATATATGAGGTGAAGCAATTATAAGACCCTTTGTGTAGGGAGTAAATTATATTAATTGAGACTGCAGCTGAGGGGAAACACTTGACAGTACCCACTCACCTGCTTCTGAATGTAATTTACCTTGTTGGAGCCCTTTCTGACATACCCTGTTTCGACAAGTGTCATTCACTTTAATTTCAGTGTAACGCTGACACCCGGAACTATTATTTAAGCACTGCATGTGTACCAATTCATTTTCACTAGCCGAGATCACAGAAAAGCAGAGAAATCATGTTGATCATGATGAAGTCATCCAGCTCTCATGAGGGACTATTGTTCTGAGAGAACTGACATTTGTGACCCTGGAGCACAAAACCAGTCTTAAGTCGCTGGGTACATTTTGTAGCAATAGCCAAAAATACATTGTATGGGTCAAAATTATCCATTTTTCTTTTATTCCAAAAATCATTAGGATATTAAGTAAAGATCATGTTCCATGAAGATATTTTGTAAATTTCTTACCGTAAATGTATCAAAACTTAATTTTTGATTAGTAATATGCATTGCTTAGAACTTAATTTGGACAACTTTAAAGGCGTTTTTCTCAATATTTTGATTTTTTTGCACCCTCAGATTCCAGATATTCATATAGTTGTATCTCGGCCAAATATTATCCGATCCTAACAAACCATACATCAATGGAAAGCTTATTTATTCAGCATTCAGATGATGTATAAATTTTGAAAATTGACACTCAAGACTGGTTTTGTCGTCCAGGGTCACATTTGTACACTACCATTCAAAAGTGTACATTCCTGAAAAACCACTTTACTATTTTAATCCTTAAAAAATATATTATGGTTTCCAAAATATATTCAGCAGCACAGCTGTTTTTAACATTGATAATAGCATATTAGAATGATTTCTGAAGAATCATAAATGATGACTGGAGTAATGGATGCTGAAAATTCAGCTTTTCCATCACAGGAATAAATTAAGTTTTATAATATATTAAAATAAAAACAGTTATTTTAAATTGTAATAATATTTCACAATAGTACTGTTTTTACTGTATTTATTTATTAAACAAATGCAGCCTTAATAAGCACTAGAGGCTTATTTCAAATTTGAAAAGTAGTATACATATGCAAGTATTTTCTTCAACATACACAACTGATATGTTATTAAAAAATTTAACATGAAATATTCTGTAAAAAATCATGTTATGATGAAAAAAAAAAATCTGCTAGTTGTTGTTGTCTGTATAATTAGACAGAACAATAATTTTCTACCCTACTTTAACTTGAACCAGACCTTAAAATACGTTATATAGAACTGTATAAAAAACATTATACAGTATTTTACAATAAAAATTTGCTATTAAATCAAACCATGTATGGTTTGTCACCATGTATGGAAAGCTTACCTACTTAATACAACCCAAATTCCGAAAATGTTGGAACTTTTTTTTAATTTGAATAAAATGGAAACTAAAAGACTTTCAAATCACATGAGCCAATATTTTATTCACAATAGACCATAGAGAACATAACAAATGTTTAAACTGAGAAATTTTACACTTTTATCCACTAAATGAGCTCATTTCAAATTTGATGCCTGCTACAGGTCTCAAAAAAGTTGGCACGGGGGCAACAAAGACATTTTGAAAAGATTCAGCTGGGAGAACATCTAGCAACTAATTAAGTTAATTGACATCAGGTCTGTAACATGATTAGCTATAAAAGGGATGTCTTAGAGAGGCAGAGTCTCTCAGAAGTAAAGATGGGCAGAGGCTCTCCAATCTGTGAAAGAGATTGTGGAATACTTTAAAAACAACGTTCCTCAACGTCAAATTGCAAAGGCTTTGCAAATCTCATCATCTATAGTGCATAACATCATCAAAAGTTTCAGAGAAACTGGAGAAATCTCTGTGTGTAAGGGACAAGGCCAAAGACGACACTGCATCACTCATCGGCATGATTCTGTCATTGACATTACTAAATGGGCCCAGGAATACTACACGGTAAACACAATCCGCCGTGCCATCTGAAGATGCCAACTAAAGCTCTGTCATGCAAAAAAGGAAGCCATATGTGAACATGGTCCAGAAGCGCCGTCGTGTCCTGTGGGCCAAGGCTCATTTAAAATGGACCGTTTCAAATTGGAAAAGTGTTCTATGGTCAGACGAGTCCAAATTTGACATTCTTGTTGGAAATCACGGACGCCGTGTCCTCCGGGCTAAACATGGCCCCGTCCCAACTTTTTTGAGACCTGTAGCAGGCATCAAATTTGAAATGAGCTCATCTTGTGCATAAAATTGTAAAATTTCTCAGTTTAAACATTTGTTATGTTATCTATGTTCTATTGTGAATAAAATATTGGCTCATGTGATTTGAAATTCTTTTAGTTTTCATTTTATTCAAATTTAAAAAACGTCCCAACATTTCCGGAATATGGGTTGAAGGTAGAAACTAATAGGTTTCTCTTGTAAACATAATTCTACTTTTATTTTAATTCTACTTTTTTATTTTAAAAAAACATGTTTTGTTTTTCAGTGAAAGTATTGTCTCACTCATCATATGAATCGGTTGTATTCCCTTTGGTGTGATTTCAAGCTAAACTCATTGTCAACTGCACAGTTGTCATTTTTAGGATCAATGTGGTAGCAATCTGTCAATCAGCTGTCAAAACAGAAACGTCTCATATTTTCCCTGGCATCTTTCGTTTGAATTTTGGCACAGTATTGTAACATTTATCAGTTCCCAAAATCATCTCAGTTCATCTCTATCTGTCAGAGAAAAAAAGAAGGAAAAAAAAATAATCAAGCATGCATGGCACCTTCGCCAGGCTGCTAGCTGTTGCTGGCCTACTTCCTAAAAATAGCATCTAATACCAAGGCAGATTCGAAGACTTTTACTGTACTGCTCTCTCTCTTTCTTTTTTCTCTTTCTCTCTCACCCTTTCTGGCACCCCCCACCCAACCCAATCTCCACTTTCTCTCTTTGTCTCCCCTTCTGTCTGATATCTCTCTCTCCTAACACCCTCCTTTATTAGTGGGCACATCGAAAGTGTTGTTTTGCTATTTATATCAACTGTGACATATACGTCTATTAAAGAAATTCTGTGGAGTATTCACATATGTATTATTGTGTGAATTTAAACATGTTTCAAGGAATTACTATATTATAGCACATTGTTTACAGTTTGACTCACATGCTGTATGCTGCTTTCACACAAATAATTACTTACAGCATTATACGCTCATTAATGCTTATTAAATCTCTCTTTCTCTCACACCGCAGGGCTGAAGAAGTTAATATGGAAGTAGTGTCATAGAAATGTTATACACTTAATACTAGAAGATAAAACTCTCCTTCTTCCTATATAGTCTCTGCCTCAGACAGCACATCCATGGACCACCCACTGTCCGTTCACTGACCGTCTAATGCATATTGCACACAAAACTGGAATGCACTTTCTTGATCTAGTAAGCTCTTATCTGATCGGCTGACTTGGTTGCAGTTTTCAAGAACAGATCGAGCAACAGTTGGTTTCCAGAAGTAAAAATAACATTAATTTTCTCCATATAGGGGAATTAATTATTAACATTATTTCAATTTTTTTTTAAATAGTCATGTTTAACAGTAGAATTCTTCATGAAAACTACACTCTAAAAAATGCTGGGTTAAATACAACCCAGTGCTGTGTAAATATTGGACAGAACACATGCTGGGTTGTTTTCAACCAACAGTTGGATTAAATGTTTAACCCAACCTTCTGGGCAGTAACCCAACTGCTGGGTTCGTCCATAATTTACCCAGCACTGGGTTGTATTTAACCCAACATTTTTTAGAGTAACCCATGATTCTGAGAAAGAAAAAAAAAACACCAATCAGAGAATCAGAATGAACAAATTGCAGCAAAAGAAACTTGCCGAGTTCCATGAAGTCAGTATTTTTTTGATTAATTTTTTATTTCTCTTTAATTTGACTGTCACTTGCATTGTACACAGTCTTGTACTTTTCTCTTTTTGTATGATTTTCAAATACATTTTTGCTTCAAATCAAAGTCTGATATGTTGCGATTCACCATGTAGGTGATTGGTTTGGTTCATGACTTATAACTCTTTAAGACTTTTTAAAAATCCTTGTGGGAGAAATACTACCGGAATCAAGGTTGCTAAGTTTTTTTTTTTTTTTTATCAGTCTGCTTGGAAACAGTATTGTGCTTATAAGGTACCAAGCTGTTGCAACAACCACTTAAGAAGAACTAATCAAACTGCCATTGATTTTTCTTTGAGGCACTTACTAGAAGTAAACTAGCAAAGTTTTGACTCATCTTAACCTAAATTGGTTGATTTCAGAATAGACTACTCTTACTATTTCTGCCATCTTTATATGCCAAAAATAAGAGTGGTGTGCTATTCTGAGTCATATTTACTTCCTGTTGGGGTCTTGATTAACAACATTTTCAAGAGATGTGAGTCATTCCAAAGGAATCTATGGTGACAAAAATACTCGATTTCTTTCCAGAAATTAAAACATAATTTGATGTTTGTTTGTTTGCTGTGATTAACATAGAACAACTGACCGACCTTGTGTTTGGAGGACAGAAGAATTGCATGTCATGTCAGCTGCCCACATACAACCAGATACGAAATACTCAAAATTCTCAAATTGTTTTGTCAGCCAGCTTGCTCCTCGGTTTATCTAAAGCACATGCTTTTTTACACGAAGAAGGAGAATCTCTGCTGTAGTCTTTTGGCCATGGGTGTCTTATGCAGCCTAATCCAGCGGCTGTTTGCGTGTGTGTGTGTGTGTGTGTGTGTGTGCGTGTGTGTGTGTGTGTCTATGTGTGTGTGTGAGGAGAGGATTAGAGCCAGCTGAATCACTGTGTGTGGGAGTGTAAATATCCTGAAAGAGGAGTGAGTAGTGGCTGCATACAGGACCACAGCCCCTCCCAGCATCTCCCTTTTCACTCCTCTTCCTGCTGCAGACCCCCAAAACATGTCTGTGAGCACATCTCTCAATGAATCTCCGCATCTGACGCTGAGGAGCAGTAAGAGAGATGTGCTGAGGGGAGAGGTTTGTTTTGGTTGAGTCACAGTAACAATGAAAGTCTCTCAGTCACAAACCCCTTAGAAGGGTATAGTTCCCGGCGGGTATTCACTACTCGTGGACCACACTCAAAGAAAGCACAAACATCTGTGCATGTTCAAGAGTAAGAATGACTGTATTGATAATCCTTAAACATTCTGCTTTGGGTTTGTTCTCATCCCCCACCCTAAGTATTAAAAAGCAAGCAATTAATTTAGCAGAAACTGCTAGATCATTTTAGCCTTAAGTGTTTTATCCAAAAATGTTATTACAGTTTTACCGTTTGAAAATCTCCTTATGACTAATAGAATGTGCTGCAGCGTCATTGTAATATTTGCATACTGAACTGTGATTGATCTTCTTATTCTTTCTCTTTGCATATCGAATTGTAACTGATCTTCCCTTCCTGCATAGAGAAACCCTCTATTTTGACAATATTTTACAACCAAAACGCTTGAGAACTGTTTTTACTGATTCAGTCCGATTGATTACAAAAAATGTTTAAAAATCATACAGATCAGACTCAAAGTTCATGAATCAGACATCGCTGCTATATTAGACTGCCTTGATTTAACCTCACTGACTGTGTTTGCATTTGCTCTGATTATAATAAATACCCTGATGTGTCATATATAAACTTTTTTTGACCTTTTTGGTTAAAGGTCATACACTCTTAAAGATGCCATAGGTGATTGTCTTCAAAAACATTTTTTTGTTATTCTGGTTGAAAGTCTCTTCACATCCTGATAGCAATCATTAAGTTAAGTGGTCTAAATGTATTTATCTGTATTTATATATTCTGTGGAAGGTGTAGGACCAAGAAATGTCCGTCCAATCAAAACGCTCGGTCCGAGCGTTTTAATTTGCTTTCCTACCTGCCTGTCAACGTATGTATTTGCATACCTCTCGCAGACAGGATACGTCATCAGCGCGTTCACGCATGCTATTGCAGACAGAGCGAGAATGGCAGACAAACATCAACAACACGATCTTCCTTCCTGGTACTGTAGTACTTTTACTAACTGTGCTGGAAAGTTTTCTCACCGGTGAATTACACGTGATGTAGCCCAGTCCTCGCACCCCCCACTCTGCGTATTTTGCATGTCTCGCTTAGTTAACACACTCAGTTCAGATAACCAGGTCGTTAGAAGAGAGCTACGTGCATGAACTGTTCCGACTGACATGCTCCCTACACAGTGTTCATTGCTCTCTACTCCCTGAGCAGGGAAATCCGTTGAAGTTTATTTCACTTCGGAACATTCACTCACGGATTTGCGCTGCACAGCGTCTTCACACACAGACGAAACTTACTAGAGAAGTGTGACATAATAAACCTCTGTAAATAAATACAATTTAAATTCACGTCTCGCACACTTTAATGCCCTTTGTGTGGAACATACGCTTTGAACTGGAATCATGGCGGAATATCTGGTGATGTCCACTTTGCAGGGCACTTATTACGGTCGAACAGAACAACCATCTGAAATATGCAGAGCGGGCGTGAGGGCGTGAGGACTGTAATTGGAAACCATTGATGTAGCCTATTGTAGTAATTTAATGTTGTCTCTGGTATTCTGCTCTTTGAGCGTATGTGCGTTGAGGGGGCGTGGCTTTGGACGGCGAATGCAGGGAGGGTGGAACGTTCGCTTTCAGTGCTATCAGACTAAAGTTAGCATTTACCGAGATCTCCTATTGCACCTTTAAGCAAAATTTGCATACATAGATCAGAATGTGAAAACTTGTATTGTTATAATGCATTTGTATTGTAAATATGCATGGTTTTGTCATATCTATATCTATCTATATATACATATATAATAAATATAATAAATAGATATTATATATATATATATAGATAGATATACACTCTCTATCTCTCTATACATCTATCTATCTATCTATCTATCTATATATATAGATATCTAGATACAATGTATTTTTTGGCTATTGCTACAAACCTGTGCTACTTAAGACTGGTTTTGTGCTCCATATAGCCTAGTAATAAATAGAATATATAGATATTTATATTAAATACAATTTTTGTGACATTAAACCTAAACTTGCCAAAGACTTGAACACTGTTCACTTCAGGAAATGCAAACCTAGGTTTACGTGGTTTTGTACTTTGTGCAAGTTTTTCTTCTTTTGTATTCTCTTTAATTACAAACCGAAGATCCAGCATTGCCGAAGCTTTCACTAGCTAATTAGCTCATCTCTAGAAAGTGCGTTTTTAAAAGTAAAAAGTAATTATGTTGTTTATGAGATTGCCTGCAGGTCTTGTTATTGGCCATCAGCGCACAATTCTATAAATGGAACAGGTAGAACTAATAAGATGTGAAACGGGGCCCACTGGAATGCACAAGGACTCGGTATGTGACAGGCTGTAGGCAGCAGGTGAATTTGCACTGGAGGAGGAGGGGGCAAGAATAGCACCGGCGTGGGCGTACAGGCGGCCACCGAACCGTTATGCTGTATGCTGCATGCTGGCGTATTTTCAGTAAGGTCAACAAACATGATAAATGTCCATGTGTATATATATATGAGGCGGTGCATGCGGCTGATATGAGGTTTGGTATTCCATGCAGCAGCCTCCCACGCGCCGCTACCGCCCACGCCAGGATCTGCGTCACTCAGGCGCGTGGGAGTGAGAGAGCAATGTAGCAAGCGCGGAATATCCCAATTCTGGCAGTAGGGGAGAGAGCGGAAACCAACTAGTTTGAGAGTCCCTCCGTAGTTCAAACTACAGAGTGCGTGAGAGTTAATTCAATAACAGAGAGCCGAAGGACGCGTCGCTTACCCGCCGAACGCGCGGCACCTCACTGGACGTCAGGTGAAGCGTCGCGTAACTCAACGGAGCGTCATATTTCAGAACTTTAATAATCATTCAACCAGACGGCGCTTTTGGAAGAGTTTTGGTGGAAAAAGACAAAGAAAGAAAACCAAAAGGTACGTTTTTGTCAGTACTTCTGTGCAGTCTCGCTTGCAAATGCAGTGGAGCGCTGAATTCATGTATTGTGTGCAACTTTCCTGCGTGTTTTTGTGATCCATGTGCGCGCCGTGCAGACCGGACAGCTCTCGGTACCGTGTGTGAACGGAACGCGCCCCCGTGGGCGTCTGGTCGTCGGCAGTTGTGTGTGTACAGCATCCTTAGCGTTTCTTCACTTCCAGTCAGAGTTTTCCCAATGCTTTCCACTGTGCAATGGCTTTTGTATGTGTGAATTTCATACACTGATATTTTTTCCCAAGGAATTTCAAGAGCTAGCTATAGGATATTAAATGAAATATTATTTGAAATATTCAATACTCTATATTTATAGCTATTGATTTGTTTCTATGTAGATAAGAAAAGTAATGTATGATAATAATGATGAAAATTATTTACATGGCCAACAATCCAGAAGCTCAAATTTGTATATAGACTATTGTAATTATTATATATTACAGTATTGTAAAACCTAATATTGAATATAGCATTCCCGGTGAAGAAAAAAAAATTGTCTTGTGGCTAATACAACTGCTTATTTTTGACCAATAATTGGCACTGTCCAAAATTTGTTGTGATTGTTGTGACAACTGGTTTGGTCAAAAAAATAGTCTGAAGATGATGGTGAGAACTTGATGAATGGTGTAGGAAAATTACAATTTACATGAAGTTTTAAGATGGTTGGTAAACAATGTGACTGACCATGGCAGAACAAACATTAAGGTGAAAAACTTTTTTTTCTTTTTTTTTTTTTCTTGAAAAATATTTTTACGGTTAAGAGGATGGTGCAGATGGCACATATCAAATTTCACCTTGTTATGCTGAATTGTTAGTCAAATACAGCATTTGATGTTTAATATTAAAATAACCGATGCATAATGTACAGCTGAGATAGGCAAATATCATATCTTTCAATTCTAAAGACTTTAAATGATTTTAAACCATATTATTTATAGTTATAAGCAATGATATCATATTCATATTTCATGGAGGCCTCCAAACTGTTTACTTTACTTCTACAGCCCAAATTTAACAAATTTCCTTCTAGCAGTTCTGCCATAGTCTGTGATGACAGAACAATAACAATATGATAAGTGTCTATAATAAAACTACCTTTGATGCTTGCCTCCTAATAATAATATAATGCTGTTCCGCCAGAGATGGTTTATTATTGTTCCCATAAACATTAGTAATAGTTAGTGATGCCTCATATTTGGTTTATCATTTGAATAATAAATTGGAATGAGGTAATGGGAATTTTTGTTTTGAAATTTTGCTTGTGTCCTGTGAATTTATGACTCATTGTTTACCACTTCATTGTACACACTGGGCCCCCGATATACCGACTCAGATGTTACTAATATTAAATGCAAAGTGGTGAACTTTTATCATGCCTATTCTCCTTCTCTACTTTCCTCACCAACATTTTCCCCTGTTATTTTCGAAAGACCCTGTGACGAATCATACAGTATTTGGGTTAAAGGCACTGCCACCTAAATGAGTGTCTTTTCACCCATCTTTTGAAATGCTTTGAGAAGTAAGTTGAACTTGAGTTGGCGGTCCTCATAAAGAAGCAGTTGAAAGGTGATGTTGAGGACATTTATATCTATGATACAGTGCATTGTGGCAAGTTATTTTACACTTTGTAATATTTGTAATTTATCATATACCAATTTTTATTAACAGAATAGCTGACTCAAAAATGGAAATGTTCATCCTCATTTCATTCTATTTTCTCTGTTATATGGAGCATAAATGGAGAAGTGTACAGGGTAGGAGAATGTTGCTGTGTTTTTCTATAAAGTGAAAGTGAATGGTGACCAGAGGCTGACCAATGTACTATTCCAAATCATCTGAACTCATGTAATAGCAGAACAGACCAAAATTGAAGTTGGTTTAGTTTCATTGTGTGGATAAAAGCAGCATGAACATTCTTCTAAACATCTCTTTTGGTGTTCCACGGTAGAAAGTAAGTTATACAGGTTTGAAACAAATGATAACAGAATTTTCTTTTTTGCGCGAACTAGTCCTTTAAGAGATATCCCACTTCTTATGTACACTCACAAATGATTCCTTTTCTTGTGTAGTCATCCACTTAAGAAGTGAATCGATAGTGTTCCTCTTGTAGTGCCTTATGTTCCTTTCACAAAAACAGCCCTTGTGGCTTTTAAATGGAGAGCAGCTGTTCCACAAACATTTAGTCTGATGCACAGGACTGATAGGTTGCCTTTCAAGAGAAGCTCCGTTTCGATAGCTTCATTGCACTATTTAGGACAGGTCTCGATGTGAATCCATTATTCATTTAGATTGATAAGAGGCCGCTGTTGGGCAACACGAGTACGTGCTGTGAGTGCTCTCAGCGTGTTGCGTGAAGCCCTGGCCTTAGATCTCCAGCATTAGGAAGCCAGCATGCTGCGGGGAGAGAGAGCTTTGGATAAATTGCTACCTAAGTGCCATTCATGCTGATACTGAATTGGTTTCAACAAGGCACCCTTCACTTGGGTCTAGGCCTCCGTCATCCATTAGAGTGGCGGATCACTCTGCAGTGCAGTGGGGTGTCCTCATTAGACTCCATACACTCACTCATCAGTACTCACTATCAGCCTCACTGTGTTACTGTTCTTACTCACCTCTAGTATGCTAACAGTCATGATGATTTAGCAGCATCTGTCATCTTTTACTGCTACTGAAAGAACAATAATTGAGGTCTGGCATTGACATTGGCATTGTTCTTTATTTTATTTTTTTTAAATTGTTCATTTTATTTATTTAATCCTAAAGTATATGAGTGTATTATAGAAATGCCATAAAAGTTCTGCAACTTTTGGACGTGGTTTTTTTTTTTTTTGCTGTTATGGTTTGTTGTTGTTGTTGTGTCTCTAAAAGCAGTTTCTGTCTTTATACTTCATAGCAGGTAGAGAAAAGTGCAAATGCAGATATGTATGTAAGTGCAAGTTTGTTTTGAAATTTAGGTTAACAGGAAAATATTTTATAGGCAGGTTCATTTCTAAAAAAAACAAACAAAAAAAACAGGTAGTTGGTATATTTTAATGTAAAATACTGTTTTCTGATGACGTTGAAACAGTATAAGTTTCTTGACATATCTCTAGGGGTCAGAATAGTCTCAGAAAGAATATATTTGCTAAATATGATTCACAAATGAGTAACCTAATTCTTATTCACAAAATATGATTCACCACTTAAAAAATTAAAAGGCTTGTTTGGAGATCTTCAGACTGCCACGCTGGAGGAACCCTCTGGAGAACCTCTAGGCATCATTTTGAACGTGCCACAATTATCATGTTGTGTACTCAATGAAGTTCAATATATAATTTAAGTGTCTCTCAATGCCTTTCCCCTGTGATGGGGGAAGGAACCATTGACAGTCTTTGGAGTTCTCGTAGGAACTTATTAGATCCTTTTGTAAGTTTCACAGGTTCCTTGAGGTTCTCCACAGTGTTCTGCCAGTGATCTGAGGAACCTTTAATTTCTGCCTTGATCTTTTCATTTTTACTGTGACAAATGAATAGCCAAATTCACAAACTATGACAAATCCGTAATCTAATTGACATTCACATAATATCATTCAAAGATGCTAAATATCATTCATAAGTACACAATTGTGCTTTGAATGATTGAATGATTATTCATGTGCATTGTATATGCATTTGTAAATCATCACTATAAATATGCACCAATCCACAAATGAGTGGTGATTTGCAAATGCAGATTCAAAATATATGCATTTCCCCACCAAATCTCAGATATTTCTGACTGTCTTGTTTTGCATATAATTTCTAAAACACATCTAAAATAAGCAAATGAGCTGGGTTACCACATTGGTATGCAT
The DNA here is from genome assembly GCF_012432095.1 of Onychostoma macrolepis. Lineage (NCBI taxonomy): Eukaryota > Metazoa > Chordata > Actinopteri > Cypriniformes > Cyprinidae > Onychostoma > Onychostoma macrolepis. Next base: position 8,932,123 of record NC_081163.1, read on the forward strand.
TACAGTCTCTGACAGAGTTTGCAGTGTGTGCACGTGTATGTTTGTCGTGCATTCATAATCCCTGGATCCTTCTAAGGAAGAAGTGGGTGAATTAAAGTAAAATGCAGAGCGCTATCTTCTTAGCATGCACACCTACCGTCCCACTCCCACACGGCTTCATTACCCCACCTCCCTCCCCTGCAGCCAATCTTGCTTTTATCTGTGCTGCTGTGGATCCAGATCCCGACAGTGGCAGCTGTAGAAGCCAGATCCCGGCAGAAACAAATGAGGCCTGTGCTGAGAGAGCCCACCTACGCGTGTTGCAGAGGTGGAGTGTGGTATGTGACTCTCCCAGCAGCCCAGGAGCCTGACAGGCGCTCTCTTATAGTCGCCACTCTTGGATCCAGCCACACATTTCTCTTCCTCCCCCTGCTGTGGCAACCAGTGTCCTCTCCTGCAAGCGCTTTTCCTTTGTTCCCTGTAATTGCTTACTTTGTTCCTTCCTTTGTTCAGGTATGGCAGCGACTTTACCCAGAACCCTTGGGGAGTTGCAGCTCTACCGCATCCTTCAGAGGGCCAACCTGCTGTGCTACTATGACGCCTTCATCCAGCAGGGTGGCGACGACGTTCAGCAGCTCTGCGAGGCTGGCGAGGACGAGTTTCTCGAGATCATGGCGCTCGTAGGCATGGCCAGCAAGCCGCTGCACGTCAGACGCCTACAGAAAGCTCTGCGCGATTGGGTCACAAACCCTGCCCTGTTCAATCAGCCCCTCACGTCCCTTCCCGTCTGCAGCATTCCCGTCTATAAGCTGCCCGAAGGGTCGCCCACATTGTTGCCTGGGAATGGTGCCCGTGGAGACACCCAAGTCAAAGTGCCCAAGTGTTTGGCAGCTGCTTGCGTGGATCCCGGAAAAGGAGAATTGGGAAACGGGAACTCTTCTGCCACTGTTTCACCCCTCCAGAGTGGCAGTGAGCCACGTTTTTGGGCTGGTCACGGCACGGAGAGCGAGCACAGCCTGTCCCCGGCAGAACTGGGCTCTCCATCTTCCCCTCGGGACGGCCTGGAGGCACTAGATGCGGCTGCTGTTCAGTCCGTAGCAGAGTGCGTGGAAAGAATTGCTCAGACTTTGCCCAAGAGTGACCCCGGAGAAGTCAAAGAACTGTTGAAGGGAAATAAGAAGCTTGCCAAGATGATCAGCCACATCCTCGATATGAGCGACGAGGATCCGCACAGGGAAGAGGAAATCCGCAAGTATAGCGCCATATATGGGAGATTCGACTCAAAACGGAAGGATGGGAAGCATCTGACTCTGCACGAGGTGCATTTTACGGGGCTTTTGCATCTTTGGGTGCTTTTGGGGTTTAAATATATCATGTACTTCCAAGCATATCCTGTTTAAAAAACCAGCAAATGATGGTTAGGTATGTTTTGAAGCATGGCAGCTGGTTTGAGCTGGTCCTTAGTTGGTCATGATCTGGTTTAAGCTGGTCCTGAGCAGGAACTAGTTGCTTAGGACCATCTTAGGACAAGCACACAATGAGCTTAAACCAGATCAAACCAGCTTCCATGCTTCAAAACATCCCTAACCAGCATATGCTGCTTTTTTCAACAGGGTAGCTGTAGAAGTATTTCAACGGTTAATTGGCTGCACCAGAAATATCATGCAGGGGTGGTGCTTGCTTGTGGGACTGGTTTAATTCTTAGCACATAACATGTATTATTATCAAATGAATGATAAAAATCTTCGTTTCTGCATAGTTGACGGTGAATGAGGCAGCTGCACAGCTTTGTATGAAGGAGGTGGCATTGCTGACTCGCAGAGATGAGCTTTTCGGACTGGCCCGTCAGGTCTCCCGAGAGGTCACCTACAAATACACCTACAGAACCAGCAAGTAAGAACTTTGAGGTCATTTCCCGAACATGAAACACCATGGTTGACTATTTTTGGACCTTTGGTTAAAACTGAAACGTGCAATTTTTCAGTTTTAAAATAATTTCTCATATCCCAGTTCATTATATATAGACAAATTTCCCTAAAACACCGTAAAAACATTGCTCTGTTTGAGTAGTTCGGGTAGCCAACAGCATGAGTTTGGGGCTGGATTGTCCGTTTGTCAGACCATTTCCATAGATGTAGGCCCTCAATATGAGTGTCAATATCTCTGTTTAAAACATTTTACCATTGTTTAAATCATAAAATTCAGAAGATTTTCCCCCTAACTCAGTGCATAAATTCCTGATAAACACAAAACATCCTGCAGATTCCACCTCGTTAGTGTGAAGAACGCACAGTGTAGAGGAGTTGTTTGTTTGCTTTAATGGATTTAAATTCTCTACATGCATCACTTTTTACACCCCGTAACTGACTAGAGTAATCATTCATGATGTTTAGCCTTTAAGCCAAGAAAGAGATAGCTCATGCTAATGCATTGTGAGCAGCTCAGGATCTGCTCTCTGGTAGTCTGCTTAGAGCCGAGCCGAGATATCAAAGTCGGCTTTGTGCGTGGCATTTGTGTTGAGGTGTGAAGTGCTGCACTGAGGTCTACGGAGAGATGAGAACACTCCCACTCCTTTGCATCTAAAGGCACACAGGCCTTATCAGACGCTCAAAACCTGACATCCAAAGAGACCGTGCAGGTGTTTCCTGGATTGCCAGGCTTGCGTGTCAGTGGATGGAAAATTCCTTTTGGCGTTACATAATTGCAGTCACTCATTCAAAACTCGAAAGATTGCATCACAGTCGTGGACTGGGTATTGCGAAAGTTATCTAGGCCAAGTTTTCTTACAATGCTTCTTACGTCATAATGAATTTTGCCAAGGGCACTCCTAAATTGGGTTGCAGGTGAAAAGCTAGTATTACTAAAGCAAATAATAGTACTTTAAGGCCAGGGTTTTCAAGCCGGGGTTTATGAAACTATTGAAGGGGGTCCATGGAGAAGATAATAAAACATTTCCAACTATTTTAATAAGCATAATTAATTATGGGGGGTGAAAATCCTTGTTTTAAGGTATTCTTTTTAAAAATGAAAAATAAAAATATCAACATTTTGGGCAAAGTAATTGTAATAACATGTCCACGATGGTAGACTATTTTCTCCTAGAGACAGACAAACAAAATATAATTGCCTACCCTTACATATTCAAAAGTTTGGTGTCATAATTAAGGTTTTTTTATTTTATTTTTTTTTAAGTCTCTTATGCTCACCAAGGCTGAATTTATTTGAATCAAAAATATAGCAAAACAGTATTAGTGTGAAATATTATTTCAATTTTTAAATGACCGTTTTGTATTTTAATGCATTTTAAAATGAAATTTGTTTCTGTGATTTATCAAAGCTGAATTTTCAGCAGCCGTTACTCCAGTCTTCAGTGATTCTTCAGAAATCATTTTAATATGCTGATTTGATTCTCTTAATATAATAAATGTTGAAAACAGCTGTGCTATTTTGAAAACTTCAAAATAACAGCATTTATTTGCAATAGAAAATTTTTTCATTATAAATATATTCACTTTTTGTCTATTTAAAGCATCCTGGCTGGAAAAGTATTAATTTCTTAGAAAAAAAATCTTACTGACCTCAACTTTTGAAAGCTTGATGAATTAATAAATAATTATTTGTTAAATATATATGTGGTCAGTTTTTGTTTTTTGTAAAAGAATGTATAATTGCTAGTGGTTTTACCCAGCTTATTCAGGGCTGAACATTTAATTTTCTTTCCTACAGATCTCGATGCGGTGACAGAGATGAGCCGTCACCCAAGAGAATTAAAACTGAGGTGAGTAAAATTACTTCATGATTTCTTCAAATAATCTGTCTGCAGCTTTCAACACGATTTCTCAAGTCATTTCGTTATAGATGTGCGCTGCGGCGCTAACACCGATATGCGAGGAAACTGTTGTAGGAGGCAGGATTGACACTGGGTGGGTCCAGTGGCTTTTTGTTTGCATAGCTGCCTGTCAGCATAGTGAACTGTGTGGGAGGGCTTTGCAGGAGCATGCGGGGTAGCTCCATCAGGATTGCATGTCATGGTGTAGGGGAAAGGTCAAAGTTCAGCCTGGAGAAGTTACAAAGGACTAATGTTCGCAAGGCCACTCCCTCGATCACACCTTAAATCCATATTTAGCCGGCCCACGGTCATTATTTTTCCATAACCTACATATCCGTGATCAGTCTGACCTATGCTTAGCTGCACACATAGTGATCTTATTGATGTGGTTTGCTGAAGAGGCCTTTGTGCTCTATGGCAGCTGTCCATTCATGGCTCTCTAGTGACACATTTGATCATTGTCCAGTCGTTAGATCTACTGGAAACTTCTAACATCCCACATCAATGCTTATGGGCTGGGCTGGTGTCTGAAGAAGAGCAGGTGTTTGCCCGCTTAACCTTTGCCCTGGTTTCACTCCGCATATGGGCACAGACATGTGACCACTTCGGAAAATCAGTGGTTTCTACCCACTCTACATCTAAGGAGAAATGAGTCCTTTATCATTATCAGACAGTGGCAAATTACCAAGTGCCTTCCTTTTCCCCTAATTTGCATTGTTACTCACTTAATAATCATACTTTACCTCACTTTTACGTCATGTTCCCACACTAGTCATGTGAATGAACACCAGCACCAGAGAAGCTGCTTCAAAACTGTAGCTTGTACACCACCGTTCATAAGTTTGGGGTCAGTAAGATTTTTTTTTTTTTTATGTTTTTGAAAGTATTTTTCAACTCTGTTTTTATTAATTTTGCTTTAGAATCCCCATGAATGATACAGAATATAAAACTATATACCTTTACAGAATACAATTTTCCAACCCCAACATTTATCATTTAAAAAAAAAAACACTAAATAAGCTATTAAAGTACATATAAAATAATAATATAAAATAAATTATTAAATACAAAAATACAAAATGTTTATATATGTATACAGGCTGAATGAAGTATGATAACATACCCTTAAAAATAAATAAATAAAATCATATAAATTACAGTCATCACAACTTTATCTACTTATTAACAACATTAAACGGTTGTGATTCTTAATAATTTTGTGGAAACTGTGATTTTATCTTTTATTTTTTTTCGATTCTTTGATGCATAGAAAGTAAAAAAACAACTGACCCCAAACAGTAGTGTTGTTACTCTAGTCAATGACACAACAAGCTAATAAAAAGTATGGTTTTTGTAATCAAAGCCAAATTTATCTAACGCAAAAACAATGAAGATCTCAGTTTGGGTTATAGCATTAAACTTATATTTTTGCACTAAATACAACAAAAGAAAATATAGAAAACACCCTAATTTGTAGTTAAAACAAGCAATGAAAGGCAATATTTAAAACAAAATTGCGCTATGAAAAAATGTATAAAGGTTGTTAACTTTCTTTAACAAAAACTGCATCTGCGGCACGTAAGTGGTGCGTATTTGTTTTGGCAGCCATATTTAGCGTACGGCACGAGCACTGCACTCAGCAGAAATCATGTTGAGAATGTACTATAAGCATATTTATCAACAGTCTTTTGCAATAGACATTTTATGTGAAGCAACATACAATAATGGAGTGAATTACTCACCCATTATTTGAAAAAAAAAGACATCTGCAAGTTCAACAAGCAGTGACAGGCACCCAAACAGCTCTTTCTATTCAGCAAAGCCAGATCATTTAAGCAGGTTATAGCTACAATTTTTTTTTGTTCCACGTAAATTAATTCTGTTTGGGTATAAATGTGATGCCTCATGTCATGCTGATTAAAGTTGCCATAATTCTAAATGGCACATGTTAACCATATTATAATTAATGAAACAAATTATTGGAATTTAGTAATGTAGAAATCACTTTATTTTCTATATAGAGCCACAGATTAGTCACACATCCATCCCACCCACAAACGTAACTGAACAAACTGATTCACTGAACTGAATCAGAGAGAATGTATGTTTTGTAACATTTTGAAACAATATACCACTTTTTCAAACTAATGACACTGGTAAATCCTTTTTTTGATTTAAACAAACTAAACTGAATCTGCTTTCCCTGCTGTGTTAACTTTTGTCACCAGCGTACCGTTTGGTCAAACTACTTGAACTGGTCAATCAATTTTACATTTATATAAACAGATTTGCTAAACTGAATCTGACTTTCTCTGCTTTTTTAATATTTTGTTGCAATTTTGAAGAATGTATCATTTGGTCAAGTCACTTAAATCAGTGAATCCTTTTTTTTAACTAACAAACTGATTCACTAAACTGAATCTGAATTTCCTGTTACGTTTAAGATAGAAAAAGTATATTTTGTCACATTTTTTAGCAGCATACGATTTGGTCAAACTACTTGAATCTGTGAATCATTTTTTAATGAACGAATTGATTCCCTAAACTGAATCTGACTTTCTCTGCTTTGTTCAGAGAGAAAGGTTATATCTTTTTACATACCATTTGGTCAAATTACTCAAATCATTGAAATTTTTTTTTTTTTTTTTTTTTTTTTTTTTTTTTTAAACTGAATCTGACTTTCCTGCTATACTTAAGAAAGAGAGGGTATATTTTGTCACATTTTTACCAACATATCGTTTTTTTTCAAGCTACTTGAATTGGCAAATCATTTTTGAGCCAAACAAACTGATTCACTCATTCTGACTTTCCTGCTACATTTAAAAGAGAGGGTATATTTTGTCACATTCTTTTAGTTATTTAACAATTGATAAAGCTACTTCACCACTTTTTTTTGCAAAAATAACTTGTTTGTGCACAAAGCAAGCTGAACTTTTGTCTATACCACTGAAAATTCTAGTCAAGTTAGTGTTTTGCTGTTTCGTGCTTATTACATTGTTTTTGCATTTTTGATGGAGTTGACTTGTACCCAACTCACTCTAGAATGGATTTTCCATGTTTAACCATTTCAAAGCGTGTGACAGTTATTAGCATGTGTGTCTGAACTGCAGAAAAAAACGCATAAACTTCCCCTCCCCCTCTCGCTGTCCCTGTCTGGCCTCGACTCTGCCCACATTACACTCCCATCCACACCAGTGAGAATAAGCCGCCCGCCCACATGCACCCAGACAAGGTCCAAATGAGATCAGTTGCGCGCCCACCCGTATTCTTGAGGTAGAAGTGACATCATTACGTGGGCGCACTCGGAATCACCCACACCCATGCATTTGCGCAGATACCACAAAGTGAAAAGGGGCAGAGTCTGAAGACACATGCGTATACATGCAGGCGTATGCGTGCACCTTTGTCTGTGTGCTCTAGAAGACCAGCCTCCGTGTCAAGAAAGAGAAAAGCCATAACTCACAGGAGTGGCTCGAAGATTTCATTGTTACTGCGTGAGTGTTGGCAAATTTGCGTCAGAGATGTTATTAGCAGTTACCTCTCTGCCTCAAACACCCAACTAGTAGTGAAAAGACAGGAATGTCTGTGGTAGTTTGCACCCATGGCAACCCAAGCAAACATTTGAAGTTTTCAAGCTCATCCTTCGTGTAGTAATTTAGACGTAGCAGTACGGCGGACAAAATGTTCTGTTTGTTCATCCGCCCGTCAGGTTGAAACTCATCCTGAGGGGATTCTTAAGTGGGATGACATTTTATTAAGTATCTGACCTTTTCGCTCAAGAGGAATGAAGCTTTAGTTAGTGAAAAATTATCGGCTTCGCTCTGTGAAGTGGTTGAGATTAACAACTTGTCCTGGAATTGTTCAGGTCTTCTTCAAATGTCACACTAACCCATGGACCTCCAGTAAAAAGTTGATTCATATTGTTATCTCTTAGGTTTTCAGTTCTATGTCCATTGCAGTCATAAGCCAGGTTTCCATCCAAAGTTGCGATTTTAACTTATGCGAAAAATTTAAATATCACAGAAAACATTTGCAAATAAGCACTGTTTCCATCCAACGAGTCGAAGAGAACAAAATCGTCACTTCCTGGTAAACTGGCAGTATATATCACTAAGAAAAGTAGGAGAAGCCACTGAATATAATAATTTTCATATATAATAAATTACTTGTGCCTCAGAGCGAGCAGATGAAACTAAATAAATTGCTTTCGGAGGTGGATGCCTGCTGTTTGGAAATGCAGTCGTGTAACAGTTCTGGGATGCAATTATACAGAAATACTTTGACAGACTTTGCTCTGGCATTTCAAAATGACTATAACAACAGATGCTGTGGAACAATATCGGTCCGCTGGTTAGTCAGGTTTTGCCGTCCCATAGTGCAAAGTCCCATTACTTTTTTGATGCGCATGGAGGAATTTTCTCGGCAAATGTGTTTCCATCTCTCATTATTCGCATTAACCCTTTTTCGCACTTTTTGCGAATTAAGGGATTTTTATTCAAAATTTAGCATTTCCATCTCTCGTTTCTGATGCAATACTTCAAAATGCACATAAAATGCTATAGTTTGTGGACTTACTGGAGGTATATTGTCATATATCGTCTTGTGATATGATGTGTCATTTGTTTGGTGTTACATTGCAAAAAAGGCCTGCACACAATAAAGCTGCATTAAGACATGTGGGAAAAGCAAGCGTGAAATAAAAAACCCACAGCTTTAATAGGGGAACAGCAAATGTCACAGTCACAACATGATCATCTTCAAGGCCTGAAGACTTGCCTTTCACCTTCACAGTGTGTGGGGCTTTTTGCAAATTGTCGCCTGTTTAGATAATTGCAGCTTAGTGTTTGTGGAGTTTTTGGTGATTGCTTCATTTTTGTGTTGTTAAATACTCGCTTGCCAGCTTCACATGTGGACAAAACTATGAGTCAGTGGGTTTATTCTTCGAAAAAGTCTACAATAAGATTGTTCTGTTTATTTGAGCAGAATTAGGCAACATTTAATGGTATGAATTTGGGCAGGACTGTCTGTTTGTCCTGCTGAAACAAGGCACAGATGGAGGGAAACCGGTTTGAAACTCATTATTTTTGCAGAGATGGCATACTTCATTTTGAAATTGACTGCCTCTGGAAGGGAATATCAAATGAATGTGTATCGATCTGCAGGAGGGCTGTTTTGACCTCCAGGAGGCGCTGCAGGCTATTCACATGCGCCAGGAGACCCTTAAGGAGCAGCTAGCCCACGCCAGATCTAAAGGAGAGGAGACGGTTGGGCGGAACATCCAGGTGACTGACTGCATTATGACAGTGTGTTTATTTGTGTGTGGGAGAGGAATGCTCTCAGGCGCCTCGTTGACTCCGTCTTCATGTCTGTCTACCACCACACGTCTCGCTCTGGTATCCTATCATGCAGGTTTTTGGGTCAGTAGCTGCAAGGGCTTCACCTGACCGTGACCTACTTTTTGGTCAACAATGTAGGAACAATCAATGGTTGGATATTTGTGTAAGAGATGTGCTGATGAACTGATGGAACTGATGAAAAAGACTTCTGTAAGGAAGTACTGATATTCTCAGTGATTTTGCTGATTGTTGTTCTATAGAAAAAATCACAAATATCTTAAATATCTCAGTTGTTTTTGTGAGTCCAAGTCAGCTCTTTGTCCAAGCCAATATTCTAGGCCCTTCTATCTAACCAGATATGTAATTCTGTTGTAATAAAATAAATAACCCTAAAAATATAATATAAAATCATCTATTATTAATTTAAATAAATTATATAAATTAAATAAAAATATTTATATAAATTATAATACTACAAATGTAAAATATACTCAGTATAACAATTTAACAGCTAATGTTTTAACTTTTTTCAGCCTTTGAATCGCGATTACGTTAATATAACAAAATTTTGTTGTGGGCCCCGGCCCCTGGTTGAGAACCAGTGACATGAAATGGAGAACGAATGGAAACTTTTAAATCTCAAGATTCTCAGATTTTTCTTAAAATGTGCTCAGATTTGTCAACATGTGCAATTAATGATTTAAGATTTTAATACTAACCTAAAATATGCAATATTATTCCAAGATAAAATCATGCAAATATGTTTGGCTCTTCAAACTTTAGCTCTGTTATGACCTTAGAGTACTTGACCTTAGAGTGAAAAATGACTGTAAAAGAAGACAGTTTATGCTAATATCTGCTGTAGCGCCTCTAGTGGCAACACTGACAATGCACTGCATATTTGTATTGAATTATGAATTGATTTTTTTTTTACACACTTTAGCATGCAATGATGCTTACATTGCTAGAAGTGCTCGTTTTCATCAACTTTCCTTACTTTTTGTCAACAGTCATCTCATTTGTTTCTTTTTATGTCTTTCATAAGACAAAGTTGATACTTGTCTCCGTTATGTCTCTTAAGCTGTTAGAGCAACCTCGGAGCATTTAAAACCTATTCTGGGCTGTCTTTTCTCTTTAATTGTTCTGTTTTTTTTAATAGATAGATTGACAGAATGCATTCTCTCAGAAACATCAGTTAATTATGCTGCTTTTGTGTTGTGAAGTGGAAACGTGTCATTTTGTAACTGTGAATAGCATCTTCCTGTGAAAGAAAAAAAAAATAGCAGTAAAAGTTTTTGTTTGGCTCTTTTTAGGTAGGATGCCGTTTCACATGTAGGAGGGGTGCTATTGGAATCAATCAAGCTCCACACGTAGTGTGGTTTTAATAATAATCAGAGAAATGTACAGAGAAAACATTAATGCAATCATAACTAAATATTTACAGTATTTGTAAACCCCGTTTCATATTCAGTAGATACTTGAACTGTAGGAGTTTGTTTATGGTTAGTTTTGTTTTGTATCACTACACTTGCGGTACTTTGTGAATGATGAATATTGGAAATCATTTCTGTCACACTGTACGTATGATGCTGTACGCATCCGCCTGTCTGACTCCCTGCTGTCTGTGCATATTATAGGTTCAGCTGGAGCGTCTGTTGGCCAAGCAGATGGAGATACTGCATGACGCCGCGGCGCAGGATAGACTGCAGGCTCTAGAGTGGAGGGTTCCACCAGGGCCCTACAAACACAGCACAGACAGGCAGAACAGCAACGGGCTCTCCGCCAACAAAAACACTGACCAGCAGGGTGAGTTTGTGCATTATAACATTTGAGATGATGGGTTCTTTGTCATGTGATGGATGCCTGTTATCCAAAGCAATGTGCTGTGCAGCAATTGCAAGAACGATATTTTTTTTTTTATCTTGTCTGCGAAATCAGGGGATTTTAAAAGGAGGTCCAATTAGGGAGTTCACAAACATAAAAAAAGAAAACAAATATTTTTGGGGTTGTCAGAGTTAATGTGTGGACTTAGGATCAAGGTAATATGTTTAACTTTTTTATTTTTTACATTGACATTCAACAAATTTGATAATATAACAAATATTTTATACAAATAATATAACGCTCCCAGGCTTTGGAATGCTTCTCCCTCTACAAATTAGAGATGCACAGAATTTAAGCATTTTTAAATCTTACTTAACTCATTTTTTTAGGTTAGCTTTTTCTTGACTGTTTTGATTTTAGTTTGTTTTTTAATTGGTTGTCATGTGTTTGTGTTGGATTTTTACTTGTTTGTTTTATTATGTAAAGCACTTTGAGAAACTGTTTTAAAGGCGCTATATAAAAATAAAGTTATTATTAATATATTTATATAATATCATTTATTTATTATTATTATTATTGTATATATAATAAACTTGTATATGTTTGCGTGTGTGTATACAATAATATTAATAGTAATATTAGCAAATAGTTTTGCACAATTAGAATATTAAAGTAAATTATTTCATTTTGGAAAGAATTACTTAATTTTATTGTATTTTCAGTATCATAAAAATATTTTATATTAATATAATAAATATATTATGTTTTTATATTACATCATTTTATAGTAAAATAGTTTTGTAAGTCTTACATCAAGAAATGTGAAAATCCTAAAGCAAAACCAGTTGAGAACCACACTGCACGTTGCATTATGTAGAAGTCACTAAAGTCATTTTCACAATCCCAGACCAAAAAAGTGAACAAAACAATAATTATTATTATTATTATTATCAGAAAAGTAGACAAACTGCCTTTTACTCTTGATTGACCATCCAGATTATTTTTGTACACATTACTCAGTACCGAAAACCAGTGAAGCGTTTCAGTTGTTGTTTCTCAGATAATTCAGTAGCTTGCATCACCTGTTCCAGACTCTCTTTTTTCTCGTTTCTTGTTGGCACTCTCATTTCTGGGGCTCATCTGGCAGCTGCAGGCGGAGGCGGGGTGGTGGGTGTCAGAGAGGGGAGGGGGACGTCGGGTGGAAATATGAACACAGCTCTGCGTTCTGCTACTAATCTTGTGCCTTAGAATGCCACCCGTCTGGAGTTTATTTTGACCCTCATGTTGGTACATGACGATAATTACTGCGCATACACCGAATCTGAGCACTGATTATCTGCATCACAGCACGAGCACAAGGGATTTTGCATTGCAAAGTAGTGCCCAACCACCATGGGTTTTTTAATACTCATCCTTTTTAGGTAATATAATTAGATAAGATAAACAAAAACTTGATTTAAAAAAGATTATTTTACATATTTTATGCATATATAAGTGCAAGGTTTTCTATATTTTTATACATTTACAAATATTTATTTTTACATTTATTTTTAATTTTTGAAGCTGAAACATTAAAATTATGCATTATTCACATGCAAAGCTGTTATAAGTGGCAGACTGCTTCTGTTAATTGCTTAATGATACTCAAAATGACCAAATATGAGCCAATAAGTGTTTTTGGTATTCACTTTTGGTCTCACATTTCCTTCTTTTATGCACCAGCCAGGCAGCTACCATTGAGATGAATGGGGGATGCTAACAGATAGCTTTCTTTAGGTATTATAGACCTCCTTGGAAATAATTAGCCTTAATTTCTCATCTGCTGTAATGTGAAACTCTGTTCATTATTTATGATAATTATTTGTGGTTGTTTCACACTGCGCTGAACACAATAGCACTCTCTCCCTCCCCAGCTCTGAGAATAACTCCTTCATGAACTCTCTGAGTACATGATCCCTCTCCGCTTCCTAATATCCCATGTGTTCTCAGAACTCCAGAGTGGGCGTATGTGATCTGCGGAGAGAGAAGCAGAGGCAGAAAGTGAGAATTAGATGAGAACTAAATTTGTCCTTCTTTAACCTTGACTGTCCCTCTGCAGGTAGGGCTTTAATGAAATGAATCAGTGCTGTTGGGGTTGCAAGTAATAGCATTTCAACCACAGCAGCAATTTCATTCTAGAATTTGATTGTAAATATGGTTTGACTGTAAAGAGTGTAAATATACACACACTGCTGGTCAAAAGTTGGGAGTCGGTGAGATTTTTAAAATGGAAAGAAGTCTTTTGAAGGAAGTCTCTTTTGCTCACCAAGCCTCTAATTGATCAGAAATACAGTAAAAAAAAAACTTTAATATTATGAAATATAATATTTTTTTTAAAAACGTGATTCTTCAGAAATCATTCTAATATGGTGATTTGGTATTCAAGTAACATTTCTTATTATTATCAATGTTGAAAACCGTTGTGCTGCTTAATATTTTTGTGGAACCCATGAGACTTTTTTTTTTTTCAGGATTCTTTGATGAATATAAAGTTCGAAAGAACAGCATTTATTTAAAATAAAAATCTTTTGTAACATAAATATCTTTTGTCACTTTCGATTAATCCTTGCTATAAATAAATGTACTATTTTAAATGAATAATATAATATAATAACCTAAACCTTGAAATGGAAGTTTCCTAAATACATGTATGAATGTAAGGAATTATAATTTGAATGTAAAGTAGAATTAACTGAAATTTAAAAAATAATAATAATTTTAAAAGGTAATTTTTATAGATGGATGGATGGATAGATGGATGGATACAAAAATACAACAAATAAACTTGAAATTAAACAATATAAATTACATTTTTCAGATACAGTAAGTTCATTTAACGTACTATGAAATACTACATAAATTTAATAATCAAAAGAAAGAAAAAAACACTATATAGTCTTGACTGTAAGAATTGCATATAAATGGATTTTTATTAAAGAAACAAATGTTTGATGGAAGTTTTTTTTTTTTTTTTTTTTTCACGAACACAGTTTCCAGAATTTATTAGCTGTATTGATTTTCTTTCATTTGTAGTTTAGTTAATTCCTCATCCTGTCATTCCAATGCAACTTCCTGTAGAACTTGACTGATTCAAATTCACTCTGAATTTTGGTCAACCTTGAAATCCAGTGGTCGTTAGGAGTGGGTGGCAGAGACGTGTCCCCTCAACTGCTGCTGATAATTAAAGGGCATTGTGTTAAGTTAAAAATGACAGACATTAGTCATGATGCTGCACTGAAGCTGTCAATAGACACAAATGAGATCAGCCAGCCAGGGACAGAGGAGGTTAATGTGCTGTGTGAAGGAGGTGTATGCGCTCAATGCAACTCCCGATCGACGTGCTTCAAGCCGCATTCACTGTCCTCGGGCTATTACGGCGTGTGCGTTGGCTGGCTGTAGTCGAAGAAAAAGGTGCATTCGTATCAAATGAAGCTCAGTTGCGTGCGCGAGTGAGAGTATTGTGCTGAGTGTTTCTAGTAGGCGGAATGCTTGTCTCATAGCATTAGCTTGGACTCTGTAATGGACATAATGATGCAGCCTTGTGTTTTGTTAAACGCCGATCGTGAATACATTTGCGAGATGAAAAGAGAACATGAGTTAAATTGAAGGCTTTGTTTTATTCCGTTTCTACAGGAGAGAGGCCGCTGAATCTGAGGGTGACCAGCCAGAGGACGAGTGCATCAGATGGAGATACACCTCTCGGAAAGCAGCTGGCCAATGAGTTGAAGAGGCATCATCACGCTAATGCTGAGAGCAAGACGTCAGCAGCCACAGGTGTGTGTTGAAAGACTATGCATATGTCACACACACACACACACACACAATGACTAAACCTACTGAGCTGCCTACATAGTCAACATGTAAGGCATCACAGCACCCTAAGACTAATGCACCTAAGAAAGTCAGCACCATATGTGTCCTTGACAAAGGAAGCATCACATAATGCATAACAATGAGCTCAGTGAAAAATATCCTTCCTAGATAGTGAATAAAATAAGAAAAAAGTCCATGTATATGTATATTTATTATTTATTCAAAATTGAAAAAATATAAAGTAGTTCAAATGTCCATCATTAATATACTTATTCAAAACTGAAAAATATTATTTAAACATTGTCTAAAATAATACAAATGGACTGGTTTAGAAATGGCCATTATGAATATATTTACTCATTCAAAACTGAAAAATTATTTAATAATAAAAATGGGCTATTATACTCGATATTTGGGTGTGCTTTGTATGTTTGTGATCTTTAGAAATATCAAATTGTTAGCTTAGAAACATTATAATTGGTAAACTGTTAAAAACACTGCCTTTTGTAGAGCATCTCAAATCCATAATAAATTAATTTTTGTTTCATGCCACCTTACTAGTAGCAAAGCAGTAACCTTGGAACAGAGCCACACACACTCAGTGTCTTCCAGTAGATGCTTCCAGTAGAACACTTTAGCGCTCTATTTTGCAATACCTTTTGAGCTCTGTTTTTTTTTTTTTTTTTTAAACCGAATATGTTTATAATATGAAGAAGAGTTTCTATAAAAGGGTATATCAGACATTCAGATATATGCTCAGATCAAGGCACTTAAAATGTTAATTATAATTTGAATATTTACGAACTTAACTAAATTTAACATGAGTAGGAATTAAAGAGCCTAAATGCTTATAATTGAGAGTTCACATACACTATTTTATTTTTTAATGTTATTATTTTTTTGCTTTAAATATTTTAATTACAGAAAGTAAAAAGTGAAGAAATGCCTGTAATAATAATGAATAAATTAATTATATTATTATAAAATTTATTATTATTATTATTATTAATAATAATAATAATAATTAATTAACACTTTTTCCATTTTAGAAGCACATGGGGATATGGCAAAGATGATAATGATCAATTATTATTATTAATGT
The DNA here is from genome assembly GCF_012432095.1 of Onychostoma macrolepis. Taxonomy (NCBI): domain Eukaryota; kingdom Metazoa; phylum Chordata; class Actinopteri; order Cypriniformes; family Cyprinidae; genus Onychostoma; species Onychostoma macrolepis. Next base: position 8,948,045 of record NC_081163.1, read on the forward strand.
ATTTTATTTTCAATGTTTATTTTTGACATTGTGAGGTATTTTTAACCATTATATTTAGACATAAATTATCGAACATAATAGTTATCAAGCTTAACATTTACATTTATTCATTTAGCAGATGCTTTTATCCAAAGCAACTTGCAAATGAGGAATCTTGCAAGCAATTTATCATAAATTGCATAAAGGGTTTCAGTAATCCTTTTCTTTTTTTCCAGAAAACGGAGGAGACCCATCTTCACGTGCCCTCAACCTCTCTGAGAAGAAGACCATCAAATCTGAGCCGGAGGATTCCAGATAGCAGCTCCGAATGCTTTCGTTTCAAACCTACAACAATACACGTCGTCTGTCAGTGAATACTAAACAAGCACAACTACAGTAGAGCCTTAACAACCAATGTTGCCTCAAAATAGAGTTTATTTTAGTTTCTCGCCATTTTTGTTTTTGCCAAAGCACCTAGAGCCCTTATTTCCATTCTCCTAAGTAGATGCACACTGTTTGTGCTGTCACTGACTGTACTCGTTTAATTCTCACTAGCTCTCCTCACTTGTTTTAATGCTCTCCTATTGTTGTGGACCACAAAGTCCGCTATTTGTACATACATAGAAAATGTTGTTTGTTTGAAATGGTTAAATGTTATTTAAATACAGTATGTGTTGTATGTATATATGAATGCATGTAAAATATCACTGAAACGGAGGGACGCAGTGTTTTTAAAGTTGTTAGTAAGCAGCTGTTGTTGTCGCCTATTTAAGTGAGCCTCCTGGATTGCGTTTCTCTTTAAAGACCCCATGCAATCACTTTCATTTCCTGTGTTGACTATTTCCTATTATCAACTGACATATCAAAAAAAGTTTGCCCCTTTTTTTTAAAGAGCCAGTAGGCTTTATTTACACCATAAACAGTGATTTGCTACTTGCTATTGCTATTTGATAGCTGGTGGTATTGTTAGCAAGAGCAATAATATTAAAACAAAGATATTAGGGCTGCACGATGTATCAAAATATTAGATAGTGGCATGGCTAAATGCATCAAATCAACAAGGCTGTTGTATCAGAGTGAAGCTTGGCACTGTTCATTTGCACAAGTAAATGTAAATTTAGGCAAAAATGAAGAAATTAAGACGTGAATATTAGTATTGTAATTCTACAGTATTTTAAGGTATTTTTATTTAATTAAATATTCTCTTTATTTTATAGTACATTAGTATTATCGCAACATTTCTTATTTTAAGATTTTTAATAATCACAATAAAAATCATATGATTTAATAGTTTAATAGAGTCAAAAACAGTGGGTTGATTTTTTTATTTTATTTTTTTTTTATGCTCACTTTATGATTAATGAAAGCTGTTTCAGTTTGTTCTTGTAAAGTCTACCCAAGTGCGAACAAATTTTTCACAAGTTGTTCAACAGAAAAACAAAATATCGCAATGTCAGTTTTTTTCCCAGTATTGTGCAGCCGTAATCTTCTGTTTATCCCAGAAGAGAACAAAATTTGGTTTTTAAATCCGTGAAGGTGAATTTTCTCACTAGTACACTAGCATAGAGATGACACGTAGGGACTAAAAACTCTAATTTTGATCTCATGGGGTCTTTAAGGAAGTCGTTTTCTCCTCTGTCAGGGTTTCTAATAGCAATGCTAATGAATCTGAACTTAAAAGTCTCTACTATGGTGCTATGGCTGAATTTACTTGCGTAACAGAGGAAAAACTGCAGTACATGTCACTATTTAAACACTGAAATCTCGGAGCCAGACGTTTGGCCTCCTTGTCATCTTGAACGAATAGTAATGCCTGATTTATTTCGATACTAAGCACAATTAATATATTTAATCGTACTCTTTACATACCTACAAAATGCTAAAACAGACCAGCATGTCTCCCCTCCTGACCAATAGTCATGTAAATAGTAAAGACATTCGCAACTGACTGGACTTGAAAACAGGGCGTCATTACCGCACCATTCCAGTCTTTATCATAATCACGTAACGTATTTGTATTTCTGAATATTTAGTCGTAGAGCAATACCGGGTAGCTGTTGTCACTTATCTCAGTGAACGTGTCTGGGTGTCCTAACCTCAGAGGACATTCACTGTACAGTATTTCTACTCTGTTTCGTAGTGTAGACATAGTCTTAGATTCAGCTAACGTGCAAATGTATGTGAAACTGATATGCACTAGTGTTTGATTCTCGAATTTGCATCCTACTGCTCAACATTTCTCGTGTTTCTCAATGGTGATACATGTTTTTGTAGGACTTGTACCCGTGAAATCATCCAGTCACACTCTTTATGTAGTTTTAGAGTATCACGTGAGGTGAAGTAGGCACAAGATAATCAGGTTTTCCACAGTTACATGTCTGTAATGTACCGGTCAAGCTGTTATATAATCTGTATTTGTGTCAAAGACAAATACCTCTCTATATCGGTACGAAGAGACCGATTTTTAACGTCCTGATCATACACTTCAGTATTTCGAGGGAATATGTGGAAATATTGTGTGCTTTTATTTTTTTAGGATTATTTTCAGAGATCTCGAGTATGCAAAATCTTAATTTAAGTGCCATTTTAAACATATTTTATGTTTAATGAGAGTGTGCGATAAGTCGGTGGGTTACAAGAAGTACCCGTGTGATAAAGACAAGCGTTATGTGAATATTTATCTGCATTTTCAACTTTTTGCCTTAGTTTAAAGCATTCCACGTTACGATTCTTTGCTGGTGGTATAGTTTATTTTGGATGTTCGTTTTAGGTGGAATGGGAAATTAGATTTGAGAAGTTGTATGAGCATCTGAGACTTAAAGCCTTGGCAATATCAAGCTCTCTAAGAGCACTGGAACAAAATTTGCTTAGGAAAAAAACAGTTTGATGAAGAAAAAATCTGATTGGACCTTACTGATTACATCGTTACCAATGACCTATATAGCAAGACATATCTAGACGCCTACATTTGTTCCTTGCTTGTTACTGTCTTTAACCACTCACAGAAATGATCAGTCTTTCTCTAATCTTTGTACTTGCTTTGTATAATAGACTTATGCATCTTGGACTGTGGGATGAAACTGTGTTGTCAGTAGAACTTGTTCTCATCACTTTTGAGTAGAGAGTACATTAGGATATGCATACGGTAGTCCTGCACATATTGTTTTGTAAACACTAATATATTTAATTTGTTATACAGCACATGAACATTAAACTCTATTTTTTTGACATCTGATTGTGAAGTACTTTTCATTTCTCATGCTTTGTTTCAGGAACCAGATTTTATACTGGACATCAAGTGATTTAACATTTAAATGCTGAAATTTCAGAGCCAGACTTTTGGCCTCCTTGTCATCTTGAAGAATAGACTATAATTTCTGATTTATTCTGATAATTAATCATATTCTATACATACAAACAAAATGCTAATATAGACAAGCTGGTCTCCCCTCCTGACCAATAGTCATGTAAATAGTTTAAAAACATTCGCAAATGACTGGACTTGAAAACAGGGCTTCATTACTGCACTATTTCAGTCTTTATCATAATCACGTAATGTATGTATTTTTAACATATAAAATATGTTATAATATAAACATAAAATATCTTTAAAATCAGAGGTTTTTATTGAATTTCCTTTAATCTACACGACTAGAGAAAACATAAGAAGGCTGTGGCAGGAAACTTCAACACCCACAATGCACTGCCCTCGATCAGAATACATGTGAGCGGGAAATACAAAAATGCGGAAGTACGATTTGTAGTTTTCACAAAAGTCCTGGCGGTTAAAAATATAAAACGCCTCATCCGGCGGACTTTTGCTGAAGGGAAAATTCCGGTGCCGGTAAAATGAAAAAATAATACACACTGTTTACTTAATTACATTACCGACATTGTAACAATATGAAGCTGAAAATGAGTGAATTTTCCCGTTTTAATTAATTGAACCCTAAAACAGGCAACGTGTACCACGAGATATAGCCTACTCTAGTCTCTTGTAGGAGGCACGAGGAAGAATTTTTCATCCAATACTGTTATTATTATCATAGTTGAGGTTGTTTGGAGTATGGTGGTCACATGGCTTGGTTCAAATATTCTGTGCTTGTTTTGTTAGTTTGACCTAAAGCCAACACGTCCGCACATGGGGCTGGACATTCAGAAAATAGGCATATATTAATCTTACTTTTTTCAGCAAAAAATGCAATACAACTATTAGTATTAATTGTGAACATTGTCTTGAGATGCTGAAAAAGAGAATTAAGTCATAGTTGTTCGTGTTGTTTTTTTTTAATCGCATTATGAAATATGCTTATCTCCTGAGATACGTTGCCTGTTTAGGGCATAAAAAAAGGATTATCCTCAGTATTGACAATGAATGGTGTCACGAGGTGAATTGTGCCCCCAGTTCTGGTTCTTTCATTATTGTCAATTCTGGGGTGGTATGGTGTGGGGTGTGTGTGTGTGTGAGGGGTGGGGTGTTTTGGTGGTTATGGGTGGTGGGATGGGTGTAGAAAATACACAGAAATGACATAAAATACAAAGGGGAGCCCCTTGATAAAGCCCCTTGATCTCAGAGAAGTGGAGTGGGGGTGGATGGGGGTTATAAATCGTATCAAGGAGAGCAGATCCCCATCAGTAGAAATTGCATTCCAGGGCCAGGGGCCCTTAGGGATGAGCCTTATAGGCCTTCCTGGCCTCTAGGCCCCCTTTACACAGCCCCCTTTCTATTTATTTTGAGTTTACAAATTGTGCAAATGTTAACATTTGCATGTAAAACAGATACTATTACATTTAGTTGACTCTGTCTTTGCATTTTTAACAAGATTTTTCTCTTGCAGGGTTTCACAGCTAATTTTATGGTAGAACAGGGGTGTCCAACCCTGCTCCTATAGGGCCACCATCCTGCAGTGTTTAGCTTCAACCCTGATCAAACACATCTGAAAAATCTGATAAAAGTCTTCAAGATCACATAAAAAATTATATTTTGTTACATAAATTACATCATATGATTGTTTAGGGATGTGCTAAACTGTGCAGGACAGTGGACCTCAAGGGTTGGAATTGCCCACCCCTGAGGATAAAGAAGAGACAGTTAAAAAAAATGTAAAAATACAAAAAATGTCTATGCCTCTATTTTTAGGACACTTAGACATGTCATACATGCAACATATTTTGAATATTCCATATTTGTTTGCATTAAATAAATCATAGAATTATTGACGACTCGGGCTGTTTTTTATATCCTAAACAGGCAACGTGACCTGGGAGATACAACTCATAAAATCCAAAATATATCAAATATTACAAAAATTCTTTAGAATGTGTTTTACTTAAGTCCAGATGATATAAAACGTGACATGAAATGATTTTTTGCTGATCATTTTCCACTCTTGCCTGTTTTAGGGTTAATATTAAGATTATTATTAAGAGTTATCAATTTCAGGCAATTATAAATTGATTGAAATTTAATTTTGAATCGATTTACTGTCTTGAATTTGTTTGTTTTTATGAATATTTCCTGAAACCCATGACTCATTGTACAGATGTCAGATGTTATGGAGAAAGGGTTTTTTTTTGTCTTCATAAGATTATTTAAAAGTAAATTACCGTAGCTAGAAAACCTCAGTTTCAGTCTGATTCAGCAAGTCTCTGACTACAGCTGTAGTGGTCTGAATAATTGTGCTTCAATTGTATATAGCAAAGAATTCCTGGCCTTCGTGATTATGATTATCAAGGCCTATTTAAAGAAAAAAAAGGCTTTTAAGATAGTTACACTACAAAGCAATTTTTATTATGACAATTCTTAACATTAACTATTAAGATTTAATGTTAAATGTTAAGAATATAGTCATCAAACTATGCCACAAATGAAATGGAGGTAAGCTATGGGGATTATTTAATGATAAAAAAAAAAAAAAAAAAAAGGTTAAATACATCAAACCATCTTATATATCTTCTTTTACACTTTCATTTTCGTCCAAACTTCTTGTATGCTTTTGAAAAAGTCTTGAATCAGTTCACATAAGTGTTATTTTATATGTTAGTATTAATATGTTGAATTAGTTTTCAGTTTTAATAATTTTGGTATGTGTGTATTTTTGGATGGCGAGTAAAGGAAACATTTGCAAAAAAAAAAGAGCTGAATATATAATATGCTTGCTAAAAATAACGGTGTACAAACGAGTAAACTTAACTATTTAATTTTTTTTAATGAGTTGAGTTTAATGAGGTGATGTTTCTTATCTTCTTTCAAGTAGGCCTATCTGCCTTTGATGACATACGTACAGACCGATGACAGTGAGGGCAGCGTGTGGGTCGACGTGTCTTCACCTCTATTCATTTGCATCTACATCATATTAACACATTTTGAAACTGCAGAATGACTCACAAACACTCACTGTTGTGCTTCCACCCTTTGTTGTGCGCACGCAATGTCTGTGTGCGTGTATAAACCCAGTGCTGATAAACACCCCACTGCCGCCCACAGTCAGCCCGGAATGATGCCTCTCCGCGCGGATGTCACAGACCGGTCGCGGCGCCTCGCCCGACAAAACGTCATTCAGGTCATCGTGGTTTTATTGTGAAACATTCAAGGAAAAATAAACATTTTGCCTTCATATAGCCTATCAAATATAAACAGTACTGTAATGTCTGCCACCTAATGAAACCGCAAACAATTTGTCTATACTGTGTCCCCTACAGAGATAAATGTGACCCTGGACCACAAAACCAATATCGCTGTAGCAATAGCCAAAATACATTGTGTGGGTCAAAATTATAAATTTTTCTTTTATGCCAAAAATCATTAGGATATTAATTAAAGATCATGTTCCATGAAGATATTTTGTAAATTTCTTACCGTAAATGTATAAAAACTTCATTTTTGATTAGTAATATGCATTGCTAAGAACTTCATTTGGACAACTTTAAAGGCGATTTTCTCAATATTTTGATTTTTTTGCACCCTCAGATTCCAGATTTTCAAATAGTTGTATCTCGGCCAAATATTATCCGATCCTAACAAACCATACATCAATTGAAAGCTTATTTATTCATCTTTCAGGTGATGTATAAATCTCAATTTCGAAAAATTGACACTTAAGACTGGTTTTGTGGTCCAGGGACACAAATATGGAGACTGAAATGATCAAAATTCTGGTGAATTATCAAAAAAGTTCAAAGTAAAGCTGAATTGTTTTCTTGTATGGAGTCCAAGTAGAAAATCACCTTTTAGTGCCCCCTAGTGCACATACAACAATAAAGTGCTCATTGAGAAATAGCGTCAGTTGTATAGGATTTGCACTTCATTTATTTGGACTTTAAAATGAAATACAAATGTCAATTATATATGCTAAATATTTTGCGAAACAAATTTTTTTCAGGATTCTTTTATCAAAAGAACAGCATTATTTGAAAATGAATATGCAATTTAATGCATATTTTCTTAATAAAAGCATTCATTTTTATTAACCCCCTAATAAATGTTTCTTGAGCAGCAAAAACGATCATGTGACACTAATGATGCTGAAAATTCAGCTTTTCATCACAGGAATAAATTACATTTTAAAATACATTCAAATAGGAAACAGATATTTTAACTTGTAATACTATTTCACAATATTAGTGTTTTACTGTATTTTTGAACACATAGATGCAGCCTTGGTGAGCAGAAGAGACTTCATTTAAACATTTAAAAATCATGTTTTCAAACTTTTGACATGTACTGGATATCATTTCATTTTTCAATTGTATGTGGGCTTCATAAGTGTCATTTACTATTTTAGTATGTTTAGTTTATTCCGCATAGAGTTCACAATACACTATATACACATTCTCCACAAGGTGGCAGCATCACACTGTACATGTGTCTTTATGCATTCTTTTATTTTAAAGCTAAAAGGCAAATTGTGTAATTACCACTCTGTGGCAGTAGGGGGCGAGAAACGCTACTTTTTCTTCTGGTTTAGGCCTTTTTTCAAGTTTAGAAGTTTCTAGAATGAGCAGGCCTCAATGACTCACATCTTTTTTCTCTCTCTCTCAAGGGCGACGGCATGCGGTCTAAAAAGAATTCCCATACAGAAAATAAAATTGTTCCGACACTGAACAAAATGGCTTTTTTGGATTGTCAAGAGACTGATAAAATTTTGTGCAGGATTGTATGCCAGGACTGTTGTAAAGCAAAACAGTGACATCCACTTTTTCAGTGGCCATGGATCAAGAAGTAGCTTTCCCATTCTCAAGGAAAAATAAATCTGAAATGAAGATTTCTGAACCATGAGCCAAACCCAACCAACTGTTGTTTGAGACTGACTCAATAGCATAATTTGTAATGTAGATGCAGTCATTTTGCAGTGCTTCATGAAAGTGTTACTTCTAAATGCCTTCTCTTGCACTATTGTGGCACAAAAAAATACGATCTCGGACCAAAACAGTAAGCTATTTTTATCTTTTGTGACTCCCTCCCAACATAAAGATTGCTTAACAGCTCCTTGAAGTGTCACTGAGTGGTTGCATAACCCCATTCCCACACCTTGACTGATCGGCATGCCTGGATGTCTTTGCATTTTACATATGGGAATATGAAAGTATGCATGCAGACCTTTTTAAAAAATTTTATTTTACAGCCATTAGAGATAAGCAGCTTTCTCTAAAACATGCCACAACCCAATTTTGTTGTTAGCAAGCTTCTCACCTGGTCCTTGTATTAACATTTCCCGGCATCAGGTTAAAAAGCTACAGGTAATAATGATATCATTGCATCATTAAGCACCATGTATTTATTTATTTTTAGAATTATGACAGATTTAATGTCTAATTGAATTGCACTTGGTATTATATGTCCTTTTCCAAAAGGACAGTATTGCATCCATGACTCTTCAGTTTAATGGCATAAATTTTTCCATTGAGGTCACAAACATGAAAGGTATATGAGATGTTGCATGAGAGAATAAGGAGCATAAATGACTTCTAGGCTTAGATTAGCATTTATAAATGTCATGCAATTAATAAAAACATGTAAAAGTATTAGGTTGCACTGTCAGTTAACTGAGTTGAACTAAAAAAAAAAAAAAAAAAACTAAAATAAAAGCTAATTCAAAATATTAAAAAATACTATAATTAACACTGGAGTGTTAAAAAGTTGTAAGAAGTTATGTTAGTATTAATTAGTGTATGAAAAAATGCACTAATACTTACATGACAACAGTAAACATTCACTTGTCCTTACACTGAAATAAAAGTCAGAAGAGAAAATCATACAATGCGGTTCATACAGTGAGTCATTGCAGGATGTGATGCATGGCAATCAAAAATGAAACATGTTTCACTGAGCCAATGATGAGAGAGAAAATGCGCAAGCCGTCCAATAGCTCGTTAGGTGGGCGTGTACGAGCGTGTTTGCTCTGTATTCTTCACTGAAAAGCTCCTCTATCAGTAGGTGCGCAAAGTGTGGGAATTGACTGTGCCGTAGCTTCCAGAACTACAAGTTGTCTTCTAGTATTATTAAAATAACTAGACACTAAACCTAAGTAGCTCGACAGGATTGAGATGTTACAGTTTAGGGCTTCAATTGTGCTGAAGGAGTTGATTCAAACCAGCCCAAAGCGTTCGTTTTCTGACATTATAAGGCATAAGAAGACTTTACCAAACGCGTACATCTACAGCGCTGCTTATCACGATGGCAGAATATCTAAATTAAAGACTGTCTGTAATGGAAGACCTTTCATTCTGCCTTTAACTGGGAGAAGATTCCTATGTACAAAGACCGAAGGAGCGATTGACCCTACAGAACCGGTGAAGAAAGATGAGTCCGTCCAGGAAGCGACGGCAGATAAGTACGAAATGTATTTTTTTGTCATTTGCTCATGACGCATGAGACATTCAATGTTATTGATCAATGATAGCACACGCGCCAAAATATCCATGAATGGCTGACAACGTGGCGCTGTGTGTACACTTTTACAGCAAGTGGGTGGAGAACATGTGTGGTAGTATACTTCATGTTAGAATAAAATGTTATCGGTTTGATAGGTTTATGTCAAGTATGTGGTATTTATTTATGGAAAAGGACACACCCCAATACTGTAAAGGACAGTAGTTCATCGTCTAGATACGACATTGTGGTGTTTTTGAACGAGTTTTTTCAGATGAGTGAATTGGTCTTCTTCACTTCCGTGCCCTGACTCGTATTTTCCGTTCACTCAAGTGTCTTTTTTTGAAGCTCGTGACTCCTGTTCTGTCATCAAAAACCAACTATACATCACGAGCCAATAGTATTCGAGTGTTGGCTGAACAGATACGCCCCCTTCACGATTTTGATTCAGATCGAACGACTGAATCTGGCGTCTCTTTTTGAACAAAAGTAATGAACTAAGCATATCGTTCGTGAGTGAAGTAATCGAAGGAAGCATCTCGGTTCTGAACGTTCTTAATTTTGTCAACCAACTAATTAACTATGGCATTTCATATGTCAAAGAAAATTAATAAATTGGAACAACTCGTTCATGATACATATTAAAAAAAAAAAAAACTAGATTTTTAGTTGGTAAATGAACAGATCGGGCATCTAAAATAATCTGTTATCTAATTTATGAATGTTCGTTATATGGGTTAAAGCCTGTTCACACTAAAAAATAATAGTTCTAAATCTGTGAGAACAGGGAAGTCCACACCACAGCTATAACATACCAAATCACTTTCAGAATGTTATTTTTCCAGCTAAGGAATCATAAAAACATTTACAGGCAACCAGAATCTAACTGATTTCAAAGAACTCGAGCATTTAAAGCGACAGACTACAGAACTGCATCTCTTATTCGATTATAACTTTATATTGATTCGTTTGGATATATCCAAACATACCTTCATTAATGTTTCCATAATGGTTCATTAATGTTTATTTAATGCTATAACTAGTAGTAAAGAGGAAAAGATGATGCATGCTCGTTCATGCATGCTCTTGAACTGAGGCAGCTACAGCGAACTTCCACCACATTAAAGAGCATCAAGCTCCTTCTCCGTACAGCTTTCTCCATTGTTTACATACAAACATATAATAATAGACCCAAGATGGCGGCGCCAGTGTTTACACGTTTGTCTGTGTAATTTCCCTGTGTTTATGTTTTTTTGCTAAACGGGTTACCTGATTTGGAAAATTTTCATCCTGTGTCTCAGAACTGTGTTTACAAACTTTATCGTAAACAATAATATAGCGCATTTTATCAACGAAAATAAGCTGGTCTGGCTACAACAACAATATGAGGCTACCAGTTTACCTGCTGCTCGCAGTGCTCGCTTATGTGCTGAGCTCACGGAATACTCTGGGATCATCTGGCGATGGATTGTTTGCTTCTTCCCGGATTGTTCTCCCAAATTCTGTGACTATGCTGTTTGATGCCGATGGCTTTACATCAGTCCTCATGGCTTCATCGGTCTGCACCCTGCATGGCTATGGACTTTACAATTGGGCAGAAGTACGGCGGTTCCAGTTTAACAACTGCAGGCGTCATCATCGAGTCGGCAACAGTCGCCCGGCAAGATCAGTTTGGATTATTCTACTCCTGTTCCTTTCAGGTAATGTCCATCCAAACCCAGGCCCAAAACTGCTTGAACTTCTGAGCCCTGACGATTTAAAAGATAGCAGTGGTTTGCGTTTTATTCATGTCAACGTACGCAGCCTGATTAATAAAATCGATGCTATTCGTCTGTGGGCTAAACTGACAGAAAGTGACGTAATCGTCTTGTCAGAAACATGGCTCAAACCATCAATCACGAGCAATATGATTCATATCGAAGGGTATAATCTCTTCAGGACGGATCGTATGGGTAAAGGAGGGGGAGTAGCTGTGTATGTTAAGGCATCGTTGGAATGTTGTTCCATTGAATCAATAACAAAGCCAAAATTCTTTGAATTATGTGCCATTAAATTAAATCTCCCCAATGGCGCTTTTCTGACTGTGGTAGGATGTTACCGCCCACCTTCGGCTGCAGCTGGAGCAACTGCTTTACTGTCTGACTTTTGCATAAACTGTCCAATGAGTATATTCTTCTAGGAGATCTGAATTGGGACTGGCTATCACCTTCATCAGCATTAAGAGACATATGTGATGCTTTACATTTGACGCAACTAGTACAGTCACCTACACGTCTAAATCACACAAAATGGACAAATCGACATTAATTGACGTAATTCTGTCTAATGCTCCACATAAGTATTCAGCTACTGGAGTTTTCTGTAATGATATCAGTGATCATTGTATGGTTGTGTGTGTTAGAAACTGCAAATTGACTAAAACTAAGCCACGGTATATTTTTAAACGAAATTATAAATGTTTTAATGAGCAAGCTTTTCTTCACGAAATCTATCAGAGTGATTTAAACTTAGTCTGTGATATGGATGATGTTGAGCTAGCCTGGAATTATTTTAAAAGAACTTTTAGCCATAGTTCAAAGACATGCTCCTATTAGAAGATACAGAGTGAGGGGTAGAGACAATCCTTGGTTTAATGACTCTATAGCAACAGCTATTAGAGAACGGAATAAAGCATGGATTAAAGCAAAAGTAAATAATAATGATAAATGCTGGGTAAATTATAAGGTATTAAGAAACAAATGCACAAGACTAATTAAAAGTACAAAAAGTGAATATTATCTGAATTTATTAAATGAAAACCTAAATGATCCCAAACGTTTTTGGAAAGTAATTAAATCTTCTTCGAGACGTACCTCCTCCAACTATCCCAGAAGTTATGATAGCAAGTCAGGGTGAAGTAAGGGTAAACAAAATATAGTAGATACATTCAACAAGCATTTTATTAATGCAGGAATAGATGCTCAGTCAACACTCCCAACCAACCCCACAGATAGTGTAACTTCTATCACAAACTTGTCTAATGTAAATTTAAATAATTTTAACTTTACTTTAATATCTGTCTCTGAAGTGCAAAATGCTCTGTTGGGCCTGGACTGTAAAAAGTCTGCTGGGCCAGACCAGATTGAGCCATTTTTTCTCAAAACTGCTGCACATTTGATTGCTAAACCCATCACTTCCATTTTTAATCTTAGTTTATACAGTGGTTCTATCCCAAAATCATGGAAATCTGCATTTGTCCTCCCACTTTTTAAAAATGGAGACCCGTCGGCCTTAGATAATTATCGGCCAATTTCCAGATTATCTGTCTTGTCTAAACTATTGGAGTCTCTTATAAATGAGCAACTCAAACATTTTTTAGCTGATAACTGTATTTTAAGTTCCACTCAGTCTGGTTTCCGGAAAGGACACAGTACAATTACGGCTGTAACCTCTGTTACAAATGATATTGTTAATGCTTTAGATGGCAAAAAGTCTTGTGCTGCCCTATTCATTGACTTATCTAAAGCATTTGATACCGTTGACCATAATCTCCTTCTGCAAAGATTGCAAAACATAGGTTTTAGTAGCACTGTGCTTAACTGGTTTTATGATTACCTGAGTGGTAGAACTCAGTGTGTGACATTAGATAACTGTACCTCATCATTGCTAGAAGTAAAATGGGTGTTCCCCAAGGATCAGTTTTGGGTCCTATTTTATTTTCTATTTATATAAATAATTTAGGTGAACATCTGAATCAAACAAAGGCTCATTTCTTCGCAGATGACACTATTTTGTACACCTCTGCTACATCATTGAAGGAAGCAATTTATCATTTACAATCTGCCTTTAATCAGGTACAAAAATCTCTGATAGGATTAAAATTGGTATTAAATGCTAAAAAACTAAATTTATGGTCTTTACGTTCACACTCTCCTATGGATTTCACTATTTTAACACAAAGTGGTACTCCAATAGAGAGAGTGACTTCACAAATACCTAGGTATTTGGATTGATGATAAATTGTCTTTTGGGGTCCATATTGAAAGCCTTTTAAAAAACTCAGACCTAAGTTAGGTTTTTATTTTAGATTAAAGAGGTGTTTTCCTTATTCAGCAAGGAAAAGGTTGGTGCAGGGTTCATTCTTAACAGTTTTGGATTACGGTGATTTAATTTATATGCACTCTACCTTATTTTTATTAAAAAAATTAGATGTATTATATCACTCTGCCTTACGTTTCATTACAGATGCAACAGCTAGGACTCACCACTGCACTCTGTATGAAACTGTAAAATGGCCCTCCCTTTCTCTCAGAAGGAAACTTCATTTATTGATTTTTATTGCCAAAGCACTAATGGGTAAATTACCCATTTACATTTCAAATTTACTTACTTACCAAAACAGTGTTTACAGAACAAGGTTGTCAAAAAAATTATTATTAATTATTCCATCAACAAAAACAGAATTTGGAAAAAAAGCTTTTTCATCATATGCACCAAATGTTTGGAATGAACTCCAAAACACCTTAAAACTAGAATCACTTCCATCTATTCATATTTTTAAAAACCTTTTAAAGTCAACTCTGACTGAACGTTGTAATTGTTTTTAAACTAGGTACCCTTTAAATTATATGCTTGTATTTACTTAAGTTAAACATAATGTTTTGTTTGTATATGTATAGTCTATGTATAGCGATTTGTTGTGTAGTATGAACATTTTATTTTATTTTTGTCCTGTCTTTTTAATGTTTTCTTTCTTTGAAACTTTGTGCCGCCTATCTTGGCCAGGACTCCCTGGGAGAAGAGTTATTGTAACTCAATGGGACTTTTCCTGGTTAAATAAAGGTTAAATAAAAAATAAATAAATCAAAATGACATTTATTGATAAAGTTGACAGAATTTAAAAGCTGAGACTTTTTCATTTCTCAAATGTTAGAAAGCACAATGCAAAGGAACTAAGTTTCACTATAACTAGAGACATTGCTGCCGAACACTATTGAGAGACACACAGAGGTAATTCTCTCTCTCTCTCTCTCTCTCTCGCTCATAACTTAGTTATTAACTGTATTAACTGCATTAATCTGTTATTAACGGCTCAAGCCTCCGTTACTAGGTTTAAAATGACGTTTTGGAATTAGCAACGGAGGCGTTGGATGAAATAGCGATTTAAGTAGAAATACCGGATGAATGCCTTGAAATATATCATCTGATCGATGTCTTGAGGTGTGACAACCGTAGTATAAGCGGAATAATTGACTTCGGTCCGTTGAATTATTAGAAAAACCGCATTATTTTTCTAATAATCCAACGGACCGAAGTCAATTATTCCTTACTTAATTAATATTACCAACCCAGCCCTAGTTATTGTTAGTGTGAATGGGCCTTTAGTTTCCAGAATATGGGCGTAACAATTATGAATGTGTTCCATACATTATTGAATGTCTTAATTTATGTAGGCTACTCCTGTTTTTATAGCTTGGTGAAAGTCATACTGAGGTGAGGTTATAACGATTTAATATTCTTTCTGCAATCTTAGTTATGTAGATAAAAAACATTAATTTATGCATAATAAGACTTGTTTTGGGTGTGAACGCTTCAGTGTTTTTAACAATTGGTTGAGTGACTCACTCACGATTCAGTGAACTTTTTTATTGAACGCATAAAAGTTTTGAGTCTCTGAGATGAATCAAAATGAAACGACTATTATTCTTTAATTCGTGGAAGTTGGAGATTGAAGTGGTGGCGGCAACGGCTCTTATCAGCTGCTAGATTATGACACCATTCATACGGCAGCTGTGGAATGTCAATAATGCAGTTCCACAAACAGGCAGTGAGTGCATGGGGAGATCATTAAAACTGTTTTCAGTGCAGCAGTTTTCTCCATATATATAGATGTATATATGAAAGCTTTCAAAAAATCCTCCCTGGCAGTATAATCGATCTTTTCTTCACGCTCTTCTGTTTGCTCACGGTTCTCACAGTGTGCGTGACTCATCGCTCGTCTGTCCATATGGATTATTTATAAGATGACGCAGAAGGCTCGTGCTGTCCCTGCAGAGAGACTTTAATCGAGAGCTTGATCATCCTCTCATGAATGCCACACTCTCTCACGATGTGCAACATGACGGCCATTTTCCAGAGAAAATGTCTAATTGAAAGTAATTTTCTGCAAGATTTGTGAGAATTTCTGCCCTCCTCCCTACAGACTGACTTTTACTTACTGTTAATGAAACGCTGGGCATTTGTTCAGCTGGCATAAATAAGTTAATGACACATAATCCTGTTTAGTGACGTGTTGGACTTGGACTAATGGGAAACATGTTGCACTCATGCAGATTACACAATTAAAAGTGCTGTAAAGTCGTAATGGAGTGAGTTTTTCGAATGGCTGATAATGATATCTAGAGAGAAGAATGGTCATTTGAGAATGTAATCATGATATAATACCTCCATATCATCAGACTGTTTTAACTTGGCGTGTTTTAACATGGCCTTGCAGTGTTTATTCTTCTCGTTAAATGGCCTTATACATGCAGTGAGAAGCTGTCATCTGACACGTCCAGTTTGAAGCAATCAATTCTGCATTCCTATGGAAATTAGATATCGATTGTTGTGTTGTCATCACAGGGATATTCTGTTCAAGGAAGGTGAGGAGAGGTGAATGATCAGCTGCTGATATTATGGGTGAACGTGAGGCCACAGGCTGCTGGTTTGGTTGTGAAGCTGATCACAGACACCAGACACATGCTGTCACAGACTCTCTCTGAGCTTCACACTAGTGCTGTTTCCTTGACAACTAGACTTGCAGGTTATAATGAAAGTGTGAGAGCGATGTTTGTTGAGGAATTGCTCCGATATAGACTCACCAATGTAGTGTTTTTATTTAATGGCTAGAACTGACTTAAAATGATCGAAAGATGAAGTTCCTTTCATTTGTAAAGTATTTAGTTCAATGGATTACGCAGAAATATGCATTACCACATGGTTATTTAATATGAAAACTACATTGTGGTGTAGAATATACGATTAGACATGATTTTCTTCATACTGCACATCCCTATTTTCAGTGAGGCCGTTCTGAAGGTTACTCACGTTTCTCTTATTGATCTGTGGGATGTCAGTTCATCTCTTGGGGATCCCAGAAGGCCTTTCTGCTCTCTGTCTCTAATAGATTGGCTCTTGTGGAGTGACGTATGAATGGCCTTCCACTCCTGTATTAACAGATTTCAATCCTTGTTTTATTTAGTTGAGCACTCTGTCATTATATATCAGCATTACCTGATTTTTTTTTTATTTCACTCAGTTGTAATGTTCTATCATGGTGGCTGTATGACTAGAGAGCATGAATGCTGCATACTCTGGGAAGCATTCAGTGAAATCGCAAACTATTTTTTTAGAGCAGCCCTGTTTCATAATCTAGTAAGCTAGACAGCAGTCTAATGTCTTAGGGAATTAGTGGGGTTTAAGTGGACTAAACTGGAAGATCAAGTTTTAAAAAATTACGAGCTCCAAAAATGTTTAGAAATTGATCATATGCACAGATGATCTATATGATATATTTAAAGGGTGACTTTCTATTTAATGCCTCCACCCTCTCCACCCATAATGCCCTATGATAAGCTCATATGTGTAACCGCATATGTGGAATATTATAATTATATTTCAAAATCATTCAATTTTGAAAATTATCAATCATCAAATTAAAATTATTTGTATGCCAATTTTGTGTATTTTTATGCTTATATTATGCCATTCTCTTAGCAACATGCTGACACCAAAATCTGTAGTAAAGTCTTGCAGGCACTTGCTGCCATGTGTGCCGTAGACATTAACACAGCCGTTCAAAGAACCCCATTCATCAACAATGTGCAAGTCATTTTCAATGACAATCTAGCACATATGCAATTGTTAAACAATGAGTGTTTAATATGAAGTTCTGAAGACATCAGTCTCAGTGTGTAACATGATGCATGACTCTTTCAGCATGACACAGGCCAACTATCTCCAGGAGGTAGAAATAACTGAAATGTTGTCAGTGAAAATATTAGGCAGTGAGGGGTTCTATCTGTTGACTCAGTGGCCTAAAAATGACAAAAAAAATGGATGATTGCTGTGCCAAAATATATGTCCTGTGTACCAGAAGTACAATCATCTGTGCTCTTGATCACTAAAGTACACTTTTATCAGACATTTAACCGAAACTCAGTGTCTAACTTTTACTGCACTGATCAAATTATGCTCATTTGTTGTTTGTTGATTCCCTGCTGACAACTAACCTCCTGTCTAAAGAGTTAAATAGGTGCGCTCAGGCTTTCTCTGGCGGTTCAGCTAATTGTGTCCAAGGCGACGGAGTGTAAAAAATTGACTGAGCTCTTGTCCTTGTCTGCCGGAGAACTTGTTTTCCAAATCAGTGAAGATGCTGCTAAAAGCTGTCAAACATGGCTCCATCTGACCCAAAGAACCTGGAGTTATTGATCGAATATCAGTCTGATTTTCATCATTAACAATGATGCTAAATGGATAAATTTGCAACTTGATTTCAACATACAGAAAATGTCAGTGGTGCTTGACCATTTGCCAGGATGTTGCAATTCGATTGCTAAAGGTGTTCTGGGTCTTTTTAAACTTGTTGTTAAAAAAGTCTCCATGATATTCTGATTTGGGTCACTTCAGATCACCTGTGAGGTTTTTATCACTCATTTTGTCACATGCACGTGCACTTCTTTGTAAGCCAGTATGTTGCACATGCTTTCTGAATAAGTCAGACTGATTCAGATGATTGCTTTCAGTTTTCCACTGTTGCCGTACATTGTCTGGCATGTCAGTAGACACTAATCCCTCAACCTCAAAAGTCAGTAAACATATTGCTGGGATTTTCTTGCCAAAAGTGAACAAACATTAAAATATGATACCTGCAATTAAAGCTATTATGTGACAGGTTGATCCTGTCGGCCTTTGCTGTCTGACAGGCAGGTGCAGTAAAGTTATGTGACACCTGAAACCTGCAGAGACTGTTCTCTTGAGTAGCACGTGGTGCAGAGGTGCATGCTTTCCCACCCCTAGGGCCCCACAGAGGGGCAACAGAAGTTTCCATAATCCTCTAGAGAGCTTCACATTGCGCGGGACTGTAACATTGCCATTTTTTTTTAATGATAAAGGCAGGAAAGCTATTGCATCCTAAGGCAATTACCTTTTACTTGAACAAGTGTACAATGTTGTAGCGTTGAAAATTATACACTGGTGTTCAAAAGTTTGGGGTTAGTGATTTATTAATTTTTTTTTCATTAATATTTTTATTCAACAAGGATGCATGACACTGATTAAAAACAGACGGTAAAGACATTTTTAATGTTACAAAGTATTTCTATTTCAAATAAATTCTGTTCTTTAGAAGTTTCTATTGAACAAAAATCCTAAAAAAAAATGACTATGATTTCCAAAAAAATATTAAGCAGCACTACTGTTTTCAAAATTGATAATAATCAGTGTATTTATGTTGAATGATTTCTAAAGAACATTGTTTTCTGAAGAATATTACTGTAGAATATCATTTGAACTAAACGTACATAAATTTTTTTAATGCAAGTAAATTGCACAAATATAATGAAAATGGACTGTTGAACCAAAATTTTGAACTGATTCACTTAAACTTCAGAAATGAATCGGACTTATCAACAAACTTACCAACTTTCATTTATGCTACTGAGATGCTATGAAATCTTTTCTGTTTTAATTATATTTCTAATATTATATTTTTTATATTGCTGGAACTAGTCTAATGTCAGTTTACAGAAAATTGAATGTCCAAATAAAATACGTTTTATAAAATTTTAAAATGTTAGCAAAATCATTGTGAATATATATTGAATAATTGATATATCATCCAGATTTAAGGTGTTGTAAGTATTACATTCATCTTTTGTGAATGAATCTCTGTTAAAAGGAATGTTAAAAATCTCAGTGCTAAAATCTCGCCTCACCTACAGAGTCTATCTCTGTATCCAGAATACATATTTCCACTTGGCACATGGTTTAGAGCAGCATACCGCTGTGTCAGCAGCAGAAACTGTAGAATACAGTCTGTCCCATATCCCCCACCTGCCTCATGCACTCTGGAGAACAAACACTTGACCATAAGACTACACTGACCGTTTTACACCGTGGCTAATGCACCAGGTTCATTTTAGTTTTCACTGAGAGCTGTCAGCTGAACATAATTTAGACAGCAGCTTATAGGTTTCTGCATCTGTGAGTGGAAAGTGAGTTATTGAATTTGTAAAGCTTTTTGTAACACAGTATGTCCTGTTAACCAGTTCGGCCCAAAATAAAAACTGTCATTTTATACGGAATTCATAAAGATTATGATGAATTCATTGCAAGACCTTCTGCCTTAGAATCTTTGAATTGAGGGCCAAAAGGGAATTTGTTTTTAGTGAAGTATCTATCTTCCCTGAGCGAGTTCATAAACAGGAAGAACATTAATACCACGGGGAGGTTTAACAAATTACCCTGAGGGTCTGCTTTAATGAAGATCAAGTCTTTTAGGCCAATAAACTGTTAAGTTTGCGCAGTGTGCGGTATACAGAATCCACTGCCATGTGACCAGTAATGCAATAAAACACAGGAAGTTCTTGATAGTTGTATAGCCAGATAGTGAATACATATTTTCAGTTTCACATGCCTCATCTATAAGGATGCTTCCTCATGTGTCTCAAATGTGACAAAGGCATGGTCAGTTATAGTGTCCAATGCATTTCTCATTTTTTCTTGTAAATGATGGCCTTTGTGCCTGGAATGGCTGAGTCACTTGTGAGAATGTGTCCAGGAGGCTTTGATTGTGCGGATGCAAGTTTTGGCAGGTTCCTTTAACCCATCACTGACCATTTATTAACTGGTAACTTTAAATCAGACACTGCACCCAACAGACATGACAGACTAAAGATGTAGAATTGTCAACAAAGGCAAAACGAGCTATGTTTGATCATCCTACATAATGCGTTATTTGATCACACTTCCCTTGAAATGTTTGTTTGCAACAATCTGCATCAATCTATGCCATCTTCTTGGATAAAATGGTTCCAGATGGTGTTTATGTTGTACATTTGTAAGCTGAGAGAATTTAGATAGTTAATTGTTCCTATCTATTGAAAATGTATATTTACCGTACTTGATAAACACATCAATTTAACAGTGGGTAGTTGTTTGTTGTAGAAAAAAAAAATTAAATAAAATTTATATAATAATAATTGTGCTGCCATAAAATAAACCCACAATCCCTGCTGTCGGATCACAGTGTGCACAGCCTGTGGTTTTTGGTTACGTGCTGGGCCTGTCTTCTGTGAGCCGTCAGTGGTGTGTGAATGTTTGTTTTATTAAGTCTGCGGGAGGGCGATGAGGCTCTCTGTGAATCCCTGGAATCCCATGTAGGATCACACTTATACTGCAGAGACGGAGAGACAAGTGATGAAAGAAGAAGAGAACGGGCCAGAGTCAGACAGACGTGCTGTTTTATAACACCTAAGACCTTTGCTGCTAATTAGATCCCAAAGGTCCAGCGCCGATGATTCACCCATTTCCCTTTTCAGGGATCTTTGGCTTTCATTAGGCAGAACTATTGACCTGCTGTTTCTGCAATTCTGATGAGCACACAATTGATTTTGTATCACATAATGCAGGTTGTTGACTATTTACTATAAGTGACCTCACTTCAAATCAAATGAAATATATTTTTGTTCAGCCCTGTGTCTATGTAGTATAGCTAGTTTAATTGTAAAAACAGACAGTTGGGGTTTTGCAACAAGGACTTGTTGAGCTGTTTGTGGGTTGAATTGTCAGACCTTTCTGTTTGTAACTTATGTTTTTAGTCTATTTCTCTTTTTCATGCACTTATTGTTCTCTTATGGGAATATTTTGGATGCAATTTTGTGGCAAAATGTCGATCAGAGCAAAATATAGTGTCAGCTCATCCGTCATTTTGCAGGCTCATGTTGGCATCATGGGACTAGTGTGATTGTCTGTGTGATCAGATCTTTTATCAGATTTATATTGATTTTATCAGATCTTTTTTGTTTCAATTTAATGATTGTGACAGTGCAGTTTTTTTTTAACCTTGCTTTTTTTGGCATGACAGACTAAAAAATATTGTATGTAGTCAGTCATAACTATCTGTAAAGTGCTGTCAATATAACCAAAAGTTCAAACACTTAAAAAAAAAAAAAGAAGAAGTTCCACCAAAGAAAGGATGATTTATAGCTTTATAGTTTAACTAATTAATTATTGTTTTTACTGAATAATTCCTAGTAAGTTGTTTACTCTCAAACGAATGTTCGTTCGTTCATTCATTCATTCATTCATTCCTGGCTGAGGACAAGTTGGAATGAAATGGATATTTAATGCATTAGACATCATGAAATATTCTTGATTATATTAGATCAATTTTAAGTTTGTCATAATTGATTTGACTGATCTGTTTATTGTATGTTTCTCATTCATTTTGCATGTTTTTCTCTCCCTTATTGCTCTGCCTGCTGTTTGTTTGTGTGTAAGTATGATTTGAATAGTCACTTCCAGTCTTTCACCTCTATCAATTCTTTCTCAACAAATTCCCTCTCTATGTTATAATCCTCACAAATGATCCCAAAAGATCAAAATCACCATTCCCCTTAGATGTGTATTTAAATTTTAAAAAAGCATTCAAATGGAACATAATCAAATAATCTCTAGGAAAATGAATAGAGCAAATGTAAATCAAGTTTGGTAAAGGAAAGCTGTAGTTCTGGAAATGTTCGTGGTGTGTGAGATGTGGTGGGAAGGTGGGGCCGTCGGTGCTCTGTGAGAGGATGTTTTGGTAGGCCACTAGGAATTACAGTCCTGGCCAGACTCTGTTGTGGCTCAGTGCCACAGCAGCTTACACAGAGCTCCATTAAACTCAAAGCCATCTAAATGTGATAATGCCATAGCTATGTTAGGTCGGCTCTTAATAGAACTTGGCAAGAGTGAATCTACACTCGTGTATTGTGCAATTGCTAATGCATGTTTGCATCACAGAAGACCTGTAACGTGAGATCAGTACAGTTAAGATATGTTTTGACAAAACAAGAAATGACCATTTTATTTTTTTCACCAATGTAACAATTTAAAACCCAAATATATATTTACCCATTGCATATTTGTAATAATTGTGGAAATCCTTTTACATTTACTTTCTCTACCAAAGTGTAACTAATGCCTACCATTATTAATATTAATATTAATTATGTAATATTTATTATTTATTTATTTATTAGTTTATGATTTTAAAAAAAAAATTTAGAATTGTTAATACATTAATTT
Organism: Onychostoma macrolepis; assembly: GCF_012432095.1. Lineage (NCBI taxonomy): Eukaryota > Metazoa > Chordata > Actinopteri > Cypriniformes > Cyprinidae > Onychostoma > Onychostoma macrolepis. Next base: position 8,971,203 of record NC_081163.1, read on the forward strand.
CATTAAAAAATATTCCTATAATTAATAATGGGCGAATTATTATTATTATTATTATTTTTATAATTCAGTGATTATTCTAAGTTGTAAGTAAAATATATTAAATATATATGCATTTAATTATGATATATGATTTATATAAATAATTTAATGTAATTATCATTCATAAATGTCATTTATCAAGCCCAATGTCCTGTCCCAAATTTCTGTGAAAAAACAAAAACAAACAAACAAAATGTCAGCACAAGAATTAAGTCAAGTCATTTCATGGGCTCTTTAACTTTTCACTGACTTTGTTGCATGGGAATATTCTCTATCTTTAACCCCAACTAATTCAATTCCTTTAACAGTTTCATAGTGTATTTGAACACATGACATTAAAATACACTCCAGGGTGATCTAATATGTCTTGTCTTGTAGCTGTAGATTGTGGCAGTTTTTATCATGGTGGAAGTCATTGATTAAGGTCAGATCACTCAATGTCAATGCACTTTTCTCTCTTGTTCCAGGAGAAGGAAGGCTGGCATCCTGCCCAGTTTGGAAGACCTGCTGTTTTACAGTATTGCTGAAGGCCAGGAGAGGATCCCAGCTCACAAATTCATTACCGTGAGTGACAGCGCTTCCCTTACACACGTTTATATGTGCAAGGACGGATATTATTGGCTGTAGCATGTTTTGTGTACATACTGTAGGTCATCGTTCTTTGCAATAGTATGACCGTAGCATACAATTGCTGCTGTGTTGTTGCTGTTATAGGCACCACTAAATGGGGCACAGAGTCATGTTTTAGTACACCAAGGCCATCTTATCAAACCTCACCGACAAAGGAAGTGAAATCCTCTGATAAGAGTGTTGGGATTGATGATAGTAATAAATAATGCCAGTAACAGTTAGCCGTTAACTGTTATTTGTGCTCATGGAAATCTCTTGTTTATATATGCATTCAGGCACTGAAGGCCACTGGACTTCGAACGGGAGATCCACGGCTAAAAGAATGTATGGACATGTTGAAAGTCACCCTCAAATCCACATCAGATGGTGTAATGCTGGACCGACACCTGTTCAAAAAGTAAGCTGACACTGTTTTTAATGTGCTGTAGCGTATTTATGGTTTCCTCAGTCATGGATGCATATTATTATGCATACTGCGAACTGTGTACTGCAGAGCTGCACCTATTATTCCTATTACTATAATAACCCCAAAGGCAATTACCCTAGTAAATCAAGGTGAGAAATTCCTTGTCTGTCAGCCAAAATAACTCCCTGCAGTTGAGAAGAGAGAAGAAATGTGCATTTTCTCATACACATTTAGATACTACACATTATACATCATTTGAAAGACGGCACTCTGCATTTTATTTATGAGCAAACCCAGACAATCTGCTCCCTCTAGCTGTGTGTCACTCCTCAGACGTTCTCCATAATACCTGCCTCCGTACACCAGCCTGATAGATGTCTGTTTTTATCTTCTCTGCTGTTGGTGCTGAGGTTACTGCCCGGTCGATCCGGCTGGCACTGACAGCTTCATTACAGCCTGAAGAGATGAGTGCTGTGGAGTCAGCTTGTAGAGGCTTGATAGATTAAGGCAGTGAGTGACCTTGCATGACAGGGCCATAAAGAGATGTTTGGGAATGAATACTAGCATACATTTTTTTCCTCATATAACCATTTTAAACAAAGAATTAAAGAATCAAACAATTAAACAGCACTTTCGACACGAATGATGAAAATTATGTTCACTCACGAGATTAAGACGCTTGTTTATGTATGGTTTACTGCTTAAATTGCCCTTCGGGTATAATAAATTAAACTTGATCTTGATCTTGACTTGTATCCAATTTTCTGTCATGGGATAAACATATAAATAAGGTAGTTGTGACTTTTTATGCCACAGTTGTGGCATTATTCTTCACAATTCTTTATATCTTTATTTCATCAGGTTAGAATTGTGAGAAAAGTTTAAATGACCTTTTTTTAATTCTGTGGTGGAAAAAAACAGAAGTAAACTCAAAATTCAGAGGGAGAAAAAAGTAAGACTTGTAAGACGTAAACTCAGAATTTAGAGAAAAAAGACAGAATTGTGAGATATAAAGTTTAGTTTAAGTGTGTGTTGTCCAATCAGAAATAGATGATGTCACATTTTGAAGTCTTAATATTCTGTGAAAATGTCTTTGTTCAGTCAAATAATAACTTGAGAATAATATGTTCAAAATATGTGCTCTTTTACTTTTGCATTGGAAATGGAAAAGGTCAAGTCAGGTTGATTGCATTGTGGGATATATTTAGGGATAACACTGCTGTGCAGTGCATGTTTTTTTGCAAAAGTCTTTCAGGTATTCTATGCATACATTTTTTGCATACAGCATGCAGTATACACACTGCTTGTATGCTATTCCAAACATATGGGCTCCTCTTTAGCTTCCCTGCCCTACAGACGGCAAGTAATATATTACCTTTTTAAAATTCACATCCACATAAATCTGAACAGCAGCACTGTGCACAGCTATTTTGAGCTTGTCTGTCCATTCAGGGACATTGGTGAAGCAACTGGACCAATATTTCGGACACAATCACAGGAGAGGTCTGTGGATGCTTTACTTCCCTCTGCTTTATTGTGGAAGCTCTGTGAAACCAGCCATGGATTCCTCTCTCACAGCATAGATGTTTTGATATTTTACAAAACAAATCTTTCATTTTTCTGTGGGAAATGTTCAATGGAACAGGTCCAGCCTGTTGCTCTTTTACCTTCAATCAATGCGGAAATAAACATTTAGGTTCGTGAGGAAGGAGTGTAAAGGATTATGTTTCTGTATTTGTGTGTTGCATTGATTCTTGAGTGCTGCAATTAATACAAAATACAAAAGTGTTGCATTTTAAACACTTTTCACCCTACAGTGCACACTTAAAAAAAATAAAAATAAAAATAAAAAACTACAACTAAACAGCATGATTGAGCCAGTTTGTGCAGGTAACTGGTCTTATAGTCAAGCTAATAGTGGAGATAATTTTTATCTCTGATATTTGTCATATAATTATACAAAACAAAGACATACTTTCTACCATAAATGATGAGCAACCCACTAGTAGGTATTAATTCATCAGCTCTGTCCTCTTTGTTTCTCCAGGTGTGTCCAAAGCAACATTGTTCTCCTAACACAGGCCTTCCGGAAGAAATTTGTCATCCCTGATTTCCAGCCTTTTGCCTCCCACATTGATGCACTTTATGAGAAGGCCAGAAATCTCTCCGGGGGGCTGGTAAGATGAGAGAAAGAAACAGACATAATAATTCTTAGTGATTCTTTTCAACTTGACACAACCATTGTTTCTGATCAGTGGCGCCTGCAGGTGTACGGCTGTACGTACTGTGCGTACCATGAGCGCTCAGACTGACCTGAGATTTGCAGCAGTAAATTATAGGCCCGTGTGTCCGTATTTCTGTCAACTGAACCAGCCATGCCATTAATAATGAATGTATCAGTCTTTTGCATGCCAAAGTCAATTTCTGCTTCTAAACATTACGTCAAATAGAAAGAGAAAATCGTGCTACACGCACTTTCATGAGATCGAGTTAGACTACAACAATTCATTTGTAGCCTATTTTACAAATGGGAATACAACGAATGCAATGTTTTACTTTCAAGCTACCCGTAAAATTTATAGTGAAAAGTTCTTTAAAATCATCTGGAATGTAATAAAGTAAGCTGTTTTTAAAGCATTTGCTGCATGGATTAAAAAATAGGCTAATAAATAATTCACATATCAGACAAAATTGCGTTGCAGAAAATCCTTTAAATTTTAAGGAATTCAGAGCAGAGCGTGTTTTAGGCTTTTCCTTATTTTTATATTTTAGACGGTGATGAAAAATGACTCGCCATCTCCTCATTGGACGTGCCTTTAAAGAGAAATGCATCTTTACGGATTACAAAATGAAAGAGTTTTTGTTTTCGATTTGAATTATTTCGTTTTAAAGTAGTAATTTAAAACTTTCTGTAGCTATATTTATCATATTTGTGACTCAATTAGTTGAGTTTCGGTTCATCATTGTGAAGCGCTCCTATTCAAGACGAGACGGCAAGCGCATCCTCAGTTTTCCTATTTATTTTATAAAAGCACAACGTTTTGTTGATATTGTGAATGCACACAAATAGAAGTAGACCCTTTACAGTTCCGAATGATGTATTACTCTTACCTTTATGAGCAAAAATTACGGCATATTTTAAGTTGTTTCCACTATCAAGAAAAAAATGCAAGTGACCGCTCTGGCGCCTCCATGTCCTGCAAAGCGCGCTTCAGCTTCCACTCTTCACACAAACGATTAGATATGCACCTAGCGCACATTTATATAGTTCAAACATTTAAACTAACAATGTGATATGCTTGAACTTTTTATATTTATAGATTTTATTTTAGGCAAGTCGTGATGATTTGAGAAGGCTGAATTGATCAAACATAGGCTATGATCAGCTCACTGTCTGCCGCTGGCCGCTTGATCGTTACTTAAAAAAAAATAAAAACGTACATTTAACGAACACAGTGCTCCAAACATTTTTATAAATTAACTTTATAAAAAACGAAACAAAATATAATCACTTTACCATTACATACGAAAAAAATACTCTGTGCGTACTGCGTACCCTCGGAAGAAATCCTGCAGGCGCCCCTGTTTCTGATCACTTATTTCTTTTGGTCACAGGTTGCTGACTACATTCCACAACTTGCCAAATTTAGCCCAGATCTGTGGGCCGTTTCCCTTTGCACAGTCGATGGACAAAGGTATGAATCATACTCCTTCATTTACTCACAACTACTTATTTTAGCTTGAGATTAACTTAGTTGAGCTTCTTCTATGGAGAGGAACTGTTTTTTTAAAAACTATCAATGACTAGTTTCACTGCATTTGTCCCTTAAAAAGGTTTAGCTTCATGTCAAAGTGTTAAGATTTTCATATTTCAACAACCGTTGGTTATCATTTTGGGTATTTATTAACCAGACCACTTGAATTGTGCTAGCACTGACCATTCACTATATGTACATTGTGACAAGTACCGGAAATACTTAGTATATTTTGGTTATAAAACTGTCAGATAAAGTGGCAGGCAGCTAATCTTATCATTCAATAAACGCTCCACGTATCTCCTGGACTAGTCACCCAGCGCAGATAAAATGTGCTAATGTTAATCCTCTCATTTAAAAATCATTGATAACAAGACTATAAACTCACAGTCATTAGTGTTTCCCTATATACTTAGACCCATGTGTCATGCTACATTCTTTGATCTCAGATAATTAGGACATACTAAGATATTATCTGCATGTTTTTACCCCATGCTATAGGACCTGTGTAAAGATACTACATACCCCTGTGTTGATTACTATGGTCATTCACTAGTTATACAGTAACTAGCTCTTTTGGTCAACAACACTGTGCCATAGCCTTGACCTGCTGACAAAAATTGATGGAATAACCTTAGTCATTTTACTTTGTTCTGTTAAGGTCTTTAAGCGATTTAAAGCGATTATAGAAAAGCTATTATCTATTTACTTATTTAATGTTTTGTCTTTCATTTATATAATTATTTACTAAATATGGAAAAAGAGAAAGCTATGTACAACAACAGCTCATACTTTAAAATGTATTTTTAAAGCAAAATTATACAGAAAAAATCATGCACAGCATGATCACTGCCCACTGACACAACTGCTAACTATTTTGGATTAAATTTAGAAAGAAAACAATTATTTATTGTTTATTTATAGTATTTAGAGGTAGAGAGACATTCTAAAAAATAAATAAATGTTTATTTTTATATAAATTAGACATCTTTCAGAATGTTGCTGAAAAAATATGTACACATTTATGTAATTCACACAACAGAGCCCAGTCAGTAGCCTAAATCATACATTATTATTGCAAATGTTTTCCTAACAAGACTCTATAGAGTGGGAAAAGAGCTGTTTATAAAGGTTAGAGCAATTGGAGAAAAATTAAAAAAAATATATCATAAATTTAAATCAGGCTCATGTCTTTTTTTTTCTTTTTTTTATCAATATTTTAAACATCTTCATATCATGTTAGAGTCACAGTGTGGCTGTGAGGTTCAGCTTTAGGATCATTATTTTTGTTTGTTTGCTTATATGGACCATAGGAAGATGTCTCTGATTCTGATCTCTGTTTACTCTTTTGCACAGACACACAGTGGGTGACACTAAAGTGCCATTTTGCCTGCAGTCGTGCGTGAAGCCGCTCAAGTATGCTATTGCCGTGCATGACCACGGCACTGAATATGTGCACCGATTCATTGGGAAAGAGCCCAGCGGCTTACGCTTCAACAAGCTCTTCCTGAATGAGGAAGGTAAGGATTATAACCATCAGCTTCAGCATGACTGCTTTCTTCTACAATCAGGAAACAGTTTCAGCCTTTGTCTTAAGTTTTATCATAACGTGTCCTTTTAAATATGCAGCCCAAAGAAATAAGAAATTCTATTTTTCCACAGATAAACCCCATAATCCAATGGTGAATGCTGGTGCAATCGTGTGTACCTCTCTTATCAAGGTAAGCAGCTTCCACTTTTATTTCATTTTCATGTTAGAAGTTTTTTTTGACTACTCCTCCTAACTGTACTTACATTTACCTGATTTGAATTAGCCAGAACAGATTGTAATATTTGGCAGTGGACAGAATATTGTTGATAAATGTTTTTTGAGACACATGCAGTAATCATTTTGGTTGTAGTTGTATTTTGAATAAGTGATTGTGATCAGTGCTGCACCAAATGACGATCTATGTGTTTTGTAGGTGGTTCTTGTCATTTCTCTGTTTTATTACTGTACACAGTACACCTACTCAAGGCCTCCACTCTCACTGTAAACTAAAATGTGTGGAGTTCATACCGTTTTCAGGACCATTATTGTTAGAAGTCTGTTGGCAATGAATTTTGAGTGAAATTCATTCAGACTTTCTATTATCCACATTTTTTCCACCCACTGTTGTGGCTTAGGCTGGGTGATAAAACTAAATAAATAAATGGTTTATACAAAAATTGCACAAAAACTATGAACTAAAACAAAAAATGGTCTAATTTACATAACAGAGCCCATTCAGTACCCTAAACAATACGTAAGTGCTTTCGTAATGAGACGTCAAAGATCGTGAGAAGAGCGGTCTGTAGAACATAAGTATACTAGAATGTTGTTTATAAATGTTAGAGCAGCTGGAGAAAAAATATATAATCTATTTCATTTCAGTGCCTCTCTGAGTATTAATTAGGCCCACTATTTCAGAAAAAAGATATGTAACAAAATATATAATATTTTTTATGATTATACTTTCAGACTTTTGTTATTTGATTTTAATGTAATTTTATATACAGTACATTTAAAAAAAAAATTAAATCTTCTAATTAATTTCAAGACAGAATCAAGGCAGATGTGCATTGTTGAACACAAGAAAGAGTATTCCATTGTTGTAATTATATGCATCAAAACAGTATGTGGCTATAAACCACAGTATTTTCCTATATATATTAAAATATTTTAATATATAAAAGTCTTACACATGATGCAAACAAATCATTTAATCAAAGTTGTGAAATTGTGTCCAATGTCATTTTTACTACTTATTTATTTAAGCTATTTAAACTTAAGTTACTTTTACTACTTAAACACTTTTAGGAGACTTTGCGTTAAAATCAATATGATATTCAAGATATTCATAGTGTTGCTTGATTTTACATCACAGAAAAAATCATTGCAAATATATTGTGAATATTGGTTATATCGCCCAGCCCTACTTGTGCCTTATTAAAAAAAAAAAAAGAATTTGCTATAAGCCTTTGTAGTGGTTTCATGAAGCCTGGCTGGTATTTCTTGGAGTTGTTTGCACCTTTTGGTTGTGTTTGTGTGCTACAGTGGATTCACCTTGGTCTTTTATATGTGTTTTAATCCATGTGCAAACACACAAGAAAAGAAAAACACTCCAGCTGGGTTAATGGGGGTTTTGTAATGTAGATGTAGATGCTGTAGATTCTTATTGCCTTGTGCACAGTTTACACTGTAATATATGCTCACAGCTGAGCCCTTGTTTACATATGCATGTGTGCGTGTTATTCAGAGTGATCATATCTAAACAAAACAAACGCACATACACATTTCTAGGATGTAGGAACTATTGTCATCCTCTACATTGACAAGCTCGCATAAAAAAACAGTTCATATATTTATGCATTCATAAGGGCTGTCAATTTAGCATGTAATTTTAGTGCAATAAATCTTATAACGATGAACTGCTTTTGTCTAGACATTGCAACCATCACTGATTTATATCTAGTACCTGTTCACATAGAAAAACACTGTGGATGGACAAAACAAATGTACCTTGGAGGGATTGACAGACTCGACTGCAAAAGGGAGCGCTGTGGAAAATTTTATTCACCAAATTTGCAATTGATTAATTTGTTACAAACCATGCACTTAATTTGATTAAAAGTCAATTGACAGCCTTAGAATCTGTTTTAACCCAGCACCAATCCACACATTAAAAGGATGCACCGTCACTCTCTGTGACGAATGTTGGGCATCCTGTGAACAACACAGCCGTGAAGTTCAACCTCACATCTCCCATCACACCTAAACTCAACCATTGTGATTGCTCTTCTCATATTGCTCTCCTGTGATATTGGTGTGACGCAAAATGTCTTTCACCCCTCTGATGTGTTCCGGTAGGTCAGTGCTGAATGTAAGTCGTGCCTGTCGGTTTCCTTTGCATCTAAGTAACGCATGACATAATTTCCTCCTATTCCTTCCGAGTCCTTGAGCACCGCCATGAGCGTGTACTAAAAGCGTGTGATATGCTGTTGAAGGCTCTGTGTGCTGTTTTATGTTGTTGCATATTTTGCAGACGTAGGATCTGTGGGAATTTTTGACCACTGCTGCAGGTCAATGACGTTGGTAATTTTTCCTTTCCATTTTTCCTCCCTCCCCATGAACAAGCCTGGATACTAAAATATCAGTAGTGCCATTGTGTTCCTTAATAAGGCGCCGACTGCATAAAATAGAGCATCTGTGCAGGACCAAATGGTCTTTGCTGCTGGAAACTACGGAAGCCCATAGAGACCATGTGTTATTATTTTATTTTGCCTTTTTTCCTAAGATCACGATGCATAAAATACTGATGCATGGCCTTTGTGTGTTTCTGAAGTAAACTGGGTATGCAATACATTCAGCATTTTATCATACACCTTGTAAGAAATAATGTTCAGCAGGGGTGTAAAAAGTAAAGAGAAATTGTGTTTGCATTCAGTTATGGCTACTGTGATTTTAATTCAGCAAACTTTTGATAAAACATACTTAAGTGAAATAAAAGTTTCCACATTTAATTGTAATTAAAAAGAAATGAAATAAGAAAGAACTTTGTAAAGCAGCCCATTTAATTATTTTTTTATTAGTGTTCTTACTTTGTAATGCTCAAAGACTTACCAGTTGTTTTCTTTTCTTTTCTATTTGTAATTTTTTATATTTTTTATGAAAGTGCTTTTAAATGCATATGTATATTGTAAAAAGGACAATACAAATAAATTGGATTCAAACTTTTGAAATTCCATTCAACTATGAACGATTTCACTTAAAATATTAAGTGTACAAGCTGAATTTTTAACAGCCATTACAGTCACGGTTTTCAGTGTCACATGATCCTTTAATATGCTGATTTGGTGCCTAAGAAACATTTTTATTATCAATGAAAAATCATTGAAAAGAGTTTTGTTTGTTAAAAAGTGGTGCCTAGTATTTCTGTGAAAACTGATAATTTCAGGATTTAATTGAAATTGACTTTTTGTGACAGTGTAAAAGTCTTTACCATAGGTTTTGATCAGTTTAATGTATCTTTTGTGAATTAAACCATTACTTTCTTTCAACAACAACAAAAATCTCATATACAACATATAACAAATGTATTGTCAAGCTTTAATGCAATCATACTTTTTTTACCCCCTTTGTAAATGTAATTAGGTAAGGTACAGTTTTCCCAAAATAATACATAAATATAATAATTAAGTGCAATTATTCCAGTTCTTTACACCCCTGATGTTCAGCAGTCTTAACAGACTGTCAAACCAACACATTAGTCACTGTTCATTTATGGCAGTAATGCAATCAATCTCAATGGCTCTTAACTCTTTGCATTAATTTGATTGGTGTCTCAACCCACACTCCGTCTGGCAGAAAGTTGTAGTTTATTGGACACTGATCCACACTCACTCTGAAACGCATCAACACACAATGCACAGATCCTCCTCACACATCATCTTAAGACGTTACCAACCCTGCTGATTCACATTCACTCTGTTTTTTGACCCACTTCTGTGTTTGGCCTACAGGTCTTCATGAACACGTTTAACTCCAGTCTTTGCTCTGTAGCGGTTCATCGTCATTTCCTTTGTAGAGCATAACAGTACTTTACTGTAGTACACATAAGAAATGATAATGATCTTCTCATTGATTTCTAACAACAGATTACTAACTGATGATTTTAGCATTGTACTGGTAATATTAAAGGAATGAAATGATCCATTTCCTTACTGCTAATCCGTATGAGTTAGTTACTGTTCTGATTATTGCTTTTAAAATGTGTTTTTATCTCTTATAATGTTAGAAAGAAGATATATTTATATGTCTGTTTTTTCTTTCCTGTCTATCAGCAGGGGGCCGGCAATGCTGAGAAGTTTGATTATGTAAGTCATTTATCAAAAAGAGTACGATACGTTTTTTCACAGGAACTGTTGTTTTTGAGTTTGATTCACCTTTTTGGATTTCTCTCTTGCAGGTGATGAACTTCTTGAAGAAGATGGCAGGAAATGAATATGTTGGTTTCAGCAATGCCACGTATGTTGAGCTACCTGTTCTGTAGTTTTGATCATAGATACGGTTGGCAAATAGTCCTCTTCAGTACTTTCAGCATCTGTTTTTATGTCATTTGTGATTTGTGTTGTTGGGTTCGATTTGAGGCAACTGATTATTTATGTCAACTGATCTAGATTCCAGTCGGAGCGTGAGTCAGGAGACAGGAATTTCGCTATTGGCTACTACCTGAAAGAGAAGAAGGTTAGTATCTCAGGGAGCTTTTGATGTGATTAAGTGATTTATTGCACTCAATCATCTCTCTATTTCTCTTCACACATACCCTTCACATTTTACATGCTGTTACTTGTTTGGGGCCATTCACACAGAACACATTTTTGCAAGGAGGAAAAAATGCAAGGCTCCAAGACGTGTTGAACTTTTAACTTGAGCGACGTGTTTCACGTGTGAAATGCTGCAAAAGATGCGAGACGCAAACGCAATGGTCAAAGATGTCTGTCTAGTGCATGTTTACATAAAACTGAAAAGTGGAATGGAAAAACATTTTTTGTGTGAATGGCCCCTTTGTCCATTTACTTCCAGGAGTGGTTCCTTGTTTTAATCAAAATTTCTCTTGGATGCAGTGCTTTCCAGATGGTACAGACATGACTGCTGTTCTGGACCTCTACTTTCAGGTGTGTACAAAGATGACTTCCATTTCTGAGTTAGTCAGATTGTAACAAAAAAAAAGTTTGAAGAGTTTGTTGCAGTGCATTCTGGAATTGCCTTCTGAAATGTTGGCATTGTAACTGCTATATACTACCATTCTAAAAACTAGTAAAAACTGTAATATTGTGAAATATTATTGCATTTTAAAATTATATTTTTATATAAAATTATAAAATTATATATGTAAAATTATATTATTTACTCCATCACTCCAATCAGAAATCATTCTATTATGCTGATTTTGTGATTTTATTATTATTATCAATGTCTAAAACTGCTTAATATTTCTATTTCTGAATTGTTTGATTAATTGAAAGTTCTAAAGAACAACTTTTATTTGAAATTTAATTTCAAATAAAAACATTATAAATGTTTTACTTTCACTTTTGATAAATACAATGCATCCTTGCTGGAAAAAATAATAATTTCATGAAAACTTTTGAATGGTAGTATATTACCAAATGAATCAGTATTCAAAGAAATCACATCAAAATTGGAATCAAATCAAAGCAAGAGCTTGTGAATCAGAATCACAGAATCTGTAAATCACTGTCGATACACTATAACTGTATGGTTATTGGAGAACATAGAAAGCTGATTTGCTGACATGGCTCTGGCTTAGTTTGACATGGCACAAGCATGGCAGGACTGCAGTCTGGTGGCTCTGTCCCTTGACTCCTGTCATGTGCCTCTGAGATCATGCGGCATGTGTAATGGGATAGTGCAGCTGATGGCTTTCTCTTACACACACACGCACAGACACAGGCACATACCCACACACACGTGGTCAAATTCTTAGGGTGTTGTTTTCTGTAAAATCCATGAGGAAAGCTGTCAAATTAAGCATGTTGAAATAAAAACTGTGACTTGGCATCCTGGCTTAATAATATTTCTTATTCATATGTGTTTATTTGTGTTTGTGTCCATATGTGCAGCTGTGCTCCATCGAGGTAACATGTGAGAGCGCTAGCGTCATGGCTGCCACATTGGCCAACGGCGGCTTCTGTCCAATCACAGGCGAGCGTGTGCTGAGCCCCGAGGCCGTGCGAGACACCCTCAGCCTCATGCACTCCTGCGGCATGTATGACTTCTCCGGACAGTTCGCCTTCCATGTAAGTTTTTGTGCATGCAGATTCACACGTGTAAACACAGAATCACAGTAGTTCACATGCTGTGTGCCAACACACTTCCTATTATTTTGGAGCACTGTTTTACCACATCGTGTGAATTTTAACAATTGTGGTTTGCAAACACCCCAAATTTAAAAGCAAATCAAGCTCATAATAGAACATGAAAATAAACCAGGCTATTTATTCTTAGTGAACCCCACCCAGAATCTTCCTGCCAAACGCAACCTCTTCAGTTATGGTTATCCTATTTATCTGTATGTCATTTTTTAATGTTAATGTATTTTATTCAGGTGGGTCTTCCAGCCAAGTCAGGTGTGGCTGGAGGTATTCTGCTGGTTGTGCCCAATGTGATGGGCATCATGTGCTGGTCTCCTCCATTGGACAAACTCGGCAACAGTGTCCGGGGCATCCAGTTCTGCACGGTATGTCAATGTTCTTGTTTGCAGACACACCTACACACACACACACAAACACTTTCATTTCTTATAAGGTTCAACCTATGTACTGGAAAAAATATTTGAAAGTTCGCCAAGATTGTAAATATACACTATATATATATATATATATATATATATATATATATATATATATATATATCCCAAATTTTTGACCAGTATTGTAGCTGTTTATATACATGATTCAGTTTAGTTATTTAGAATTCATTTAAAAAAGGAGTGTAAAATTTTTAAGATTTGTAAGATTTCTACAGTATTTTACAGTTGGGTTGAAATACATAAAAAGTATATTGAAACATTGTCAAAATATGTTCCAATTTTTATTGTTTTGTTAAGCTGCATTACTTGGCCCTAGATGCATATCAGGCATTAAACAAACAATGGGACAAAATGTTTTTAAATATGCTTTTTGTCATCTGTCGTTTGTCTTTTCTGTTTGCTGTAGTTTTGATTCTGTGATCCTGCCCCTCATGAAGGCCTCTTATCATGTACCTGCGAAATGATTAGAATCTGTCTGTGTTATTTTAGGTCTTTCTGAGAAGCAGCACTTGTTAAAGTCTGAATATCAGTACAGCCTTTCAGACCTTTGTTAAAGGTCAAGGAGTCTATAATTACTCCCTGTGTGTCTTAAGGAAATCAGTGCCGCCACAATCCATGTCTTTGAGTCATTAGTGGTTATAGTCTGACTCAGACCGACCCCAGCAAGGGGACCAGAGCTAAATGGTGGAGTTAATTCTGGGTTGGGAAGTATGACTAGGATTTTAGATCATTAAAGGGATAGTTCACTCAAAAATGGAAATTCTGTCATTAATTACTCATGTCACTGATATCGTTCCAAACCTGTAAGACCTTCGTTCATCTTCGGACACATATTTTTGACGCATTCCGAGAGCTCTCTGACCCTACAGACCCTGATAGACAGCAAGGATCCTTACATGATCAAGGCTCAGAAACGTAGCAAGGAGATCGTTAAAATAATCCATGTGATGTCAGTGGTTCACCCGTAACTTTGCGAAGCCACGAGAATAATTTTTGTGCGCAAAGAAAACAAAAATTATGACTTTATTCAACAATTCATCTCCTGAATGACCCTATAGTGCCATTTTGGAGGGTCAGAGAGCTCTCGGAATGCATCAAAAATATATTAATTTGTGTTCCGAATTTTTGGGTGAGCTATCCCTTTAATATAAAGAGTTTGACAAATTTCTGCTGTCACACGGTCACACAATCTGGTGAATTTAGAGCCACAGTGATATTTGAGGGCCGTGTTTCTGTGATCAGTGTTGCTGTGCCAAAAGAACGGTAACAACTGGCAAGTCAGAGGGTCACAAGACAGGAAATGGATGTAATATAAGACATTCAGACATTCCTGCCAACTCCCTACAAATTCACAGAGTGTTCTCAATATATGAACCCTTCCAGTCATAGTTTATAAGGTGAAGTAGAGTTTCAACTTTACGGCACATTACACAAGCTTGAATCAACATGAAATCAAAATGAACAATTATTATTAAATAATATTACAGTATTTACTATAAATGATTGATTTATTTAATAAATGATTGATTAAATTTTTTTATTACATAAATATACAAATCAACTATTTGAATGAGAATAATAATATTTTTAATTAATATGATTAATGTTATATAAATAATGATTAATAATGAAATTTAGTAGTACTAGTAATAAACCTAGAAATGTCACCTTCAAAGACCATTAAAACTGATCACATGGTCTAAACCTCACTGAACCTGAAAACAGGAACCTGAGAAGTTGAATGACATTGTGAAGGAGGTTCATTTCAGCATTTATCATGGCACAAAGGGCTTTAATGAAAGCAGGAAGCCCTCTCTGCCCTACACACTCGCCTGTCACTAGCAGACCACCTTCAGACACTCAACGTCCTTCAGTTCAGTGTGTTTGTGTGTGTGTGTGTGTGTGTGTGTGTGTGTGTGCTTTGAGCCTTTGACCTCTCAGACTGACTCCTGTGGCTTTCTCTCCTGCTGTAGGATCTGGTGTCCTTGTTCAACTTCCACAACTACGACAACCTGAGGCACTTTGCCAAGAAGCATGATCCTCGCAGAGAGGGAGGGGAACAGCGGGTGAGTGCCCTCTTCCGTTTGCCCGCCAGCCTTGCCCTCCCCACGTGCCCCATCGATGCGTTACACCACGTCTTGTATGAATGACTGCACGTAATAATTTACTCAAGACTCTGAAGCTGAGAAAATACCACAGAGGAAGCTTATTTCCACTAAACGTCTGGTACAAGGCCTGCAGACAGCTGTATACAATCACGCCCCCTGCAGGAGCATTTTGACACTACATGCCTAATTAGGTAGCTACTTTACGACCCAAAGAGTGTTAGCTGGTTTTGTTGCTGTTTTTGATGTGCTGTATCAGCACCAGTGTTGGGCAAGTTACTCTGAAAATGTAATTAAATGACTGATTACTCCTTTTAAAAGTAATCACGTTACTGTTCTGCTTACTTTATTTCAAACGTAATTAGTTACATTACTAGTTCCGTAACTTTTTTCTGTGGCTACATCCATGAAATTGACATGAAATCCCAGCGTAAATGCTCCCGTTAAATATTTGTTATTAATGCATCAACATTCACAAAACACTGTTATTTCAAACTAAAGCAATGGCAGAAGCAATGTTCCCTCTAAGCTGCGCGCGCGCGCGGCCGCGCACTTCTTCCACCGCAGCCGCGCAGACAAATAATGTGCCGCGCACACGCTAAAATGAGTTGGGAAAGCCATTTGATTGTACTCCAGTTAAAACGAAAGAATTGCAATGCTCAGGTAAACCGCTATAGAGCTGGTGCCGCTATAGCGTTAGAACCGGTGAATGCGGTGTACAGGTTTCATAGAAAGAGAATGATGTGCGCCAAATGAGTCGCTGTAGAAACCGAATACTTCAATGTTTGCGGATGAAAGAGCTCAAATCGAGACTCAACGCAAACACCGTGACATGTGAAATAAACGTCCTCGTGTATTAAAGAAGAGTAGCCTGATTAAGTGCTGGAAATAGCGGATGATGGGCACAGAACGGTAACAAAGACATTTACAGTCACACACAGGTGTATTGTGCAAACTGTACTTCATAGCGATGTTTAGATAACTGTATAAGAATTCACGTTTTTTTTTTTTTTTATATTTAACTTACAGATCTCAGTTTAAATGCTTCAGTTTGTTTTCTATTCTCTTCTATCAGTTTAAATGCTTAAGTTGTTTTGATATATTATATTATGTTCGGCCTATATTATAAACCTAATAAATAATTGACCTTGTTTTTTAACTAGTCACTTATGTTCATCAAGGCTGTATTTATTTGATCAAAATACAGAAAAAAAAAAACAGTAATATTGTGAACTCTTAGGCTATTGCAATTTCTAATATTGGTTTTCTATCTTAATATATTTTAAAATATAGTGTATTCCTGTAAAGCAAAGCTGCATTTTCAGCATCATTACTCCACTCTTCAGTGTCACATGATCCTTCAGAAATCATTCTAATATGCTGATTTATAATCAGTGTTGTGCTGCTTAATATTTTTTGGAATCTTTTTTCTTTGATTCTTTGATTAGCCTAATAAAAAGTTAAAAAGAACAGCATTAATTAAAAATATAAATATTTTCTAACAATATAAGTCTTTGTTATCGCTTTTTATCCATTTAACACATCCTTGCTGAATAAAAGTATTAATAAAAAAAATAAATAAATAAGAAAGAAAAAATTGACTGACTCCAAACTTTTGAATAGTAGTGTATATTGTAACACAAAATTTCTATTTTGAATAAACACTGTTCTTTTTAACTTTTTATTTCTCAAAGAATCCTGAAAAGTATCACAGGTCCCAAAAAATATTAAGCAGCACAACTTTTTCCAACATTTATTATAAATTAGCATATTAGAATGATTTCTGAAGGATCACGTGACACTGAAAATTCAGCTTTGCTTCACAGGAATATATTATATATTAAAGTATATTAAAATAGATTTGCAATAATATTTCACAATATTATTTTGTGAAATAATATTCAGTATTTTTTATCAAATAGATACAGCCTTGATGAGCCTAAGAAACTTCTTTAAAAAAATGTACTGATCCCAAACTTTTGAACGGCAGAAAATATGTTTCTAAAAATGTTTTCTCAGATAACCTAAAATATGCATCATTTAGTTACATCAAGGGTCAAATCAAATATAAATAGCACATTAAAGTTAAAAGTTACACACTTTTTTGTGTGCGTGCTGTACAGGTCTGGTATAAAGAATGTTTTTGCTCAGGTGGCTGAAATGTCCGCCCAATAGAGAAAAGTTTTGCTCAGCAAGAAAAAAAATTAGAGGGAACATTGGGCAGAAGGCCAACAAATAGCGCTGCTTTTATAATCTCTAAAAAGATCCCAGTTCATCGCACAATCTCACAAAGTTCTGTTATAACACAATGAATATATGCATAATGAATCTTTCATAATGTCTACAATTCGTGTGTTATAATGAGAGGATTCGTGTGCATGCACATTTCATTTGCGTCGGGTCTCGCGGGAGTGCAGGTCTCTAATCCACTGGCTCTGGACTCGACAGTGTGTGTGCTACACCCTTTTTGCAATCTAGATTATAAAACACTGCATTCTGTCAGCAGTGTAACGCAGCAGTAACGTATAGAAACCTCGGTTAAACCTCGGAAAATGATAACGAGCTAAATTACTTAAAAGTAATCAAATTACAGCAATGCGTTACTGCCCAACACCGGTCAGCACAGCTAAATCAGCAAGTAAAGAGCAGCGGTTGATTCATCATCAAAGTTCTCAGCTGTGCATGAGATTCTTATTTTGCATGTCGACTGCATCTCTTGATTTGCCATGTTTTATGCTGCTTTATACCAAATTTTAGTTTTGCTTGCTTCAGTCTGCATTTTCAGATTTGTAATCAGAAGGCTCAGACGGAATCTATAGACTTTTCCCACATTTCGAATAACCTGTGCAATGGATGTAAAGATGGTAAAAAGTGCATACTCTTATCTATAGCTGGAAAAAGAAATAGATTGGCTCAAATATTTAAATCTGAATACAGACCCGGTTTAAAAAATACAGCAAGGGCAATTTTCCTTAAAAAAAAAGAAAAAGAAAAGAAAGACAAAGAAAAATAGCAAAAAAGATTTGTTATAAAATATAGTATCATTGGCACAAGAAAACTATAGTGATAGACTATGGGGTCCGTGGTGATAACATTTGAGGATTTTGAATCCAAAATATGTCATTTATGTGACTTGTGCAAACCCAATGAGATTTTTTAAACTCAGAATAATAATAATAATAATAATACAATTATTAATGAGCAAAGTTGTTGTTGCAAAGTAATATAATTTATTGCATTGTTATTGAATAGTTTAAGTATTTTTATATAATCTGTATTTTTATATTATTATCTTATTATTATTGTATATTACAATATAATCTAAAATATATTATTTTTTATTATTATTGTTATTATATGAGGCATATGCAAATCCTTTTTTTTTTTTAATAGGAGGGCTCTCTTTGTAATACTTTCTTTAGAGACCCTCAAAATTAATTTGTTCTCTGTGTTGCTCAACACAGCAGTACACCTCTGGTCCCCAGGATAACGAGAGCCTGGCTCTCAAAGACACTGTGTGGACAAAAGTCTGGCCTACTGAGCACAATGAGGACAGCTTCACTACAGTTTATCCGGAAGAGATTTTCTCTGTTTTGATTTCTTCAGTCTGCATTCTTAGATTTATAATCAACAGGCCCAGACGGTATCTGTAGACTTTTTCCACATTTCGAAAAATCTGTGGAATGGATTTAAACATGGTAAAATGAGTTCAGTTTTGCTGAAAATACTCTTATGTACATCTGAAAAAAATAAACAGATTTAAATATTTAAACCTGAATACAAACCTGATTTTAAAAAAAAATACAAAACCTTGGGCATGAGAAGATTGTGATTGGGCAACTGAGACAGTTTTGCAAGTTGCAACTGAAATATGTGAAAAGGCATTTTACAAATTCAAGGGGTAACATTATCAATTGGCTCAATAATAATAATAAATATAAATGATTGCAAATAAATATAATTTATATTCTGCTATTTATATTCATGATATTATTCAATCAAAAATGTTATGTTTTTAAATTATTATTATTATCATTATTAACCTGCATGCACAGATTCCGTGTGGGCCTGGTCATCTGTTAACAATGATCATGACTTAAAATCGGACTGCTGCAGCTTAAATGAGGCATGTGCAATTTCTGTGATAAGACAGACCTCTTATGGGTTTTTTGTTTTAAAATGTTGAAAAAATGCGACATTTTCCCAGCTGTTTGAATACGAGGCCTCTCTTTGTGACTGTGTTTGTTTTTGTTGACTTTGAAATCTGTTCACACGTCACCATATTGAACAGTGTGAGTCACACACATTCCCTGGAGGCCCCTAAAAAACTAATCTGTTCTCCGTGTTGCTCAACACAGCAGTACACCTTCGGACCCCTGGATTACGAGAGCCTTCAGAAAGAGCTGGCTCTCAAAGACACTGTGTGGAGAAAAGTCTCGCCCACTGAGTGCAATGAGGACAGCTCCACTACTGTAGTCTATAGGATGGAGAATGTCGGAGAAGGCAACTAAAACGGATCTGATTCACCTCGGCGAGCTCTTTGACAGTATATATTTATGTACTTTAATAGTTATTTATTTTCAATGAATCTCATTTTGGGCACATGTTGGTTCTTAACCAGTCTCGGTAGGATATGTCTAAGTTCTTATGCCTAATGCTTAAAAGCATAGTGGAGGGCTTCTGTTCTTTACCTGGACCGCATGGACTTTAGGTGCGATGTGATTTATAGGCTCAATATTCTCTCGTAGACCAGCAGGTGTTTTTTCGGTGGATGTTGAGGATTGGCTGCTGAACAGAGACTACAGGTGGTTCTGTTTTGCACTACGATTGAATGTTGTGGTCATGCATAATGAACCACGTCTCACCACATGCAGAGTCTTCAGTGAGGCCTTTAACTTGATAGGGCACACAAGCACATGGACCTTGCCACCTATTGTGACATAAGCCCATTTCGCGGTGTGGTGTCTTGGCCACCACAGAATATGCATTAAAGAGACCTAAGGCCATGAAAGCCACGTTTTGAACACTTTTTTTTTACAATAGCAATCTTTTTTTATAGACCCTTGAACTTGGCAAATACAACAATGCTGTATTGTGCCATCAGCCCATTTCGTGTAGATCTCTGTTAATTCATGTGCATCCATGCTCTCACTTTATTCATAGTAAGATGGCAGTGATGCACGAAGGAGATATAGTTATATGAAACTGGAAATTGTAAGCATGCGAAAAATTCCCATGTGCATGTGAATATTTTCTCGAGGGCACAAAATTTTGTGTGCATGCAAAAGTCACTTAGAGAGAATCAATGTAAAAAAAAAAAATGAAAAAAATAAAAAAAAAATTTACAGATGACTATAATATATATAAAAAATAAAGCTGAAAATAGTGCTGTATGAACCATTGAATCTACTGAGAGGTTTGGAAATTTGAGTCTGGAAAAGTATGGAATTTTGAAATGGAAAATGTGTAGGAACCCTGATGGATGTCCCTCTGAAAACTTTTGTTGCAAGTACTGTACAGGTGACATAGGCCGGCAAGGATGACCTTCACTCAAAATAAAAGCAAACGTTCACACAAAAAATAAAAATCTGTCATTTGCATTCACCCTCATGTCGTTTTAACCCCATATATTGCTATTGTTTATGTGGAACACAAAAAATTTTTTAAAGACTTTTCATGCTAATTTCTTACCAAAGTATCATAAAAATAACCATTAAAATTGTCCATTAGAATTAGAATTTTGTCCCACAAAAAGCTAGTATATGTTTTTAAAAGAGGCATTTCCTTTAAATAATTATCATCATCATTAATAATAATAATTACTATTATCAATCACTATTATATATCATTTAATAATAGTGATTTCAGTCTGTTCCTAACAGAAAGCTGTTAAAGTTGACCAGCCAATGAAAGCATTCACCTAAAAATATAAATAATGTAAATGTAAGTTGTTTTGACCCCATATGATGATGATGATGTTGTTTCTGTGGAACACAATTTTCATTCAAACTTTTTCCATGTTCCATAAAAAACTAAATCTCCATAAAATGACCATAAAAGTTGTCCATCTGACTAAAATTCAAGTCTTTTGAAGCCATATACTTGCTTTTATAAGGTTAAAGATGAAAATGGCATTTGCAAATTTGATATCTGAGTTCAAATGCATTATCACTGAATAACATCTAAAATTTAGTCTGTTCCTCACACAAAGCTATTACATGACTTAAAAAAAAAAAAAACTTAGAAGATAGTCTTAAGGACCACTTGTATAAATGACCTGTGGCATGTAGCCAACTATACCCATAACCCATATCCATTTGTGCTCTGCATGCTGAATGACATACAACACAAAGGTGAAGTAGTATTTTCCATTTTGTCTGAACTATTCCCTTACTACTTCTCCCTTAGGTCACAGTGTGATTTCATTGCGACCAAGTGTAAAGTTAAAAGGGTTCCTCATGTTGCAAATGGGTTATTAATTTTTAGATTAGTCCCGATGTGTTCCTGCTGAATTGCTTGTCTTAGTGACTGCGTGTCCTGAGAGGACTGCTGTAATGTGCAGTGTTTGCATCATAGAGCCGCACTAGTACTGCTCAGCAGCCATTGAAACCTGCTGTCAGACCATCTTTGCAGTGAAATCTATACCGTTACAAACCTTCCACCTGCCCTTTGTTCCGTTTCTGTCTGTATATTCTCACATATTATTACTAGAAACATTTATGCACCTTACTGATAGTTCGAAATGTTGGTTTATATTCAGTTTCGATAAGCTTCTGAAGTGGTTTTATTGGTGGAAAGATGCTGCCCTTGTCAGGAATATATCAAGTATTATCATGTTTTCTTTTTTTAATCTTTTAAATATAAATGTTCATTTTATTTTTTGCATGATTTGCTTTGCTTTCACATGCTTGTATATTTTTGGGTTTATTTGCTTAGTTTGGTTTTGTATTATAATTTTCATGTCTTGTTTTTGTGCTGCTTTAGTGGAGAAGTGTTTCTCATTCTCACTGACAGCTTTAACAGTCAAAATATAAGTTCATTATAGTCTGGCTTGAGGAAGCAGCTCGCTCTGATTACTTGAACAGTCCTGAGTCTAACAGAACAGCTGTCAAATGCTTCATCACAATATATTATCATCTGGTTTTACATTGTCATAACAGTTCTGTTTGTTTTCTCATTGTGTATTTGTCATTTGTTCTGGTTTTCTTTTTTGTATCATTAATAAATGTATTTAATCTCATTGTTACCTGAAATCACTTGTGTTCCATTTGTTGCTGTTTTGTGTGTTTTGGAAAATGATAAAGGAATGTGTTCCTTCATCATTTTATTAATTTGTGTTCTGACACTATTTGCCTCGAAAATTTATCGATTGCTTGAATGACAGCTTTACTTAAAAAGGCCTGTTTGACTAACAAAATATCTCTATGAAAGGATTCTCATGTTCAAGGAAAACATTAAAATTACGTTTTCTTTTACATTTTATTATTCACCTAATATGAAGTATCATTCATATATAAAATGATTATATATTATTTATATACAATTGTTATAAGATTTTATTTTATATATATATATATATATATATATATATATATATATATATATATATTTAGACCCGCTAGGTTTTCTAGTTGGCTTAATCTGAAACTAACATGCACATTTTAGTAAAATAATTACACATTAACAGACAGGAATAGTGTTGTGTGTTTCTATTTAAGACATTAAACTCACTTAGATGTAATTAGATTATAATTAAACACACACGCAAGGAGACTCTGACATTTCTCGGATGATCTTTAGGCCCAAAGACACTGACAACTCCCACTGTATGACTTCTCTCAATGTTTGTGGGAAGGAAAGCAAGAATACTTCATATACAAGATAATGGTGAGATATTGAAGTATAATTAAAAAAAAAAAAAATCTTTAATTTAAACATTCATTCAAAGTATTAAATCTTAAATGCATGATCATTACATGTTCATTTTTATGTAATCTTTATGTACATCTTTCATCTAGTGTATTTGAACATCTGATTGTTATTCGAATTGATTTTGGTTGGTTTATGATCACTTTTTGTACAAAACTTTCTACTAAGAATGGCTTTGCAACAAGATGGGCACTTTTTTGTAAGTTGTCTGTATTTGTTGTCTTGAAGTTTGGGGTTTTGCTGACTAACATGAAGGGTTGCTGATGCCCCCTTTCTGTCTTTCCGTCCCTCACCAGCACTTGCCTTAAAGCATTTTGCTTTTTTTCACAGCATGGTAGTAAAATGCATGAGGTTTGTTTTTTTTGCATGGCTTGCTTGGCTAATTTATATAATAAGATGCTAATTCAAATCAAATGTATCCTGCTGCTACTGAATCAAATATATATTTATTAATGCTTTTGCAATCTAAGAATTGTACAGGGTTCCTGCCAATTTGAATAATGTAAAAATCAGTAATTGGAAAAGTCATGGACATTTATTTTTTTTAGAAGGTCTAGGAACCCCATCTATAAAATATCAAATATCAAACTTAAAATAGTATATTATACAGTATGAAACAGGGGATCCCTTTGCCTTTCGCTCAATCCACCCGAAAGAACTGTTGAATTCAAGTGTTCTTATTTCAATGCACTTGATTTAATTTTTTCATTGTCTATTTGTTGTTTCCTCTCACCAGTTCTCTATTCATTTCAGTCTGTTAGAGAGACACTCTGGAGGCCTCCGTTTCTGCCCACCATCTGTCCATAATAACTTATTTCTATTCCACAAAGGCTCTTTTCTATCATTCCAGGTGAAATCTGTCATCAACCTCCTCTTTGCTGCCTACACAGGAGATGTTTCTGCTCTCAGAAGGTACCGAGTTCTTCATTGCCTACAATTTTTGAAGCGTTTTCTGTTCTGCTTCTCTAATATGTTCATTATACCTGACTGCAGGTTTGCGTTGTCCTCCATGGACATGGAGCAGCGGGACTACGACTCCAGGACGGCGCTGCATGTAGCAGCCGCTGAGGGTACAACACTGTGCATGCTGTCACTTTAGCTTATCACTTATCAGCCAAGAACCAGTGGTGTCTGTTAGTCTGGTATCGGATTGTTTGCTGGCTGGCAGTCAACGAACTGTAAGATAACAAAATAGATGACAAACAGAAAGTGAGGCTGTTTTTTTACTTGTGCATTTTGACTCAAAATGTGCATGTCCTTGTCACTATGCCACATAAATTTGGTAACGTCGCCACGTGGTGGTCAAAAGTGATAATGTTCGAAAAAAATGGTGATTACCAATGGTACCTTACAATGTGTATATTTTTTTGCAGTTATATTTTGATACTGTTTTACACGCTTTTTTTCAGTACACTGCATTTTTACATCTAAAGTTCAATCTGTAGTACATGTTGCAGAAATTAAACTATTCCTTTTTGATTTTAGGACATACTGAGGTTGTGCGTTTTCTGTTAGAGGCCTGCAAGGTGAATCCTGTTCCCAAGGACAGGTGAGCAAACATAATCAAAATACTTCTGATTTTAGAGCAACTATTCATTTTCTTATCCTTTTTAATTGAGAAATAGATGATTGGAAGACATCAGGTTTCCCATGATGGTCTTGGAAAACTACATTGTATGGGTCAAAATTATCGATTTTTCTTTTATGCCAAAAATCATTAGTATATTAAGTAAAGATCATATTCCATGAAGATATTTTGTAAATTTACTACTGTAAATGTATCAAAACGTCATTTTTGATCAGTAATATGCTTAGCTAAGAACTTGATTTGAACAACTTTCAAGGCGATTTTCTCAATATTTAGATTTTTTTGCACCCTCAGATTCCAGATTTTCAAATAATTTTGTCTCGGCCAAATATTGTCCGATCCTAACAAACCATACATTAAAGGAATGCTTATTTATTCAGCTTTCAGGTGATGTATAAATCTCAATTAGTGTCGTAAAAATTTACACTTAAGACTGGTTTTGTGGACCAGGGTCACATATATGTGTGTGTGTGTGTGTGTGTGTGTGTGTATATGTATGTATGTATGTGTATATATATATATATATAAGTCTAATATATTGGATATAAGAAGGATTTATATTGTTATAATAAATGGGGGGAGAGAGAGATTGATTTACAAAATAATTTTTATAGTTTCTATATTTTAAATATAAATATATTTTACACTTCTCATAATAATTAATTATAAAATTAGAGATTTAAATCTCTAACATTGTAGAATTTTTTTTTAAAGTTTTGAAGTACTATTGTAAATTTTTAAACATTCATTTTATAGTAGTATTGCGATAATAACATACTTCTGTCTTAACGTTAATAGTAATAATAATAATTATTATTATTATTATCATCATCAGCATAATTTTCTAATATTTTTACAGTGATAAAACAACTAGAAAATATGTGGAAACCATGAAAATAAAATAACATTTATGCCCTCTAGGTGGGGCAACACACCTATAGATGAGGCGACACACTTCGGTCATCAAGAGGTGCTCGCGCTTCTACAGGAGTACAACAATAAATACAACCCACCGGTGAACACCGACGCTGTTAAAGAGAGCACCGAGAAAAACCTGGACGGGATGCTGGAGACGTAACCATTTACACTCGCACTAGAGGACAGTGAAGGACTGCTCCATCTCAATATCAGTGTTTTTTGTTGTTGTTTTTTTCGGGGTTTTTTGTCAGTAACAGTTAAATTTTTTCGTTTTACACGCTTTTGTGAGACATTTGTGGCTTGTTCACAACTTCTTCCTTGCAAGAAAGGGCGTAAGTCACGATGATGGACATATTTAATGGTGCGAAACGATTCTTAGTGACGTTAGCCGCTATAATTATATGTTCAGTCCTTTCGTGCCTGTGTAAAGTTGATTGAGGTGTGGGGAATGAGGACTACAGCGATCTCATTGCTGTCTCGAGGGCAAACGGCTAAACTCAAGATTATAGAATGATACCAAACAATCCTGTTTAAGCATTCAGAATTCGTTTAGACAGGACGAGTTCTTGCATTAAAAACAGCGAGGTTTGGCACGGTTGCGCAAACACTCACGATACAAAGCTGCTGGCCAACGTCTTCTTTATGTTGAAAAAAAAAACAAAAAAAAAGTAGCTCAGCAGAACGGAATGAAAATCCGAGACAGGAGACTAGTGGATTTTCATTACCAAACAATCGGTCGAGTGTTGCCAGGAATCACTATTATTATTATTATTATTATTATTATTAAGATCAGGAATTCGAGAACGTGTCGTGTGTAAAATCCGAAATTACTTTTAAGTTTGCATGCATTTTTTTTTTTTACATGTGTATCACTTTTATTTTATTATACCTCATCATTTGAGCATTCTAACCACTGCCAAATACATTGTTATTTTTGTTAGTCTTTACTGTATTATCAGTTAGGTGGTCTATATTATATATTCGTCAATGCACTCATATTTTAAGTATTTACATGCCCCCAAAATGACTGCATTTTGAGAAAGTACACAATGTTGTAATCTGAGAACAAAAGCGATCAAAAATAAAAAATTTACTGATGATGTGAAGTTATATATAAAAAAAAAATCACATTATAGCCTAAACAATATTTAATTTAAATCCTCAACACCAGCTTAATCATTATTGGATACGATTTAAAACCTCCTTTGGCTACTCATTATTTATAAATAAAAGACACTGTATTTGTGCAAATCATCTGTGCATTTATGTATATTTTAGGAAGTGTTAAATTACTGTAAATGTAGTTTGTATTGTGAGACAATTGCTTTAGCAGTGGAAAGATGATGTCAAACCTCTTCACTCGGACCAAACACTTGAAGAAAGTCAGTTAAATTTGACAAAAATCAGTTCATGTCAAAGTAAATGAATGTAAGCTACACTTTAGCACTATTCAGTATTCATTGAAGCAGAAATATGTTGCTGATTTCTATTAGACTGTATCTGGCAGACTAAAGTCGGTGTGTGTACATGTGCAGTTAAAGCAATGGTATATTAAGATTCATCTTTGATGTGCAATAATGAATAAAATTGTGTTAGTAATTAAAAGGGTGTATTTTTACTCATACATCATATACATACAGTGGACAAAACTATATAAAACACTGAAATTCAGAGTGGAAAAAAAATGCCCCACAACCTAAATTCAATTATATATCTCAAAAAGTAATAACGGAATAACCTCAATAATCAGAACAAGTCATGTTCAAGCTGAAACACTGCAGGATGAGTTATGCACTGAAATATAATACTATCTATGAGCAACAGTACCAGTGATGCCTGTCTAGCACACTAACAAGAATATTTTACAATGCATTCAAGGTATACATTTTATCAGTCATCTCTGGGAATCAAACCCATGACCTTGGCATTTCTACCCTCATTCTCTACCAGTTCAAAGCTTAAATCCTCTAGATCAGATGAGTCTGACAGACCATGGTCTTCACTGACATGCTGCTGTACCATCTTGGATTTTCAAACCAGAAAGCCTGTCTTCATTTATCCCTCCTACAGCTAAAAAGAGAACCAAATGTCCAAATGGTATGCATATACCAGGACAAAAGCACAACCATATAAGAGTCTCAGAACAGATGCATGTAATCTTGCATTTTCCACTTTATTATTTGGTGACTGTTTTTGTGTGCTTTGTTTCCTTTGCTTGTTATCAACTTCCTGACAGGATAAACTGGGAAATGTTGGCTTAGTAAAACAAATTCTTATCTTATTTTCTTTCCTGTGTAGCTCAGTTCAAGTGTGAGATCAATGGTCAATAATGGCCCATAACACATATGAAGTGCATAAATGTGAATGTAAAAGTCTCTACCCTCAGATGCACTGGTATAGTAGCGACCAAAGGCAACATCTCTTGGGATGTCTGGGTGAAGGTAGATGAGGGGATTCACTGGATCCTTCTCTCCATCAGTGACAGTATAGTCACGGATGATGTTCGATAAAGAGATGTTGTTCAGATCTGTTCTAGTGTAAGGCTTTGTTGAATGCACCACAGGTTCACCACGTGTGCAGACGTGATAATCTCATAAGATATTTTTCAGACACACCAAGATAGTTATCACAACATAAAATATTCCAGTTCAAACCGGCACAAACAACCTGTGAATATTCCACCCATGTGATGACGATTCCTCCCCAAAGAGTTTTCACTGAAGCGCAGAAGGAAAGTGCCGGCGGAGTATCTCTCTCAACAAAGCCTTCTCTCTCTCCTTACTCAAAACCCCATAATGTATCTGTACACAATGAACATATACAGTGGGTATGGAAAGTATTCAGACCCCCTTAAATTTTTCACTCTTTGTTATATTGCAGCCATTTGCTAAAATAATTTTTAAGTTCATTTTTTTTCCCCTCATTAATGTACACACAGCACCCCATATTGACAGAAAAACACAGAATTGTTGGCATTTTTGCAGATTTATTAAAAAAGAAAAAATTTAAATTAAAAAAATTTCTGCTGCACTTAAGGTTCCTAAGAGCACAGTGGCCTCCATAATCCTTAAATGGAAGACGTTTGGGACGACCAGAACCCTTCCTAGAGCTGGCCGCCCGGCCAAACTGAGCTATCGGGGGAGAAGAGCCTTGGTGAGAGAGGTAAAGAAGAACCCAAAGATCACTGTGGCTGAGCTCCAGAGATGCAGTCGGGAGATGGGAGAAAGTTGTAGAAAGTCAACCATCACTGCAGTCCTCCACCAGTCGGGGCTTTATGGCAGAGTGGCCCGACGGAAGCCTCTCCTCAGTGCAAGACACATGAAAGCCCACATGGAGGACTCCAAGATGGTGAGAAATAAGATTCTCTGGTCTGATGAGACCAAGATAGAACTCTTTGGCCTTAATTCTAAGCGGTATGTGTGGAGAAAACCAGGCACTGCTCATCACCTGTCCAATACAGTCCCAACAGTGAAGCATGGTGGTGGCAGCATCATGCTGTGGGGGTGTTTTTCAGCTGCAGGGACAGGACAACTGGTTGCAATCGAGGGAAAGATGAATGCGGCCAAGTACAGGGATATCCTGGACGAAAACCTTCTCCAGAGTGCTCAGACTGGGCCGAAGGTTTACCTTACAACAAGACAATGACCCTAAGCACACAGCTAAAATAACGATGGAGTGGCTTCACAACAACTCCGTGACTGTTCTTGAATGGCCCAGCCAGAGCCCTGACTTAAACCCAATTGAGCATCTCTGGAGAGACCTAAAAATGGCTGTCCACCAACGTTTACCATCCAACCTGACAGAACTGGAGAGGATCTGCAAGGAGGAATGGCAGAGGATCCCCAAATCCAGGAGTGAAAAACTCGTTGCATCTTTCCCAAAAAGACTCATGGCTGTATTAGATCAAAAGGGTGCTTCTACTAAATACTGAGCAAAGGGTCTGAATACTTAGGACCATGTGATATTTCAGTTTTTCTTTTTTAATAAATCTGCAAAAATGTCAACAATTCTGTGTTTTTCTGTCAATATGGGGTGCTATGTGTACATTAATGAGGAAAAAAAATGAACTTAAATGATTTTAGCAAATGGCTCCAATATAACAAAGAGTGAAAAATTTAAGGGGGTCTGAATACTTTCCGTACCCACTGTATGTAGTCCGTGTGACTCATGCACTTATCCAAGTCTTCTGAGGCCATACAACAGCTTTGCTTGAAGCCTGAAAGTTAAGCCCCCTCTCAAATCTCCAACTCTTGAGCCAGTTTTGACATCAGTGATTTTAAATGGCACTGGCTTTCACATGACTGACATGAGTGCAACATTTAGATGAAGGATAAACCTTTTCAGTTTTCTTACCCATCATTCCAAATGTTGAGCACATATTTTCCAGTAAGATCCAAATGTTCATATATGTCAGAGTGAATCAGTAGACATCTAGATGAAAACATCAAAACAACGTTATTCTACACAATATACTGTGATAATGAAAAACTATTGCTTCACCTTGTCATATATCAAGTCATTTCACATCACAAATAATCACATATACTAAAAAAGTATTTAGTTTATGTCTGCTCTTTGCAGTATCATGTTCTCAGTAAGTTTTGTTTTAGCAGTAAATCATGTGGTAGCACCAGAGGAACAAACAGAAGCGAGGTTGTCCAGGAAATCGAAAGCAACTTTCCTGTCTTTGTTTCAGTCATTTGTATAAACTCACTTATATTCCAATGGATGAGTCCTTCAGGATCACCTTGGGCTTCTTGACCTAAAATAATAAATAAATAAACGTGCTATTCATTTAACTATGAGCATCTACTCAGTCCCATTTCAAGAGGTAAAATAAAGCACATATAAACTCACTAAGAACTTTGTCGGCCAGCGTTCTCAGCTGCTCAGAGTTCAGCGCTCGTTTAGTGGCAGAAGAAAACTGCCAGCTCAAGACCTTTGAAAGCTGCCCCCATTTCACAGGTGAAGGATTCAAGAAGAACGACAGATTCTGAGAGAGAGAGTGAGCCAGAGTCAAAATAGAAACCGCAATAGAAGACAAAAACATTGATGAGGGGAAACGGCCGTATGTGGGGTTCACTGCAGAGCATGTTGTACCATAAGATGGAGCCCCAAGCACTAGATAGCCAAGATAGTCCACTGACCAACACCACAAGAAGACATGATCTGTTTGAACAAATGATCTGGTGTTGCAAATACAAGAGTTTCACGTTGTACCTTTTTCTCAAATAAATACTTTATTTCAAAAGTCTGCTTGTAGCAGAAACTTTACCGATAAATCAATGCATAGTTCAGGCAAAACGAGCTGCGTGTCAAAGCTGATTAAGTGCAGCTCATCGTACACACTAGTGTTGTCACGGTACCAAAATTTCAGTATTCGGTACCGATACCAGTGAAAATCCACGGTTCTCGGTACCAATTTCGGTACCACATGCTAATTAAAAACACACTATTTTTAATAATAGTCAAACAAAAATAAAATTGACAAAAATCAATGCCATTCTTCATACTTATTTAAATTGTGTTTCAAGTTTTTCCGCAAGTAATAAAAGTATGAAAAATAGTAAACAGTAAAGTTTCACCCAAATTTAATTTGTCTTTTAATTAATGAAATTTAAACATTTTATTTTTTGGGTAAATAAAGGGGATTTACTATTAAAATTAAAATATGGAAGAAATATTGTGTGATTATTTCTTTAAAAATATATATTTTTTTATCAACAGTAGTAATAGTATCACATACATTCTACTAAATAATAGTAATATATTTTTGGCACAATGTCTTTAAGATAAACTTTTATTTTGACGGGTTGCCGTGAATACCTTTAACTTTCCGTGTGTAGCTATATGATATGAAGCTGGTTTTACTCAAATGGATCGGTAGAATACTCGTGAAGGGACTCTCAGAGCAGTTCTGTAGATGTTGTTTATGTATTTATGTCTTCATTGAGACGGCAGATGCTGAAATCACCGCGAGCGTCGCGCACTTCAGTGTAAAAAAAAAAAAAAAACACTCGCATCTCTGCCATTCATTCATTCATTCACACACACACACAGAGACTCGCAGAACATGCGGGATTCATATCTGAATCGACTTTTGCGGCTTAATATTTACAGATACTAGTCCATGTCGCGATTTGATTAAAGTGTGACGACCTACTTTTGATTAATTCATCCAAACTTTGACAAATTCCGTGACATTCCGTGCTAAACTGTAAACTCTGTTTTTATAACTGGATTCCGAGATTCCGTCCGCGTTTTCTGCATCGCGGAAATCATAGGTCCGTACGCGTCAAGAACCGGGTTGACCGGGTACTCGGTACCACCGGTACTTTAAAAAACCTGGTACCGTGACGTTTTCATTTTTTTTGTACCGACTTGGTACCGAAGTACCGGGTCTTTTGACAACACTAGTACACACTGAGCAAAAACTGGAAAAATAGAAAGCCACTTAATTAACAATAATCTATAGTTCACTTTAGTGACCTCTACCTCTTCTGTTGCTAGGTCTCTTCTCCTTTACGGTCTGTGTTAATTAGAAAGGGAAATCAAGAAAAATAAAGTCAGTAATTAGAAAGTATCAATTATTTATTATCTGTTGTAATATCTCAGTGTGTATCATATCATGAAGGAAATCAGCTGCTAGGCATCCACTAGATTCATCCAAGGTCATAACTTTGTAAACATTATTTATGAAAAGGAAATTCCTAAATCTAGGACATTACACAACAGGCCACTGCATCAGTGAGGACCTGTGACATGCATAAAAACTGAATGTATTGCTCTTTTTTAATAATGAGCTGTGAGCAATAATCTAATTCAATAATTGTAATTAGCATTTATTTGTGTTATTTGGATTAATGTAAAATTATACATACCCTTTCACTGTATCCATCTCCAAAAAACCTCTAAATGAGAAAGATATACGTAAATATGCAAACGATAGATAGATAGATAAAATGAGTGCCGTTCTGTTGATATAACAATAATCTCTGAAGCCCACCTGATCTTGACTGTGAACTGAACTCCTGTTTTTATCACCAAGGGTCTCCAGGGATGCCACGGCATACATGGCTGTCTCTCCACCACAAGCGAACAGAAAGACACATTACAACAGATTTCATGGTCTGATCTGTAATCTTTCAGAAGTAACAATCCACCAAATATATTCAAATTCCCCCATGAACCCACAAATCCTCCATCAATAACCAAAGGGTTTTTTGTTGTTTTTTTATATGACTGTATAAAGTATGATGTCTCACTTTAATATCAGGTTTTTGAAGAGTGACAGGGCCTGGTCATCCAGCTGGCTCTTGCCCAGAGTGAGGGGGTCGTTGTTGTAGGTGAATTTCTGCACCAATTCCTGAACTTTCTTCAGCTGCTGACGGATCTGTTGAAGACACTCTGCCACCACAGTGAACCTGAAGAGCAATTAGATCATAATCGCAATTCATTCCTTAATTCACCCAATCATAAACACAAGGCCACATGTTCTGGGCCATAAATAAATAAATAATAAAAAATGAATGCAAGCAGAGTAGGCTATCTGTATATATATATAATGCAGCATCACTCTGGTACACACACATAACTTTATCAGACTTTTAATTAGTGAACAAAAGACCGAGTCGTGTCTATTCACAGATAAATATTTATAAAGGCTCTTCTGGACTACCGTTCTAATCTGAACACGATTTGGAAATGCTTTCAATGAATGAAACAAATATTTATACTTATAAGTTATTAGGGGGGGATCTCATTATCTTCTGACGTTGTTGCAGTTGCAAACCACCAAACCCGATCGAATCACTGAATCACTGAGTCAGTTGAGAGCCGAATTAATCCGATTACTGAATGAATCATGGCGACCATGGTTCTTTTTTTGGAAACGAAGCCAGCTTCGGTTATGTGAACTGAATCATTGGAAAGAATCATTCAAACCAAAATGGACTATCGATGCGCCTGCCGCCTAAAAGTTAGATCTACGGCAGATTTTCTGTGAATATAACGACGTAATTTCAGTCAGTTGCTTACAAAACTCTATTGTCTTATTTAATAATACTAGGAATAAAGGACACGAGTTATACAGACTGCTGTTATGATGATACTTTTTGCAATTTTGGAGCTTGGCAGCTCAGTCGTCAATCAATGTTATTGTGATTAACTTTTGGATGTGATTGTCCTTTAAGAAATTCACCTTTTTCAAAACATGAGAGCGAGTTGATACAAAAATTGTAGCATTGCTCTGTTTTGTTGTTCTTGGAGGATTCTGTCCAGCAAATATTATCAACAGCACCTGCTAGAGGTTCTCAGCAGCTTTGCAGAGCTGCTCCAGACAAGTGTTGTGTGGACCTCCGATGCAAGCCACCTGCTGTCTCTTCTTCCACTCAGGTAACTCTTCTGCTATGAGCGCGAGCTGCATCTGCTCGGCTAATGTCAGTGCATTAGAGATTTCTTTCATCACTATCTGCACACAATACGTATACATACAGGCTGCTATGGAGTCAATTTAATGCCGCATATATATGCAAAAGAAAATAAAGTTTTGCAAAAGAAAATAAGTTTTGCAAAGAAAAATAAAGAATTGCAAAAGAAAATGAAGTATTGCAAAAAGAAAATAATTTTTGCAAAGAAAAATAAAGAATTGCAAAATAGATAAATAAAACAGAGCAAAAGCAATGATTTTGCAATACATATTTTCCATGGCCATATCTACTAATTTATTTGCAATGCAGCTTTTATTTTGCGTTTCAGTCAAGTTTGAGCTTGCAATACCGTTTTCCCCTTTGCGCTTCACGTTTCTGCGCGTCTCACTTTGTGGCGCTGTTTTGACATGGGGGTGGAGTCAGGGGACGGGGGCGTGTCCAACAGGCCTGGGCATGCCTCCCTGGAAGTGACGTCATCGGCCCGAGACGCAGATCACAGCTGATCCAGGCACCGTCATTGAGCAGAGGCATGCGGGCGGATCGTTTCCTTTTATTCACTAGCTTTAAAACATGCATGCTTTCGTTTTATTAACAAATGTATATGTGTATTAGCAGCGTTTGCTAAAGTTAAAGAAGTTGTTAATATGAACATCTGCTGTTTATTTCTCTCAATGTGTGCACACTTTTATAGCATTAAAATGTGTATTGTTTTGGTTAACTAAATGTGCATTAATAGTGCTTGTTTAAAATCTCTTAACCTGTGCACAGCGCTCTTTGTTTACATTAGTTCAGAGTTACTGCTAGTTTTAATGTAAAAGAATGCAATTAACTTCACAAACTATACATCATTAAAAAGGTCTAAGACTCAAGCTTCATATCCATCTCGACTTCGTTTTTCATTTACATAACTCCTTCATTTTCTTTTGCAATTCTTTATTTTTCTTTGCAAAACTTATTTTCTTTTGCAAAACTTTATTTTCTTTTGCATATATATGCGGCATTAAATTGACTCCATAGGCTGCTATCACAACCACTGTTCTTATATAACATTACAGATCAGTAGATGTAGCTACACTGAGAAAAACTGCGACATCTACCGCATTCCTACAGATATTAATATTCACGAGGTCACCTCTCTTTTTATGTTTAGGTCAGTAAACATTTGTCCAGTGGCCATTTCCTCCTGTTGACTCTCTTTTGTTTTATGACCCTTTGTTTCAGCCTCGACTGAAAATATGAAGAATAATGTCCACGAAACTGTCCTCTATAAAATATTTCTTTAAAATAAATAATAAAAATCAAGGTCTTTCATATTTCATATTCCCCCCATATTCGAAGTTTAAATAGATAAACTGTATATACAGTGGTGTGAAAAAGTGTTGGCCCCCTTCCTGATTTTTTAATTTTTTTGTATGTTTGTTACACTTTAATGTTTCAGATCATCAAACAAATTTAAATATTAAGTAAACACAACATGCAGTTTTTAAATGAAGTTTTTTTATTATGAAGGGAAAACAAAATCCAAACCCACATGGCCCTGTGTGAAAAAGTGCTTGCCCCCTAAACCTAATAACCTTTATAACACTCTAATAACACCCTTAGCAGCAACAACTGCAATCAAGCGTTTGCGATAACTGGCAATGAGTCTGTTACAGCGCTGTGGAGGAATTTTGGCCCACTCATCTTTGCAGAATTGTTGTAATTCAGCCACATTGGAGGGTTTTCGAGCATGAACCGCCTTTTTAAGGTCATGCCACAGCATCTCAGTAGGATTCAGGTCAGGACTTTGACTAGGCCACTCCAAAGTCTTCATTTTGTTTTTCTTCAGCCTTTCAGAGGTGGACTTGCTGCTGTGTTTTGCATCATTGTCCTGCTGCAGAACCCAAGTTCGCTTCAGCTTGAGGTCACAAACTGATGGCCGGACATTCTCCTTCAGGATTTTCTGATAGAGTGCAGAATTCATGGTTCCATCAATTATGGCAAGTCGTCCAGGTCCTGAAGCTGCAAAGCAGCCTCAGACCATCACACTACCACCACCATGTTTGACTGTTGGTATGATGTTCTTTTTATGAAATGCTGTGTTGGTTTTACGCCAGATGTAACGGGACACACACCTTCCAAAAAGTTCAACTTTTGTCGCATCAGTCCACAGAATATTTGCCCAAAAGTCTTGGGGATAATCTAAATATTTTTTGGCAAATGTGAGACAAGCCTTTGTGTTCTTTTTGGTCAGCAGGCTTTTGCCTTGGAACTCTCTCATGGATGCTGTTTTTGCCCAGTCTCTTTCTTATTGTTGAATCATGAACACTGACCTTAATTGAGGCAAGTGAGGCCTGCAGTTCTTTAGATTTTGTTCTGGGTTCTTTTATGACCTTCTGGATGAGTCTTCTTTGTGCTCTTGGAGTAATTTTGGTAGGCCGGCCACTCCTGGGAATGTTCACCACTGTTCCAAGTTTTCTCCATTTGTGGATAATGGCTCTGACCATGGTCCACTGGAGTCCCAAAGCCTTGGAAATGGCTTCATAACCCTTCCCAGACTGATACATGTCAACTATTTTGTTTCTCATCTGTTTATGAATTTCTTAAGATCGCGGAATGATGTGTTGCTCTTTAAACATGCTTCACTTTGTCAGACAGGTTCTATTTAAGTGATTTCTTGATTCAACAGGTCTGGCAGTAATCAGGCCTGGGTTTGGCTAGTGAAATTTAACTCAGCTTTCTAAAATAATGTGGTTAATCACAGTTCTTTCATGATTTAATAGGAAGAGGCAATTAATTTTTCATGTAGGGCCAGGTAGGTTTGGACAGCTTTTTTCCCTTAATAAATGAAATCATCATTTAAAAACTGCATTTTGTATTTACTTGCATTATCTTTGTGTAATATTAAAATTTGTTTGATGATCTGAATCTTTTAAGTGTGACAAATATGCAAAAAATTTAAAAATCAGGAAGGGGGCCAACACTTTTTCACACCACTGTATGATGTGCTTTGTCATTTGATTGATATATATTATTTCTTACAGAGCAGAAATAGTTAATAATTCTCTCATTTTACTTTGACCCTCTGAAGGCTTGTTCTTGAAGTTATACTCATACTGCAGATCTTCCAAAACCTGAAAGTCCTGTTCTGTTTCCTGATGAAAAAGGCAGGTACTGTAGCGAAAGTTCAAGATATATTCACATAGTTAAAGTGAAATACCACAAAACAAGAGACTTTTGAGTAATTTAAGTCTCATGTTTTAAAATTGAATGAATGTGAGAGTACAGTGCCATAGTAATTTGAATAGGATACCTGCACACTCTTCTTCAGGATGTTTGCGTTGTGGTCCAACTCTTTTTGTTGCTCCATCGTACCTCCCTGTGATGAGTGAGTTTTACCCTGAACACAATATCAGACATGTACTTCGATGAATGTCTATATAAACCTTGTTTTAAAAAAAAAAAAGGATGGATGACATACTTGAGAATCAAGTGTCTTCTCCTCATTCAGGGTGTTGAATGTGTTTATAGCCATGTGATCAAGATCCTCCTAGAAGAGCTCATAATAGGGTTAATTTGTCCAAAGTGTTACACATAATAAAATTATATCATAAATACAATATTTAGAGAAAACAGAGCAGATAGACATTGTGTACCTGTAGGTTGTAGGTGCTTGGTTTCGTTTTGGTTTGCTGTACCAGGAAGTTTTTGCAGCAAAAGAGAGTCATGATATGTATACTTAGAATAAAATACTACCATACTTCTTCTACAAGCATGGACACTAAATAAATCTGTTGAAGCAGATATTACTTAGTACAGTATATTTTTATTTATTTATTGCTCCTTCTCAGGACTTTTATGTCCCCATGACTTTAAACTGATAAAATGAATAGGACAAATTACAGATACTGAATGCAGTCACATGATTTGATATATTTATCTGGGATTAGTGTGTAATTCAAAAGAAATGAAAAAAATTAAGTGTTTGTTTTCATTGTAACATCAAACAATTTGTATGTTCCCATTTTTAAAGGGTTGAATTGAATTTCTAAAAAAATTTGTTAAAGACGTTGCTGCTTTAAAGTTCAAAATAACCTTTTCTATTGTATTAATGTAAACCATTATTAATTTTCCTTTGACACATTTGAAGTGTTAAGAAATTCTTTATTCAAAGTTAAGCTTGTAAATGCATTGCATTTAAAAATGAACATTCAGTGCATGAATTATGAAATGTTATTATCAAATCTTTAATAATATAAAAAATAATACAGAAATCATTAATAATGCTGCCCGACGCTTTTATGTATGTTTGGAAACAATCATTATTTATTTTGGTGCCAGACTTGCACACTTTATCTTTAAGCTTCATTAAGATTTCCATCTGGAGAAAAAGATGAATGAAAAAGTGAAACTGCTGTTTAAAAAAAATGCATAATACATGAATATAAACCATTTAATAGTTTTTATTTTTACTTCACATGACAGTATGTAACATTGCCTAATGGACCTGGTTTGGATCTGTAGCTGTATTTCTGACTGAAGTAGGTAGGTTGATGTTTATTTCTGTTGGACTTTATCTTGCTGGTTTGTGTGTGTGTATAGTACATGTGCATAAGGCAATTGTATGTAAAGTTATTTTAATGTGCAAAAAATAAATAAGTGATTCACAAGATGGAGAAGAATGTCCTTTTCACAAACAAATGTCTTCACAGAAAAAGCTTTTCAGAGTTTTTGTATATATCCATTTCGACAGTCCGTATCTGAGTGACTGATACACAGAAAATTCAAATATATGCAACATGCAAGTTTCGTTACAATGTTCACATTTTTATACAAACAAACAAAAAGAACAGGATTACACTGTTTTTTAACAGAACGAAATTGCTCCTCTTCTTCACACAAGTGGAGAATAAATGTAGTAGACAGATCCTTATATAGAGAAAACCCATGCAAAGATAAATCATTTGGGCATTGCTATTTGTATCCATTATTCATTATGGATATCTGTGTGCCAGATACAATACTTCTAGAAACAGATTCATTTTCCTCCATAAAAATGCTCTGGATTTAATTCAGATGCATTGGTGGAGAAACGTTCCTCATATCAGTTTTGCCTTGAGGTGCTCTAACACTTGCAGGGTCTTGAAAAAGGTCTAAAAACATAGATAAATAAGACATAAATATTGTTTTTCAGTAACAGAAATATATAAAGTAGAAAAAAAGAAAAGTAATAACTTACTCATCTGACACAGAAATTATGCGCCTGCCTATATATGGCCTGATATATGACCTAGGTTTGTCTATCTCCATCTCTTCTGTATCTGAGGGACAAAAGATCAATAATGTAAGGCATGTCGATATAGACAATACACACAGACATGCTCTCTAACATACTGTTAAAAAGTTTTTGAGCAAGTTCCGCTAAGATTATACAACAGCAAAGTCCCCAAATAGTCTTTGTGAACAGTAGTGTTGTTTTCTACCATGACAAAATAGAAATTTGTTGGGTTTGACAACCATTTTGCTTGGAAAAGGTGGCAATAGGTTCAACATTCTGTTATTTAATGCAATGACATCTCCATATACTAGAAGAAAAATGTCCTATAATATATTAAAATACATACAGTGTATTTATTTTGTGATGCTGTACCCTTAAGATATGCGCCGTAGTCTTATGTAGCAGGCTATTGACATCTGTTGTTTCAGTTTTACACTCTTATCTTGCCTTCTTTTTTGAATGAATGAATGAATGAATGATATCTACCATCACAAGAGCTGATATAGTAGCGACCAAAGGCGTCATCTTTTGGGATGTCTGGGTAAAGGTAGACGAGAGGGTTCACCGGAATCTTCTGTGCAGCAGTGAGGGTGTAGTCGCGGATGACGTTAGGCAAGGAAATGGACGCCAGATCTGATTTAGTGTAGGGCTTCACTGAATGTGTCTTAGGTTCACCTGTATTTGATGACATTCATTCATGTGCATTAAAAGACTGCAAGACAGATATATAAACAAATAAATGATCAAATACTCCTATTCAAAGCAGCACACACCGTCCTGTGAATACTCCACCCATGTGATGGTGATTCCTCCGTCTCGAGAGGATTCACTAAAGCGCAGAAGGAAAGTGCCGGGGAGTTTATCGCTCAACAAAGCCTTCTCTCGCTCTTTACTCAAAAACCCTACAATATACCTGTATATATGTGGGGGGAAAAAATAAATTAGATCAAATTGGACTGGATAACAATGTCAAAGAAATGTTCATGGCAGTTTCAGTACTATAAATTGGAATATAGCTTTAGAGAATGGAGATTTTGGCATACTTTCATGCTGTTTCGGGTTAGTTGGCTTAAAGCAGTATCTTATATATTTTTGTGTGAAAAAAAATGTAGGATGGGACTTGATTTTATTTTATTGGGAATTGCTTTGATTGTGAAAAGTGGGAGTTATTTATCAAAATGGAGCAAGCAGAGGCTTCAGACTTGATTTAAAGGTCCCATGACATGCTGCTTTTTGGATGCTTTTATATAGGCCTAAGTGGTCCCTAATACTGTATCTGAAGTCTGTTTCCTGAAATTCAGTCTTGGTGCAGAATTTCAGCCACTATGAGCCAGTCCCACAATGAGCTTTCCTTAGGACGTGCCGTTCCTGTGTCTGTAGCTTTAAGGACGAGAGAGGCGGGGCAAGATGGAGGGTGGGGGTGTGGCCTTAACCAGCTTGCGCTACCATGCGCTAATGTTGACAGTGGATGTATCGCAGTGGCTCATAGACATGCAGTCATTCAAGCTTTTCAGTTTGACCCAGAATCTGACTCCGATGAAGGAACTGAAAAAAATACTTTGTTGTTCATTTGTACATCCAAACACTGAGCAACTATCATGCTTCGCTGGTTTGCAAGCCATGTCTCTCGAGGAAAAAAAATATTGTGCTCGCCTCGCACGGTAGTAGCTCATATTCTCATGGGCGGGTAAAGCAGAGAAAGGGGAGGTAACCTTTCCCCGTATGACGACATAAAGGGAAGATTCCAGATTGGGCCATCTGAGCTTTCATTTACTCAAAGGAGAAGCAGGATACCCAGGGCTCGGTTTACACCGATCGCCATTTCTAGCCACTGGGGGACCATAGGCAGGCTAGGGGAACTCATATTAATGTTAAAAAACCTCATAAAGTGAAATTTTCATGCCATGGGACCTTTAAGGTTATCGCCACATCAGCTTCACAGGCTGTTTCATGGCAAACAAAGGTTATACATTAGAAAAATAATACAGTAGTACACAATACAACAATTAAAGCAATTATAAAACAAAGTTGTGTACATAACATTATATAAAAGATTCTTTAAATTTACTTTTGAAAGAAATTGTAAAGGTTTTCTGGGTCCACTTTATAAAACAAGTCCTTAATAATTTGAGCACGCAGAGGAAGAGTTACACAAAGACAAGCACATGTACACAATAAGACCAGAAAGATGTATTATGATTTCTTGTTGACTTTAATTTTAATTTGAAAATCTGTTAATCTCTAAATTAAAATTAGAGAATAAAATGTAAAAAATGTCATTTAAAATGATATATATATATATATATATATATATATATATATGTATGTAAAAAAAAAAATTCTAGGATTTAAAAATCAATAATAATAATAATAAACATTGGATGGTTTTGCACATATAAAATGGAACGGATTCTAATATATAGCACACAGATCACTCCAGCCCTAGACGGTACAGTAGTGCTGTCAAACGATTAATCGCATCCAAAATAAAAGTTTTTGTTTATATAATATATGTATGTGTACTGTGTTTATTTATTATGTATATATAAATACACACACATACAGTATATATTTTGAAAATGTGCGTTTATATATTTATTTTTTTATATTTTATATTATATATAAAATATAAACATAACATATTTTTCTTAAATATATACACATGCATGTGTTTGTATTTATATATGCATAATAAATATACACAGTACACACACATATATTATGTAAACAGAAACTTTTATTTTGGATGCGATTAATCACGATTAATCGTTTGACAGCACTACGGTACAGTATTTGATTCATTGTCTGTAATGATGGAACTCTTACCCATCATTCCAGATGTTGAGCAGGTGTCTTTTAATAAGGTCCAGAATACCATCTATCCACAGCCAGAATGGTACAGCCCTCTCATTAGGAGACATCTAGGTGAAAACAAACAAGTTACTCTGCTTCCATTTTATTAGCTAAAGCATTGGCATAAAATTGCTTCATCAATGTTGATGTGACGATATTTATTGCACTTCCCTTTAAAAATAAAAATAACATAACATATATTCAGTTAGTTTTGAGTTCTGAAAGCACAGCTGTACTTTCTGGTATCGGCTATTCCACAGTCTCACTCAGTTTTGTTTTAGCAGTAAATCATGTGGTGACAGCAGAGGAACAAACAAAATCGATGCTGGGTAAAGAAAGCGAAAGTAACTTTCTTGCTTTTGTTTGAACTGTTTCCATAAACTCACCTTACAAAATGTATTCCAGTGGATGAGACCTTCAGGGTTATCTTGGGCTTCATGACCTAAAAACAGATACAAACTCTTAAAAAAAAAACAGTCACTTAGTCCCATTTCAAGAGGTAAAATAAAGCACATATAAACTCACTAAGAACTTTGTCGGCCAGCGTTCTCAGCTGCTCAGAGTTCAGCGCTCGTTTAGTGGCAGAAGAAAACTGCCAGCTCAAGACCTTTGAAAGCTGCCCCCATTTCACAGGTGGAGGATTCAAGAAGAACGACAGATTCTGAGAGAGAGAGTGAGCCAGAGTCAAAATAGAAACCGCAATAGAAGACAAAAACATTGATGAGGGGAAACGGCCGTACGTGGGGTTCACTGCAGAGCATGTTGTACCATAAGATGGAGCCCCAAGCACTAGGTAACTGATTCACATGGGAGATCACCACAATAGGAAGTGATGTGATCTGTTTTATAACAAAAACAGGTCTGGTCAGAATTACTGGTCTGATCTACAGTATGTCACAATTGGTAGCTACATTTCAGAGTACTTTACCGATAAATCAACACATAGTTCTGGCTGAATGAGTTGAGTTTCAAAGTTAAGTATGTGCAGCTCCTCGGAAATGATGAGAGGAGTCTGTAATAAAAAGGGAAAAACATCAGCAATTCCTTCACTTCATTTTATTTGACTTCACTGTATGCAGTTTTTGGCCTACCTCATTGGTTCTGTTGTTACTTTTCATCTCTTTTAATTGCTGTGGTAATCAGAGGGAAAGAAAGATCAACAATAAACGGTCAGTTAGATCAATTATATTATATTTATTATTAGCAGTAATATGTTTGTTTTTCACATCTCACCAAGTGACGAAATTCAGCTGCTAGACACCCACTGGATTCCTCTAAGTTCATAACTTTAGAAAACGTTCCTAAAATGTTGAATTTCCTACATCTAGGACATCAGAAAACAGACATTTCGATTATTTGAGCTTTGACAGCATGCATACAAATGCAAATGGTGTTTCTTGATAAATAATAAATTGTTAAAATATTTTATTCAGAACAAAACAAAATAATTTAACAATTAGGTTTTCATTTTGCATTCTAAATGCAGACATTTTTGTGGTTGTTGTGCTATGTATCTAAATGCATTGGCACATTCCAAACATCACATTATAGTAATAAATCACATTTGTGTTATGAGTTT
The DNA here is from genome assembly GCF_012432095.1 of Onychostoma macrolepis. Lineage (NCBI taxonomy): Eukaryota > Metazoa > Chordata > Actinopteri > Cypriniformes > Cyprinidae > Onychostoma > Onychostoma macrolepis. Next base: position 9,015,045 of record NC_081163.1, read on the forward strand.
CTTTGTAATATGTTACGTACCCTTTTATTGTGTCTTTCTCTGTTAAATCTCTGCAGAAGAAAAACATATACTGTATGAATACATAGACAGACAGACAGACAGACAAACAGACAGACAGACAGACAGACAGACAGACAGACAGACAGACAGACAGACAGACAGACAGATAGATAGATAGATAGATAGATAGATAGATAGATAGATAGATAGATAGATAGATAGATAGATAGATAGATAGATAAAGAGGTTTTGCTTACTTGTCAATAGAGACTTTTACTTTGAGTTGACAGTTCAGTTCAGGAAGTTTGACTAGTGATCTACAAAATAATACACATCGACATCACTGACATCACAGGCTTTTCTCAGACATTTACCATCAATTAAAAGTAGTGACATCACAGTGTTATCTACAGTAACTTCAAGGAAACCCACCTGATCTTGACTGTGAACTGAACTCCTGTTTTTATCACCAAGGGTCTCTGAGGATGTGTCGGCATACATGGCTGTCTCTCCACCACAAGAGAACTGAAAGACACATCACAACCGCTGCCATCCTGTTCAAGACTAGAATCTTTCAGAAGTGATGCACACCACAAAATATATTCAAATTCCCCGGTGAACCTTTAACCCCACAAATCCTCCCATCAATACCCAAATGTTTTTTTTTTTTTCTACAGCTTGTGCTCTACATATAAAAACACAGAAATGTATGACTGTATAAAGTATGATGTCTCACTTTAATATCAGGTTTTTGAAGAGTGACAGGGCCTGGTCATCCAGCTGGCTCTTGCCCAGAGTGAGGGGGTCGTTGTTGTAGGTGAATTTCTGCACCAATTCCTGAACTTTCTTCAGCTGCTGACGGATCTGTTGAAGACACTCTGCCACCACAGTGAACCTGGGGCACAATTCATGTATTAGCTAATTATAAAAATAATATATCAGCACCACGGACAGCACCAAAACAAACTAAAGGACAATATGAGCTTATCAGCACCAGCTTGAGACTACGTCGGATATAGAAATCCTTGTATTAATAGCCTTTTGGAACAACTTGTAATTTCAAGGATTTTCATGATTAAATAATATAAAATGATTTAGATATCAAATATAAAATCTTTATTTTATTTTGTCATTTTGTTTCCAGTTCATTTAAAGTGCCCTCTAGAGGTTCTCACCAGCTCTGCAGTTGGTCCAGGCAGGCATTGGGCGGCCCACCGATACAAGCCATCTGCTGTCGCTTCTTCCACTCAGGTAACTCTTCTGATATGAGTGCGAGCTGGATCTGCTCTGCTAGAGTCAGTGTATTAGAGATTTCCTTTATCACCACCTGCACACATATATGCTATATTTAAGAAAAAATATGATACTTAAGAAAACTGCAACATTAAAGGGAACGATCAAACAATTCAATCAATTCCCGATGGATAAAATCAAGTCCCACCCGACATCTGTTCTTGTTTGAGAAGCCAGAGATGGTCTTATTATTGAGAGATCTACCATTAGAGAAAGCTTGATAAAACGCCAACTTGATAATCACATTACAGCCTCGAAGTCAGTTGTGCGACATGTCAATCGGTTTTTGCAGATACTGTAGAAATGATTGAGAAACACTGTGAACTGAACCTGTCGCATTTTTTTTTTTACATGACTTCTCTTATAAAACAGCATATTTTATTGATGTAATCTCTAAAAACAGATTGATCCAAAATTAATGTTTGATGTCAAACATGTTGAAGATTAGCTGTCTGATAAGCTCCCACAAAAGCAGTTTATTCAGCACATGCAGCCATTAAAATAAAAAATAAAAAAACGGCCTTTAGCCTCGTCTTACACTTTTTGTTTTGTGTCAACCTTGGAAATTTAAGATTAGCGTCACAATAGAAAAGAAAAGACTATCGCAACTTCTGTTTCATGCAGACTTTAAACACATTCCCGTAGATGTGAATATTCCTGAGCTCAACCTTTCAGCTAAATGTATATAGAGATACATTTGTGAAATCTTGACCTACCTCTCTTTTCATGCTCAGCCCAACAAACATTTGTCTAATTGCCAATTCCTCTTGTTGGATCTCTTTTGTTATCTGGCCATTCATTTCAACTTCCACTGAAAGTATAAAAATACAAATCCATACCATTTCTCATTCTTGTAAATTCATACTGTTTACGTTCACAACATTAATCTAACCAAATCTATCACAAAGTATGAGTTAATACCAGGAGCGAAATGCTAAAAATGCATCTAATGTTACCTCGACTCTGCAAAGTATTTCTCTTGAAGTCGTACTCATCTTGCACATCCTCCAGAACCTGAATGTCCTGTTCTATTTCCTAGAAGCAAATAAATATTCCACAAGTGCAGCTGTTTGAAAAATGATATTTACTTGTAAATGAATGTCATTTAAATCGTTTTTGTGGTAAAGACCCAAAACCATATCATTATTCACTGAGATGGTTTACCTGCACACTCGTTTTCAAACTGTTGACTTTATTGCCCAACTCATTTTGCTGTTCAATCGTGATATTCCCCTGTGATGAGCCACCTTTACCCTAAAAGCAAATGTACTAAGATGAATGATAAACACATGTGCAGGTTTGAAATGACAGTTGTAATGCATGACTAAAAGCCTTACTTGAGTTGTAAGTGCATTTTCCAGTATCTTTCTCTCTTCATTCAGAGTGCTAGCTATGATCATAGCCATGTGAACAGGATCCTCCTGGAAGTGGTCCTAATGGGAGACGATTATTTCCATTAGCTCAGCCATTTTAGTTTAGAATAATCAAATCAAGTATATCAATGTAATATTGTAAGAAAACAATACAAAAATTGCACCTGTAGGTTACGCTTAATTTTGCGTATGTTATGCTGTAAAAGGAAGTTGTTTCCTAGGTTGAGACGGCTGTAGTGCTCATCCAGTTGGTTTAGGAGTTCATGGAAGCGTAGGGTTGCCAAAGATACGTTACTTGCAACTGATTCCCTGCAGCCAACAATAATATGTCAAAGATATAATGATTTGCAGCAATTCATGATACAGAAATTAAAATGTGCAAATCTGGTTAATACATGAAATAACAAAAATGAAGCAATAAATTAAAACAATTCTCACCAGTCATGACTCTCAATCCACTGACTGAGATACTGTCGGATCTCCATTGGAAAAGCCTCATCGTAAAGCTGGTCCACTTGCTCTAAATACAGAGAGTCCAGCAGCTGCAGCTGGTTCCAGAGTGTCATCTGAACACATAAAAGCGCAATCGCATATGAAATAGTGCAAGAGCGTTTACTTGCAACATCCTGCCTGTGTTGACATTTGTCACCTAGTACCTTTTTTATGTGCAATTGTGTTAACGTTTGGCAATAAGCCAATAATAATTGTTACTATAATAAACTGTATTATAAAAATGCACAAATGTATTAACATTTAATAATTTATCACACTTTCATAAACAAATACAAAAAATAAAATTGTAATATTTTAATAAAAACAATATTAGAGTATTGGTGCTATGCTCATCCTATAAAGTCACTAGACTTCAATTTAGACTGTTTTAGAGTTTAGACAGTTAGGCTACTCATAAATTTCACAAGACAATTTTGTATGCATGGGAGTAAGGGTCATCAGAGCCTTGTATTAATTTGCACTGATTCTTTCTTCAGGTCATAGTTGGCCAACATTGAACTTTTGAAGGCAGCGCGAAATGAGAAACTTCTTTACATGACTTTGCGTTTTCTGCTTTCCCGCATTCGCAAGTATGAATGGAAATCAGTGGAACGAAAACTGAAGTATATATGACCGCACATTATGGCAGAGCAAAATATAATTTAGAGACTGATTAAATGCTTCTATTCTATGCAGTTGATATTTAACACATCCATTCTTTTTTAAGCTGTATGTAAAAAATGAAAAATTATATAGTGTCTTCAACTCAGGTTTCATTACATTACAAACAGAGCAAACTGCTTTAGTTATTATTACATTAACTGTTACATTCGTCAATTTTCCCACAGCCTTTACAAAAATAACGAACTCTGATAAAACGCTAAAGTTAGATAACAGCCGAAAATTACCTTTTCACATAGAAGTTGGGTCAAGGCACAAAAGCAGTATATCTCAGGCTAAGCAAGTACACAAGATACAAATAGACTAAACTGTGTCTGCTTCAGACTTATATTCTCTTCTGTGACCCCATAATGGTAAAATATGAAATATTGACGCAGGTTACAGCCCCCATTGGCACTGTAGGCCAATCGGAATACTCTAATTACCATATGCAAATACACCAGCGATGAGAACCAATCATGTTCTAGTGCGTACGCTAAGCCGCGCACCTTTTGAGAATGGCTGTTCTCGGCAAGCGTAGCCCTCCCTTTACTGTCACGCTGATCACAGAATAGGAACTGATGTGAAAACAGAAACTTAGCGAATCATGAGACTATTACTAAATCACGTTTGATCATTAGATAAAAGCCGTTAATAATCATCTAAGAATCACTGATTATTATCTTAAAAGACAAAAGAATAGACATCTCTGGTGCATCACTGACGTTATGTGGAAGAGTGTGTCGCGCTGATACTCTGTTTGGGGGTTGCGAAACTGAAGGCACAGCCACCGGGCAAGCACGCGTTTTCTGAGAAAGCGAGACCTACACAGAGAAACGAAACTTGGATTTACGTCAATTCCCTATTATTTTACTACACACCACTGGATGTTTTAAGGAGGCCCCTTGGTTTTCCATGTGCTTTGTTTTAAATGTAGAGGCACAAACGGATAGAAATAGATACGACACTCGTTTAACTTACATTAAAAAAAAAATCTTACCATGAGAGTCATTCTTCTTGTGACTTGTGAATATATTGAAAAATGAATGCTCGTGATGTAATTTAAGGAAGTTATTAAAATAAAGGGGGGAAACCAGATGTAGGTTTATATACTGAAACAATCACAAAATCCTTTGCAAATATTTGCTGCTGACGTTTACCCACCAAAATGATGTCACTTCCTGGAGGATGATGTCATTAAGGAACTGGGGCAGATTACAACAAATCCCGAAAGCTAAAAAAAAAGTCCGTTCCTAAGGCGATATTAAAGACAAACCGAATGAAATTTAGGAAATAGGAAACAGTGTTGGGGGTAACGCATTACAAGTAACGCGAATTATGTAATCAGATTACTTTTCTAAGTAACACATTACTTTTTAAAGAAAATATCGGAGTTACTTTTTCAGATAAGTAACGCCAGGTACATTGTTTTTTCATTTACTGACTGACAAGTCTGTCCACATGTTGAGAGAAATTCGAAGTACAGAGGTGTGCGCTGTGTGAACATGTTACTGTAGTTCTACACTAAATGCCAACATGCATTAATTCATCTCCCTCACAAAAAAAAAAAACTGATTCGGGATTCATCAAAATGAATTACAACAGTGAAATGCAAACTCAGAATATGATACAAACCTGCAATATTAAATATGTTAAATAACACAAATATCCTTATTTAATCCCATTTTATTAACTAATGTCTTTGCTGCTGACCTTTGATGATCCAGTTCAACCATACTAATAAGCAAAATGAAGTTAGATAAACTAACATTTGTGCTTCATTGTTTTTTTTTATTATAGCTAGACAGTGTTGAACCTGCGTTCTACTTTACATGCGTCAATTTACTTTACCTTCAGTTTGAGGCTTATTCTTTTCACTTTTTGGTGTGAAAGGGCTTTTACATTTGCTAAAAATATAACTTTTTATATTAAAAACAAACAAGCAAGCCCTGCCCAGATTTAAAAAGTAACGTGAAAGTAATATAACACATTACTTTCCATAAAACGTAATTAGTTACTTTTTAGGGAGTAATGCAATATTGTAATGCATTACTTTTAAATAACTTACCCCAATACTGATAGGAAATACCTATATATTAATTACTAGTTAAAACAATATCCTGTTAAAACAACATACCTGGAATATTTGTTAATAAATGGCATTTTTTAGCATTCAAGGACATGGCAAAAATATGAAGTTACAGTAATGAAATTGATGAAAATGAACCCATATGTTGACTTGAAGTGTTAGTTCACCCAAAATAAAAATGTCATCATCATTTACTCACCCTCATGTCATTCTAAACCTAAATGAGTTTCTTTCTTGTGTTGTTGTGCACAACATTTTGAAGACTGTGGGTAACCAGTTGACAGTAGACATTGACTCAAATAATATTTTTTCCCCATGATATGCGAGTCAATGGCTACCGACAACTGTTTGGTTGAAAATGTCTAAACTTTTTTGTTCAACAGAAGAAAGAAACTCATGCAGGTTTGGAACAAAATGAGGGTGTATTTTCATTTTCATCAGTTTTCATTTTTGGATGAATTATCACTTTATTATATATTTATATAAAACTAAAATGAATCCTAACTTTTAAAAAGTGAATTTAATATTTTATCCAGTATATTAAGACATATGACAGGGACATGAAAATGTATTGCATAGTATTTTTTAAGATTGTTACAGAAACGAAACTCATTTCAACTTATCAAGTTATGATCAACTTGTGATTCATAGTCCTGCCAGCTATTTTGTTTGATGACATTTTATAGACATCAGTATTTTTTCTCCACGCCTGTATACCAAACCAAAAGGAATGAAGTAGATATCAACTTGTTAGCATATTTAGTTGCAGAAATGCAAAAGACTTACCGTCATATTTTGCATGTCATATTTGCAACTCAAAAACATGAAGTGAAGTGTAAAAGTGTTTTTAAAAGTGTCTAAAAATGGATGTTTAATTGACATAAATCATATTGCAGGCACATTGTGCATCTAGTTACAGATTTAATGGAAGTTTTTTGTTTATAAAGGTTAATATCTAAACACAATAAAGAAAAACATGGTTAGATTCCTACTTCTAGCTCTAAATTACTGGATTCTACTGAGCAAACGCCTCACATATGCTGACAGGAAGAATGTGGGTGAAAGCCTTTCCCATGTTACTTGCAACATGCAGGGTGCAGCCCACTCAACAACATTTCCAACCTCATAATGTGAACAACCACAATTCCAAGTCATTGTGCCAGGATGTTACATTCTATTTAAAGAGTGCACATTATTATTACTACTACTACTTCTACTACTACTAATAATACCACACATGAACCATAAAATTCTTTATTTAAAAAATGCTTGTCATAATATATACATAAACATTAAAATGGGAATAACATTAAAGCAGATTAAGGTTTGGGCAAATCTGAATTTTACAGGTAGATGAGACCAGTCATATATTGTATTTAACACATAAATTGTTGGAATTTAGAATTATGACATTAATAATACATCTGATGCATTTTCATATTGACAGTATTTTTGAATATACACTCTGTCAGCAAATGAAAATAGAGACATGATGCATTACAGTGGCATAGAGCCAGAAAAGTGAAGAACAGCAAAAGTAGCCAAAATAAAGAGATGAAAATCTTTGAACCCATCCATAATCTTGGTACCCAGTGAAATGTGGCTGTTGTCCTTTCTAGGGTGAACTCATCTGCAATGTGAACAAGGAAAAAAATGTTATGCCATTTTCTGGTGACTGAATAATGCTATATCAACTCTGCTTATTAGTGATAGCCCCAAATTACCCTCTAAGCAACAAAGTCGATAATATATAAAGCTGGGTTTAAAAGTCTGAGACCATGTTGAATATTTTAGGGTTAAGAGAATGAATAATGCATGTGGTTGTAAGTCATTAACTAAGTGTGAAACTGACCATGGTAATTCAGGTCAGATGTTCTTGCTTTTAATGAAGTACAATATGCTCTTTGGATTATTCTCAAAACGTGACGGATGATCATCACATGACAGCATCATTGCAAGCTTTAAAATATGTTAAAAATGTTACTTACAGCGCTTTCAAACTCAAAGGGGCTGAGGTGCTGGGTGATAATTTCAAACATTCCAGGAGACATGGGGGGTTCAGGAGAGGAACATGCATTTTGGACAGGACCACTGAGAATTGAGGACAATGAAGAAAGAAAGAAAAAAAAATCAGAATCAGTTCATACAATCATGCAACACAGAGAAGAAACAAATTATAAAATTAAATCTTGTTGTGAAAGAAATGAAGATACTCACTTCCGATGGGAAATTGGAACTAACTGTGTCTGAATGTAAGGACAAACTGTGAAGTGAAAGATGAAAAAAAATGCATTTAGCATTTTCACATATGATATTTATAATTCTACGCTTTCCAAAAAAAGGCCTGAAACTCAAAAAAAAAAAAAAAAAAAAACCCTCAACAAATGATCACTGAAAAGAGGTGCTTAACCTTAAGAAAATGTGTATTGTTAAAATAGATACATTCGTTTTTCTTACAATCAGTTTGACAACATGATGGTTGAGCATGATGAATAGAGTCAACAATACATATATGTAAGCATTGAGATAATGAGAGGTGACGATGTACTTCCTGTCAAGGGCGTAGTTTTGTTTTGAAGTGTGAACTGTTTTGGGGGGTTGACGTGTGAACTGTTTTGGTAAAATCCCAGGTCATGCTCACTCATAAGGTTTATTTATTTGTTTATTTGCTTTTATATTTATTTTTGTGCTATCATCTAAGCAAAGTTGGTTGATAACATAACTTCAATAAAGTAACATCATAGATAACAATTGCTTGTTTACAGGATATACTGTATATATATATACAGTGAGGAAAATAAGTATTTGAACACCCTGCTATTTTGCAAGTTCTCCCACTTAGAAATCATGGAGGGGTCTGAAATTGTCATCGTAGGTGCATGTCCACTGTGAGAGACATAATCTAAAAAAAAAAATCCAGAAATCACAATGTATGATTTTTTAACTATTTATTTGTATGATACAGCTGCAAATAAGTATTTGAACACCTGTCTATCAGCTAGAATTCTGACCCTCAAATACCTGTTAGTCTGCCTTTAAAATGTCCACCTCCACTCCATTTATTATCCTAAATTAGATGCACCTGTTTGAGGTCGTTAGCTGCATAAAGACACCTGTCCACCCCATACAATCAGTAAGAATACAACTACTAACATGGCCAAGACCAAAGAGCTGTCCAAAGACACTAGAGACAAAATTGTACACCTCCACAAGGCTGGAAAGGGCTACGGGAAATTGCCAAGCAGCTTGGTGAAAAAGGTCCACTGTTGGAGCAATCATTAGAAAATGGAAGAAGCTAAACATGACTGTCAATCTCCCTCGGACTGGGGCTCCATGCAAGATCTCACCTCGTGGGGTCTCAATGATCCTAAGAAAGGTGAGAAATCAGCCCAGAACTACAGGAGGAGCTGGTCAATGACCTGAAAAGAGCTGGGACCACCGTTTCCAAGGTTACTGTTGGTAATACACTAAGGCGTCATGGTTTGAAATCATGCATGGCACGGAAGGTTCCCCTGCTTAAACCAGCACATGTCCAGGCCCGACTTAAGTTTGCCAATGACCATTTGGATGATCCAGAGGAGTCATGGGAGAAAGTCATGTGGTCAGATGAGACCAAAATAGAACTTTTGGTCATAATTCCACTAAACGTGTTTGGAGGAAGAAGAATGATGAGTACCATCCCAAGAACACCATCCCTACTGTGAAGCATGGGGTGGTAGCATCATGCTTTGGGGTATTTTTTGCACATGGGACAGGCGACTGCACTGTATTAAGGAGAGGATGACCGGGGCCATGTATTGCGAGATTTTGGGGAACAACCTCCTTCCCTCAGTTAGAGCATTGAAGATGGGTCGAGGCTGGGTCTTCCAACATGACAATGACCCGAAGCACACAGCCAGGATAACCAAGGAGTGGCTCTGTAAGAAGCATATCAAGGTTCTGGCGTGGCCTAGCCAGTCTCAGACCTAAACCCAATAGAGAATCTTTGGAGGAGCTCAAACTCCGTGTTTCTCAGCGACAGGCCAGAAACCTGACTGATCTAGAGAAGATCTGTGTGGAGGTGGGCCAAAATCCCTCCTGCAGTGTGTGCAAACCTGGTGAAAAACTACAGGAAACGTTTGACCTCTGTAATTGCAAACAAAGGCTACTGTACCAAATATTAACATTGATTTTCTCAGGTGTTCAAATACTTATTTGCAGCTGTATCATACAAATAAATAGTTAAAAAAATCATACATTGTGATTTCTGGATTTTTTTTTTTAGATTATGTCTCTCACAGTGGACATGCACCTACGATGACAATTTCAGACCCCTCCATGATTTCTAAGTGGGAGAACTTGCAAAATAGCAGGGTGTTCAAATACTTATTTTCCTCACTGTATATATATATATAGCCTATAATATATTTTGTATTATTTAGGCACTTATAAGCTAGTTTGACAGAATGTTCTAATTCAACATGCCATGGGAAGTCAATCTAACTTAAAATGTTCTTATATTGACATTGTTTATTTCTTACTCCTTAACAGTTCATCAGGCTCCTAATGATTTAATATATGCCATCTTCTGGAATATCTGAAGGCCATGTATAGTTCTTCACTGTAGCATTTTTTTATAATAAGACTAGCCTATTAATCATTACCAGGCCAATAATGACTTTTTTTAAATTAATCAATATAGCATTTGTTATGAAGAAACAACCGCCTGCACATTTCGAACCAATAGCTACAACATGCCACAGTTGTAATATAAATCTATAGGGAAAATCTATTCCCTTAACAGATTATCTAATATAAATTCTACAACAAGTTAGACTAAATTTGACACAATTAATAAGCCTACAATAAAACGTGATAAATTCTCACTGATAAAAATGATTTTGTGGTGAAGTAAATACTACAGAAAAACAAATGTAATTTCTACATTAAATAATTTAGTTCAGGCAAGAATTTAATTAAAAGAGTAAATTCAATATTAGTACTCAATTTAAGCTTGTAGAATTTAAAGTTTGAACTTATAAGTATATTTTACTTGGAATTGTTTGTTATTTTTACAAATATTATTTAAGTAAATATCAACATCATGATCCCGTTGTTCCCATCATGCACTTGGGCATGAATAATTAATAAGGTAATTTTTTTGTTGTTGTTTTTGAGATGTATTTACACTGTTTTGTGGTTGCTTTTGTTGTTAGGTTAAGTAAAATAAAATAATTAAGTAGAAATTACTCATCAAACTACCTGGCCATGTTAAATTTACTTATTTGCTTTACTAATTTTAGATAACTTAGTTAAGTAGATTTTACTTAATTCCGTATTTAAATTTTACTTTAAAAAAAATATGCGTGCAAAAACTTGCCAAATAAAAATTAAGTAAATTTAACTTCTTGTTTTTTTCAGTTAGTAAAGGAGGTCATGAGGGCTGGGACAATAAATCGATATAGCGATATATCGCAATCTTTCTCCATGCGATACGAGAATCGATATCTGGCACCAAATATCAATATTTTAATTAATACAATAAGGTGGAAATGCGTGGAAATCGCAAATTGAATTACAGAACTTTTTTTGCTGTTTTCTAGGGGTGGGAATCGCAGGGTACCTCACGGTACGATATAATCACGATAAGTTACATGGCTCACGATAATGATCACTATACAGCGATTCTGCAATAATCGATATATTAATAGAAAATCCTATAATGATACATCACGATATCTGTCTAAACAAAATGCCTGTGAAAAGGTTAAGTGCAAGTTTTCTTTCTTTATTCAAGTGCAAACTGTTAGAAAACTTCAAAAAATAAAAAGTTCTGTAAATCAATTTTAACATGTTGAGTAGGCTAAATTAATCATTTTATTCTTGGACTTTTCTTTTTCTCTGTGTGTAAACAAACACATTTAACTGCTTATCAAACAAAAAAATCTCAAACATTCTACTCCTCTCATCATAAAAACGGAGCCCCACACGAAGAAGAAGCCGTTCACATCGCGTCTTTTGCGCACGCAGGTTCGCACACACACTGCACACTTCTGCGCCGCATTGTGGCTAACGCGCACTTGTAATATCTGAGAGAGAGGGAGAGCATCCCGTTTTGTTTACATAAAACTGGACACACCGGCGGCGCTCTCTCTCACTCATACAGTGACCCGAGCGGAGAGGTTAGGCGGCTCATGAACTGAATATGCACAATGCAATAATAACTTGATCGGTGCCTATGGTCCACGCTGATAGCTGTTCCAGGGCAGTTTTTTAGTTTTCATCTCCATAAACATATATATAGCAGTAAAGCTAATATCCCCCCTATCCTCCCGTAAATTACACCCCTGCTTCCTGTTATTTCTTGGGTGCGCCAATTTTCATTTTTTTTATAATGGTAAAAAAAAACACAGCTAAAATAATAAAAATCAGATACATTTGCAGACATCTAACCTTTGTTTTGCTGGCTGTTGTAATGTTTCCCAAAAGCCTCATCCTTCGGGATGTCAGGATAAAGGAACTTTAGAGGATTCTCTGGGACGACACCATCTGCAATGACCTTATAGTCCCGTATTATATCAGCAATGGGCAAGGCGTTGAGACGGTTTTTCGTGTACGGCTCTACAGAGATGAACTTTGGGTCTCCTGTAGGCAGAATACATGTGCTTAAGATTATTTTATAACATATTTAATACAACAAAGACAATGCAAAAATGCACTGAGCATCAAAACAGCCAGGCATACACTAAGAATAGCTTTTTCCCTCAGGCATTATTTAATCTGAACAATTACATTGTCAACTGCACACTGAAAATAAGGAAATACAAATTTTTTATTTTGGAACATCTCCAGGATGGGGGTTTCCCTCAGCAAATACTAAACATTGTCTCAGTGTGGAAATTACAGTAATTGCTTAACCTGTGTGGACTTGCAAACAGAACACTGTTCACAGCATGGAAGAACTTGTTAGCATTCTTATGTTGTTATCTTTGTTTTACAACTGGACATTTGTAACATACATTAAAGATTAATGTCTCCTACATTAAAGATTGTATTGGGAATGTTATTCTTAAAGGAATAGTTCACCCGGAAATGAAAATTTATTTAAAATGTACTCGCCCTCAGGCCATCCAAGACCTAGATGAGTTTGTTTATTCATCAGAACAGATTTGAAGAAATTTAGCATTTAACTCTGCATTGAATGGGTGCCGTCAGAACGAGAGTTCAAACAGTTGATAAAAACAAGATGTTAATTGATGGACTGGAGTCATTTGGATTACTTGTGTATTATTGTGATGTTTTTATCAGCTGTTTGGACTCTTATTCTGACGGCACCCATTCACTGCATAGGATCCATTGGTGAGCAAGTGATGCTAAATTTCTCCAAATCTGTTCTGTTGGAACACATCTACATCTTGAATGGCCTGAGGTTGCAGCAAATTTTCATTGTTGGGTGAACTTTTCCTTTAAAGTATACATATTGTAGACAAACCGTTTTCATCCTGCTCAACCCAGGTGAAGGTGATTCCTCCAAGGTGACTTTCACTAAAGCGTAGCAGGAATGTCCCTGGCTCCTTCTCCTTCAGTAAGGCACGTTCCATCTCTTTACTCACAAATCCCATTATGTAGCTGAGAAACAAAAAATAGCAGAATCCATTGAGAAGCAGAAAGTGGTTTCTGCAGAATGCATTGCAACAAGCAAAAACTTTATTCAGCACGGCAGATAAAGAGAAATCTCATTATAAATATACCGATAAAGTGATAAAACAACACAAAAATAGACTATCCAGTAGTTGTCTTTGTTATTACATGCTTATCAGAATAACAGAGCTAATGTGTGTTATATCTATTTATCATGCATCTGAATGCCACAAGGCCACTGACCCATCAATCCAAACAGGAAGTAAATGTTTCTTTATAAGGTCCAAGATTGAGTCCAGCCACAGCCAAAAACTAAATGATTTGCCAGGAATGTTTTCCTGAGAGCAACAGAAAAAACAAACAAATTGGATTTATATTGTTACAATTTGAAAACAGCAAGATTATATAATATTTATTCAATATTACCTTCCAGAACTTGGACCAAGAAACTTGGCAGTCATTATAAGAAGCGTGTTGACCTTCAGAAACAATTAAAACACTGTTTAGATGGAAGCCAAAACACATTTACAAAAACTGAGCTATCAGCATGTTTATGAAAGAACATTAGGGAAACACGATCTAATGTAGCAGACGATGACATAAAATTACTTTAATGTCACATAAACAAACAAGTTAATAGAAAATATACCCAGAAGTTTATCTCCCAGCATGTTAAGTTGCTCTTTGTTGAGTCCTCGGCCTGCAAAACTTGAGAACTGCCAGCTGAGTACCTCTGAGAGTTGACTCCAACTTGCCCGCAAGGGGTTACTGAAGAATCCAAGATTCTAAACAAGTCAGAGAAGTTCAAATAATACTGTATGTCAAGCCTTGCCACTGATTAAAACTATGATCTCTGGACATGCATTCATGGACAGACATCCATTCTTTGCATCAGAAGCTCACCTTGGGGTCGTCAGTTAGCAGGTTGTACCACATGACAGAGGCCCAGCCCCCTGGGAGCTGACTGACATTGGAGATGACCACCAGTGGCAGGGAGCAAGTCTGAACAGGAACAAAAATACAAAACTCAGTGAGTGGTATCATAAGTGACGTAAAAAAATATGTTAGCACAGTAATTTCCAATACAAATGATTACAGAGCTGTCCTAAAACTGAATTTTAACTGTTGGTCTAACTAAATAATAAATTATTATTATTATTATTATTTTCTCAACATTGAAAAGATATATGTAATATGTAATTTATTTATACACTTGGGTCAGTTTTTTTTTTTTTTTTTTAAGAAATGTAAAACTTTTCATCAGGTATCCAGAGTGATTTATAATGTCTTATAAAATTATAAGATTTATAAAATCTTATAGAATAATGTCTTATAAAATTTCAAATAAATTGTGTTCTTTAGAACTTTCTGTTCAAAGAATCCTGAGGGGAAAAAATTTATAACAATTTCAACAAAAATATTACAAACAATTTTCAGCATTGATAGTAAAAAGAAATCAGTGCCAAATCAGCATATTAGAATGATTTCTGGAGGTTCATGTGACACTGAAGACTGGAGTAATGATGCTGAAGATTCAGCTTTACCATCACAGTAATAAATTACATTTTAGGATATGTAAAAATAGAAAACAAATATTTTAAATTAAACTGTAATGGCATTTCATAATCTTACTGTTTTTACTCTATTTGACCATCAAATATGATCAATAAATATACATATGTGTGTGTGTGTGTCTATGTATGTATACACATACAAATATAGACAGAAATATATAAGATTTTCAATTAAGCTTTAAATAAGCTTTTGATTATAAACAGTTGTATATGGCAATAGTATACAGTATTTGATATATAGTATATTACATAGACACTAAAACATACCTCAAGATCAATATCCAGGCCCTGCAACATCAGCATGGCCTCAAAATTGAGAGAGTGTAACTCCTCTGTCACTGACAGGGGACCCTGCAATAGACAGACGCAGTAATATTACGCTTCAATGCCAAGATCAAGGATATACTTTGTGAGGCTGCCCTCTGTTGGCAAGATGATGTATTCCACACTGAATAACAACATGACAAAAATGCTATCATGTAAACAGGCTCGAGCCAAGATGTAGGCCTTGTATGATGTGCCACAAGAAGAGATACTCCTATAAAGTAAGCAGATATTAGAAATAATGCAGTCTTACATAAATAAACAACAGCTCATAAATAAACTAAACCTGCTGGGCCTTAACAACTCCCTCTGTAATTGGATTCTGGACTTTCTAACTGGAGGACCTCAGTCAGTCCGTGTCGGCCACAACACCTCGAGCACTACCACACTGAGCACAGGTGCCCCACAAGGCTGTGTGCTCAGCCCGCTGCTCTTCACGCTGCTGACCCACGACTGCACTGCCAAGTCCAGCTCCAACCACATCATCAAGTTTGCTGATGACACAACAGTGGTAGGCCTCATCAGCAACAACGATGAAACGCACTACAGAGAGGAAGTGGCACAGCTGGTGAAATGGTGTGGCACTAACAACCTGTCCCTCAATGTGAGTAAGACAAAGGATGGACTGTGATGGACTTCAGAAGAAACTCCAGTGATCACCCCCCACTGACCATCGACAGCTCGCCTGTGGAGAGAGTCAGCAGCACTAAATTCCTGGGGGTGCACATCACAGAGGATCTCACCTGGACCACCAACACCATGTCACTCTCCAAGAAGGCACAACAGCACCTACACTTTCTCCGCCGGCTGAAAAGAGCAAGTCTCCCTCCACCCATCCTCACCACTTTCTACAGGGGCACCATTGCGAGTGTGCTGACCAGCTGCATCACTGTCTGGTACGGGAACTGTACTGCAGCAGACCGCAAGACCCTCCAGCGGACAGTGAACACAGCTGCAAGGATCATCGGTGCCCCTCTCCCCTCCATCCTGGACATTTTCCTCACACGATGCTCCAGCAAAGCCAACAGTATCGTGAAGGACTCCACACACCCCTCCCACAGTCTCTTCCAGCTCCTACCATCAGGAAGACGGTACCGGAGCATCAGAGCCCGCTCTGCCAGACTGCTCAACAGCTTTTTCCCCCAGGCTGTGAGAGCCCTGAACTCAAATCACCCGCCCTCTCTGAACCCCCATACAAACCCCTACCTCCTGAAACATGGAGCATCTGAAACTTATGGAACTTTTTGTGCAATCGAAGTGTGCTACACGCAGGTGAGTGGGCCTGTACAAACCACCTGTAGTAGCACACTCTCCTCCTCTATGCGCACTAGTCACTTTCCACACACACTGCTGTGTGTATACAAATCCCACAAAAAGACTCAGTAATATATGTATATTTACATGCTCATGCACTACAAATCATCCTGCACTGTTCCCCAGCCAGATGCTGACTCACAATGTTTCTCTTCGCACATGTACAGTATTTATCTGAAGTATTTGTATAGTTTGTATTTTTTAGTTTATGTATAAGTAAAAAAAATTTTATATATAGTATATTTATAGTCAAAATCTATCAGTAGGATAGTTGTGTATAGGTTTATATTGTTTTACTTCATTGCTGTATGCCTGTATTTATGTAGCACCGTGGTCCTGTGGGGCACGACATTTCGTTCAACTGTATGCCCCCGCATGTAGCGGAATGACAATAAAGCTCAACTTTACTTGACTTGACTTACCTCATTTCCTTTCCCTCCGGTTGGACACTTTCTCTCTTTCAGCTGCTGCAAAACACAAAGACTTCATAAAATATCTTCGCTCTCTTAAAGGGATAGTTCACCCAAGAGTGAAAATGTTTTTTACTCAACCTCATGTTCATTTTCACACAGCTCATTCTAACAACAGTTCATAGTTATCACAGTTGTCAAACTTGAAAAAGGACACACACACAAACACACACACACACAAAATAGTAAAATATTCCAAGTCTTCTGACATTGAATAACTTTATGAGAGGTACAGATTAAGTTATTCACTTTTTGGAGCTGTGGTCACTATCAACTGTCCTTGTATGGAAAAATAATCTTTAAAATTTTTCCTTTTATGTTCTACGAAAAAGAAAGAAAAAAAAACAATGTGGGTTTGGAGCAACATGAGGGTGAGTAAATAATGACTAATGAATTTTCCTACAGTGGGTAAACTCATTTAAATATTTAACACCAAAGTCTTATTAACAGTATTGCACTTGATTCATGTGCTAGAATTCAGAGTGAAGTACCAGATGCCTGAACTCTACAGAAAGACATCCAGTTGACTCCTCAACATCCATCACTTTGGTGTTGTTGGTGAGGATGAAGAACTGTCTGTTCCTACAAGGAAATATCAGTAATGTTAGTTTTGACTAACTTTGAACTTCCACTGTACTGTCAATTACAGTAACCCGCTATGAAGAATATGTACAGAATTTAGCTTGTAAAACACTGCTGTCCCCCTCCCCCCACACACTTGAAAAACTCATATTGAGATTTGGCCTAAATAAACAACAGGAAGTTGGTTCTTCTGTTTGAGGTTGAGTGCACTCACACTTTGCCTGGAGGAAGGTCTCTGCACACACAAAAATAGAAAAGAGTAGAAAAACATGGTCATGTTGGGCTGCATGCACCTGTGATACAAACATTGCTTGCATGGCTTTTGAACAATGAAAGAAAAAGTTGCATGTAAATGTGAGGATGATATTAATTATTATAGCAATAATCATAGTTTTCCCTATCATAGGGAAATGTCCCTATCATAAATGCCACAATACATATTCACAGTCGTAAAGATAGAATTCATATTAGAGATTATTATTATTATTATTATTATTATTTTAGAAAGTTAATCTATTCATTTCACTACTGTAAATTTAGTTTGAGTGGATGTGGCATTAATGTCTAAGAAATATTCAAGTTTGTTTATTTATTTTTTAATCAAAATAAGGTAAACAAAGAATATTATTGTGGGAATATTGCTTAGATGTTTTTCTTTTTTACCGATTTTTCCTGTAAAATCACTTAATTAGTCTCAACATAAATTCAACATAGTTTCATCAGTCAAAACTTGGATTTAAAATTATTTAACGAAAATTAGATAACAACAATATATATCATAAATTACTCTTTAACGAAATGCATTTGAGATTTTACTTGGGCAAAGCAAGTTCATTGACATCATCTTCCAGTAAGTGACATCATGTGTGGTAAGAAATCAACATCAGTAAATATTATGATGAATATTATGTGGTGTACTGAGGAATTAGTTGGTTTACCTCTGATTAGCAACAACAATAATAATAATAATCTGTATGATATCTAGACATTAAACAATGTTTAAAAACCTTTTTTCCATCTTATTATCCCCACTCTTAAATTTGTATACAAACAAGTTATAAATAAAAAGGTTTAACAGTAATATATTAAGTCTGCTTTACAATTTTACATGCTTCCTCATATTACATCACAAGCATATTTCTTTTTAATAAGTTAAAAGTTTGATAATGGTTGATGTGTTGCACACTATTGTAACAATTACAAGTGTATTGCATGAATGACCCAGGTTATAAAGATAAAATGTAGACATAATTCTGGGAACATACTTATCAAATGTGGTCTTGACTTTGAGTTGATAATCCACCTCAGGTAATTTAACCAGTAATCTGAAAAGAAAAAAGTGAAATTAAATGGGCAATAATTGTGTTGGCCCAAAGGCAGTCAAATCCTTGTGAAAGTGGACTTGTTTACATGAGAAGTGGTTCATACCTGACCTTGGTGGTAAACTGCACCTGTGTTTTGATGATTAGAGGTTTCTGAGGGTGTGTAGGCATGCATGGCTGCTTCTCCACCACAAAGGAGCTGCAAACATGACCAAAACAGGTTTCCTGGTCACCCAGCACAGCCTTTCTATTGTGTTGCATTCATCGAGTTTCATGTATTTGCGGCACTATAAGCCACACAGAGTGAACTGCTGTGCTTTAATTGGTCACCAATCACATGAAATCCCTAAATGTTACCTTTTAATGAGGTGGTAGATGAGGTATTTGACTTGCTCCTCCATCTGGGGTCTCTGGAGAGGGATTGGATCACTCTCGTAAGTGACTTTCAGGATCAGCTCACCCAGTTTGTCTAGCTGTCTTTTAATCTGGAAAAGACTCTGGGCTGTCAGGGTAAACCTGTAAAAGTGATTTCACATGAAAATTAGACTTGATTCACAAGACCTACACCAAAAGTTTGGGTCTGTAAGATTTTTAATGTTTCACCAAGGCTGCATTTGTTTGATCAGAAATACAGTAAAATAGTGATTTTGTGAAATATTATTACAATTTAAAATAAGTTTAATTTACTTTAAAATTTAATTTATTCCTGTAATGCCAAAGCTGAATTTTCAGCAGCCATTACTCCAGTCTTCAGTGATCCTTCAGAAATCATTTTAATATGCTAATTTGATGCTCAAGAAACATTTTGTATTATTTTGTGGAAATACATTTGTTAGGATTCTTTGATGAATAGAAAGATTAAAAGACTTGTAACAAGTCATTACGGTCACTTTTGAACAATTCAATGCATCATTGCTGAATAAAAGTATTGATTTCTTTTAAAAAACCAAACAGGCCCTAAACTTTTGAACAGTTTTTTTCCCTCCTGCTTGTCATTACTGTGTGCATTGTGGCAGTCTTATTAGACAACATTCAAAACAATAATCTATATTAAACAGCATAACTTAATTGTATATATATTTTTTCTATTTCTTTATATTATAAAGGGTTATACCAGTTCTGGAGCTGGTCCAGTCCTATCAGAACCGGTCCTCCGATGCAGGCGATCTGTTGCCTCCGTTTCCATTCCTTAAGCTCAGGGTTGAGCTGGGAGGAGATCAGGGTCTCAATTTCCTTTATAACATCTGCAATCTTTGACAAAATCTCCTGCAAAGGTAAAACAAAGTGCAAACATAGCGGTTAACAATGACCAGAAAACAACAACATATATAGTGGCATCACACACCTGAGCGAAATGTACTAAAGATGTGTGAAAACCACTCAAAAACATCTATATGAGGCAGGAAGTTGCCAGGGTGTTTCAAAAAGTACAATACAATCTAAGTAAACAAAACCTTTAACAAACAAGAAGAGACGGAAATGGCTGTAAAGTAAAACAATTACAAATGAAAAAAGTGAAGAGTTCTGTCATTATTGACCTTTCTTTTGAAATCCAGGCGGTTCAGTATTTCCTGAAGAGTAGTGACTTCTTGCTTCATGGTTAAAGAGTTTCTCTCAACTGGATCTACAGGATATCGGAGGAAGATGTTTTCATATCAAAAATCCTCTTTTATATGCCCATATTGTATTATTAGCTTTATTATGTCATTAAACAATAGGAGAGTGGCATTTTTGGAAGATGTCAACGGTCATACACTGGCTCACCTCGAAGTTGGAGTGTTTTGTAGCGAAAGTCAAAATCGTCCTGCATGTCCTCAAGATACTTCACAGCCTGGTCCAGCATCTGATAAAAGCATGTAGAAATAATGGCATATGTCACACACACTGAACTTTTTCACATATCTAAACCCCCATGGCTGTGATAACTGAAACCAATACCGGACGTAACTTACCTGAACGCTGCTTCTTATGACTGCCACTTTGTTGTCAAGAACTTTCAGCTTCTCCAAGGTGGCTGAGTTTTGCATTGACTTCTCCAGTGGTCCCTGCCATTAATGAAATGGAAACATGGAAAACAGAAGATCTAAATTTAAAGTAAATGTATACATCTAAAACATGACAACATAAATCAAATATGCATTGTACTAGGTCGCAAATCGAATAAGTACATTTAAAATACTGGCCATGTCAGACTGAAGCACCTTTTGGATCCCACACTTGTATACTGTAATATCATTTGAGTGCAAAACTCTGAAGCTTGGTTAACAACATAGTTGCACGGGGGATCTGTGGTTTTTGCATGCTGTTTGTCACGTGTCTTCGCAGTACCTGTTCCTGCATGCTGGCTGTGGATAAGATGCGTCTTTCTTCCCTCAGGCAGTTACAGATGACAGCAGCCATGTGCAGAGGATTCGCCTTGTATTTTACCTGAAAGAGTGACGCAACAGCATTTACTGACAAATGTGAGACCTGGAATTTCTAGTCACACCACACAAAGCACACAGGTAAAAAAAAAAGAACATCTGTTCAGCTTGAAGGTTTTTGATGTATGTGAAAAGCAGGAGAATGTGACTCCTGGTAGGAAAGAAAGAGTGGAATCCCTAGCCATTGTATCAGTTTTATTGGTGTTATGCAAAGGTTTACAATCAATAGAATAACAGATCTACACTTATTTTTGTATATATGTATGTGTGCTGTGTGTGTGTGTGTGTGTACCTGTTTTTCTATTCAGGTGGCGACTTAAACCTGAATACACACAGACTCATGGGGACTCGTGTCACGGTGGGGACCTAAATTGAGGTCTCCACGGGTAAACAAGCTAATAAATCACACAGAATGACGTTTTTTGAAAATCTAAAAATGCCTGTAGTTACCTGTAAGGGTTAGGTTTAGGTGTAGGGTTGGTGTAGGACAATAGAATATACGGTCTGTACAGTAGAAAAAGCATTACGCCTATGGAGAGTCCCCACAAGGATAGCAAACCAGACGTGTGTGTGTGTGTGTATGTGGATATATATATATATATATATATATATATATATATACACATACATACATACGTATAATGAAAGTACCTGGAAATCAAAGTTCTAGAAAAATTTTCCTGACAAGTAAAAACTAATCACCATTTACAGGAATCATGCTTCATGAGGAATGTGGCACTACAAGGAGTGAAGTAACCTTGGAAAGTGAAAGTTCAAACAAATAACCATTGATGTAAATGAAACAGTTGATGGTTAAAATCTCACGGATGACGTTTTTGAGATTTGTTTTGTTTCCATTAAGGAGTTTATCCAAACATGTAGAAGGTTTCATGTCAATGACATTTAGTCGCGAGGTGCAAAAACTGACGTTTTATGTTATAATTAATGTCATGTTTGTTTTGAAAGCATAGACTGAATATACAAATATGATATGAAACCGTGCGATCACAGGATATATATATGACATTAGGAGAGTGCACTTTCATTTTTGAGTGAATTTTTCCTTGAAGTGCACACTTCGCAGATTTAGGTTTTGATATTCGTTAGAAGTTACGGAAAATAACAATCATCTGTTAAGTTCATTTGAACTTTACTGTTAGACAAAACAATATTGTGGGCGTTTCGACTAAGTGGTTTTTTTATGCAATATTGACAATGATATTTCCAAACAATGCAAGAACAAAAAAAAAAAAAACCTGAATTTTTGCAACTGTCCTAAATACAGTCTCCCCACACTGTGCTCTGTCATTTTGTTTTTGGGGTGGCATACAACCCCAGTTGCAGACAGATGAATTTTTTTAACCAAGCGAAACCCCCGACATTTGATTCTTCTCTGGAAGTTTTTTTTCACATTATCTAGTGAGAAATCCCCACAGCACCCACTCATGAAAATACTGCATAAACGAAAGAAATGTGTACAGCAGTCTGACATTGAGAGTTTTACACTGTAAAAAGAAAAAAGTTGAGCGAACTTAAAAAATTTTAGCAGATTTTTGAGTTTGCTCAACTTATTTTTGTGGGAGATTCTCAAATTTTTGTTGAATAAATTTAAAACGACAAGTTGAGAAAACTCAAAAATCTGCTAAAATAATTTACTATCGTCACAGAGTTATGAATCACAACAGAGGTTCTATGTAATTACCCTGTTGACTGTTACTGTAAATTCCAATACTGGCCATTAGTTAATTTCCTGATAACTGATTATAGAAAATAAGAGCATAAGTAGTTAAATAAGTAGTCACAGGGTCGTTCACTTTCCTCTCAGTTCTCTTTTTAGAGAATATGTGTAAAAATAGGCATGGCATTGCTGAACGAATCTATGCTTTTGATGTTTTCATAAATGCACTGAAAAAAATATGGTGTAGAAACAATTTCTACTCAGAAATTGCAAGCAAATTAAAAGTTTATGACACATGTGGAATTTTGAAGTGTAAAGACTGAAACAGTATTTGTACTTCAGTAATATTTGTTGTTTTTTTTACAGTGTGGATTTGACACTCAGGGATGCATCAGATGTGTGGAAATGACAGGAGGGCAGTGTGCGTCTGTTACCTGTATCTGATGAAATATTCTCTTTAGGTTGTGTCTGTGAAGAAAGTTCTGCTCTTGAGAACACTGCCTCTCGAGCTGAATGAGGAAGTTATTGAAGAGTACCGTAGCCATAGATTCATGGTTTGAAGCTGTTTCCCTGAGGCAATAAAGACAAAAATGCTTCAGGAGGATGCATTAGAGTTGTGTTGCAAATGCATAATTCATATTATGAACAACGGAGTATTTTAGGCTGGTTGTTTTGTGTTTTCCTCAAGCCAGAAATTCAAAATGTGAAATTAAAAAATACAGTATCTGATCAGCATGTAAAAAAACAGCCACATACCAGTCCTGGCTTTCAATCCAGTTGGCCAGCACCTGTCTCAGCTCCATTGGAAAGTTGTCATCATAAAAATAGTCCACCTGTTCGAGGAACTTAATATCCAGTGACTGGATTTGTTTCCATTGACTCATAGTGGTGCTGGGAAGAAAAATACAATGGATATAATTTGATATTGATTTAGGCAATCTATGAATAAAAATGTTCTGCAATATGTGACCCTGGACCACAAAACCAGTCTTAAGTCGCTGGGGTATATTTGTAGCAATAGCCAAAAATACATTGTATGGCTCAAAATTATCCATTTTTCTTTTATGCCAAAAATCATTAGGATATTAAGTAAAGATCATGTTCCATGAAGATATTTAGTGAATTCCCTACCGCAAATGTATCAAAACTTATTTTTTGATAAGTAATATGCATAGCAAAGAACTTGATTTGGACAACTTTAAAGGCGATTTTCTCAGTATTTTGATTTTTTTGCACCCTCAGATTCCAGATTTTCAAATAGTTTTAATAGCCAAATTTTCAAATAGCCAAATATTGTAAGATTCTAACAAACCATACATCAATGGAAAGCTTATTTATTCTGACAAAAAACTGACACTTGACTGGTTTTGTGGTCCAGGGTCACATATATGAAATACATGAAAACTATGTATATGGTAACCATATCAAAGCAATGGATATGCAACAATAACCTAGTAGTGAGATCATGAAGTGTTTTGACACCCTTTGTGTAACTAATTAGTAATAAGCTAGGATGTGAAACCACTATCAAACAAGACCATCATCCTCTTGAGGTTGAAAAACAATTTCTGCATGGAACAAAAAAAACCTATAGTATCTATTAATAATTCTAAAAACCGTATTAGCCATATTATACCGTATTAGTCTGTGTTTTTGTATTTGTTGTTCCCACTTTATTTGCTGTAATAAATTATATTATTTCCTATATGTTTACTACATGTTAAACGTTAAATTAAACTTAATTTCTAGCGATTATCGCCGATTTGATTGCACAGATAATATTTAAATTAAACTGAGCTAGACAATGACATCTCTGAATTCAATAATGAAATGCCTTTAACTGAAAATTGAGTGTTTAATCTTATCATTACACATTACTGACACTCTATCCTCTAATTTGATACTGTTAAGTGCTTTGACACAATCTGTATTGTGACTTGACTCGACTTAAATAGAGTATGGCGCTAGCAACAGCAAGGCTATGGCTTCAATTCCAAGGGAATTCATGAACTGAACTGACCATGAATGCAGTGCGTGTTGCCTTAGATAAAAAAATTTTTTTTTTAAACATCTTTGATGCTAACACTATTGTGAATTTCATTGTGAAATAAGATTACCACAATAAATTCATGCACAAAATGTAAAACTTCGATGTCCTTTTATGAGTGTTATGTTTATAAACTATTTTAATGCGAATTAGACAAATATGAGAGTATTATATTAAAGTTTGTTACACAATGTGCCTCAACAACGTGTTACAAAATTTCCCAATCCCCCCTATATTTTAACCATACAGTACCTTATATACAGTACAATATAGCCTAAACATCATAAATATTGCAACACAATCAAACTTCTCGAATACAAATGTCAGTTGTTAAAGTTGTAATATTTGCTTAAACCCGAAACAAAGATTTACCTGCTGCTCTTACGAGAACGACACTCCCGAGAAGTTGACACAATGCACCTGAACCTGATGTTTTCAGAGTAACCAGCAGCCACGCGTTTAACCAGACGTCTTGCCCACAGACTACAGACCCAATCCGGCGAGAGGCGTTTCAAATGTTCCTATCTGGAGATGGTTGTACGGTCCCGTTTCCTCTCATGAATGAAGTCCTCTAAGGCATGAATGTCACTGCTATCTTATCCAGCGATCAGGACTGAACGGGTAAATCAGGTGGGTTCTTCAAGGAAATGTTGAGCACTTCGCGAACACGGAAACGTCGCTACAGAAAATACGCAAGGGGAACTCCCCTATACCATACAACTGTGTTCATAGGGTATTTTATATTGACTGCCCCCGTCTGACTCACATCTTCAGAAGGGAAGGTGCTGTTCAATTGACTATCAAAACCACTGACTGCGTTTATAGTCATAGCCTACCAGTCATAATTAATACATTATATATCTATTAATGAACCATTAATAAACTTGATATATCATTAAAAGAAACCTGGTATCATAACCAGGGGCGTCATGCACTCATTATTTGTGAGGGGCTACTGCACGAGTTGGGGGTCATGTGACACACATGCCACAACAGCACTTATGTTTTATTTAGTTTTTCCTTTTTATTCGAAACATTCCCAAACGCATTAACTATATCATGAAATATCTTGATTCTCACCTTTATTGATTATGTTTATAGTGGGCGATGGTCAAAGTAACCTAATAATGTAATCTATTAACTATGCATAAAAACCTGTCTGTTTATCTGTGTCATGCCATAACATATTTTGAATACGACTGACTTTACCTTTGACGTGAATTTAACATTGAAAGTTAATGTGAATAAAAACATTGCAAGTTAGGCTACTAATCATAACAATTTCATTGTACAGAAAGAGAGCAAAGAACTTTATCAAAGAACATTTCCACTGACAGTCTAGAGTTCAAGCACTCTCAAAAACTCCCATTAAAATCACTGAAGCTGTTTACACTATGAAATTAATATCTTACAGATTCGTACACATATTTGCACTTTGTTGTTTCTGACCAGAATTCGCCAGAAAGAGGTATTCAGTCAACGAGCGAGTGAAGAATACACCGGCTTTTAGCGATGACTCATCTGAACGCCTCTGATTGGTCATTGCATTCATAAGCTCAACAGCATCGTGTGTGATTGGTTATAATGCGCAGCGCTGTAAAAACGCGTCTGTCTCTGGCTCAGCGCCAGCCAGCTAATGCAGATTTGAATTTAGCAGCTGATGATATGACGCACTGAACTTTCTAATCACGCTGGTGTGATTATATCAAATATAAAAAAAATGTAATCGGCTATTTTTGGTCTTTTGGAAGCTTCATTCAAAATCCACTTGGCTCAAAAATCTTAGGGGGCACGTGCCCCCTCACTTTGAATGGGCATGACGCCTCTGATTATAACAGGCAACTTGAAAAAAGCCGAAAATTCGGTGCGGAATTGCGCATATGCTATAGCCTAGTTTTACTCATTCCCGCAGCTTTCGACTTTAAAATGATGGATATTCACACATTTATTCAATAGCCTATAGCATATAGGTTTGATGAGCAAATAAATCCACACAGAATATCAGGTCAAATCAGTCATTTGAAAACAGTGTGAGTGATTTCAGCTGTACCGCGTCTTCTCTCTTTGACTTTCTGTTAAAGCGGCTTCTCGTCATCTGCTCTAAAGAGCTGCTGCACACTGCGATACAAAACTTTCGCTCGCGTTTCGGTACAGTTGACAGAATTGTCACTTGCCTAATCGAATCATTGTTGCATTGTCACAAAAATGTAGCCGATTATTTATTTGCACGTCTTTTTATGCCATTCGGTAGCCTACTCGTTTTCCTGTGCGCTCAGTCATCCTACCAAAGCCGACTTGCAAGTACCAAATTGAGTTTGGTATCAAACAAGCCCAGTAGAACCCTGCACAGGCCTCAAACATATGCCCTAGTCCAGCCCTCGTCTGACAGATTATCAGAATTACCGGCCCGAGTCCGAGTGGAGCCCGTGTCTTTTTTCTCTTCTCTCTTCCCCATTAAGCAGCTGCTGTTGTAGCCATTAAAATAGTTCAGTTTAATTCTTAATGGCAAAGTGGTTATATTTATTTTCGTTTCTTTATTAAGTTAATCTAGAAATATGTTTGTGTAACCTCACCAGTGATGGGGAGGATATAATAGAAGGGCAACAACCACAGTGTGTTTCCTTGCAAATACAACAATTTATTGGGCACAACAGATAATTAGAAGTGGCAAAAAACACAAAAAGAAAACACAAATAAGGTTAAACCAGCTACCAACCATAGGGTTCCCCAGTCATATAAAATGGCAATTCCTCTGTGAAAAAGAATATACACTCAATCACAACAAAACCAAATATCACTACAAGTGTCAAAACCCAACACTCACTTAACTCAAACCACTACAAATTGCTCCCCCTCACCTTAGCGGAGTCAACCATGTACAAGAAACTGGGAACCCCAATGTTGTTTGTTGGTTTAAACAAAACAAATAAACAAAACCATACATTCAACCACAACCTCACAATACATTCAAGCCACTTCATCATAATGTAACACTTAAAGTCATATCTTGAGACCCAACATAAAGCCACCAATATTCTCAATAAAAAGTAAACGGCAATCATGCATCATCTGTGTTATTGAATAACTCTACTCAATTCTCTGAAACACCCATCAGTGTATCTCCAGTCAACACACTCCACAAATTACTTCCACACTGCTCACAAGGCAACTAGTTTTTTCAGTTATCACACAGCCTTAAAACACGCCACACAGCTTCTCCTGTTTAGCACATGGTACCACAAAGAGGAAGACCAAAAAACTTTGATTTCCTCTTTATAGTAACTAGACTCATGGGATTTGTAGTCCTACTCATTTGTAGTCCTAACCAAGCTTAATATAGAGCCACTACCAATACTACCTCCACCCCATTACATTTGGAACATTTTTTTGTTTGTTAAATTCAAGTTTTTTTCTTTTTAAAGTAGCCTAATGACCAAGCGGCCAGCGGCAGACAGCCTATATGTTTGATCAATTTAGCCTTCTCAAATCATCACCACTTGACTAAAATAAAATCTATATATATATAAAATACTTAAAAAAGCTTATCACCATGTTAGTTTAAATGTTTAAACTAGACAAATGTATGCTATTAGGCGCATATCCAATTGTTTGTGCAGAGAGTGGAAGCTAAAGCGAGCTCTACTTGGAGTCGCCAGCACAATCACTTGCATTTTTTTCTTATAACAGTGGAAACAACCGTAATTTTTGCTCATAAAGGTAAGAGTAATACATCATTCGGGACTGTTAAAGGTCTGCTTTTATTTGTGTGCACTCACAATATCAACAAACATTGTTTTTTTCAAAAACGAACAGGATGCACTTTCTGCCGTCTTGGTCTTGAGTAGAAGCTTTATTGCGTTGTGGCTTTAAGGCGGAACTCTTCCAGCACTCGCTGCTGGCGGGACACTAAACACCTTCCAAGCCGCTCTTGACAGTCACGGTAGCACGGTCTTGTGTTGTTTCCACCAGCGCGGCAAATCCTTTTCATCATCATAATAACTGATGGATATCTAAAATATATAAATAAGGAGGAAGCCTAAAACAAGCCCGATGCCCGGCCTGCCTCTGAGCTATGACATTTGTCCCGAAGCCATAAATAAGTCGGGGCCCGTTGGGTTCGGCTGAAATGCAAGGCTCTAAAGCCCAGCTTGTTGATTTTAAGCGGCAAAAATATACACAAAATGACGTTAAAATGGCCATCCTGGCAAGTATCCTCATCAGCACTGTTGGTTTTTCTCTTAAGTGAATGCAAACAGTTGCGAAAGAGAAAAGTTTCCAAAACGAAATTCAGGTCCTGCGTTTAATGGAGTTAAATAAATGATAGGCTAATATTCAGTGATGTGATATGTTCTCTGTGTGGAGTAACGTCTGGCGCAGTTGCAGCTTGTAATATTACTAAAACAAGAAAGCAAACAATAGCATTAGTCATTCATTTTAATTAACATAAGCTATGATAATTCAAACAGATTTTTATTCGTATTGTAAAATAATGGAACATTAGGTCCTGAATATTGTCTCAAAAGTCAAAAGTCATGGAGAAGTCATGGAAATTTATTGGTAAAAATGTGTACAAACCCTGTAGTATAATTACTTGTATTATTTTTAAGAACAATAATACATCTGTACTATATTTATAATTCTAATAATATTTTACAGTAAATTTATTGCTATGTTAAATTGGCTATAATGCATATTTTTCATCATATATAATAGCTTACAGTAATTCCTATTTCTAATTCTGTTACATATTTTACAGTATAATTGCATGCATTCTTGTTTCTTGTTCAAAAACAACAGTAGGGGCTACAATTATTTTGCTGTATTTACTTTACATTTCAAACATAAGTCTAACAATATTTTACACTGAAAGTATACAATTAAATATACATTTTGTTTAAATAATATAGCCTGCATTAATTAATACAGTATAATTGCATGTATTCTTTTTAAAACAATAATACAATTCATTTTACTATATTTAGTGTAGGCCTATATATTTTAAACATAATTTAAAAAATATTTTACAGTAAAACTTGTAACCATGTTAAATATACATTTTCTTTACTTTTTTAAACGTCTATTACTTTCCCATATGTTACAGTATAAATACATGCATAATTTTAAAAACAATATATATATATATATATATATATATATATATTTTTTTTACTGTATTTACAGTTTAAGCACAATTTTAACAACATTTTACACTGAAAATATTGTCATTTTAAATATAATGTATATTGTCCTGATAAATGGTTTCTTAATTCAAACGATTTATTTCTGTTTTCGTACCATATTTTACAGTAAAGTTTTCTTTTTGAAGCCAAATTACCCGTTTTTACTCTAGCATTTTTAGTCGCTTTAATGGTATTCTTTGGCTTTAACTATTTTATATTCTTTTCTATAATAATAATGTTGTCGCAGCCCGGCCGCATGACGGCGCTGTGACCCGGTGGTTTCGTTGCACTACAGGCGAAGAAGAAACGCACAGCGGCCAGCCGGCCACATGTGATGTGAATGTTCAGAGGCAGAAAAACATGGTGGAGAAGAGTGACATCCGCGTGGTTCGCTGCGGCGGCAGCAAAGTAAACTTTAGACCTCCGATCATCTCCACTGACTCCAGGTATTCGCTAAATCAAGCGTGTGATTCTGTCTGTATATTCTCTAAATTGATCATCTTGAACATTGAGCAGGGTTGGAGGGAATGAAGTTCCCAAAGGGATCCATGATCCGCCTGTGAGCAAATTAAACTATATGTGTGTCTGAACACTTGCCTGAATTACATGTTTAACGACATCTTTAAAGTCTGACGAACTTTAGTGATTGTTTACTCTGCTTGTTTTCAAAGATACAGATATTTCTGTAAGGCAGGTAACGTTAGTCATTGTTCCAGACACATCATGCATATTGCTGTACCAAAAGAATCTGTTGTAAAACAAAACAAAACAAATTCTGACATTAAAGTACAGTAAAGGTATTACAGATCTTTCAACTTTATATTTGCTGTAACCACCCTGGGTTGCTGGGGTTTTTACTATTTTTAATTCCAAGGACCCCTTAATATGATGATCCCATTGTAAGGAATTCTTCCTAAGTTATTAAATCAAAAGAAAGCTCTCATGTCATATTGTCATGCACAAAAAAAAAAAAAAAAACAATTGTGTAGAAAAAATAGTAAGCATCATGATATAAAACCAAAGTGGCTCCATTTATTTACTTTTTCCAAAAATTAATTCGGTTTGTTTGTCATTTGACTAGTGTTCTAGTGCACTAGATTTTCTTTTTTTCATATTATTCATATTATATTAAGTATTTTTTATTATTAATCTGTTGGTGTTTTTTAACATTTTTAAAATTGGTGTTTTAGTTCTTTTAGAGCATCAAGATAAACTAAATGAAAATGAGAAATGTTGCAAATTGCAGAAATAATGAGTGTTTTTATGGTTTTAGTTAATTACAGTAATCCTGCATATTGTACTATTGCAATGAAAATAAATTGAATTGACACAAATATTTGTATTAATGATATTTTATGCCAAAGTTACGGTGGCCGAGAGAGCTCAACGCGCTGCAAATAGAAAAAACACCTGCAAATTAAGAAAACAACTTCATCAATTTGACAACACGCACGCTACAAATGCTCACAACACAACCAAATAAAGAAACGTTCTGCAAATAAAATTCTTTATTTGTTTACGTTGTGAGCATATGCAGCACCTGCTGTCAAAGTGATGAAGATGTTTTCTTGATTTGCTGGTGCTTTTTCTATTTGCTTGTATTTTTTGAAGTTGCAACGCGTTGAGATCTCTCGGCCACCGTACATAATAGATTAATTCATATATTTATTTATGTATTTGTTTAATTATTTATTTTAAATGTTGGGGCTGCCAAGGGATTAAAATAGTTACAATTAAACAATTGTGGTTTTATTAATTAAGACATAAAATTCTGTTTTATGGTAAAACAACTAAATGAAGGTGAGTTTTTGATCATTTGCATGCAGTGTATTTGTATGAATAAACTAAAGAAGAATCTTTTTTTCGGTGACCCATTGGGGGTCTGTGAATGCCAGGTGTAATGTGCAAAGGCATTGTCTGTATCACTTATGTGAAGTTGTTTCATGGTTGCAGGTTTGTGTTGTGCGCCTCTGGGGATTTAGTGAAGGTCTATAGCACACGCACAGAAGAGTGGCTCCATAGTCTGCAGGGCCACACCAACCAAGTGACAGGCATCACCTTGAATCCTTCCAATCACCTGCAGGTCTGTGCATCACTTGAGTTCAATTGTAAAGAAAGCATGAGATAGTTGATAAGGTTTGATTGAGTTCCTTTTGCCACTCGGCATTCAAATGCATTCTCAACCACCTTGTTTGCTACTGTAGGTGTGTTTTGTATTTTATTTTATTTATTTTTTTTGCATTCCAAAAAATATTCAGAAGTGTTTGAATTCTGTCTAAGGTTTCTTTAAAGTCAATATTAAATAGAAATTATTTGCACAACCCTGACTTCATTATAGCACAAAAAATGTCTTGCAATCTTTCATCATCTTCCTTTTTGACTGATTTCACTAAGCTAACCGTTTATTTTGAGGATTTAAAAGTAAACCTCCTGATCTCCCTGCCGGATTTATTTTGAATGGTTTACTGTTACTTAGGGGTGTGCGATATGACGATTTTTGATCGTGGACGATAAAAATGTCTCCACGATCTGCTTTTGAAGAAATATCGTAGTATCGTGCTACAGCACACATTCTATCAGCTGCAGTTCTTATTCCTCCGTCTCAATATACTGTACATTATTCGGATCTGCTTTAAAGCCTTGCCGGTTAAATGTTTTATTCACGCGTCGGTCTGACGTACGCTTTTTCTGAGCCCGTACACCAAGCGCGTGCTAAAGCCTGTCAAAAGCGCCTGATTACTGAACTAAGTTATCTTGTGCACTAATACTGTCAAAACACACAAGGTTTATGTATAGACTCCGTTGCTTATGTCTAAAATGAGTAAGTAAACAGCTGAGAGAAAACGGATGAGTGCCTGTATATTAGAAGCGTGCAGGTCTTAAAGGGGCAGTACTGAACATGCTGCCGACTGTCATTAAAGGGATAGTTCACCTTAAAATTTAATTTCTGTCATTATTTACTAACTCGCATGTTGTCCCAAACCTGTATTAATTTCTTTCTTGTGCTGAACACAAAAGAAGATATTTTGAAGAATGTGGGTAACCAAATAGTATCTGGTCCACATTGACTTTTGATAGAAGGAAAAAAAAAATACTATGGAAAGTCACTGGGGACCAGCAACTGTTTGGTTTTCCACGTTCCTCAAAATAGCATTTATGTTTAGCAGAAGAAACTCATTCAGGTTTAAAGAAACTTTTGAGTGAGTAAATGATGGTATAAATATAAAACACTTTTTATTTTGGGGTTAATTATTCCTTCAATGTTAATAAAACACCAAAACACAAAGAGAAAAATCACTCACTACTCTTGACTGAAAAACGTTAATACAGTTGATTTAATAGGAATCAATCTATATAGTGTTTTATTTTTATATTTGTTGATTCAATTTCTTGAATGCTCCTGCTAAATACACCTATTGTACCTGAAAATAAAACACTGTTTTATTTGTATAGTATGTTTATTTGTAATGTGTATCTTTGTTCTCATTTTTTAATAACAAAGATAAAATAATGACAAAGATTTTTATCTTCGCCCACTTTGGCCTAAATATCCACCATTTTTTTAAATATTTTTGTTACCTTGAAAGGTTTTGTCTTTTATAATAGGGAAATTAGTTTGGCTGTAATGCTCAGACAACTTGCAAAATAGTAAAACCAACATGACAAAGAATCGTGATAAAATCGTGAATCGTGATTTTTCTTAAAAATATCGTGATATTATATTTTTGCTATATCGCCCACCCCTACTGTTACTTAAACAGCAGAATTTATTTTTTAATCTATTTATTCATTCTGCATGCAGGTTTACTCTTGCTCAGCAGATGGCACTGTTAAATTATGGGACTTCATTGACGGCATCCTTATCAAGGTACGGTTGGTGTTGTGAGGAAATTCAAGGCCACTGTCGCAGTAAATATTTTCATTCCTTTCATGTTGGTTTCTTTATTTTTTCAGACATTTATCATTGGATACCCTTTGTTTGCAATATATGTGTCCGAGAAACACGAGGGAATCCTTTTTCTTCATGTTTCAATGGCTGCAGGTTCCAAAAATGGTATGTATTTCACAGTGCAAGGTGGAGCTGTAATAAAGTCATGTAGATTCCTGCCACATCATTGTGATGCAGTGATTAAGAGCAGGCACTCTTCACAAATACAGTTTGAAGAAAACTCATTTTCCGACTATACACAATAAAAAAAAAATACCACAATAATAAAATGGCATCAAAAAACTCATTTTAATATTTGAAACCCAGAAAAACAGCCCATGATTTCAGCATTAGCATGAATGGATCTACATTTGTCCTATGCTTATTGTAACCTTGCAAGCACAACAGTGTTTTCTGGGTGGACCGAAGTTAAGCCAGCCAGTCAGACATTTTTGTGTGAAAAAGGCATCGTATTAATGTAACATTGTCTATCATTGATTGTACTGTCTGAGGCCGAGACTCTATAACAAATAGCTCGGATAGCGTTAACCTTGAAGTATCAAAAAATAAACTCCCCTGCACCAAACTGTCCACATCTCTGAACCTCAACTGAAAAATTCAGGATCTTATCAATTTGTTTAATAAGGTAGAAGTGCATGAAACAGTTGAAGGCCATTGCATAGTAGAACGTTTTCCTGAGCTTCGGCCTTTGTGTGTCTGCATGTCCAGAGTGTTTCCAGTTGATTGCAGTACATCTGCCCAAGTCAGCAGAGCAGGAGGTGGAGGCCAAAGAGATGTCTGCTGTTTCCAATCATATCAGCTCAAACCCCAGCTGCACGGCCTTCGGTAGAGAGGTAAGGGCTCACTCAGCACTTTATTTTAGTGTGGTTATTACTAGAGATCGACCGATAGTGGATTTTACAGATACCGATAGCTAGGTTGGACCACACTGGCCGATACCGATTAATCAACCGATACTTTTTAAAATGGATAATGAACGAAAACTAAAATAGAGCTTTACTATTTTTAAAAAGCAGTAACAGTACTGAACCATACTTTGTAAATGAATAAAAATGTTGTATTAATATTAATTATTATATTGATCATTATTTATTTCATAGTTTACTAATGTTAAAAGAAGAAACTTTCAAATTTAAAAATGAAGCCTATTAGTAATAGTAAATGTTGAAACGAAATGAACACTCTCTAACAAGGAACAATACTTCTACAGCTTTCATTAATGTTACAAATGGACTCTTATTGTTAAGTATTACCGTTTAATTTCAACAGTCATGCTTAAAGATAGCCATCTTGAAATATCTACACAAGGCCATATTAAAATTACATGCACAAGTTATTGGTATTGTATGTATACTCTTACATTTTATTTGCTGCTATTTTAGAACACTGCATGATTATCTAATCAAAATATAAAAAAAAAATTAAAAATTAAATAAAAAAAAAATATGCAAGTGACACACGCTGCGTCTTGGAGAAGTCCCAGGTGTCACACACAACAAACGCGTCATATTCAATTCAAGCAGCGGTCTAAAACTGTTTTTTTTTTTTTTTTTTTTTAATTTTTTTTTTTAAAGATTTGTTGTTGGCGTTTTTGCCTTTTTTATTTGATAGGACAGTAGGTAGACAGGAAACGAAGTTGGAGAGAGAGAGGGGGGACGGTATCGGGAAAGGTCCGCGAGTTGGGACTCAAACACGGGATGCCCGAAGCGCAACGGAGCTACATGTCAACGTGCTGCCCACGAGGCTATCGGCACCGACTAAAACTGTTTATTTAATCACCAAACGGACATAAGTTTGCTTCAAGAATGAACTATGTGGCATAAATGAGTTTGAAGTTCGGTGTTTAAAAAAACTGAGCAAACGGAAAGAGAACGCGCGATCTGTATTACAGCTCTCTATATTACAGCTCTCTATATGAAGCATACAAGACCGTATTAGAGCCACAGAAAGACAAACATTTTGCTGAAAAATGCACAATACATAATTTATAGCCTAGGGTGAAGTCATTATGTAAATTAACAATGATTTGGGACAAATATAATGCTATTTAATGGAAAACTATGTGAATGGCGCTCTTTTCCGCGGCTGAATTTTCTGTCGGCTGCATTTAAATGCGCGTTTGAAGTTTCCCCCTCTGTGCAACGCACAGTGTCACATGCCAAAACAAACAACATGTGCTGTCAGTGATTTCCGCCTCTAGAGGCCGCTCTCGTACTGTATAATGACAGCAGACCATTCTCAGCCACTCCAGCAACAGACGCAACACGGAAAACTATCGGCATGGATTTTTGCCGATAACCGATAGTTCCGCAAATCAACTATCGGTGCCAATTAATCGACCTCTAGTTATTACATCCTTTTTTTAAGGATTTGATTGTTGATGGATGTCTTGAAAACGTTAAGGTATCTGTCTACAAAGCTTTTTACAATTTTTAATATCTACTGTACATCGATAGGCCTTATAAGCCGCTTTTTCACCGAAATTACCAGGAACTTTTTCCCCAGAACTGTTGCTGTCTGCATTTCCATCGCGGTCTAGATTAGGCTATAGTCTGGTGACGTAGGTTTTCAGTCTTCGGACGTGTTTCCTCAGTAGATCGGACTTCGCAAGTTCGACTCGGGAGTGTGAACTCCCAGGGACGGGACGGTCCGATGCAAGTCCGGTAATTTGCAAATGGAACAGCAGCGTATTTGATAACATCAGTCAGCTCACCTCAGCTACTGCAATTTTCCTCACTGTATTTACAATAAGATGAAATATGATATCAAACCCCACTGCCTCTTTTCGTTTTCATTTAAACATATTAATAGCCGCAGAAATGTAATTCAGGGAACGTACATACATTACAATGAAACGAAATATTAAGTTAAGTCAAACAGTATTGCCTTTTTTCATTTTCATTTTAACATATTAATAGATTAATAGAATAAAGACCAAAGATTACCTGTTAGATTTACCCAAAATGAATTATATCTTATGTTTAACCACTACAGAGACATCGGTAAATGTCAGAAGGACTAGCCGAGTTGAGGCTGCTCTCACCGGGATACATGAGCACTGATTGCGTGGAGCTCACGGCTCCGAAATCGGCAAAGCATATTTTCAAATAGGTGCTGTCTTTATAAATAAACCGCAGATTTGAGTTTTAAACAACTACTTTCTCACCTGAAATACTTTTAAAACTACATTTCATGATACAATAACCGTAATATTGACAAAAATTATGGTGGTTGAAATACAATGCTGCGTGAACTCAACCAATCAGCATGTTCAGCGCCTAAGACCCGCCCCCGAAAGTTCCGGATCTTTGAAAAAGTACTACCTCACAAGTAGGGACTTTCTGAGGGGCAAATTTGTACCAGGGACTTTATTTAGATCCTGGTTCCTGTGGTGGAAACACACCGAGTACTGGCCCAAAGTCCCTAGTTCCTGCGGTGAAAAACGTCAATTTTCCATGGATTCAGAAAAACAAGCCATCCTGAACAAATCTGGCATTTATAAACGTGGCTTTTTCCAAAGTGTAGGTCCTTTTCGATGCGATTTCAATTTTTTTTTTAATCCTTGGTAACACTTTATTTTAAGGTGTCCTTGTTACACGTTACATGGACTTACTATTATAATAACAATAAATTATGCCTAATTACATGCAAGTAGCACTAAGCCTAAACCTAACCATATAGAAAGTACATGTAGTTAATTAATATTACACAGTACTTAAATGTATAATTGCACTGTAACATGGACACATTAAATAAAAAGTGTAAACAAATCCTTTAATGTAAAAAATCTGATGATAAAATCGTGCTTGTATGCAAAGACACCGTGACAGCTTGGAACAGGAGCAGATCGTTTTATAATATTATACTCTAAAACCAAACAAGTTAGTGCTAATACATTTAGATAAAATAGTCATGAGTTCTGTGAACTTATTTTATTTGAATTCACAAAAAAAGAATATTTCTTAATGTAAAAATAAACTATACACTCGATTAAAATACTTTGTGTAGCAGAAACTTCACTGTACGTGTAAATCCCAACATAACAGAAGATTAAACGCTAACAGATCTCCTCCTATATTAATCTTGAGTAACAATACATAAAATAACTCTTATTTTCAACACTGTCTATATAATAGTTTACGTTTTTGGCTGATACAGATAAGGTGATTATTTTTGTGTCATGGGCAATATTAAAATTTTATACTATTTTGTTTAAATAAAAAATAAAACACAAACTTAATTTAATCATTTTATGTGCTACAAGCAAATGTAGAAATCACAACATTGTAATTTTTGGTCTGAATGTTTATGGATATTCACTCTGAGGTCTGTTAGAGACTACATTTAACAGAATTATTAGTGTTTTTAAATATGAACATTAGATGGCATCAGAGTTCATCTAAGTGTAAAATATGAGAAATAAGCATTCACAATAAATAATTCAGTATCTGTTGATATTGGATATTTCTCTGAAGACAATATAGACTGCTTGGAAAAATCTCCCTACCAAAGAGGTCCTAAAATCCAACTTGTATGCCAGTTTTCATTTATAATCTAAATGTTAGTTCATGTCTGGCTGTGGAAGGTTGTTCTGGGTGAACACTATCATGTCATACCTGCTCAGGTTGTTATGGATAAATTTGTCACCTTCCTGCACAGTCATTGCCCGTGTAAGTGTTGATGTGGTAAAGTAAACATGGTTTGAACCCCTGTAGGTTAATTAGTGTGGCACATGCCGGTTTTATTTTTGTAGACTGAGTGCCGTGTGCAACCCTTTTGAACCTTTACTAGTTGTTTTGGTAAAGCCATTACACATCATGACTTTTGAACCTTGTTTGTTGTTGTGTTTCTTCAAGCTCAAGACATTGAACCAGCAACCTTGAAATTAGCTCAAGAGAAAAAGTCATTTCTTAACATTGTGTTTTTTTTTTTGTATACTGTTTTCAGGGGGAATACATAGCATTTGCCAGGCATCTCCAACTTAATGTTTATTTCTTCAAGAAGCAGAAGACGTACAGGTAATAACCGCTGTATCCTAAAAAGCCTTTTTAAGGTTAGAACATGTAGGAACGTGTCCAACCACACTGCTTATTTACTGGCCTCAGGAAACACAACACGTGTAATGGAGCTTGTTTTGGGCTTTGCCTTTTTTTTTTTTTTTTTTTTTTTTGGGTGAAATTGACAAATAAGTCGAGTCAACACTTTATAGTTGACTTCAAAATTGTCATTTACTTAGTCATTTAAAAACCATATGACTCAAAAGGTGTGACCAGTATTCACACTTTCCAAGTAATTTGGTTATTGGCCTACTAATAAATAGCATAATTCAGGTGCTTTTTAGAATAGCAGCTAACAAGAATTTTCTATTAACTGTTATCTCCCTAAGGCAGCTTGTCTATTGGTTATTAGGCTTGGAAGTTATTTGTGACCCTGGACGACAAAACCAGTCTTAAGTATCAATTTTTCGAAATTGAGATTTATACATCATCTGAAAGCTGAATAAATAAGCTTATTTGGCTGAGATACAACTATTTGAAAATCTGGAATCTGAGGGTGCAAAAAAATCTAAATATTGAGGAAAACGTCTTTAAAATTGTCCAAATGAAGTTCTTAGCAATGCATATTACTAATCAAAAATTAAGTTTTGATACATTTACGGTGAGAAATTTACAAAATATCTTCATGGAACATGATTTTTACTTAATATCCTAATGATTTTTGGCATAAAAGAAAAATCGACAATTTTGACCCATACAATATATTTTTGGCTATTGCTACAAATATACCCCAGCGACTTAAGACTGTAAAATGTTAAAAAACAAGAACCCCCAAAATCACATTTTCATTATCATAATGGTTTATCATCACTTGGTTTACATTTCTGTATCATTTTACTGGGTATGCAGTGGATTTTTGTGATGGTGTGTAATTTTGTTGGTTAATCAACAATCGTGAATTAAGTGAGAAGTGTATATCTTAATAATTAGATGTATCCCAAAACAAAGAAAAAATTAACAAACATCATTTAACTGTCACATATATAAATTTTACTAAAAAATACTATTTTTAATTTTAAGTTCTTTAAAAATGTTCCTGTTGTGCTAAATGGACGTCAGTCAGTGCAACATGCATGTAAATGGCAATTTTTATTCCTGTGTGAAGCATTTCTTTAAATATCCACTCTTTTTTTCTCTTTGTAGTTTTTCTCTAAAAGCCACAGATAAGAAAGGAGCCAAAAACGCATTCACATGCATAGCCTGTCACCCAACAGACGACTGCATCGCCACCGGTCATGAAGACGGAAAGATCCGCCTCTGGTAAGGCCAGAGTTCACCATCCAAGTTCATATGCAGGTCACGTGATCAGAATTGGAGGTTTAAATTAACTTTTTTTTTTTTGCTACAGGAGAAACTTCATTCACAAAAAAGAGTACACATATTCCACCCAGCACTGGCATCACAATGCTGTGAACACTTTGTGTTTTACTCCAGAAGGTGGGTAGTACTGTGGCTTGGGTGTTTTTCACTTCTTCCTCCTGTGTTAAATGTGTGTTACAGTCCCCATCTGAGAAAACACGACTGTTATTGTCTCTACAGGCACTCATCTGCTGAGTGGAGGCATTGAGTCAGTGCTTGTCCAGTGGCAGTATGGGGCAGGCAACAGAAAAGAGTTCCTGCCCCGTCTCGGAGGATCCATTCTACATGTATCAGTATCATCTGATGGCCAGTTGTTTTGCACTTCTCATTCAGACAACAGTAAGTCTTTAGCTTTGTGGTCAGTCTGGGATTTCACTCCAAAATTAAGT
Source organism: Onychostoma macrolepis (assembly GCF_012432095.1). NCBI lineage: Eukaryota > Metazoa > Chordata > Actinopteri > Cypriniformes > Cyprinidae > Onychostoma > Onychostoma macrolepis. The sequence continues at coordinate 9,056,240 of NC_081163.1, forward strand.
TGAAAGAAATTTGATTTTGTATAAAGAGAGACTATTTGTGACCCTGGACCACAAAATCAGTCTTAAGTCGCTGGGGTATATTTGTAGCAATAGCCAAAAATACATTGTATGGGTCAAAATTATAGATTTTTCTTTTATGCCAAAAATCATTAGTATATTAAGTAAAGATCATGTTCCATGAAGATATTTTGTAAATTTACTACTGTAAATGTATCAAAATGTTGTTTTTGATTAGTAATATGCGTTGCTAAGAACTTCACTTGGACAACTTTAAAGGCCATTTTCTCAATATTTTGATTTTTTTGCACCCTCAGATTCCAGATTTTCAAATAGTTGTATCTCAGACAAATATTGCCCGATCCTAACAAACCATAGATTAATGGAAAGCTTATTTGTTCAGCTTTCAGATGATGTATAAATCTCTGAAATTATTTTCATGCACCCCATATCTTAACATTAAACATGAAAAAATCTCATTCTTATTGTTATAATGATAAAAAGTGTTATGTTATTGAAATTTGTCAAGTAATTATACGTTATGGTATTTGTTGTACTTTTATAAATTACATTAAAAGTGAAATCTTACTGGTCCAAAATCCCACTCCACAAAACAGTACATTAAACATCAAATACACGACACTTCAAAAGTTTGGGGTCAGTGTGATTTTGTTTTTAAAGGAACTTCTGCAAGGATATTCAGCAAAGATGCATTTAATAGATTAAAATGTTTCAGTGAAGACATTTATAATGCTACAAAAGAACATTGAAGACTGGAATAATGGCTGCTGAAAATTCAGTTCAGCACAGGAATTTATTCCAAGAACCATCACAGGAATAAATTACATTTTAAAATGATATTAAAATAAAAAAAGTTATTTTAAATTGTAATATTTTATTATATTGCTTTTTTTACTGTATTTTTTAATTAATTAAATATAGCCTTGTTACAATAACAGAATTCTTTTGAAAACTTAAAAAAAAAATCTTTCTAAACAGTTTTTTATGTTCTGATTGTTATTGAGTCTTTCATGTGGCATTTTTGGGTTCAGGACAAATTTGATTTATTTCTAAAATCACACTGGATTAAGACACTGATTAAGTTCATGAGAATTTGGGCAGAAAATGTAAAATACTGTTGTAAAAAAAAACTTAATGACTTCACTTGTTTCATGCAGATTGTAATTTATATTGTCACACTGTGGATGAATTATGATGTGTACATTTTGTGAGATTCAAATTCAGTCAGTCTTTACCCACATATTTCAGTATGCTGTAATTTCTGACTGCTTTCTGGTTTGTCATTTGCCTTCTCTTCCTCAGAGATCACAGTTATCGAGAGCAGTTTCAAAGTGTGTGGAGTAATTCAGGGTTTAGTCAAAGGTTTGTAAAATCCTCATTTGCACGAACCATTCAGATTTCATAACTATTGCAGTAAATGTTTATTTCTTCCGGTGCTTTTTATGCTTTCAGGAGATTCCGTTTTGACTGATCTAATGATTGACCCGCGCAGTAAAGCTTTAGTGCTGAATGGGAAACCGGGTCATTTACAGTTCTACTCCCTGCTGCGTGACAAGCATCTCTACAATGTGAGTCTGTCGCAGTCGATACTTTGATAAAGCATAACGTTTCTCTAAACTAAATTATATGGGGAAGTATGTACTGGAAAATATTGAATCACATGTTGTTGTGTTAATTCCATCCTTGTGCATTCTGCTGACATGGGTCATGTACTTTTGTCACCTGACATATGTGAAATGTCAAACATTGTTCATCATGTTTTACATAGATTTTTTGTGTAACGGTCTGTCTGTTGCATTCACAGCTGGACATAGTGCAGCAGGAATATATTTATGAAGCGGGCCTGGATCAGTTTGAAGTGGTGAAGGCTGCTTTTGACGTAAAAGGGTCCTGGCTTGCTACAGTGGAGGAAAGGGGACAAAAATCCTCTGATCTTGAATTTTTCCTCAAACTGTGGGCTTTCGATGAAAGAACGCAAAGGTATTAATGCCAAATGTTGATTTGAAATTTCAATTTTCAATTTTATTTCAATTTTATGAAAGATTTTGCCATGCCATTTGCCATTTCTCATGGTCCACAAGCAAATAATATTTAATTAATGCTTTCCATTTAATTAATACTGTTAGGGGAACAATCAAATATTTTGGCACTGGTCCTTCCTTCATTAGTGTTAGAAATAATTGTATTTGTGCCATTTGTATTTGTGTGTACATTATCACTCAAACCTTATGTTTATTAGAAAAATTATAATAATAAAAAAACCTCATAAACAATACTAGAATATAAATATATATATATATATATATAATTTTTTTTTTTTTTTTTTTTTTTTTATTTATTTTTTTTACTTCATTATTCTTTTTCTTTTTTTCACTTTTAGACATGTATTTTTGTCGCAGGTCTGCCATAGAACTTTTTGCCTGCAGTGGCAAAAAAAATTAAAGAATTTTTATACACTACAGTTCAACTCTTTCTTTTTTCTTTTTTTTTTGAAAGAAGTCTGTTCACCAAGGCTACATTTATTTCATCAAAAATACAACAAGAATGATTGAAAAAATGTAATAATGCAATAATGTGAAATTATAACAATGTAAAATAACTTTTATATTTGAATCTAATTTAAAATGTCATTTTGTGATGGCAAAGCTGAATTTTCAGCAGTCATTCATTACTGCAGTGTCACATGATCCTTAGAAATCATTCTAATATGTTGATTTGGTGCTCGAGAAACATTTATTATCAATGTTGAAAACAGTTGTGCTGTTTAATATTTTTGTGGAAATAAGATAAGTTTTTTTTAGGATTCTCTGATGAATAGAAAGTTCAAAAGAACAGCATTTATTTGAAATAGAAATCTTTTGTTACATGAACGCCTTTTAATGTCTATATTTCTTTTAATTTATATAAAAAAATGACTCCAGACTTTATTTCTGGACTGTAATGGTGTTTTGTTCTGTCCCATTAGTTTCGTACTGAACACTACCATCACTGCCGCCCACACGGATCGGATAATCTCCATGTGCTTCAGCTCTTCTGAGGAGACCACCATGCTGGTGACCACAGCAGAAGACAGCCAGTTCAAAGCATGGTGTCAGGGTGCTGACGCAGACACACAACGTGAGTCAAACCCCTCAGACACTTGCAAAGGTGTTAGTGTTGGACTGAGAAGCTAAACACCAAAGGTCACGAGTCTGAATCCAGACATACCTGTCTCACCGCAACATTTCCATTTGTGTTTTAGAGGACCAGAACTTCTGGTCATGTGATTTTGTGGGCAGCTACCATAACCTAAAGCCCACAAACTGCAGTTTCTCAGCCGATAGCTCTCTCCTGGCGGTGAGCTTCCAAGAAGTCATTACCATATGGAGCCCAGACACCTGGGAGATGCTCACCACCCTCTGCCAACCACCTGGAGTAATAAGGTGCGACATGTTGTTATACCACTCAGGGTACTGTAAATGTTCCCTGTCTTCAAAACAGCCAGTCCAAACTCTTTCTAATGCATTTGGAATGGGTTTCTTGAGGTCTTTAGATGTGTTTCCCATTCAGAGTGGTGAATTAGCATTCACTAAACTGTTCACACCGTCTGAATAGTAGTAACTTAGTAATTAAGATTTAGATGGTGGCTAGACAGAATGGGGATTCAGTCCTGCTAAGGAGTTGAGCGCAAGCCAAGTCCTGCAGGGTCAACAGGGACACAGTTTTGCTCCATCATTGCTTTTTTTGCTTTTTTTTTAGGTGCACCTCGAATAAAAAGTTCCTTGTGAACATCAAGGTTCCTCCTAACCTCCCTGTATTGCACAAGCAGTAAATTATAGTTTTTAAAACATCTTTTTTTTTAATAGATATCAGTACCGAAATATTCAAAATGGTTTTAGTTCTAGTTTTCTGCAATATCAGTACACTGATACAAGCTGAGCTTTCTCACTCTTGTTTCTCTCTCCGACAGTAAATGTGTATTAAAAACTCCAGAATTGGTCCTAAAGGAAGTGTTTGCCAAAATATGAAAAATCTGTCAACTATTCACTGTCATGATGATCCAAGAAATAGTTACTTTTGCAAAATCTATTGCAAATCTTCTGGAGATAAATGATAACTTTGTGTGAAGGGCGAATTGAAATTTAGCAGTTATTCACTATAATGTTCACATCTGCCCCAGCTCTCTTTGAAGTATTGATTAGAAAAGTAGCAATGTCCAATTTGTGAACACATTGTTCTTTTGAGTCTGATCTTTTCAGTGTATTGGTTGATCTAAATCTGAGTGATTGGTTCACTAATCAGACTGATTTGGTTCTGGAGTTCAACTCACTTGAGTTTATTGTGCTTTGTTTTTGTAATTGTATGTTAAATTATAACCAGTACATTTTTAACTGTCGTCTTTTGTCATATGATTTGAAGATAACATGATGACAGGTTTTTCTTTAAGTTAGTGTTTTACTGTATCATGAAGCATGGAATGTGCATATGTAGTTATAGTAATCAGGAACTTGCGAGTGCTAAATCTGCTTTGTACAGTATTTCCAATCCTCTCACACTTAATTATTGAGCCATAAAGTTGTGGCCAGCTTTGCACCATGTTTGATTTCATTCATTCTCTCTCTCACACACACACAAAACTGAATCCATTTGATGTCTTGTAGACTTTTGGTGCAATTATAAGACCTCTGGGTATTTAATGTTAATGTTGTTTTAAACTGTTTGTTGCTGTTGTATCAGTTTCTTATTAACAGTAAGGCAACTAATTATCACTCACTGAGACTAATCTGATGAAATATGTAAGTGACATGGGTCTTGCTGATCATGGTGGTCTTTGAGTTGGTGAAACAGACTAAAGCAGCTACTTTGATCCATCAGGGACCTTTGTTTCGGCCGGTTAAGCTGCTCCAAATACTTGCTTGGCGCGACCACCAGCAACCTACTCTGCTGCTGGAATCTCCTCACTTGTGCATGTAAGTAGTCATTAATATTGGTTCATATTTCATATTTGCAGTTCCTCCAAGAATGGTGTTAGTAAACCATAATAACCCTGAAATGGACTGCTTTTATAGTATTTTCATGGGCTTTTTGATCCTTTCAGGATCTTGACAGCTCTTGATTACTGTAAATGTTTGAAAATAAAACCAGTATGCAGGTTTGAAACAACCTGAGAGTAAGTAAATAATGCCAGAAGTTTCATTTTTGGTTGAACTTGTCTTTTTGGTTGAACAGGTTTTATTCGCTGTTTGGTTTTGCAAGGTCAGTTTTATGTAATGTCAAATCTCTTTCACTCAACAGTGGAGTGGAGCACATCTGTGGAAGTTTCCAAGCTGCAGCCAGACCCCTTGTCAGAAAATGTGGCCGCCTTTTCATACCAGTCTAAACATACAGACTGTAAGTGTTTGAAAGGCCATCGCCTCTTGACACGTTCTGCATCTCCTTTGTTTAGCAGTGAACTGTATTTCTATTATTGGGGCTCTTAGTTTGTTTCTTTAATGTATCAAACTTATGCACACTATTTTCTGGTTTCTATACAGTGTTTGTTTTCAAACCCAGTGAGCCGCGGCCTCTGTTCACTAATAAGAACGTGTGTTCAGAGAAGGTACACCGTGCCGTCTTTGTTCCTCGAGAAGAGCCGTTGAACAATTGTGACGAAAGTTCTCAGTGGCTCAACAGATCTCAGCTGTACTTCCTCACCAAAAGCATGGTATTTCAGTGATACTTGTGATCAAACAATGGCCTAAAAACACATGTACACATAACAGTAGTGTGTGTTTTGTTTTTTATTTATTTATTTTTTATGTTTGTTAGTTCCCACACCCATTGAAAACATGGATTGATTTTAAAAGAGTGTTTTTAACTCCTGGAAAAGACATGAACATTAATATTTTTTTATTTTGAAAGCTATATAATTTGTATATTAAAAATTAAGGTTGAAGTTGATTTAGAAAAATATTTTAAATGATAAAATTGTTATTAAATATATAGTCAATTTTTTATTTTATTTATTATTTTACATTATATTAACTTTATTAAATGTAAATATAATATTTAAATATTTTAAATGATATAAATTAAATAATACATTTAATATGATAAATAATAAAGTATATTGAGCTAGATACAGGTTAAATTGCTTTGTAAGAGCAATAATTGTAAACAACTGCATAGTCCTGTTGAACTGTGGGTAGCATGTAAATATGTTCTAATACTATACTGTGCATACGGTGTTCTGACATTTTCACTAAAATGGACTGTATTCAATTTTCAGGATTTATTGACCTTCAGCACAGCAACAGAAGAGGACAGAATGTTGTCTTCAAGTAAACGGGTACTGTTTTTTTTTCTTACACCATCCTTATTCTCACTTATTTAGATGACCCTCAAAGTAACTTTTCTCTTGTGTGTCTTTTGTGCAGCTTGTCATTGATGACAGCGTTGCTGTAACCCCATTTTACCTGCTGTTGGGAAAACACAGACAACAGCAGCAGAAACTCAGCACACAGTCCTATCCAGCGGCTGACAAACCCCAACAGTCACAGGGCTCCGTTTCCATCAAAGAAGTCAGTCATTTCACCTTTGTAGGCTTTCTAGGCTCTCTATTCATTATATTATTTTGTATTTAGTGCTGTCAAACGATTAATTGCGTCCAAAATAAAAGTTTTTGTTTTCATAATATATGTGTGTGTACTGTGTATATTTATTATGTTTATATAAATACACACACATGCATGTAAATATTTAAGAAAAATGTTACTTTTATATATTTATATATGATATAAATGTATACATGTAAATATTTTCAAAATATATGCTGTATGTGTGTATTTATATATACATAATAAATATAAACAATACACACATTATGTAAACAAACTTTTATTTTGGATGCGGTTGACAGCACTAGTTGTGTTATGTTTCTGAAGGATTATGTGACACTCGAGACTGGAGTAATGGCTGCTGCAAATTCCGCTTTGTCATCACAGGAATAAACGACATTTTAAAATGTATTAAAATAGAAAACAGTTATTTTAAATTGTAATGATATTTAGCAATATTACTGGTTCTACTGAAAAATATAAAAAAAATAAATACACTTGTGTATGTTTAGGAATGTATTTCTTGTAACATCTCTTGTTGTTTTTTTTAGTTGTTACACACACCAGCTCATGTTCTACCAGCTGCGTCAGTCCTGTGCTCAATGTTTGTCAATTCCCTCCTGATTTCCAACACTGGAGTCCAGCAAGACCCCCTCAGGTACTTTGTTCACATGCATAAGTATTTATGAATATATATTTTCTTTGAAAGTTCACCACAGTTAACATGCCCACTTCTCAGTTTCCCTTCTCTTTTTTTCTGAGTTATTCTGTAATGCAAGCAAATTTATAATTTTTTTTCTTTTTGCTTCTTCAGGCATGCTTTCAGAGAGGAAATGGAATCTTCAGAGCAGGAAATGGACAGTGAGAAAGAGGAAGAGGAGTCCGAGGAGGAAATGGAGGCATGTGATAGTCAGCAGGAGCTCAGAGTCCAGGGTTCAGTGGATGAGGTGACGCCAAAGCTTTCTAAAGCACAAGAGAGGGAACTGAAGAGGGTCAGAAAGACTGACTTTAGCTGGATGGCTGGCCTCTTTGACTCCAAACCGTGATGAAGCAATTTCACAATCCTGTTAATGTGTGTTGTTGTTTTTTTTGTTTTTTTTATTCTTCCCAACTTGCTTCAGACCCAGACCAGTGGTTTGATGATTCTTTTTGGGACAACAATGCTATTTTGTAACTCTGAATGTTAGTATAATGTTCATCCAATTTGCATCAACAATAATTTATAAAGAAGTTTTTGAACAATGTACTGTGACATTGAATTTATTTCAGTATATTTGTGTATTTTAATGATGAACTTTAATCACTATATACATATATGTATGTGTATATATATGTGTGTATCAATGTATCTTGATCTTGCACTGGAAAACAAGGCAAAAATATTGAGGAGGAACTCTGCTTTTTGCTTTGTGATCCAAAGGTACAGTTCACAATTTTTTATATATATATATAGGTAACATCTCAGTTACTTTGTTATTTTCTTTCTGTGTGCTAATGTAAGCTAAAGACATGGTAAACATTGTAAACCTCAATGTGTTAGAACTGCTTTCCAGGAAATGTATCAAAGGTCATGGTTTTAAAGACTGCTGTTGTACAAAATGAGTTGCTTGGGATGCAAGTTACTTCACGTGTGCATTTCTTTTTGAAACACTAAGGAGAATATCTTATCTTTTACCAGCGACTGGATTTCTAATTCAAGCAAAGTCGAACTTCAGTTGAGCTTTGCTCCTGCTTTGCTGCAGGTTTTAACTGTGCAATCAAATGCATGCTGCCTTAATATTTTTGCCTGATTTACATAGAAGATATTTCTAAGTATTGGTTCTAAAAACACAAAGTTGCATAAAAATTTCAGGCCTAGACTCAGCAGATCGACCTGATTTGCCGCCCACCCAGAAGGGCATGCTTTGTGTTCATCACTGCCTTGTAATCAGGTCGTTCTTTGTCTTTCCTTCTCATGCAAGCCAAAATGAACTCCGCTTTTAGTCAGTGCATTAACTAAAACTCTCTGAAAGGGCCTTTTAGAGAAAATTACCAGCAAACCCTTCTGAGGAATGTGACCCTGTACTATTGCCGCGGGATGTGTTCCAGCTCCTGCCGGTTCACGGTCAACCTCTTGAAATCACCCCTTTACTTATTGCAATCAGTCAAACATTGCATTTGGATACAAATCTGTTTATTTCGATTGGAGTGAGATGCAGTACAAGTCTTGAGTTGTATATTCCCCCTGCAGTGGAGTGTGAACTACAATTATTGCAAGTATATCACACAACAGGAGTATGCTTCCATAAAAAATAATGTATATTTGTTCTTACATTACATTCAACTGGGTTTTAAGTATAATTATTTGCAAAAGTGTTTCATTTTGTAATTGTGTAAAGGGTAATATCTTCTGTGGTGTTACATAGGATGACAAAACTGAATTCAAATAAAACTAGTCAACACAAGAATATAAAAATATTTTACAGGATGTAAATAAGGCTTCACATTCATAGAAGGACAGACAGTATGCACTGAATCAATTAAGTGTTCAAAAATGGATGCTGAGTTTGTAAGGGCCTCATGATATAACCCTGACATGTTAAAATTGCTTATTTAACCAGTGAAATCTTGGCACCTGTGTTTGTGACCAGCTGCACTTCAAACCAGCCATCCACACTGGACTCAATAATCCCTTCTCTGTTCTGTGCATATGGTGGATTCCTGCTGGTGTCCAACATCAATATTACACAACTATTACAAAATACTTCATATATATGTCGAGCCAGCTGTGGTTGTCAAAAGGATATTAGTACCTGAACAATTTTGGCTTGTGTGTCACATAGGCAGGTCTGTAATGTTTATTTTGTACTACGGAATATTAGATTAGCATATGATTTGAATGAAGGGAAAACTGAGGTGTGGCGTTACTTACAGGGCAGTAAAATCACGAAGGTGTTAGAGTTATTAGCTAGTTCTAAAATATGAGAATCATGCAGGACTGCTACTATTTTGTGCAAATATCTTAATACCTGAAGTGTCTTGTTGCGCTTATTGTGTAATGGACAAAGTGTAATCATGTAAAGTGCTGAAACAATCTTTGTAAAAACAAGAATTATGTGCTAAAATCACTTTCAAATCAAACAAGACAAAAACAAATCTAGTACTAAAATCTCTAGTTGCAATGGGGCGAGTGTATCGGGGCCTAATTCTCACACCAATAATATTAGGAATGTTTAACACAAGAAAACAGCTGCAATTCCCTCACTTCCACATGGTGAAAAAAAAATCCACTTTGGTTACATGAACAAACTGTATATGTCTGCATAGGTTTCCAGAAGAGTTATAATAACAGTGTAGCACCACCGAAGCTGAGATACAGAATACTGACTACATGTATATAAATATATAAGCATACCTGAATGAATAACTAGCACACTCCAAATAACTATTAAAGAGACTTTAACCATGGCTTGCAAAAAGCACTGGGGGGAAAGCATTACAAAACTACACTATCTCTAGTAGAGCGCATTGCAAAACGTACATACCTAGCCTGAAGGTTAACTACAACCATAAAATCAAAAAACGAATAAAGTACGTAAAAGTAGAATAAATATGCCCATTTTTGCTTTGGAGCTTTTACAAAAGTGATTGAAGCATATATAGCCCATAAGAACCATAGTTTGTGTTTGCATGTTTCCCCCTATGATTGGTTCTCAGGCAATTTTACAGCACCTTGAACAAAAAGTATGATAGAGAGAAGTACTACATGGTTTTTGGCATACATTTCTATTCTAAGCAACTCTAAGGAGAGCTCCTTCTCGCCTTTGTTATTATAGCTAATGGCAAATACTATATACTCAATGCACAAGCACTACAAGCAGCAAAAGCATGCATGTTAGTAAAACAGATGGAACGGGTTCCTGGCTAGGTTCTTGAAGAACACAGCATGCGATACTCTAGTAAAAGTTAGCCTACGGTCTCTTTAAGGGTTATACAGAGTTTGGAAGTGAGGGAATATTGGGATCAGGCTTCTGCTCGGGTGAACAGAACAGGAAGAGTCGATTCCGGAGGCTTTTGTAGGCAAACCTGAAATACATCATATGTCCCATCGCAACGAAGGAAACCGAGATGATCACGAGAAGGCCAAAGGCCTCTGGATTTGGTGCAAGGATGACCATGATGAAGTGTAGGAGATCAAGAAGATAGTTCATGGAGTTCTGGACACCGTTGATGATGCCTCTCTCGGATTCAATCACATTCTCTTGGATCAGTTGGGTCACGGTCAAATCAAAGGACCAAAGACCTGAAAGCAATTCAGGAGAATTAATTAAAACACATTGTGACGTAAAAGAGCATCAGCACAATTATCACAAACATGACTTCTTGCTTTTGGTCTCAAAGGTTGGCTTTACAACTTTCAGGTGATACGGATATCATCAGTTTCCCCTTGAAGATAACGGAAAATTAGGTCTAAAAACTATTTCTATTGTTTCCTGTTGGTTGCTCATTTACTCACCAATTCTAGCAGCAATGACACCGGCGAAAAGAAGACTGACGGACATGTAGGACTCTACTTGTGGGGCTTCCTCAAAAACAGTGGCGTTGATCTGGATCTGTGGCTCAATTGTAGGAACAAAGGTAGGACTCTCACGCAGCGAGCCACTGTCTCCAAACAGATGCTTTAAGACCTCGTCGAAGGGCGAGACGCTGAGATCAAAAGGGCTGCCAGGAGCGAAGACAGATGCTACGCAGAGTATGAGGCAAGACAGTTGGGCGACTCCAGCGATGAAGCCAGTTCTGATCAGGCCACACTTCTTTCTGATCCAGGTGAAGGCCACAGTTCCACAGATGCCAGATATAGCTGAAGCTCCCATGAGGAGACTGAGCACGGAGCCGTTCAGGCCTTGAGTGTAAGCGTAGCCCGTGGTGATGCAGTCGAAGCCCAGAACGGTCATGTAGAGGAAAGACAGAGACATGCCAGCAAAGAAGATGGATTGGTTGTAGTAGGCCACCCAGCCATCCTTAAAGGTGCGGATGGGCTCTGTCATTTGGTAGCAGCAACTGGTGTTCTTCTTCACCTCAGCGGTTTCATTCATCAGCTGGGAGCCTTCAACTGGACTTTCAATATTTCCAATCTCTGCAACAGTGAAATGAAAAGCCACAAAAGTAAAATGACTGAGTCATAACTATAAGTGGATATGTTACTCTTTTTGTCAGAGTTGTTTCGAAAACTGAATTGTGCAATGAACAGTACTTTCCGCAAACAGGGTGCAAAATAGGATCTAAAACTATTAAGAAAATAAATGAATGTTCTTAATCTTCAAAATTTGTCAAAAAAGGAAGAAAAGAACTAATCCACAAATGCTGGTTTATTGTAAGTAAAAATCTTTAAAAAAAAACTTTAGTAATATGGTTAGATTGTGGAGGTTGACATGCTGTGAACACTACATTTTGAGTGACTTATTGATTAAATGGATAATTTACTTCCAGGGTGTCACAATTTTAAAGGGGTCATATGATGCGATTTCAAGTTTTCCTTTCTCTTTGGAATGTTACAAGCTGATTGTGCATAGATAAGATCCCCGAAGTTGCAAAGACCAAAGTCTCAAAACTAAAGAGATATACTTTATCAAAGTTAAGACTCTGCCAGGCCCCCCAAAACGGCTCATTCAAACACGCCCCCACATGTCTACGTCACGATGTGGAAATATTTGCATAACGCTGCCCAAATGTGCACCCGAGGAAACGCGTGGTTTCAGTAAACGCAGTAGTGTTGATGCAGCTGTGCCAGGGAGATGCTGTGCTTCTGTGCAAGCAAAAGCACTTTATTTGGCCTTCTGACAGTAGATGCATTTAGGAATCATTAAGATTACTTACAATAGAACAGCACAACCCAAATGTTATCACAACGCATTTTATGGACGACCGTTTCGTGAACCTAGGAGAGGAGGTATTCTGACTTTGCTATGACAATCTGGCGCTTCTGAATCAGCGACTGTGTATGTTTTGTTATTAGTTTAAGTATTTGCTATTGACTGTTCAAATGTGTGTGTGTGTGTGTGTGAGTGAGAGAGAGAGAGAGAGAGAGAGTGGGTGGGTCACATCACAGTGGAGTACAGCTGTCTTAATTGCGGCTTGTGTGCAAATACATATGAGCTTCATCACTGCGTCTGTCACGCGACTCTGTTCCACTCTCGGGCTTGAACTGATGGTAAAACTACGGACATTATTAACTGTCTTTACATTTATTTTGAAAGCTGAAGCTCGCGATTATGGAAAGGGGCGTTACATTTCCGACGAGTGCTTGGGGTGTTCGGCCAATCACAATGCACTGTGCTAGTTGGCCAATCAGAGCAGACTGCGCTTGTCGGAAGGAGGGACTTTGTAGAAAACGAAGCGTTTGAGAAAGGCGAGGCATAGAGGAACTACAATAATGTACCGTATTTGAAAAATAATGTGTTTTTTGAACATTAAAGCATGTCAACATATTCTGTTACACCAAATACACAAAATAATGATCTTTAAAAAAGCATCATATGACCCCTTTATGTAATTTAAAAATTTTTGTAATGGGAGAAAACCAATAGGTAACAGGGTTGTGCACAAAGTGAGGCAGGTGAAAATCAGTGTTTTAAGGCAGATTAATATCGCATACTTCTTATGTTATGTTATCTTAATCTTACGTTAGATAATAGTCTAACACATCCAAATGTGCTCACTACAAAAACCACTGGATTTTGTCTGTAATACTTTATAAAAAAAAAAAAAAGTATTGGGACTCTATTTGTGGAAAGTGCCAGAGAAGGTTATGGAATTACAAACCTTTTTGTACGTTGAGATGCTTCAGCTCTTGGTCATCAGCATCCTTCTGTCCTGCCTTGAAGGCAAGTGCTGGAGTCTTCTGATAAACCTTCCAAAGCAGGAAGTACTCCAAGCACATGGAGAACAGGTTCCAGCTTGAGATAAAACCACAGCCGATGAAATGGGAGCCAAATGACATGATCTGGCCCACAAGCATTGGAGCCAGAATGTTGGTTAACTGGTCGATTATTCTTACAGTTGCATTCATATCTAACAAAATAGAAATATAGAAAACAAAAGGTAGTGTTAAAAACTGATATATTCTGATCTCTTATGCTCACCAAGGCTTCATAAATGTAATAAAAAAACAGTAATATTGTAATAAAGTGGATATTAAATAACAATTTTCTATTTTAATATATTTTCGAATGTAATTCATTCCTGTGATGGCAAAGCTGAATTTTCAGCAGCCATTACTCCAGTCTTCTGTGTCACATGATCCTTCAGAAATCTTTATAATATGCTGATTTGGTGCTCAATAAACATTTTTGCCATTAACAATGTTGAAAACAGTTGTGCTGCTTAATATTTTTGTAACAAATGTATTCACTAGTCACTTTTGATCAAATTAATGTGTCCATGCTGAATAAAAGTAGAGACTTCTTTCAAAAAAAAAAAAGAAAAAGATTGTGGCTATTGGGTTACTGAGGTTACTGGGTTCACTAGGTACATTGATGGGTTTAAAATGAGAGTCATAAGGACAGACAGCTGATGTAAGCACTCAATAAAGATAAGATGACTGATGGAGTTGTAATGTATTTTATGATTTTTCCTCAACTAAGTGAAATGAGTTTTATAGACAATACAGTGAGCGAATAAAAAAAAAGTATTTGAACACTTAAGTCACGTTCAATTACATACAAATATATATAAATACAAAATTATTTTACTAAAGTGTGTTTGATTTCAAAATAAAGACAAAATGATTTGCACTATTTTAGTTGTCAAACCTATAGTGGAACAAGTCTATAGTTAATGTGATGAACTACAGTTTCGTTTACTCTGCTAGGAACTGACTTTATAAATCTACTTAAAACCACCAAGTTTTTTTGGTGGTAACACTTTAGTATAGGGAACAATTCTCATTATTAACTAGTGGCTTATTAGCATGCCTATTAATAACATATTGGCTGTTTATTAGTACTCACAAAGCATATATTCTGTATGACCATATTCTACATCCCTAATCCTACCCAATAACTAAACTTAACAACTACATTACTAACTATTAATAAGCAGCAAATTAGGAGTTTACCGAGGCAAAAGTCTTAAAAGTTAATGGTTTGTTAATAGCAAGAATTGGACCTTAAAATAAAGCGTGACCTTGTTATCTAATGGGATGAAGTTGATAAATTTGAAGTTTTGTCCAAATATTTTTTTGGGCCACTGTAATGAACATTAAAGTAGGTGAAACATTCCACATCCTGACCTGCCAATTTGCTCCGATCATCTCCAGCCACAACCACAACCCAGTCCCTCTGGATGGTGATGGACATAGCTGTGCTGGCCAGGTTAGCGATGTTAGCAATGGTGATGACCATAATGTAGCATGTAGTCTGCAAATGACAAAGAACATAATCAAAAATAAGTGTAAAAAATAGCAGCAAATATTATTTGTTGTTAGTCCACTGCCATAAAAAGCTTGACTTGATTTTCAGGAACAGTCCAGTACAGAAAATGGTTCATTGAACGAGTCCCATTTTGTCTGCTCTATGGGTTCTCGACCTCAGTGACACCGGGACAAACAGCAGGTTTTGTTTGTTATTGTATATGTAAAGTTAAAGCCTTCCAGCCCTTTAACAGACTCAAAGGACTAATATTGAGCAAGCAACATGCTTTCTGCTCACATGACAACCCTGGATTTTGCTGACAGCACTTCACCACCGTTTTGTTATCAAGGTGTCATGTTTCAGTAGCATGAGCTTAAGTTGAGTCCGTGCAGAAAAAAGAAGGGAGCTGTATGTTTTAGATGACATTACCTCCTATATAGGTTAGAAATTATTGAAAAGTTTGAAATAACTGAATATCCTGTTATAAGGAGATTATTTGCCACTGCCAGCTATGAGAAAAACCTTTTTTTCCAAACATTTTAAACAGCGAGGCAAATTTAGAGTGAAAACATTTGCATAAAAATGGAGCAAAAACAAAGCTGGAGGCCACCGACAACTGCAGCAACTTCTGCTCTTGGAAACGAAGACTTTCTTTATTAGTACATACATCTATATCAGTTCTGAGTGCTTTTGGAGAACTATTTCCACATTTATCAAATACTGATGAATAGTGTCAGAGTTTTACTAGGAAGCAAACTGTCACGTCTTTTTAAATACTCACCAGCAACCATCCATTGTACAAGGTAGTAAGCTGTACTTTAAACTGGAAAACGGCCATCAGAAGGACACCACAAAGAATGACAGCACTGTTCTGGACAACTAAAGACATCTGCGCCACTGAAATTGAGAAAGATATCCAGACTCAGTAAAAATTTTGGAATAATTGCCATAATCAAATGAGAACTGATGCATGCTCTCAGAAATGTGTCAGATTGCACAATAATTCTGCATGCTCTGTGTTTGGAGCTTTGCCATATTTACCCTTCAGTCTGGGGTTTTTGTCCACCCAGTCACCAATAATAGCGCCCAGTAAGAGGACGGACCCCGCAACCACCAGTCCATACACGGCTGTCAGGAGTAAACTATTGCCATACAGCTCCACCAGAAACACAGCCACAGCAAAATTCCACATCCGATCCCCCTGTAACATAATGACACAATGATCATCAGTCAAATAATACTGTGACTGAAATATCACTGTAGTTTTATGGGGTTAATGCAAAATAATTAATTGTCATACGTATTTGGCAGCTTATTAGCTGGTATGGATCAATATCTCTATATAAGACAACATTAATAAAAAATATATAATGCACATAATATTCTGTCTGTATAATGTAATAGATATCTATGTGTGTATACGTATTGTGTGTGTGTTTGTGTATATACACATACTTATACTTATGTATATGCACATACATGTTAAAACATTTATAATATGTGACCCTGGACCACAAAACCAGTCTTAAGTCGCTGGGGTATATTTGTAGCAATAGCCAAAAGTACATTGTATGGGTCAAAATTATCCATTTTTATTTTATGCCAAAAATCATTAGGATATCAAGTAAAGATCATGTTCCATGAAGATATTTTGCAGATTTCTTACCGTAAATGTATCAAAACTTCATTTTTGATAAGTAATATGCATTGCTAAGAACATCATTTGGACAACTTTAAAGGTGATTTTCTCAATATTTTGATTTTTTTGCACCCTCAGATTCCAGATTTTCAAATAGTTGTATCTCAACCACATACTGTCCGATCCTAACAAACCATTCAATGCAAAGCTTATTTATTCAGCTTTCAGGTGATGTATAAATCTCAATTTCGAAAAATTGACACTTAAGACTGGTTTTGTCGTCCAAGGTCACATATATATGTTTTAGAGTAAAATCAATGACATTTCTGATCTTCAAATGGTCACTCTGCTGTCATAAAAAAAGTCTAATTTACCTGATTTTAAGAGAAAATAGAGGAATTGAACTCTTCAGTGAAAGGGGAAAAAAATTAAAGAGACACAATAAAAGGGATTACCTATCTATCTATCTATCTATCTAAAATTTAAATACAATATAAAAATGATATGCAAAATCAAAAATGAAATATAATAGTAAAATATATAAAATATAATAAGATGTATGCAACATATGCAAATAAATATATATAGTTCTCTTGTTTTGTTATTGTCACTGACGATCAAAAAAAAAAAAAAAAAAGACGGGCTGTCAAAGCACAGATCCTAATGCAAAGAGACTCTCACCCATGTTGACAGGGCATGTCCGAGGTAAATGAGGAATTTCGCAGACTTGAAGAATTCGCCAACTCTTTCTGAAAAGACAAAAATTCAAGTGCAAGATTATTTATTATTTTGATCAAGCCAAAGACGCACTTCTTATAGGCTATTTCGCAGCACTGGCAAACAAATTCGTAAAACACTTACCACAGCAAGGTTTTTTAGATGCAGCGTTGTCCATTGTGCATTGAAAATCGATTGTATTTGTTCGGTTCTATTTGTTAGGATTTAAATGCCTTTGTATTGTTCAGGTTGAACAAGAAAAGTAAATCCTCGCTTCAATTGTTTCCTGCGCAAAAACACGAATATTTCCCTTCTCTCCTCTCCACACTTAGCTATCACTGTAGCTGAAGTCGGAGAGAAATAACCTCTTCTAGAACGACTAAATGTGTAAAAACATATAACTCCCGAAAGGGCCAGACCCGCGCTCACGGACGCAGCCGAGCACCGTGTTTACCACACAGCCCTCCGAGCAGACCGCTGCTAATATACTGCGATAATAGACTCCGCCTCTTTTGCGCTCAACAAAGACAGAACCAGTGTTTCCGTGACACAGCAACATATTTAATAACATGAGCATGTATAACAAGGTCAAAATCACGATTCTTCGAAATACAGCTAAAATAAAAATATAAATACGCTAAAATATAAAACCTATAGCATGTTATATTATGGGAGACGGGGCTAGTATGTTTGTCTCTCCAGAAGTGCCTTTTACAAGATTTCAAACACCGCGTTTAATTTATGTTTTTGTGAATCCAAAGTAAGATTTAATGCTTAATATGTGCTGTAGCTGTTGGTTAAGTGAACAAACTGAAAGCACAACAGTAAGATAGGCTATAACAAAGTAGGCTATTGGGGTATGTTATCACAAAATGTAAACATGTTCAGTATTTTCATGGGTATTAATGCAAGAAATGTTTAATTAATATTTAAGTAATCATTAATAGTAGTATTATTACTATGGTTTGATGTGTGTGAGAACTAGCCCCAGGCTACATATAATATCGCCACAACACTACATAATAAACTATTTTTGTGTCTTTCAAATTATACAGGCCTATTAATTATCATTCAATTGGTATGCCATTAAAAACCCATATCAGTATCAACACTACTCTTAGCATCAGATAATCTCATGTGTCACCTTGACATGCTTTGATGGGTGTTCTGTTGGACTCGAGGGCCTAAATGGTGCACAGTACATCTCTGTCAATATGAAATTTTACGATACAGGCATTGATGAACAGTAGAGTTTACATAAAATCAGTGTAAATTTTTTCTTATATAGATAGATAGAAAGATGGATGGATGGATGGACAGACAGATAGATAGATATTTTGATTTTATTTTCAACTTGCAATCAGCTCTGGAAGTTTTCTTTCACGCTGTACTGAGTTGCAGTTTGGATCAATGACAGCTATTTCCCAACAGCTTGGCAGTGAATGGCTCTTCCCAATAGTATTCAGATGTATTCTATTCAGGTCAGTGCTTAGTGTCAGTGGTAACATGCAGCATTTGAGCACAGAAACAAACATAATGTGAAATTGTAGAAAAGTAGAAAAATAGTACAAATATACAGTTATTTAAAAAGCTATGTTTGTCCAGAAACTCGATTTTGACTTCTGCTTTTGGTTTGAAGGAAAGTTGCTTTATTACATTCTATTTCACTCACTTCTCCAACCCAATTATTGCATAACCATGAGAGACTCAAAAGAGTGTATTTCAGTTTCTTATAACTGATAGTATGAGTGGATGTTCTTCATTTAACATTGGCTATGCAGAAGCTCATAGCATGTTTTTTTTTTAAATATATATCTGTTTGTATTTCCATTTTTTTTTTTTTTGATAAGATAATTCATAAAAAGTGAAGTAATGCTTTGCTCCGTTTGGTTATTTTTAAGTAATAACATGATGCAGTGATATGTCACATTTAATCACATAACAAACAGAGAGGATTGTGTCGTTATGCCTTTTTGTTAGTGGTTTTCATATTTGTTTGCTGCAGTATTTGCATGGAATGACAAAGCAACATATACTGGTTTTGGGCTTGATTAAAAAGTATGACGATTATGAACCATCCCATTCACAGAAAGCTCAAAGCTGAGTCATGCTGCACAGAACCATCCTCTCCACAGAAATTTGAGACATGGAACCAGATTACTCAGGTCACAGACTTGGTATTGTTTTCTATCACTCTGTTGGTTTCATAACACGACAATGAGCTTTACACCTTGCTTTCTCATATTATTTACATCTACATTTAATCACACATCAATAAAATGAAATAATCTCACTGTAAAAAGTGATAAATTGACTTAACTTAAAAAAATTCAGGAAAATTCAGGTTGTCTTAAAATGAGTTAAGTGAATTGTCAAGTTCACTTAACTTTTTTTTTTTAATTATTATTTACTTAATCATTTTAAGGCAACAGGTTTACTAAATTTTTTTAAGTTAAGTCAACTTATCACTTTTTACAGTGCTGACACTCTACTATTGACTTTTTTATTTTTTTATTTTTTTATCAAACTACACAGCAACAATATTCAGGCTATTTAATGGTTGTCAAGATGGAAAACACATAATTGTGGAAAACATTAAAATCAGCAATTTCAATTAAACTTGGTTTTCTTTTTTCCAACATATTTAGTAACCCTGGACATTGACAGTTTTTCGTCTGATAAGGATCCAAACTTTACACAGGTGTCTAGAATCAATACAGGAATATGCAGAGTTCGCTTACTGCCGTGACCATGACTGAACCCAAACAAACTAGTGTGTTTGTGATATTAGAGGTGGAAACACACAAGTAAACACTGTCCATGTGATTTAACACTTAAGCCTTTCATGAGTGACCACACATTTCAACAGAACTGTAAAGCACAGGGGCTAATGCACAATCAACAGGACCACAAACACAAACACTGTAATTCAGTAAATGCAGGTTTTTAGTGTCATGAATGAGGTTAGTAGTTTACGAAACTGGAGAGTGGGATCTAACTGGTATTAAAAATAGGAATGATTAACAAAACCAATGGATTCTATGTTTAGCGCAACAGATAACAGGTTAAAATGACTTCTAGGTGCTTGCTTTTAATATCTGAATAATTAAGTGCACATCTAGTGTGTACTTGCAATGACTCAAATCTTAAAATATAGTTTGCCTGTACAATGCATCAGACAGTTTTTGATCAGACATTAGGGATTTATTTTTGTTTGTTTTCTGGTCCCACCAAACAGTTGAAAAGAGCACAAACTTCAAATAATATTTTCAAAAAAGTATAGGCTATAATGACTGTATATAGTATATTTGTGTTGTGAAAATAACAATACAATTAGAAAATGAGAAAACAATTATCTCATTTATTTATTTTTTGTCTGTATACCATTTCAGATGGTTACTATTTACTATTTTTCATAGTGTGATATTTGATGAATTGAATTAAAACTAGCTGGTGTCAGTATGACCTGCAAATATTAATTATAATAATAGTATCTGCAACCCACAACAACAAAAACATCTTTTTCTCCCCAAAAGACCTTCTACTTATTTGACAGGTACTGAAAATTTGTTTATTTAACCATCTTGATAAAAACTGAATCATAAAGTGTCTTTTGTCTCAATGTCAAAAGTGTTACAAAACCTTTTGTTATCACAAGCGATGACCCCATGGATCAGGATTCTGGATTTAGGATTGTGGATGTTGGGTGTTGCTGCAGAAATAAGCAAAAGGCTCCATTGTACCCTAAATACTACACATTTTTAGAGTAAGACAGTAAAAGCCGGTCAGCTTTGACTTTTTTTTTACTTTTTACCCCTCAAGGTTAAAATGCAAACAATGTGCTTTGACATGTTTTGAGCAAAACTCTCCAGTTACAGGGAAACAAAAATATTTGGCTAAGTATGTCATGTACGCCAAGAGTTATGATATCATGTTCATTTTTTAAATACCCCCTCAAGTATGGTAGGAAATCAGATAGTATCAGATAATCTAGACATCAGCTGTTTTGGTGGGTGTGAAATTTTCTAAAATCTGTTTGGATGTATAATGCTATATATTGATCTATATTGTCAATACATGAATATATACATTTCAGGGATGTGTTACAAAACCTTTTGTCAGCACAAGCAATGGACTCGTAGATCAGGATTCTGGATTTAGGATTGTGGCTGTTGACTATTATTTAGTGTCGTGGAAGAAGACAGCAAAATCTTGTCAGCTTTGACTATATTTTTTTCCTTTGAAGGTTAAAATGCAAAAATGTGCTTATAGCAAACCTCTCAACAGTTACAGTGCAACAAAAATATTATGTTTTGGATAAGATGTTGCGTACAGCAAGAGTTATGTAATCATGTTAATTTTTTTAATCCCCCCTTAAGTGTGGTAGGATACGAGAAAGGATAGTGTCAGATAATATCAGATTTTATTTTGCAACAGTAATATTTAGTGGCTATTTAATAAGTGGACGTGGTACACTAAGAGTTATTATATGAATTATTTTTGTCCACCTTCAAGTATGGTAGGAAATCAGATAGGATAGTATCAGATAATAGTTTCAGACAGATATCAGCTGTTTGGTGGTCAAAAGCCTTTTGCATTTGACCTATCTGTGCTGTTATTTTTGCCAATTTACATTGGCACACTGTTTTTCTAGACACATTACCTGTATTTAAACCATCCAGTCTCTCATACTCATTCATTCACATTTCTTTGTTTCCAGTCTCTTGTATTTTTTTTTATTTATTTATTTTTTATTAATGCTTGAACAGACAGTACAAGAAGAACATAGTCAAGGGATCACATACAAATCCAAAAAATAATGACCAATAGTTATAAATTAAACATAAATGACAAACACACACACACACATACATTTTAATAAAATAAAAATTGTTACAAAAAAAATAAAAATAAAAAAAATAAACAAGAAAAGAAATAAAACCATCAGATGTGAATGACATTACAATGACATTGCAAAAATATACAAACAAATGTACATAAGGAAAGCATCTAAATACAAGGATTTTCTTTACATACCTCTGTATAATATTTCAGAAATCTTAGGGTTTTTTTTTTTATAAGATGAAGAGATTTTAGAAGTGAGTTTAATTCAATTTTAAAAAGGGGATAGGATGGATAACTATTTGCAAATTTTTGTTTGTGAATGAAAAATTTACCATATAAAAGGAAAAAATTAACAGTATGTTCCAGGGGTTTATTTTTAGTATTATCATAATAAAAAATAATGTCTTTTAAACTAAAAGAATGTACAACATCGGCAGAATCAAATATATGAGAACCTAGGTCAGACCAAAATTGCTTGGATATAGGGCATTCAAAAAACAGATGTACTAATGTCTCCTCTGCTTGTTTGCAAAAAGAACATGAGCTGTCAATGTCCAAATACTTAGAAATATTAAAATTAACAGGATATATTTTATGTAAAATTTTAAAATGTGTTTCCTTTGCCTTATTAGAAATACAATATTTCCCAGGTAAAAGCCAGGATCTTTTCCAGTCTATATCATCAACCAAGGACCTCCAGTAGAACTTTCCTCTTGAAGAAATTTTCCTTTTAAACTGAAAAATTTGGCACATGCCTATTATTACATTTCTTATCTAACAGATCAACACCTTCCAACAGCAAAGTAGATTGAGTAACACCTGAACTCCTTGGATTAAATAAAGAGTGACTGTTAACAAGGTGAAGTAATCCAGGTGAAATTGCTTTAACCACTTTATTAAATTCTTTTGGAGGAGTCGGGAAACTATGGTATCTCATAAATTGCTCATAAGAGAGAATATTTCCCGAGTCATCAAATAAGCAAAGGATACAATTAATATTATTTTGAAACCACCTGGGGAAAAATAATGATTTATTTCTGATGGTAATATCCTTGTTATTCCATAAACATGTTCTATGGGGTGAAAAACTGTGAACATAGCAAAGCTTCCAAGCAAGGAGACACTGCTGATGAAATTTGGACAAAGCTATAGGTAGCTTAGAAGGTAGATAGTTACATTTCAAAGGAAAGGCTACCAATTTTATCAAAAATATGGTTGGGGATAAAATACCAAATGGATTTAGGATTAGCTAGACATCTTTTAAGCCAATTAATTTTAAAAATATTTACTGTGTCAGAAAAATCTAAAAAATCAATATCCCCATCTGCTCTACTATTAGAAAGCACTTCCTTTTTTAATTTATGAGGTTTATTTCTCCAAACTAATTTTAAGAAAATACTGTTAATTTCTTTGGCCAATTTATTCTCAACAAATAAAGATAGAGATGGATATACAAAATGAGAAAGACCCTCAGCCTTGGACAATAGCACTCTTCCATATAAAGATAGGTCCCGTTGTAGCCAGGAATTAAGAATGTTTTTAGATTTGACAATCCTGGACGAAAAGTTCAAGTGCTGTCTTGCCAGAAGATTTTTGGTGATATAAATGCCTAAATATTTAACCGTGGATTTAATAGGAATATTTTCTATGGAGTTATTATTCAAATCATGAACAGGCAATATCTCACATTTTGAGATATTCAATTTTAGACCAGAAGCACAAGAAAAATTGTATATTAAATCTAGAGCCTTTGACACCTGCGATTCATCCTTTAGAAACAATGTGGTGTCGTCCGCCAATTGTGAAATCTTAATTTCCCTCCCTAAAACAGAAATTCCTTTTAATTCTTGATTTTGAACAATATTTAGGGATAATAGCTCTGTAACTAATAAAAATAAAAAAGGAGAAATTGGGCAGCCCTGCCTAACACCACACAGTATATCAAATCTATTAGAGGTATTAAAATGTATGACAACAGAACTATTGATTCCATTATAAAACATAGCAATAGTGTCAACAAAGGCATTCCCAAATCCAAACAACTTTAGAGATTTTAAAAGAAACTGGTGCTCAATCGTATCAAAGGCTTTGTAAAAATCAAGAAAAAGAATAAGACTATTTGAGTGCACAGAATCAGCATAATCAAGCAAATCCAAAACTAATCTTATATTATTGGATATATGGCGGCCCTTTAAAAAACCAGATTTTCCAGTCTCTTGTAGCTTTCTTGAAATGGCAATGATTTCGTAAACACTTGCGTGACGTACATTTAAAGCGTCGCTGTCTGCATTCCCGCATACGTCACTCGTGTTCGACGAACGAGCCGCTTGCATGTGGAAATGTTTCCTTAAATCATCCTAAGCCTTTTGATATAAAATGTCCTCTAAAAACAGCCAGCGAACGGAACCTGGAGCTCAAGAAGAGCGCGCACAAAAAGAGGAGCTGAACAAGAAGGTTTCCTATCAAAAATATTTTGTGTAGCCTGTCATAATCATAACTTTATGATAAGTGGTCACTATTACAGTACGTTTAGCACATTTATGTTTTCAGTTAATAATCGCAAACATGTACGATTCATTCACAGATAAAAGAGCAAAAGATTGTTGTTGACGAGTTGAGCAATCTGAAGAAAAACAGGGTATGTATGTCGTCTTGTTATATTAATAATAAGTCTGTCATATGGGTCATTCTACATTTGGAGTAGCAGATGCTGTCACTCAATTATAGATGACAAAAACAAACTGCAGTTTACACAGCTTCTATAGAAGACCATATATTATGAAAAACACTTTAAATTGTAACCTGTAATAGTACAATCAATAATTTTAGAAATTAGTATTGAAGTTTCTTCATTTTGAAAGCAGGAGAATATGCTTGTTGCTGCTTCATAATACTTTGAGACATTTTTCCAATTAAAGAAATGTAATGAAAGTAGTAAAAATAAATAAAATAAAATAAAATGTAACCTTTATGTTGGTACACATACAAGCTATTGCTATTTTCCAAAACACTGTGATTCAGATAATACATTGTCATGTTTTTTTTTTTGCATGTAATAACATGTAAGTCATATCAAAGTGTACCTCAAGGTCAGTAGTCTTCATGGCATACTTTTAGATGAAGAGGATAGGACTTAGTTTCTAATTATAATGACTCATATGTTTATGTAGATTTTCTAGTATATCATGTTCTAGTACTCATAAGCTTATTTTTACAGAGAGTGTACACCCAGCAGCCCAACAGCAATATATTCTTTCTGGCAGATAAAGGAGAGGCTCTTAGCGCTTGTAAAAGTAAGATTTATAAATAATGAATCATAAGTGACAAATATAAATCATAAATAATAGTGCTTCCTAATACAGCCATCATCTTGTCTCTTATAGAGGATCTGGATAACATGAGAAAAGAAAATCAAGATATATAGTGCCTTGAGATCATGTGTGGGATCTGCTGTGTGGTCAGTTTGACCAAACCGCATGATCCACTGGATAAGCATGTCCATGAAAATCTCAAACACAGAGGGCCCAACTCTAGCCAGGACATTACAGAAACAATCTCAACCTGCAGTCTCCTGTTCTCTGCACATGTGCTTCACATGAGAGGTTGTCTGACACCTCAGCCTCTTCAAGATGATAATGGAAATATGCTTCTCTGGAATGGAGAGGTATTTGGAGGCCTGAGAGTAGATCTGGGAGAAAATGACACCAAAGTTGTTCTCCATCACCTGTCAATGGCGCAGTGCGCCTCAGATATAGTAGCTTTACTATCACAACTCAAAGGACCCTGGGCCTTTATATATTACCAAAAAGTAGAGCACTGTATCTGGTTTGGGAGAGACTTTTTTGGAAGAAGAAGTCTGCTTTGGAAATTCGATCCTGAAACAACATCTTTCACACTTTCATCAGTTGCTTCCCTGCCAGTAGATAATATTCAGTCCCAATGGCTGGAAGTACCACCTAGTGGAGTGTACAGGTTTGACCTAACGGACTCTTCACCTCTAGGGACATTTATATTTGACCTTTATCCATGGGACGAAGAGCCAAATGAATTGAAATGCGAATGTCTTCCCAGATCTGTCTCTGTAAACATAAATAGTTCCGGACTTTATCTGACCTCCCCTATTTGTCCAATGAACACATCCATTTCATCACTTACAACTGAACAAGATCAGAATGTTTCTCAAACTTCTGTTGAAAATCTGAAAGAATTCCTTACAAACTCTAAAAAGAAAGCAATGGTTAGCGCGCTCATTGACGTTCTAAGTGAGGCAGTCCATAAGAGAGTACGGTACCTACCTACTCAAGATGAATTGGCGATCCCCTTGAATCATACGAAAGCTGATATTGCCATTCTTTTCTCTGGGGGAATTGATTCAATGATATTAGCTGCCCTTGCTGATAGGCACATACCTGCAGACAAACCTATTGACCTTCTCAATGTTGCTTTCAAAATCCAAGAAGGAAAAGTGCCTCCCAAGTCTTTAAAGAAAGGGAAAAATAAGAAGAAAGACTGTGATGCTGATAAAATGCAACCGGATCAACAGAGCTTTAACTGCTTTGATGTGCCAGACAGAATAACTGGTAGAGCTGGTCTGCAAGAACTAAAAAATCTCAGTCCAAAGCGCCAGTGGAACTTTATCGAAATTAACGTAACTCAAGAGGAGCTTAAAGAAATGCGACAGAAACGCATTTGCCATTTAGTGCACCCTTTGGACACTGTTCTGGATGACAGCCTTGGATGTGCCATCTGGTTTGCTGCAAGAGGAATAGGAGTCATAAATGAGGGTGTTGAAGAATTTTATACTTCAGAAGCAAAGGTAACTTTTAGTTTTTTGAGTTTGCACTTGAATTAAGTCTCAATGAAAACTTGATGTTAATGTAAATCCTAGGTCACACTCTATACAAATATTCCTCTTCTCGCAGGTGGTTTTGACTGGCATTGGGGCAGATGAACAGCTGGCGGGATACTCCAGACACAGGGTACGTTTTAAGAACTCAGGACTGGAAGGACTCATCAAAGAGCTGGCTATGGAACTGGGACGAATATCCTCAAGAAATCTTGGAAGGGATGACCGAATCATTGGGGACCATGGAAAAGAGGCCAGGCAAGAATTACACTTTGCAGCTTAAAGAATATTTAAGGTTAAACCAAACATTAAATGCTGTGGTATTGTACATAATACATTTATTTCTTTTATCTCAGATTCCCATACTTGGATGAAGATGTAGTCAGTTTCCTTAACGGACTACCTTTGTCGGAGAAGGCTGACTTGTCTCTACCTAGAGGAGTTGGAGAAAAGCTATTACTGAGGTTAGCAGCTGTTGAGTTAGGATTGGGACTCTCTGCTCTCTTGCCTAAGAGAGCCATGCAGTTCGGTTCCAGAATCGCCAAGTTAGAGGACAACCATGAGAAGGCCTCGGATAAGTGCAAAAGGCTTGTCGCTACATAATTTAATATTCTGACAGTTGTCTTTTCTGGTTCTGTTCTTTTTAATATGAACATACTCCTTAAATGATTGGTTTGGGGCATTGGGAATGAGTACAACTAACCCATTTATGGCAATAAGTCACAAAAAACAAAAATTGAAAGCCAGTTTTATTCTGAATGTCATTACATGTTTGTACTACATTAAATAAACAGATGGATTTTGAAGTTGGTTCTTGAAGTATTTGTCACATTCTATGTATGATGGAAGATTTCCCACATCAAATCGACCAGATATCCTGTGCACATACACAGGCCTTCTAAAATAAACAGAGTTATAAATGTCACTGAAAGTCATTGAAAAAACACAATGCTATATTATATGCACATAAGTAACCTTAATATGAGCCATGAAAGAAAGGTCCCTGGTGCATCCTGGTCTTCAATGGGTGCATTCTGCATGGAGAAGAGTTACATTAAAAAAAATAACACGATCAATAACAGCTAAATAAATATAGATAAACTGTACCTTCTTCTCACTAAGAAAAATGTCCAGAAGTGGAAGTGAGCTTCGTGAAAACAAGTAAAAGCAAGGACACTGCAAAGCAAGGACAACGCATTAAAGATATTGACTCTAATAATGAGGAAAAATAGTACTGAAATATCATCTTGTATCAATACAAAAGAAAACATACTGCATTACGTGAACTTGTTTCACTCAAGAGAGGTTTTTCCATCATACACTGTACTTTAAGGTCCTCATCCAACTCCAGAATCCCGTATTTGGATGTTTCTGAAGGTGGAAATTATATAATAAAGGTTTTCAAAATTAGCGCCCATGTGTTTAGCAAAGTTAAAAAATATTGTTCTGCTTACCCTCATCCTTGCATTGGTATGACAGCACTAGGTTGCTCTCTTTGTCTTTATTTTGCACTTCAAAGAACCTCTCGGTGAATTTCCTCAGGCTGAAATCCTCTTTGAATAAAGTATCACTGCAAAATGAAAAAATAAGCTTTTTCTCAGTTTAAAGCAGTTTCAAACATTTCCCTTATTTAATCTGATGCTGGTTATACCCTCCGATAACTAGTAAGTGGTCATCCACAGCACACAACTTGACCGTCAATTGAAGACAGGCAACAGCACCATGTCTGTCCTGCAGAGACAATTCAAAATTAAATATTATATTCCACGTTCACAAACCGCTTCATTCCATAATGCTCACCTCATTTCTTCTTGTACCATCATTTATGATTGTAACATTGGGGAATTCTCGAGCCCACTGCTGGAATGCTTCATGGTAAAGATCATTGGTCTGTTCAACAGATTATACAATTTATTATTTTGTCAAAAGTCAAACACTATGACTGTAAAAGCTCAATATGGTCATATATATATATTTAAAAACTAAATAGGTATTCTGCACTCACAACCACATAAACTGTGTCCACACATCGTGTTTTGGTCAGTGCCTGAACCCAGTGTGAGATAAGTGCACATGGACCAACATGAAGCAGCGGCTTTGCAATGCCGCCCAGATGCTTGAAATTCCCAGTAGTGTCATTCTCGATATCCCTTTGCAGTCTTGTTCCATAACCTGCAGCTAAAATAACAGCTTTCATTGCCAGCTGAAAATGAAAGTGACAACAGCTCTTATCAGCATGTGATTTTAAATAAGTTGCTATAACCGTAAAGTTGTGCACTTTCGAAGGGTTTCGCCAAGATCGTTTTCTGGGCAAAGGTAGGGAAGCTGTATGTTGTTCAGTCAGACCCGCACATGCGCAGTACTTGCAACAACGTTTTCAAAGCACTCCTTGCAAACATCCGAGAAACCTACTTAGCTCATCATGAATATTAATTACGTAACGAGACGCTCCAGGCATACGCACTACCGGCACATCCGGGAACTTAACTGTCAATTTCGTTACCGCCCCTTTTTAGGAGAAAACAAACTAGGCTTCCCATAGACTTCAATACAAAATAGCGGCAAAAAGCAACGTCCGTACACAGCCGGTAGGCATGAATAACTTAAGAAATCACTAAGATTAAACAGGTCAAGTAATTATATGTCCACCTTGCCTGCCATAGAGCGTGAAAGATACATCCACAAACTTAATTTGGTCAATTTAAAACTCATTATCCCAGCGTCAAATTAGTGTAACAACCCCACCCAGTGGCCAGAGGTGTCTTACCGGACATTTACTCGTACCTAACGTTAATCTAATCACCAGGTAAACCAGTGAATGATTTTACTTCGTATTTGAAAGTAAACATCTTTAAATGTATATCTTATGTCCTTATATTTAGAGTACTGAGTGCACTTTTCTGTCCAGCCATACAACTAGCCTGGCTTCGCTTTCGATAGCATCATCCCTAATTCATGAAATTTCCATAACGGCAAGATATGGATGATGATGGCAGGTAGCATGGGGTAAATTTGGGTTTTTACAAACATTATTGGTGCACCCAACCACACAACAACTCTTTGGCATGTTGTAAGGTTAGTTCACTTCCTCGATCCGATGCTGTGTGGCGGTTTGTTTTCCCCTAAAAGTGGGCGTGAACCTGTTCAGAGACATTCTATGACGTTGCGCCGGTTGTGAGTATTGTACGATAGGGGGCGTTTATCAAGGAGCTCTCTAGTTCTGTATGTGCTGTTTTTGATTTGTTCGGTTTCATTTGTTTTGTTAAAGGATGCAATATACTTTGTCGAGTTGTGATGTAGGCTATATATTTTTTTATTACTTGCTATTTTATCTTATTTATTTATTGGTGCTTTTCATTCCTACTTATATGTAACATATAACGTCTGCACATTTGTTTTTTATTCGTGTATAATTTTTTGTGAAAATTCAATTATACATAATAATTATATAATATATTTAATTTAATAAATATAGAAATTATATAAGTTTAATTTTTGAACTGTGAAAATCGGTTAAACGCCTATAGACGCGTCTTTTGTTCATGTGTTCATGTTTTGTTGATGTATCTTACTTTTCTCTTATGATTTATTATTGTGCATAATTTGTTGTAATTTTACTTTACACTTTGTATTTGTTTTTATGGTAATTTTATAACATTCAGTCCATTGATTACAGATGAAAAATAGCTTCTGAACCATTTACAGTGTTTATTAACGTGATCTAAACCGTTAAATAAACTAACATTACGAGCAAATCCTACACGTTGCATTGACCTGACCGCGAAAGCGTGCAACAGCGCCATCTATTGGTTAAACTGAAGAATAGCAGAACCGTCACTGTGCGTTACCGGTTGCTAAGAGCAACGCTCTTCAAACTCACAAATCTAATCGGACAACTCAATCTTTTGAGGGAACCTTAATAGTATTTTTTGAAAGGGAATTAATTACCTTCATTTTACCGCACTCATATCGTCTGTATGAGAATAAAACAGATGAAGTTTTGATGGCGAACCCATCAGATCAGAGCAGCGAGAGCGCTGTACGTGCTGCATTAACCGCTCAGTCTTTACTTCAGAAATATGACCGCAAAGATCTGCAAGAACTGCTCAGTCTGACCTCCTGTAACTGGTTGCTCAGTGCTGAGGAACACAACCTGCCGGTGGATGCACCTCCTGGCATCATCAGACAAATGAGGAACATATTAGCTCCCAACATCATTTTTCTGGCTCCCTTTGACTCAAATTTGCCCCTGGATTACAGAATGGTCCACCAGATTGTGAGGGAGCTGACTGTGGGAATATATGTTTTTAACCAACTTCCCGTCGTCAGTCTGGTACCCAACTATGACCAGAGCTCCACGTGCCAGCTACCACCAGCATATTACGATACAAAAGTCGGTCAGATACTAATAAACATAGATTATACCACGAAGGCTCTCTGGCACGGGAGTTACATTTCTAGAGAAAAACGAATGCGCTTCTCTGAGTTATGGAGATCCATCATGGCCGTGGATTCAGATGGTGTTCCTCAAACGAAGAAAGATGTGCTTACAGAGTTCCTCAATGCTGGTGAGATACGAAGTCTTTCAATCTAGAACAGATAAAAAAAGACGTGAAAGTAATAATGTCATTTATAGGCCTAAAACTAAAAACACGTTAAAAATAAAACGTTAACTAAAATAGAACATTTAACTTAACTCATCTCACTCACTCAATGTAGGAAAATGACTTAAATAAAAATAAAAATGAACAACATATATATATATATATATTTGTGTGTGTGTGTGTGTGTGTGTGTGTGTGTGTACTGATCTATAATAGAGATCTATAGAGCAATGGTGTGTATATAAATTTTGTATATAAAATGGAAATGGGAAATATACATTGATTTGTATCACCAGGTTTAACAGACATTTCAGAGGATCCATGTTATCAGGACATTTATAAGGAGAACGTGGATGTAGACCCAACTTATG
Organism: Onychostoma macrolepis; assembly: GCF_012432095.1. NCBI lineage: Eukaryota > Metazoa > Chordata > Actinopteri > Cypriniformes > Cyprinidae > Onychostoma > Onychostoma macrolepis. The sequence goes on from NC_081163.1 coordinate 9,088,245, forward strand.
AACCCAACAGCACAGAGGAGGAGAACCTCTTCTCACAATACTCAGAAAACATCCTGATCAAGCTAAGTGCCTACCTGACCTCTGTCCGCCAGCACCAAAACCTGTTTGTGTTTGAGGCGTCTCATAGCCTGTCTGATGTGGTCCGACTCACTGAGGATAACATTGATCTGGCCACCTACCAGAGGCTACAGAAAAGCTGTCAGACCACGTTATTCTGGTGAGAAAGCACCTCGAGAGGAATGCTGAAGTCTCCAGGGACCTCGTCTATCTGAAACTCATCACGTTCCTGGTGCCCCTGCTGATATCCTTGAGGAAAAAGATGTTGATTCCTAATTTTTCTCAAATGCTCCCACCTTTGTCAGGTTTGCATTGTCTTTTGATCACTGCTATGTCTGATTAATATGTGGGTGGATTGACATTGGTGAATGAATTTTGCTTTGTTTTTGTTTACTTAAAGATGACAAGCTGAAAACAGAACGAGAGGTTCCTCCACATCTTCTCGGACCAGACTTTGCCTGCAAGCACTTTCCACAGAAGCAGAATCAGTATTTTCACCTTCACGGTGGGATTGAATTTGATGTGGGGACTCCTCCTCTTGATGACATCACTGAGGAAATGAAGGTGAGATATGAGTCTAAAGCACTTTTAAAAAAAAGTTTATTACCCCTAGAACTTAATTATTTGTTAGTAAAGTACCATAAATGTAATAATAATAATAACGTTAATAATAATAAAACATAAATAAAAATAAAATAAAATCATAATAAAACATAATAATAACATAATAACAATATAATAATAATAATAATAATTATTATTATTATTAGAGGGATAGTTCACCCAAAAATGAAAATTCTGTCATCATTTGCTCACCCTCAAGTAGTTCCAAACCTGTATGAATGTCTTTGTTCTGCTGAGCACAAAGGAAGATATTCTGAAGAATGTGGGAAACAGAGCAGTTCTGGGGCACCATTGACTTACATAGTATTTTTTCCCCCTACTATGGAAGTCAATGGTGCCCCAAAACAGCCTGGTTACAAACTTTCTTCAAAATATCTTCCTTTGTGTTCGGCAGAACAAAGAAATTCATACAGGTTTGGAACTACTTGAGGGTGAGTAAATGATGACAGAATTTTCATTTTTGGGTGAACTATCCCTTTAACATTGCAGATATGCAATTAAATACATAAACAGCAGATGGACAGAACATGATAGCATGACAATGATAAACCAAAGGAGTATACAATAATTTTAATATAAATCAACCTTTTTGCAAACTATACATCGAAACTATTAGTTCAAATATTCAAAAATTTAAGGAATAATGATAATTTCAATTGAAAAGTATTGGTTGTTGATATGTACTTTAGGGTATTAAATAGATTATTTATTGTATTAACCCTGTAAAGCCTAAAATAATAATAAGAATAATCTTTTTTTTTTTTGGAATGAATAGAACAGTTTATTCAACCTTTAGAAAAAGTCTAATAATTGTTGAGTATCTTATTAATTACTTCAAGCTTTTATAACTCATATAGTATGATATAGACAAATATAGAGCGCATACTCAAGTAGGAAAAAAAACACCTAAATTTTATTCAGAGGCTAAAACTGAGTAAAAATATGCAATTTTGGTTATATGACCAAAAAGTAGCAATTCTTATGTAGTTGTGCACAAGAGGTTTTTCAGCACAGCTTTGATTATGTTAATAATTTACAGTCCTTAAAAATGTGCATAGAAAATATGATACAGTATTCTGTATTAGGTTAAATAAATATTAAATCTAGATTTTTTTTGTGTAGGTGGCTTTCAGAACACTTCAGACTCAAGCAGCCAATTACCTATATGAGTTACTTCGTCAGGACTCCACTTACAAAACTCAGTTTCCAATTCCACTCAGTGAGATTGAAGGAAAAAGGTCAGCACTGTTTATAATATTAAATTATATAAATACTGTACACCTAGAATGTTGCATTTCATGGCATACACTTGTGTTTTGCAGCTATAATGTCATCTGCATTGAGTTAGAGTCGCTTTATCCTCAACATAACATGATTCAGTGGTGGGGGGCTTTAAACACTTCCATCAAAATCCTCAAAGGGAAGAGACTGCCCTTGACGGACATTGAGCTACACGAGCAGTTCAAGAAAACATTTGGTTGCACAAAAGCTATAAAGTGCAAGGTAATAACTGACAATCAATTCAAACTTTGGGTTCAGAGTCCCTGAATGTACATACTCTGTATTTAAACACTGAAATGTGCTTCTAACTCAGACTGTGGCATTTGGACTGAAGGGAGCAGCAGAGAGAGGAATGTGTGCAGCGTTTCACTCACTGAGTCGCAGGAACCCGACGTCCCACCTGCATGTTCTTGATGAGCAGGGTCTCTCTCTGCTTCACCACGCTGCAGCCAACAACCAATCACACATCATCCTCCAGCTCGCTGCAGCAGGAGTCAACCTCAACCAGATACGCAGCGAGAGATTCACTAACTCAGGTCAACACAACACAAATGCATTAAAAGCTTATAGACATTTCTATATGTTCTTACGTTACATTTTCTTTATTGTCAGGAAAATCAGTTGTTGGAGGTCCATTCCTAGAAGGAGCAGGTAAGGGTAATTAAAGCTGTCATATCCTGAAAGAAAAAAAAAAATGACAACCAATATTAATATTTTTTATTCAATATCTAAATATGTGTAATATATATTTTATGTAATAATATGTTTTATTTATTAAGGGGCTTTTATCAAGGTCACTTGAAAAAGGCAAAAAATGCTATCAATTATGGCAAACCTGGTGCAACACATCTAACTTTATTGTTATTTTATTCTGCTTTATTTAATACGAGAAACCTCCAGATCACTTCAAAAAGCAAAATGAATGCAACCAGTGAGGTAAAACCTGGCATAATGTGTGAGGTTTTTTTACATTTATTTCCCTTTTAGGGCTCACTCCAATGCACCTCGCTGCACAATGTGGCTCCCTTGAATCCCTAAACTGTCTTCTAGCACTGCGAGCAGACTGCAAACTTGTGGACAAGAGGGGATGGATGGCTATTCATTTTGCAGCCTTTTACGGCCAAGTGGCATGCATTCGAGCACTATGTAGGAAAGACCCAGCGTTATTGGAGATGAAGACCACTGCTGAGTACGTGATATTTTTTAGCAATACATTTACTGTAAGGACATGTTTATGTATATATTTTAATGTATATACACAACCTTTCAAAAGTTGAAGATTTTGAAAAAAGTCTCACCAAGGCTGCATTTATTTGATCAACAATTCAGCACAAACAGTAATACTGTGAATTATTATTACAATTTAAAATAACTGTTTTCTATTTTAATATATTTTAAAATGTAATTAATTCCTGTCATGGCAAAGCTGCATTTTCAGAAGTCTTCAGTGTCACATGATCCTTCAGAAATCATTCTAATATGCTGATTTGGTACTAGAGAAACATTTTTTTAATTATTACATTTCCTTTCTGCATTTTTTGATGTATAGAAAGTTCAAAAGAACAGCATTTATTTGAAATAGAAATCTTTTGAAGCATTATAAAAGTCTTTACGGCCACTTATGATCAATTTAATGCATCCTTTCATTTAGAAACACGTTTTTTTTTAGGTATGGCAGTTCATCTCTGTTATTGTCAGCGACCGCGGGTTCAGTGGAAGCTCTGGACGTCCTGTTGTACACTGGGGCAAACTGGAGAGAGGAAGACAGCAAGGGCAATAACACTGTCCACCTGGCAGCACTTTACTTTCACACAGATGTCCTTAGACACCTCATTCAGCTGAACTTGGATGGGCTTCCTGTGTGGAAGATTCTTGTCGGTATGATACTGTAGATTTGAAATGTGTATTCCAAATTTTCAGCAGTCAAAACTAAACTTTTATTGTATGTAGAAATATTTGTATTATCATATAGAAATCCTTAAGCTTCTCATTTAGAATTTTACATTTCATTTACAATATTGAACAACTCATTTATTACAATATTCCACATTTTAGATGAGTAGCAAATTATTTATTTAAATTAATAATGTTAAATTATTTTTTTAATTTTTTATTTGTGATTTAATGACTTGCCTGATCTATCTATCTTTTTTTCTGCAGAAATGATCCAGAGCGAGGACACCAGGCGGCTGGAGATGGCCCTCAGGTGCCTTGAGGCTCTTTGTGTAAACATTGAGTCCTCCTGTGAGGATATAATGAAAGCAGGTCATAGATATATAAAGTCTTGATAAGCAAGCTAATTTCATACATCTCATTTTACATTATTTCTGCTATTTAATTTTGGATAGTAGTTGTTTTATGTTTGTATAATAACAATTCATCTTAAAAAGCTAAATGTTAGAACAATGGTTCTCAACTGGTAGGTTCGGGCCCCAAAATTGGTCACATGACTGTTCTAACAACAATGTAAATAATTTGTAATAAAATGTAATGAAATATTAGTATTAGTACTGTATAATATTAGTACTGTTAGTACAATATTAGCACTGTTGAGGTTTCTGCAGGTCTTAAAAAGGGTTTAAAAAGTCTTAATTCACCCTTCCACAAATTAAGGCCTTAAAATGCTCTTAAATCAGAGCAGAAAGTCTTAAAACAAGAACAAATATCTGTTTCCCTTTGGATTGAAATGATTTGTTCTAGTTTCAATAATAAACTCAATTCACTTTCATTAAAAACAAGACTTCTTACCTATGTAATTTTGCTTCTCAAGTAAATGTATTTTGATCTATGAATCTTTTAAAATTTGGACTAGAAAACAACAAAAATGCTGAAGAAAAACATCACTTTTCTGTGATCAGAATGTACAATACAAGTTATTACCATATTCTAGTGGTTAAGAACAGAGATATTCCAGCTATTTTTTTAATGTTTAAAAAATTAATGGAGATTGGTTGTTAATTGTATTTTTAACATTTAAAGAGTTGCTAATAAAACCTAGACATTTACATTTAGAGAACATATTGATATATTGGGTTCCTTCAATTTATTCTTTAATTTTTCTTGGTCTTATAAATTTACCTTTATAAAACCTGCAGAAACGATGTACTGTGTTGAATCGCCACTTGAAAAAAATGTGGGTTCTGAGGTAAAATCATTTGAGAACCACTGAGCTAGAAGATTGAATAATGTTAGCAGATTGCATTATGTTTCTGCCTAATAATAATCACTGCACTGCAGGAGGTATTCCAGTGCTGGTGGGCCTCCTTTGTTCAGACAGACTGGTGGTGCAGTGCATGGCTACAGCTGTGCTGTGTCATATGTCAGAGAATGCAAAAGTCTCTGAAGATCTGGTGCATCATGGCGCCGTACCAGTGCTGATCAAGCTCCTCAGCAGCCGCCAGCCTGAGCTGCACTCTCGCTGTGCTGTTATACTGGCCGATCTGGCAGGACACAGTGAACAGCACCAAAACCTCATTGCTCAGTTGGTGAGTCAAGAAACTTTTACGCTATCTGTACACATTTAAAGATCTTAAAACATCTGTTTTAAACTAATGCCTCCAATTTTTTTGTCTAGGGTGGGGTGGCCTTGGTAGTCAAGCTCCTGACCTCTGACCTCCAAGATGTGCTAGTAAATGTTGTCAGATGCATCCGTACACTATGTGTCAAAAGCCCATGCAACCAAACCGCTGTTGCACACGCTGGAGGAGTTCCACATCTTATTGAATTCCTGTCTGTGAACTCTGGTACTGTTTACTTCCTGGAAAATATGCAGTAGTGACAGACAACAAGTCTCTGTTGTGTGAAATGTCTGAACAGATCATATTTATTCACTCTCATGTTGTTCCAAAACTTTATCCTATTGATTTTTTTTTTTTTTTGTGGAACACAAAAGGAGAAGTTCTTGAGTCTTGCTCATTTGCATTCAGATTAAATAGCGGTGTTTTTGTCTGACAGAAGTACTGCAGGAAGAGGCCTGCTTGGCTCTTGCAGAGCTGGCTCGGGGTCACAAGGAGAACCAGGAGCTCATATGTGAGGCAGGAGCGGTCAATGCCCTGGTGCAAGCCCTGCGAGAGAGGAAGATTCCTGTTAAGGTCAAGGCTGCCACAGCGCTCGAATCTATAGCCAGTCACAATCCTGCCATCCAGCAGTGCTTCCTCGGGCAATCAGCTGCCAAGGATCTTTTACAACTTTTAAAGGTAATGTAGTATGAAATATGTTGCCTCTGGGTAACTAAGCCATTTTTCAAGAACATACAGTATTAGTAATGCATGGATGACTTGGAATAAATCAATATAAAGATGTTTTTTGGTCACACTATATACTGTTGTTTTTTTTTTAACATGGTGTTCTGGAGAACTGCCATCAACTTTTTACCCATCAAAAATATGATTTACATCCATTAGTGTATAAACTATTTAGAGTCACAGTATGAATTTATGAGGAATTGCTTAAATGGTTTTGTTGAACATTAATTTGGTTTTAATGTTTTGTTTTATATTGTTTTATTATTATGTGTTGCAGTACTTTAAATAAATGTAGTATTATTGTGTGACAGTGAAATGAATATGGATGTAATGGAAATGGATGCAGCTACTACAGACCATACATCATATTATTTTTAGCACTTTTTTTAAACACCATTTTACTAAATTATGTTATCTTACTAGCATTAACTCAACATTAAAGTAAAATTAAAAATTAAAAAGCTACATGCCAATTCTGTTAGATTCTGTCATATAGATATTACACTAAAGTTTAGTTGATATTTAAATATTTATGAGGATTGTTCTTACTAGTATACATAAAACAAATTGCATAATCACTCATAATATTTTTAAAAGTAATATTAATTTATTAGTAATTTAGTTATGATGTTATTATATAGGCATAGTTATTATATGCCTATAATTGATGCTTTTAGCAATTTATTTAGAATTATATTATAAATAAATAAATAACTTTGATGAATTTTCTAAAATAAAAAGACCCTTTCCTCCAAATATTAATTTTAATATTTTAGTATTTAATTTCAGTAATTTATTTAATTTAATTTATTCTTTACTAATTTGGCCTTTTTAGTTTAGCTTTTATATCAAGTGTATTTTATTTAAAAAATATATTTTTTAAAAAAAAAGGTCAGATTTTTTAGGGTTGAAATGCCTTTTCATATTGCATAAAGTCTAAAGTCCTTGGCACAGTGAACTCTTTCTGAACTTTGCTCTGTGTTCAGGTGTTCCAACTGGATGTGCGGGAACAGGGTGCAATGTCTCTATGGGCCCTGGCAGGACAAACTCTGAAGCAACAGAAATTCATGGCAGAGCAGATGGGCTACCCGGTCATCCTTGACCTTCTTCTGTCCTCTTCAGACAAAATGCAATACGTGGGTAAGGCCAGATACAAATTGGTCTCATTATACACAGTCCCAAAAGAGAATGCCCAGTTCCATCCAACCAGTCACCCATGAATGTAAGTAACACTCTCAATGCAAAGCTGTCGTCCAGACAGAAGAAGCACCAAATGCAATAAAAACAGCTTCCCATTGACTACGTGTTGACAGGCACTGGATAAACTGAGCAGATTGACTACCTGAGCTTCTCCCTGTCACTGACAGAACAGGTCCGGTCCAGCGGGTAAGCGGCCAGCACTTCCTGTCTTGAGACAACACTGATCTGTTAGACTCATAAGGCAGGAAGGCATGCACAGTGGAATGTCATTCCCCCTGTGGGTTTCTCCGTAAACATTGCTTACAAGAGTTGCTGTGTCTCTTGTATTGCTATTAGTGTTAAACTATGACCCGATTACAGGCTGTGATTCCAAAACGATGCTATATTCCAAGAGTGCTTCCTCTTCATTCAGGTGTCTGGATCGTGTCTCCCGTGGATCGTCTGTTAAAACATTTTGTCAGACAGATGTTCCCTAAAAATCTTTTTCAGACAGAACTGTCCGCACCTTCATAACTATGGAAGCTTGTTTCTGCCATGGAATAAAAAAATAGTAGTAAAAAAAAAATAGCATTAAATGAATAAAAATATAGTATAAATATAAATAAAAAATTAATTGTGACTTTTTTCTTGGAATTGTGAGTTTTCATCTCACTATTCTGACAATTTTTCTTAGAATTGCGAGTTAATATTTTTCAATTGCAACTTATAAAATCCTAATTGCAAGTTTACATCGCACAGTTCTGACGTTTTTCTTCAAAATCGCAAATCTCGCATCTCAGAATTTTGAGTTTTCTTGGAATTCTAAGTTTACATCTCACAATTCTGACTTTATTTTCCTTTGAATTCTGAGTTTATATATCACAATTTTGTCTTCATTTTCTTGGAATTCTCGTTTTTTTCCTCTCAGTTTTGCGAGTTCTTGCAATTCCTTCATAAAAAAAAAAGCTAATTGCAACTTTTTATCTTACAATTCAAGTTATAAACTCACAATTGACAGTTAACATCTCGCAATTTTGAGTTTGTATTTTTCTCAGAATTACTATGAGATTTTTTATCCCCTGGAAGAAACAAGCTTCCATACATAGTTACAAATTTGGAACAAATTATCCACCACCCAGAGAACGTTATCTGCACGTATCTCGTCGTTTCACAGGATGCCGCGCCGCAATAGCGCTTAGCCGAGATAGTCGAACCCATCAGGAAGGCTTTTGCAGAGAGTATGGGGTGCCGCCTCTGGTGCGTTTGCTTCGAGGGTCTCGGACAACACTGAAGACCCTGATCAGTGTCATCCAAGCTCTGGGTTGTTTGTGCATTGGTAGTATCTCACACTTTTTCTTATATTTCTTTAATATAAATGGCTTTGTGCTACAGTGCAAATGATAAACCTGTTATTATGTGGTTGCAGGAGTAGCGCTCACAACTAATAAAAAGAGTCAAAAGATTATTTACAGAGAAAAGGCCATTCCTACATTATTAGAGCTTTTAAAAACCCACGAATCTCTGGAGGTCAAGGTAAGTATTCATTTCAAAAATTAAATGAGATTAAAACAGGAAATTACTTCATAGTATTTTAAAATCACATTAGGTGCAAGTGGCTAAGACTCTCGCCTGCGTGCTGCTGGGAAACCAAAAACTCCAGAGGGAATTCTGGGAACAAGAGGACTTCTCTTATGATATAATTCTGGAGCTCATGGGGGCTGAAAACAAAGTAATTTAAATGTTATACCACTTTAATCTTGGTTTGAAATATTTCACGGTGCTCATTTGATGCTACTGATATTCTGAATGTGTTTGTTTAAATGCACTGCTTAGCAAGTCTTCTCTTTCAGAGCATTTGTCTGGATGCTGGACATGCATTGTCCCTGTTTGCTTACAACAACAAAGCCCAACAGAAGGCAATTCGACAAACAGGAAGAATTCTAATGAACACATACGAGACATTTTTGAGTTCTGACAATGAGACCGAAAGAGCAAAAGCTGCATTTCAGGTAGTCAGGAGATTCAGAACATATACATTAGGGTCCAACAATCTGAGACCGCTATCAAAAAAGAATTTATTTTACTTCCTTTTCTACATTAATAAAATCTTATTGAATAAATAACCACATCATAATTTTTTTTATTTTTTCATTTTCAAACTCCAAAAAATTAAATAAAAAGCCAGATTTTCTATGTGATCTCAGACACCGTTTTCAAAAAACCATTTACCATAGTAGAAAATGAACAGATGTTATAATGTTTTAATGAACAGTTGTAAAGGGCTGGAAAAACAGTTAATTTAACTGACTCCTCATTTGTTTGACAGATAGTTGTGTTAGCCAGAGTAATTAGTGGATCAGATGAAGTGACTTTGACTGCAAGGGGAGTCACTGTTCTTGTTGAATTACTGCAGTCTGACCAATCCACCACTGTGGTCATTACAGGCAAGTTTAAATTGTAATAACATTTCACAATATTACTGTTTTAATGCATTTATCAAATAAATGCAGACTTTTTGAGCATAAGAGACTTCTTTCTAAACAATTAAGAAATTTTAGACCCCAAACCTTTGAATATTTACTGTATGTAAAAAAAAAAAGAGAAAATAATCTTGTTTAACATTTCATCTCGTCTTACTCCAGCACAACTACTTGCTAGCCTGGTTCACACAAGAGCAGGTATTACTAATGCGATTGTCACCATGGGTGCTGTAGAGCATCTTTCTGCTCATCTGGACTCAGAGGATGAAGAGGTTGATTGTGTTTAATTAGCTAATGCAATGTTTCCCAGTCAACAAAAATAAGTGCTTAAAACAGTATTTCTGGGATTTTTGAACCTATTATTCCTTCCTACATTTTAGGTTCGAACTGCTTGTGCAAGTGCTCTGGGTTACCTGACCTCCAATCGATATGCTCATCGACAACTTCTGGTGAAATGTAGAAAATCCCCTCACATATACGACCTCCTAATGGAGAATTTAGCTAGAGATGCCAGAATATCGCAATTCTTTACAGCAGAGTTTGAAAGACAGAGAGGAATAGGGTTTCCATCTCTCAGGTGCTTTAAATTTTGACAGGAAGTAGCTGAATATGAGACCTTTGATAATTCACAAGCATAATTTGTTTTCTTTCTGTTTTCTCCATTGCAGTTTGGAGATAAATGGTGGCCCTCCTGTGCCTCATCGTGATAATAAAGGTATTTCAATTGACTTGTTTATGACAGAGTGATATTGTGATGCTGGCTAAAGCAATGAGGAATATCTCTCACATACAGCTGTTTGTGCTATATCATTTCTTACCAGGACTGGCAAAGAGAGTGAACGATAGGTGTAGTCGGTCAGCAATTGGTGACAGAGAAACACCAGCTCCTTTGCCACACCATGTAAGACAGAGGGCCAGAACCGCCAACCCTAGAGTCAGAACGGGACAGACGTCCTGCCACAGTGCCCCAAAACAGAGGCTGAATGAAAATACATGAAAGATTTCCGGCACTGCCGTTCACACCAAAAGGCGATTAAAAGGAAATAACATCATAAACTTTGAATTAAAGCATTTGCAAAACAGAAACATTTATTTCTTTAAATAAATAATCATTTATTAATAAGTAAGAAATGTCCTTTCAACAGCATGTCAAGAGTTTATCCTCAGTTTTAATGGGGGAAGTTTGATTGCAGCATCTTTAACTTCTGAAGTGATGTCTAATCCAAGTGGTGCCCTAAAAATGAATGGAAAATTTCATTACATCAAAACAGACTCCATTCATATACAATCAGTGCTGGGTAGATAACTTACAAACTGTCTGTTACTGATTACAAATGATGTGATGAAAATTAGTAATGTAATCTATTAGATTACACATTTCAGGTAATCTAATCGGACTACTTTTTGATGACTTTTGACTTAAGATTTGAATAGGATTATATTGTACCTCACTGATATAAAAATATAAAGAGAAACAACATATTCCATTCTTTGTTATCAACAACAAGAAGTGCATCCTAAACTGGGGTTTTTGAGTTGATGGAAAGCTAATACTTAATTAAATCATAGGTGTCAACTAAAAATAAATAAATCAATACGTGATTTTAAAATAAAAACTTTAAAAAAACACTCACTAAAATATATATTTGATCAAAGAACTGACAAACTTTTTTTTTTTAACTTAGAAATGACATTAACTGATAAGTTGTGCACAGTAAGACCAGAAACATGCATTGAAAATGTAAATAAATCCAATTTATTTACTAAGAAAGCAAACGCCATTTTAACTTACTTAGGTTCATAGTTGACCTCTTCGGTATAGGACATGATCCCCTTTCCTTGCTTTAGCCTCTCTATGCCATTCCTAACAACAATAGTGAGGAACAAAAGTCAGTGTCTTAAACATCTCAACAAGGCTGTAAGGCAGTGCGCACCATGTTTATGCTCTTACCATGCAATCATCACTCCATTATCAGTGCAAAACTTTGATGGAGGGCAAAGCAGATGCAATCCAGTGGCATCTGTGACAATTTTCAAAGTCTGTCTGATGTATTCATTACTTGCTACTCCTCCTGAAACAACCTAGAGAGGTGCGCAAGTGGAAGAGTAGAATTTTTGGTTGGGATAGAAAATCTGGAGTGGAATTTTTACCAAATGTCAATTCACCACAGGCATTTATTGGTTGAAGTTTTTAAATATTGTAAAATGATTAAGCCAAGCTCGAGTTAATTTTAAAATGAAATGCCACAACCAGGTCCTGGAGTGCTGGGAACTTACCAAAGTTGGATTATGCTGCGGTAGAAAACCTTTGGATTTACAGAACAAAATGGCACGATGTGTTCGTTTGGCCATATGAGACGCCACTGTGTGTTGTGAGGCAGCGGCAATGTCTTTAACACATGATAATAACTGTCCTTTTTCAACACCTGAGGAAACATTATGGTAATATAATAACTATTCCTTTAAAATAAAAGAAACAGGTTCTTTTCCAAAAGCTAGTGAGCTGCCTACATAGACAGCTGCCTTTTTAGGCAGCATCTGGACTGAAATGGCAGCTTATAAGTGACTGATTTGAAAAACCCTGAACAGGCAGCAACTCTGCGTATGATGTAAATATCTCTTCTCATTTGAAGTATACAGGAGACTTGACTGACTATTTATTGGCATTAACATGCTGACACCAGTTAATTGGAATAGCAATGCAATCGTCTAATAAGGCTATATATATATATATATACATACAGGTGCTGGTCATATAATTAGAATATCATCAAAAAGTTGATTTATTTCACTAATTCCATTCAAAAAGTGAAACTTGTATATTATATTCATTCATTACACACAGACTGATATATTTCAAATGTTTATTTCTTTTAATTTTGATGATTAGAGCTTACAGCTCATGAAAGTCAAAAATCAGTATCTCAAAATATTATAATATTACTTAAGACCAATACAAAGAAAGGATTTTTAGAAATCTTGGCCAACTGAAAAGTATGAAAATGAAAAGTATGAGCATGTACAGCACTCAATACTTAGTTGGGGCTCCTTTTGCCTGAATTACTGCAGCAATGCGGCGTGGCATGGAGTCGATCAGTCTGTGGCACTGCTCAGGTGTTATGAGAGCCCAGGTTGCTCTGATAGTGGCCTTCAGCTCTTCTGCATTGTCGGGTCTGGTGTCTCTCTTCTTTCTCTTGACAATACCCCATAGATTCTCTATGGGGTTCAGGTCAGGCGAGTTTGCTGGCCAATCAAGCACAGTAACACTATGGTCATTGAACCAGCTTTTGGTACCTTTGGCAGTGTGGGCAGGTGCCAGGTCCTGCTGGAAAATGAAATCAGCATCTCCATAAAGCTTATCAACAGAAGGAAGCATGAAATGCTCTAAAATTTCCTGCTAGATGGCTGCGTTGACTGTGGACATCAGAAAACACAGTGGACCAACACCAGCAGACGACATGGCAGCCCAAATCATCACTGACTGTGGAAACTTCACACTGGACTTCAAGCAACATGGATTCTGTGCCTCTCCACTCTTCCTTCAGACTCTGGGACCTTGATTTCCAAATTAAATGTAACATTTACTTCCATCTGAAAAGAGGACTTTGGACCACTGAGCAACAGTCCAGTTCTTTTTCTCCACAGCCCAGTTAAGATGCTTCTGACGTTGTCTCTGCTTCAGAAGTGGCTTGGTAGCCCTTTTCTGAAGCGTGGTGACTCTTGATGCACTGACTCTCTCCTTGTGAAGCTCTCACAAGTTTTTGAATCGGCTTTGCTTTACTGTATTCTCAAGCTTGCGGTCATCCCTGTTGCTTGTGCACCTTTTCCTACCCAAATTCTTCCTTCCACTCAACTTTTCATTTAATATGCTTTGATACAGCACTCTGTAAACAGCCCCACCTTTCAGTAATGACCTTCTGTGACTTACCCTCTTTGTGGAGGGTGTCAATGTTCATTTTCTGGATCATTGCCAAGTCAGCAGTCTTCCCCATTATTGTGGTTTCAAAGAACAAGAGATACCCAGAATTTATACTGTAGGGATGGTCATTTATTCAAACTCAAATATAGTAATATTCTAATATTTTGAGATTCTGATTTTTGACTTTCATGAGCTGTAAGCTCTAATCATCAAAATTAAAAGAAATAAACATTTGAAATATATCAGTCTGTGTGTAATGAATGAATATAATATACAAGTTTCATTTTTTGAATGGAATTAGTGAAATAAATCAACTTTTTGATGATATTCTAATTATATGACCAGCACCTGTATATATATATATATATATATATTGTGTGTACAGTCCTAACCAGATAAAGTACCTTCTTCTCTTTCTTTTTTGTTTATTGCCATTGTCACCTGGTTTCGCAAACCAGCAAAAGAGAAATTGCAGTCGTAGAGCTGCCCCATGGGTGACTTGAAATGAAATGCGAGTCGATCCCCCTCTTTCGCCAGAAGCTCTATGGCTTGTCCACCGCTCAAAGTCGAGCACTCTGGGTGATTCTTTAGAGAAAGCCTTCTAGCAATCTGTCATTGAAAAGAAAAGATTAACACTTTATTTTATAAACATCCTACTGCTTTCCTTGTATTTGAAACTGATGTGATATCCTGAAACTGTACCTTATCTAAAGTGTCCCCGGCTGCTACATCCACTGTTTGCCCCAGAAGAAGAAATTCATCTATTCCTTTGGCCAGTGCAAGAAGAGAATGACCCCCAGAGACAAGGAGCACGAGAAAAGGGAAGTCTACGGGGTGTAGCATTCTTACGGTGAGGGCATGTGCCTCCATATGGTGTATAGGAATGAACGGCTTTCTGTGAAGTCTCACAAACTTCATACTGAAATCCAAGCCGATCCCTAAGCTAAGGGCGAGACCAGGCTTCACTGTTGTGGCCACAGCTGTGAGTTCACTGGGCTCAATGCCACTTCTGTCCAAGGCCTCCTGGACAACTCTAGAGATGTTTTCTCTGTGTAGGCGTTGGGCCACAGTTGGGATAATTCCACCCGCACTGTAAGAGAACGAATGAAATTACATACACCATAATTCAGCAGTAACTGAGTCATTTTTATCCTTATCTTATGTATGTAAATATATAAGGCAAACTGTTTATTTTTAATCGCCTTTTTGCTATTTTTGGAATTTACATACATAGTCCTGACCTGAAAATGACCTAAATTTATGGGGGAAAAAAAGTCATAAAAATTTACTAAAATTTGGTTTGGATGACAGAAAATATTCTAATTTAGGAGTTTAGATATATAAAATCAACATACTAATCCATTACTAACTAAAAGCCTGTCACCTTCCAATGAGAAAATGAAAAAGTGTTTCTTCTCACAAACAAGTAAAATTATATATATACAGCTGTTTTTTTCTACACAATGACAGTGATTAGTTACACCTGTTATTTTCAGCGAATAATGCCTTTACTTTTAATGTTGCTTAAGCTACTGTATAGCTTAAGATGTGAAGTCAGTGTTATTGTTGAATAAAAACGAAGACTACTAAAAATTGTTTTTGTGTATTGAAACAAGACTGACATAAAATATAAATATTAGATGAAAAACTTAAAAATTACAAATGCTGCCTTGCCAATTAAGTGACATAAAATATGTTAAAGTACTAAAATTACATTGCATTAAAAAAAAAAATTAAATTAATTAAAAAATGAATGAAAATGACAAAAGCAGTTAACAAAACTAAAACTTTAAAATTTACATAGACCACTCATGATGATTTTTTTTTTTTTTTTTTAGAGCTTGGAACACTGTTATGGTAAATAAATGACAACAGAATGGCCTTTTTGAGAGGACTGTTCCTTTAGGATCATGAAAATATGTGATTAGTGTTACTCTATGCATCAGCTGAGGTTATGTATGAAGTCAGTGGCTATTCTTACTCCAAGTGTGTCTTTTTCTGAGAATGCAGAGATTCTCCCCAAATCACTCCAGTTTCGTCCAGCACAGCCGCTCCGGTCTCGTCACAGCTCGTCTCAATCCCCAAAACTAACCTGGGGCGCGGTGTACTGAAGGCTCTTCCCGGCGTGCAGCGCTTCATCCAGCACCGAGCAGCTCCATTCAAAGCGCACGGGAACATGCTGATAACACTGACAATTCACTGTCGTTAACACTGGCTGATTTAACTCGACAGTAATCTGAAAGGATACATACGCTTCAACAATGAAAGTGACTCGAAAACACTGCTAAACTTGTCTTTTCTTGTAAAACCTCAAAATGATGTCCCTGTATGATCAAGGCGTTACTTATAAATACACCCTACTCACAACAAACGAAGTTAGGTTCCGTTATACTTACTTTAATATGAAAATGATAAATAGTATTATAGACAAACAGTTGTCTAGGCTCATTTGATGAATAAATAATCGTGCTAATAATAATATCACAGCTAAACGACTCATAAGTACAAAATAAAGAGCAATACGGAACCATTATCCCTTGCGCTTGTTTCCAATGGGATAATAATACAGGAGGGACCAAGACTCACATGGGAGAGATATTTACACTGAATTGGATGAATTCTTCACACTTGGCTGCGATAAAGAAGGTTGTTTGGCAATTTCTAACTATTATTTGACAATTGAAGTCCATTGTTTACTCCAAATAAGCTAAAGGTCTATCAGCAGCACCGTGTATTTCTGAATTCATTCATTCATTTTGTGTTTTTGGGTAGTTGACAAATTTATATATAAAAACTTATAATTTACCTTTCAATAAATCAGTATTTAAATGAATATTTATATGTTTGTAGTTGGTAGGTTTTACGAAAATTTGTTGTTCCATTAAAAAAAAAAATGTTTAGAGTAATATGTAAATTCATGAATTATTTTTGAAAAAAGTATCAATGTATTACATTTTTTTTTACGTTAGCCATTTAGATGAAAGCTCATTATTATTTCAAGTAACATGACCTTTGTTATGGTTTTATTTAACTATATCGATGAGTCTCAGACAGTTGTTCAGTCAGTATAACTTTTACTGTCACGTTCTGCTTCTACAGATGGCATGAGTAAACCCCTGACAGTCTATTAAATGAACAGGACAAGATGGAGCCACAAGCCAAACGAAGGAAAGAAATGGACAAATATGACACTTGGGATGTTCTTCCAGTTCTCTCTGACAAACAGTCCCGGGACACTGAATTGTTGCTGGCCTACGCGGCACCCATCATCGAGAAAAGACAAACATCTCGCCTGGTTCATGAGCTTTCCCTGATCTACCCTTTACCCGGTCTGCAACACATAAAAAGAGTGAGGGCTTGCAAAGACAAAAGCTCTCCTCATCCATTGGAGGTCATTGTGTGCTTGGCCAAGGATGTGCAAGTGATAGACTGTAAAAGAGTTACGCTTGCTGACCTGCTTCCCTCACAGTCTTTTGACTCCAGTGGTTTGGGAGAAGCTTTCCTTGTTGAAATACCCACCAATCCTCCACTGACCAGACCACAGTTTGAAAAAGCTAGTAAACACTGGCCTACATCATTTCACGAGGACAAACAAGTGACGTCTGCTCTGAGAGGCCAGTTATTCACTGCCGATCAGAAAGCTAAAATACAAGAGTACATGACGGCAGCTGTAGAGGCTGCAAAATCAGGCGGGGAGATGGGAATGGATGCGGTGGGCGCTGTGATTGTTGACCCAGAATCTGAGCAGATCGTTGCAGTGGGTCATGACTGTAAGCGTGGCTTTCACCCGCTCCATCACGCTGTCATGGTGTCTATTGATCTCGTGGCCTGTGGGCAAGGAGGAGGCGCCTACAGTTATGAGAAATATCCAGCCTGTTGGTTTAACAGCTCCGAGTCCTTTAGGAATGGCTGCAATGCCGGCAAAGAAACAGGTCTGCCTTACATCTGCACCGGATATGACCTTTACGTCACTCGAGAGCCATGTGTGATGTGTGCAATGGCTTTGGTGCACTCAAGAATCAACAGAGTGTTTTATGGAGTGCCCTCTGCAGATGGTGCCTTCGGAACCAAGTATAAAATTCACTGCCAAAAAGATTTAAATCATCACTTTGAAGTGTTTAAAGGGGTGATGCTAAATGCATGTGAGGCTTTACACAAAAAGTGACTTTTTTATTTTATTTTAAATAATTAGAGGCAATGTTACATTGAGATTTATGATGACATTTTAATTATTTTTACATTTCTAACTACAGCCAGATGTTTTTGTTTGTTTTTTTAGATAGGACCATAATAAAAAGTATTAAAAATTGTCTACCTTTAAATATTCAGTTCGTCAGACCATCAAATCATGTCTTAATCTGCACAAGTTTTCAACATTGATAGTAAAAAATGTTTCACGAGCACCAAATCTGAATATTTGAATGATTTCTGAAGAATCATGTGGCAATGAAGATGCTGAAAATTCAGCTTTGACGTCACATGAATAAATTACATTTTAAAATATAATAACATGAAAAAGTTATTTTCAAATATAAAATTATTACACTATTTTTGTTTAAATAAATCCAGCCTTTGTGACCATATAGAAAATCTTTTCACACAATTTATTTTTCTAGTGAACAAGTTTCTGATACTTTGCAAAGTTTTATTTGTTTGCAGCATGTCATACAACACACAACATACTATGTTCATACCTTTTCTCAAAACAAAAGGACAAAACAATTGGCACAGTCGAGCCTTCGCAAATATTGTCAAAAGACAAGAAAGTGGAAGAATACAAATAGTTTAATGGGTCTATGTTACAGTTTCTCAACTTCAATAATACTGTGACAGAAAAGAGCAAAGAAACATGATGGTTTGCTGAAGCTTGGTAATGATCCAGAGATTTAAAATGACATACTGAAATTGAGCTAAAAGTCAACATGAAATATTCTGATTCAAACATTTAGGAAAGAACTTGATTTGTTTAGAAGTTTTGTTTCAGGGGCAGAGGAAGTTGTTCAAAATGTACAAGGAAATGTCCTTTGAAATAATGTGCACTGATAAAATGAGAACCATAAATATGTAAAAAGAATAAGAAAGTTCTATTTTTGATTTCATGTTGACTAATGAATGAAAGAAATTAAAAGCCTAAACGTTTTGTTAATGTTAATATTTTTTCATCGTCACTTATAAGCTGTAAGACATTAACTAAACAAAACTGCACG
The DNA here is from genome assembly GCF_012432095.1 of Onychostoma macrolepis. Taxonomy (NCBI): domain Eukaryota; kingdom Metazoa; phylum Chordata; class Actinopteri; order Cypriniformes; family Cyprinidae; genus Onychostoma; species Onychostoma macrolepis. Next base: position 9,107,236 of record NC_081163.1, read on the forward strand.
TAGTATTGTGATGAACAAATATTTCTCAGGAAATCATGCAAACTGACTTTTTATTTGTCTATGAAGCAATGATAACATTAACGAAACAGCAGAAAGGTTTCATGGCTTTTAAATTATTTTAAAAACATTTTGTCAATTCACGGCATTATCTAAGAATGTATTTAGAAATGTGAAGTGACACTAAAAGCATAAAACTATCTTAGTGTATCAGTGTTGTGAACACAAAACAAAAACTATTTGAACAAACAAAAACTAATAAACGAAAAAAAAAAACTTTAACCATGAAACCTGGGCCAGCCCAGATCCACGAGGATCACAAAACAACTAACGAAAACACATTAAATATCTTAAGTTATTAATGCTTGCGGAATTGTCCTCCTAACATGTCCCTACAACAATTTCTCAAGATATATCAAACAAAGAGACTCACAATTACACAGACTGTACAAAACTGCTAAGTGTACACAACTGCGGTACAAAGTACAAAGGGTTAACTCCTCTCCCACATGAGGCAACAGCTCCGAGTTGGTCTGTGCCCTCTGAACACTGGGCTTAATACTTGTTTATTCCAAAGATCCTGACCCCATGGAGTTGTGGCAGTTTTGGGATGAGAACACTCAAAAGCGAAGCTGTGTTTATCACAAAATGAGCTGTGTCGTATTTTGTGTAAAAGCTGGCAAGAAAATATCTGCAAAGAAAAGAACAACAAGCGTTACACACTTCATACAGGTCTTCAACGGCCAAAATATGCCTATAATATTCACCATTCACATTTAGGTTCCACATTTCAGTTGAGAAAAGTTAAATGATTGATTTTTTGGTTGGTGTTTTAACACCAGTCCAGCACTCTTTGCTATTTTCATGGTGAGTAAAAAGTTGAAATAGTATAAAAGAGCAATTTAAAACCTATATCAGGTCTGTTAAAAATTTCTTTGAGAGTGTAAATGTTGTGCAAAAGATAGCAAAAACAACTTACAAAATGATTGGTGAGATTGTAAAGAATTTTCTAGATGATGTGAACTGCACGCCGTAGTCCAGCTGTTCCCAGTGTGTGAGAAGTCTTGCCTTGCCCTGGTCTGGCGTTTCAAATGGTGTGCCTTTCACAGCATGCATAAACACATACATACCCTGCGGGAAGACAGAAAGATGATCCAAATGTCACATCATTCTCAAATGTTGTAACAATGGGACCTCTTAATATTAAAGGGATAGTTCACCCAAAAAAAGATAATTCTGTCACTTGCTTACCCTCAGGTCATTCCAAACCTGCATGACTTTGGTTGATCTTCTAAACACGTATTCAAGTTTTTTAAATGAAAAGCAGAGTCTGTGCCGGGGTGGGGGTGGGGCACAGAGACTGAAGTGGCTGGGAAAGGCCCCCCTTGGGCCCACTCGTGGTGCAGACACTGATGAAATGTGAGAACATTTCTGTCCCTCCATTAAAACTCATGCAACCAAAACTTAGAAGATCCAAAAAGGTCATAAAGGCATCATAAAATGAATCCATACGATTTGAATGGCTTTATCCAAGTGTTGTGAAAAGATACGATCACATTATATGATGATCAGATTTAATTTAGGCTTTTATTTACACCTAAACAGTGCTCAGCACACATACAGAGCGAATCAAGCACCAGCATCAAGCCTCTTTGCTTGCCATATGTGACCCTGGACCACAAAACCAGTCTTAAGTATCAATTTTTCGAAGTTGAGATTTATACATCATCTGAAAGCTGAATAAATAAGATACAACCGAGATACAACTATTTGAAAATCTGGAATCTGAGGGTGCAAAAAAATCAAAATATAGAGAAAATCGCCTTTAAAGTTGTCCAAATCAAGTTCTTAATGCATATTACTAATCAAAAATTAAGTTTTTATATATTTACGGTAAGAAATTTACAAAATATCTTCATGGAACATGATTTTTACTTAATATCCTAATGATTTTTGGCATAAAAGAAAAATTGATAATTTTGACCCATACAATGTATTTTTGGCTATTGCTACAAATATACCCCAGCGACTTAAGACTGGTTTTGTGGTCCAGGGTCACATATGTGATGCACATGTATGCATTTATGTCAATAAAAGCCTAAATTAGACTTGTTCATCATATAAAGCAACTTATGAGCCTTCTTGAGGTTTCATTAAAAATATCTTAATTTGTATTTCAAAGATTAACCAAAGTTTGGGTTTGGAATGACATGAGGGTGATGACAGGGTTGTCATTTTTGGGTAAATTAAATGATCTTTATACGCTTAAATGGATAGATGAAGAATGAAAGTCAAAGCGTTTCAGATCAACACTGGACCTTACTGACTTTCACTGTATGGACAAAAACAAAAAACCTGACTTTAATGAGTCTCAAAATGTCTTTGCAAAAGAGATTTGAGAGCTTTGGTGGAGCCTAAAATTATCAATGAACAATGACTTAAACCGTTGTCTTTTATTTAATGGAAAGCTATTGTATAACTTCAAAAACTCCCTCATATCACTGCAGACTTACTACTCTCAATAAATTTGTCTTCCATGTCAGGACAACAGAAACATTACAGTATCCCTATGAATAGCTTTGCTTTATCATTGTGGCACAAGCTGTCGTACATCGTCACAAGCCAGAGAGCTTAAACTTGGTTGGTGATGTCATGCTGTTGACCTTGAATCTTCGTGCAAAAGAGTCCTTACATAACAATGCCACACAGACTACTAAGGAAGCATCAATTGTCGAGACTTCAACTGGCCTCAGGGCACAGCTGAGAAAATGACAGGGGAACGAAATGGGACAGAACAAAGGATTATTCAACAGGGGACACTTACAAAATTGTGAATAACATTTGTGAGGGTCCACACAACAGGAACACTGAAGAAAGGAATGCTCAACAGTACAATGTGAAGCATTCCTACACCGAGCGCATATGTCAGCCATATCCCTCGACTGTTCATCACACGTGTGTTTGGGTTGACTTCACTGTGGGCCACACCAACGTTCATCTTGCTTTTCTGTCGACAGACAGACAGACAAAAAAAAAAAAAAACAGTACACTGTAAAACATGATTTTTGGAAGTTGTAAATAAAACAGTTTACTGGAGTACATTTTACAGGAAAATACTAATTCGGTTTTTTGATTTCAAAATTGCACATTTAATTCAATGCTACTTGCTGTTGTTTTGTTATTGTTTGTGAAATTTACTAGCAATTTCTGAGTGGAAACTGTTTCTACACATGATTTTTAAAAAGCAGTCCAAAATGTCAAAATGGAAACTGCGAGTTAAATAATACATTATTTTATTTATACAGCTTTTTGATGTATATAATTAAATGATAAAGAATTGATTACTTAATTGTTAATTATGCAGTTAATTAAATAATACATAATACAACTAATACATAAAATAATTAATAATTAAAGAAATGATTAAATCTGCCAAAAAAAATCATTATTTGGCTAATCAATCAACTTACACCGATGAATTGATGAATTGTTTTTTCATTAGAACTAAAAGTAACATTTCAGTGTCAGAATCTGTTTAGCAGCAGTCTAGTTAATTTCAGTGAAATAAGATGTAAAACTGATGGTTAACTATTCAAATGAACGATAATTTATGCACTACTAAAATCTACAATCTATAGTAGTTGTTTTATGGCTTTAAAAGCACTAGTTAAGAGTGGAAGCTGTCTTACAGATGATATCTCGTCTACATGTCAACAAAAGCATGTTCACAAACACACAATAGGGTGATTCTTTATAGTACTTTGCCCTAATGCATTACTGTTCATGTTGGCCAACTTATTCAAATTACGTGCAAGAGTTTGGCTCTTCTTTGAAAGAGCAAAAGGGTGAAAGTGATATTTTATGGCCTGTTTGGTTTATCCGCCATGGTAAACATTCAGTGCAGCTGTTCGAAAGTCAAAGTTCAATGGTATCTAACATACAGCTTACTCGTTTGGTTGTTTCTCATCTCATGATTTCTCACCAAAATAATTGACTTATCTTGGTTTCTACTCACCAAGTCAATTGCTTTTTGATATACGTTACAATTCAAGATTACATCCACAACAAAATGACATTATTTTTTCTCTTATTATTGCTCTCACACAAATAAATGCAATAAAAGCAAAGCAGATTGAGGTCAAAGGTTTAAGTCCTGCTACAGCAACATCTATCAATAACCACTCAATTGATCCTTCCTTAACTATGATTCACTCTATGATTGTGTAAAATATGTAATATGTTTTTTAATATTCCCTGAGACAACAAAACAGTTAAGAGTAAGTAATATTGAATAGATATATATCCAATAAGTAGCTTGACGTTAACGATAAAAGACAGCAGGCTGAGCATTTACATTTTGTTTTAAATATTACATGAAAATTCATGGTTTTTCAGTAGCAGCTGTAGGAGATAAACAAGTCCATGACACAGATAGAGTTAGCAGCACAGCTACATAAAAAAACACTGTCTTATTCCTGCACAGCTTACTGTCTTCTTTCATTTAACCACTTAAATAGCACTCTTTAAACATGCTTATTCTCCAGTCTGTGCTATTATAGTGAGCTCCTTTAGGTTTTGCACATGAGCAATGCTCTTTATTTAGCATCAGCTGCTTTCATAACAAACACCAGTTGCTTTTGTTCCACTCTACTTCCATTAAACACCTCAAACATCAATAAAAGCTCTTAAATCCCCACTTTATCGGCCAATTTTGGCCTATTTTGGTTTTAAAGTAGCTGCACAAATGACTTGGTATCATAAGAGTTAAGTAACGGTACCTTGTTTGCGTTCGGGTGAAGCAGGCTGGAGCGCTGCCGGCCTCCGCTGCGCGCACTGCGGGCTGACTCACTGCACACACTCCGCTAGCACAAAAGCTATCGCGGCTAACGGGATTAGGAGCGTAAACCTCGCGAGATTGGCGCGACACGCCCACCAAAAGGCACGATGTTTACAAAATATAACACCACTAACGAAGGCATCAAATCAATTTTTTTTTGCTTATTGGGTAAGAATTGGGTTTCTATTAGTTAGTCATGTAATGTGTGGGGTTTTATTTGACCGTTTCTAAATATAAAATACAAATAACATGAAAACATGCTAACACATGGGCTAATTTTAAGGATTTGTATACTTTTTTAAACATAGCCATAACAACTAAAATTTAAATGTACTGATTTATAAGAAATATAAATACATAAACATACGACAAAGAAAAATCATCCAATCACAGCAGAGAATAACAATGACGTAATTTAGGCGCCAGTTAAGTCATATCCGATACTGGAGCGAGTCTTGAAAACATGTGAAGTACACTTGTGTTATGAATTTGTTGGATAACTTCGAACGGATTATTGTTATTTTACAAAGAGTAAGTAGGAAGATGTTTGCCCATTTTAAATATAACTCTTTAACGTATCATAATGTTAATGTCACGGTTGAACATTCGAATTTACGCAGTTTTTGTCAATAATCTGCGAAGATGATAGGTTTGTGCCCATTGTTGTCTCAGTTTTAAAACTTTTCTCCTTAGCGAGCACACTATGAAGGCGCTTCCACCTGAGACTGTGCGTCTGCTGTGCAGCTCGCAGGTTATAACATCTGTCCTGAATGTTGTCAAAGAGCTGGTTGAAAATTCACTTGATGCTGGTTCCTCAAGCCTTGAAGTCAAACTGGTAAATGCACGTTTTATCAGCAAACATACTGACCAGTATTACGACACTTAGGACATGTATTCTTGTCATTGAGTTAGACAACAAAATGTTAAACCATTGACATTTCCTTTAAAGAAATCACACTTTTGAAAACATTTCACAAAATGAAATGTGACACCAGTGAGAAACTGAGGTGATCTGACTTCTTCATATATCCACAAAAGTCAACTTTTGGACCAGTTGGTTAAAATAAATATTTTTCTGAAATAAGTCCAAGCATCATACTTTTGACAGATGCAGCTTTGTTTGATACTTTGTTTCTAGTGCAATGACATTCATACATTTTTAAGCGTGGCTTGAGTGTCCAAATATTGCAGGGGGGCCACTCTTAATAGCTGTGCTGAATCTATGTTTGTGTTCCCTTGTGATCAGGAGAATTATGGATTGGATCGCATTGAAGTCAGAGACAATGGTTCTGGAATCAAAGCTACTGATGTTCCTGTGATGGCTGTAAAACACTACACATCTAAAATCTCCTGCCACGAAGACCTGGAGCGCCTAGAGACTTACGGCTTCAGAGGAGAAGCTCTGCCATCTATATGTGCTATATCAGAGGTTACGTCTTGCTAGTTTATGTCTGATTTTATTGCTTCAGTTAGTGATGCTCATAAAAAAATAGCAGCCGAAATCGTTATTACGAAAACTATGAAAAAAATTATGGCTGATATTAAAATTCTAGACTATTATGGCTGAAAAATAAGATATACTAAAGTAAAATCATTCCTTTTAAATGCCAAAAGTGAATTGTAATGTGCAGTTTAAAAAACTATATTTTTTTGAGGTCTTATAAAGATTGTTAAATTAAACATAAATTAAAATTACTTAAATTATTAAAATTTAAGTGAAGTGATATTAAAGATGAAATTTAGTTCTAGATGATGGCAAATGTACAAACGGGCAGAAAGTATGTGCATAATTATTAAATATCCAGTAACTTCCAGTATCCAATATTGATTGACACTATTGATAAATAAAAAAAATGCTAATATTGGCAGATAACTCCAATGGTACCAAAATACTGTGCATCTCCAATGAGAATCCTTTTAATCATTGAATTACAAATGCTGAAAATGTTTCCTCTGTAATTGACCTTTTCTTCACCTACCAGGTGGTAATTACAACCAAAACAGCAGATGATGATTTTAGCATTCAGTATTCAGTCGATCACAATGGACAGATCGTCTCTCAAAAGCCATCACATCTTGGCGAGGGTAAGTGTCTGCTAATGCCTTTTTTTAATACTCTTGATTTATGGGAACAGACTGCTTCTAACATACCTTTTCCCTCAGGCACCACTGTGTGTGCAGCAAATCTGTTCAAGAACCTCCCTGTCAGACGGCAGTATTATTCCAACACTAAGAAATGCAAAGAGGAACTGAAGAGGGTCCAGAATTTACTCATGGCCTATGCTGTTGTTAAGCCTGAGTTAAGGATCACATTGAGCCACAACAAGGTATGTTACAGCTGCCACGTGGTTTTGACTGTGCAACTACAATGTCTTTGAAAAAGAATAGTGGTCAACCCATTTTTGTTGCCCAAAGTCTGAGAACACTTGAAAAATCTGGGATTAAACTGGAGATATATTAATATTTTTAAATGGAATGTGTCATGATGGATAAAATGAACCTTACACATTTTTGTCTTCAATTATAAGTTGTTGAAAAGTATTAGGTTGTTCGGTCTGTAAGCCTTTTTAATGTTTTTAAAAGAAGTCTCTTATGCTTAATAAGACTGCGTTTATTTGATCAAAAATAGAGTAAAACAATGATACAGTGAAATAATATTACGATTTAAAATGACTGATTCTATTATAATATATATTTTAAAATGTCATTTATTTTTAGCAGTCATTCTAATCATTCTAACATGCTGATTTGATGTTCATTGTAATGTAATTATCATTCTTATTATCAGTTTTAAGTACAGTTATGCTGCTTAATATTTTTGTGGAAATGGAAATACTTTTTTTCAGGATTTTTTGATGAGTAGAATGTTCAAAAGAACAGCATTTATTTGAAATAGAAATATTTTGTAACATTATATGTATATGGCATATGTTTACTGCCAATCAATTTAATAAATCCTTGCTGAATAAAAGCCAAATTAAAAAAGAAATCTTACCATCTCCAAAATTTTGAATGGTAGTGAACATTTGACCACAAGGTGGCGTCCCACATCACAAAAAAACTGTGGTATTACTCTCTAGGGTTTTACCCACATTCAGTGACATTTAACCATCACACGGCATGATATCAGTTGTGCTAATAGTGTTTGGCTAACGTTAATTAGAACTTATGTAACTTGTTTATTGCTGTGGTTTCTCACTACTGTATTGACTCTGTGCTTCCTTGTTAGCAGTTTCAATCTCATGTTTTAAATCCTGATATTAATCAGCAAAGTTGATACAAAATGTTTTAACATGCCATTCCAGTAAATAGATGTAATATAACAATGTTTTTAAAAAAAAAAATAGTTTTAAGTCCTGTAGGAAAGCTCTTGAAGTTGTCTATGCAGAAAAACCATTCATTCGATAATCAGTGTATGTTATGATGACAGCCTTTACATCAGTTAGAGCTTAACCCAGAAAAGTGGACATTTCGCTTGCTTCTCGTCCAAAATTAGCAATGCAACCACAGGATGAACCACTAAGCCTCTGAATCTCACACTGCCACATGATCCTAAAGTAACAAGCTAAGTGGTATAAGTTCTCTGAGTGTTTTCGCAAGACCAGTAACAGCCTGGCCTCATGATAGCGTACGTATCTGGCCTTGCTCGGTGAGACGTCGCGTACCTTTCATTAAATTCATATCATTCAGGTTGTAGATCATCGGGGGAGGGCCATACACTCATTTCATGCCATCAGCACTTCCAGGCATATCTCGTATCACAAACTTTGCACTTCGCCCTGCATTGGGTTTCATGACTTCTCAAAAAGCTGTTTACTAGTCTGATCTCTTTACAGTCACCAAATTGTATATTTCATATCAGAGATGAGTGCTGCGGACCGCATGCTTTCAGAAATCAACACCTTGGATATATATACTTGCATGTGGAAGTGCCAACGACAGGCAAACGCACGGGTGTGAAAATATATGCGTAACTGCGCTCCTCACGTTGAAATGGCATTTGTGCAAGTAGCGTGTTTGCTTGATGCTGCCAGATGGTATAAAATCTTCATGAAAAGTTGGCAAGGCTTGTCCAAGCAGTGCTCCCTGCGCAGTTGCTTTTGTAATATCCAAACATTCCCCAAAGTATAATTGTTTATTATGAAGACTTGATTGGTGGCTAATGGCTGTTTGCGAGCATGCAATCCCACAGGTGGTCTTATTTTAGGATGACCGAAAAATAACTTGACCCGTTTTACCGTGTTGTTACAGGCTGTGGTCTGGCAGAAGTCCAGGGTGTCGGATCACCGAACTGCCCTCATGGCCGTGCTCGGAGCGGCCTCCGTAGCCAACATGCTCCCCGTCCAGCATCACCAGGAGCAACCAGAGGTCAGTGAAGCGCTGAGAAAACACGGGCATATTTATCGTTTCCAGCGTGAGCAGTAGGGTTCCACAGATGCATCAGCTCTGGGGCTGCCGTGACGGTTTGCGATAGGAAACTCTTTTTTCCACAGAATGTTTTTATAAAGGAGTGTGCTTTAAGGTTCAAACAATCAGGGTTCATTTCAGCTGCATGTGTCTTGAGCTGACTTTAAATGTCTCTGCACTTCTGTCAGGTTGCTAAACCCAAAGACTCGTGTAACAACTTAATTCCGAACGGCTTTCCTCTCCCTGGAGAGCTGTTTCTCTTTTTCCTGGTTGTGCATTCCGCAGCAATGACTTTTTGCATGAATGACTCAGCATTCTTACCCAGGTTATACCTTATATAAAGCCTTTTAATTTTCTGGATAGGATTCAAATTTCTAGCTAATATTTGATATGTATACATAGAAGTGCTGTGGCCCTGAAAAGTATATGGACACTTTTGGGCACATCACACTTAAAATGTTTGAGTTTCATTGCATAGATGTCAAAATGTCAAACCAAGGGGCATCTACAAACAAAATTTGAAGTCAGTTCTACTGAAGCTCACTCAGGTGTCATAAAAATAAATATATTTTTACTTAATTGGTAACCTAACAATCTTTTTTATTTTTGCCTGAAAAGTGTATTTGTACTATTATTTCTTTATAATAAATGCCTCTTTGGTTTGATATTTTGTTATCTAATGCAGCTACATTTATGCATTTTAAGGGTGACTTAAGTGTCCAAATACTTTGTCTTCACTTTGAAAAAATAAATCCATTTGTATTTATTTATTTATTTATTTTTAACCTAATTTTTTTTTTTTGCCTAAAAAGTATGTTATTTATTTAAAATAAATGCCTCTTTGGTTAAATATTTTGTTATATAAATTATTTAATTGTGACTAAAGAGTCCAAATACTTTTTTCAAATTTTTCAGAGCTAAAATTAGAGCTAAAATTGTGTTATTTTAATTATAAAAGCTGTAGAATTACATATACTGAAAGGCTATGTATCTTTCTGAGACCACATGCGACGTTTACCTTGCAGTGGTCAGGGACAGATCACGTTACAGTGTCAGCAGTGGACCTATGCACCGAATGCGGCAAACTTTGCGACAAATGCAGCAGTGAATTAAAGGAGCCTTCAGGGACTGCAACGTGCGTGGTAAAAGGGCCTCAGAGGGACGTAACCTGCCTGTTTTGGCCAGAGGCCACAATCCCACTGCTCTGGCACAGATTTAATACACTGCTACAAATGCAATGAGTAAGAATTAGTTCAAACAAATGTGTGTTATGTAGTGTTGTGCATTGGTAAAAAAAACTGTAAGCTTGATTTAATCCAGTTTAGTGACACTTCTCTCACTCACAAAAACACACATGTGAAGATTTAATATGTGCTGCAGCAGTAGAGTATCTGTGCTGCATGTGTGTTTTCTGCAGGTGTAATGTGCTCACTGCCTGCAGTGCTCCTTAACACTAATCCTGCTTGACTAATCTTGAGCATTTTTGGGTCGCTCCTAATATGCAGTATATTTTCAAGTATATTAATGTATTGGATATAATCATAAAAGATGAAAATCATATTAGCTATTTTCATTTTGTAGAATTTATATTAATTTTATTACTTAGATTTGTTTGGGTATTGCCATTTTCATCATGTCCCTGGGTGTTTTGCACTTAAAAAAAAAAAAAAAAAAATTCCAGCTATTTCTTAATTTTTCCCAATAAATAAGTAAATACTCTGAACAAAATTATAAACGCAACACTTTTGTTTTTGCCCCCATTTTTCATGAGCTGAACTCAAAGATCTAAGACTTTTTCTATGTACACAAAAGGCCTATTTCTCTCAAATATTGTTCACAAATCTGTCTAAATCTGTGTTAGTGAGCACTTCTCCTTTGCCGAGATACTCCATCCACCTCACAGGTGTGGCATATCAAGATGCTGATTAGACAGCATGATTATTGCACAGGTGTGCCTTAGGCTGGCCACAATAAAAGGCCACTCTAAAATGTGCAGTTTTACTGTATTGGGGGGGTCTGGGGGGCCCAAAAACCAGTCAATATCTGGTGTGACCACCATTTGCCTCACGCAGTGCAACACATCTCCTTTGCATAGAGTTGATCAGGTTGTTGACTGTGGCCTGTGGAATGTTGGTCCACTCTTCTTCAATGGCTGTGCGAAGTTGCTGGATATTGGCAGGAACTGGAGCACGCTGTCATATACGCCGATCCAGAGCATCCCAAACGTGCTCAATGGGTGACATGTCCGGTGAGTATGCTGGCCATGCAAGAACTGGGATGTTTTCAGCTTCCAGGAATTGTGTACAGATCCTTGCAACATGGGGCCGTGCATTATCATGCTGCAACATGAGGTGATGGAGGATGAATGACACAACAACGGGCCTCAGGATCTCGTCACGGTATCTCTGTGCATTCAAAATGCCATCAATAAAATGCACCTGTATTCGTTGTCCATAACATACGCCTGCCCATACCATAACCCCACCGCCACCATGGGCCACTTGATCCACAATGTTGACATCAGCAAACCGCTCACCCACACGACGCCATACACGCTGTCTGCCATCTGCCCTGTACAGTGAAAACCGGGATTCATCCATTAAGAGAACACCTCTCCAAAGTGCCAGACGGCATCGAATGTGAGCATTTGCCCACTCAAGTCGGTTACGACGACGAACTGCAGTCAGGTCGAGACCCCGATGAGGATGACGAGCATGCAGATGAGCTTCCCTGAGACGGTTTCTGACAGTTTGTGCAGAAATTCTTTGGTTATGCAAACCGATTGTTGCAGCAGCTGTCCGGGTGGCTGGTCTCAGACGATCTTGGAGGTGAAGATGCTGGATGTGGAGGTCCAGGGCTGGTGTGGTTACACGTGGTTTGCGGTTGTGAGGCCGGTTGGATGTACTGCCAAATTCTCTGAAACGCCTTTGGAGACGGCTTATGGTAGAGAAATGAACATTCAATTCACGGGCAACAGCTCTGGACATTCCTGCAGTCAGCATGCCAGTTGCACACTCCCTCAAAACTTGCGACATCTGTGGCATTGTGCTGTGTGATAAAACTGCACATTTTAGAGTGGCCTTTTATTGTGGCCAGCCTAAGACACACCTGTGCAATAATCATGCTGTCTAATCAGAATCTTGATATGCCACACCTGTGAGGTGGATGGAGTATCTCGGCAAAGGAGAAGTGCTCACTAACACGGCTTTAGACAGATTTGTGAACAATATTTGAGAGAAATAGGCCTTTTGTGTACATAGAAAAAAAGTCTTAGATCTTTGAGTTCAGCTCATGAAAAATGGGGGCAAAAATATATAATTTTGTTCAGTGTATATACACTTATCATCGCTATTATTATTATAGGGAATCAGTTTCGCAGTATTTTTTAATCCCCATCATTAATGTATTGGATGCAATAATAAACTCACAATTTTTAGACATGAAATCTAAAAATGGATTCTTGTCCTTTTTTTTTCTTGGGTGCACCTCTAAGATGAAATATCGACTTTTTAAAGAAATATTTCAGCTAATTTATATTTTCCACCTTCTTCTAATCAAAATATTTCAAACAAAACATCTTTGTTTTAGAATAAATTTGAAATCTTTGATGCTTAAATATTAATATTATAATTCTTAAGTATTGAGGACAATCAAATACTGCATATTATTATTTTATTAATATTGTTAATCAGTTAGTAAGTATTTTTGTGCTCAGCTTTACTGTTATCATGTTAAGTTTTGTAACATCTAACAAAAGTGAGTTCTCTCTCAAAAGTAAGAAAAGGAAGTGGGTCATTTTTGAGGGGAAAATCACCTGCCCCCAAACATCAGTAACTGTTAGAAATGGGTTTGATGAATTTTGTGATGTTAGTTGGTTTGTCACACTGTAAAACATCCCATCCTGTTGGAAAATATTGCAAAAATCTGTATTAAATTAGTTTAAAAAGATGATACTCTTATTTACGCTAACTCTCAAAGCTCTTTATTTTCATCCCATTAGTTAGTTAGTTAATTAGTTGAAGTGCCTCATATTGATCTAGGCATATTTCTGAAAGTACTAATATATATATATATATATATATATATATATATATATATATATATTGCAACACAAGCTTATTAATTTAAAATGTGTTTGTAAGATAGCATGAATGACCTATGTACCTTTCTTCTGGTCATTTTTTCCTACCTTCAAATGAACCGTTTGACCTTTTCTACTTACGTCAGCATAACACTCTCTTATCTCCCCTTCTTTCAGCTAATGGTTCTCCTATCGCAGAATCTGCCTGTCGTTCTATAATTATCTGCCTGTTACGCAGAACTGTATAGGTCATACAGTACATGCATGACATGGTGATTCTAATTCAGGCATTTGGCCTGATCTCATTGCTGCCCTGCTGGAGAGGATGCTATTGTTGGTGCACACATGGTGTCCTACTTTGATATGTGAGGCTGATGAAGAATGCACAACGCTAGCATTGTCTAAATTTGCTGGCTCATTTACGTGTGATTTATTCATGCTAAGTGTCCTCTTACAGAACACGCATTTAGTAGAGCACTGCGGTTTGTATAGAGTCCCTACTTGCATTTTGCGTTTGTGTAGGATTATTCTCTGTAGGCACACTTCAGTGTTTGGCACGAGCTGATCTTGGCAGCTCGCTCCTCTCCTGCTGAACATATAGCAGCAGAACACATTGCGTGTACAGCTACGCTCGAGGATGGTTTTCGCTGAGTCTTGCCAATGTTCTGTAAAGCCATGTGCCAGATGAGAATGCATCTTTGCTCACCATTTAGTTGTAAGTCATCCTAGCATTCTAGGAATTGGTGGGTTTTACCAGGAGTTAATTTATGTCCATGAGAGGAGGATCTGTTGGAGTAATCAGTCATTAGCTGCACACTCATCATCAGGTCGAGCCCCATGCCAAGACCATTGCTAACCCTTCACTCCACCCCTCACCTCACATGTGAAGCCATTTGCAGATTGCGGCGGTGTGTTCGATTTTTCATAAACCTATGTAAACAGTGTCGTGCAATTGACATTTTACTTGTCATGATCTTGCATAATTTTGCAGACATTGCAAAATTGCTGTTTTATTAAGCTTAAATGTGCATGCTTGCTTTCTTTCTTAATCACAAACCTTTTCATATTCTAATGGCAGGTGCAATTAATTGCTTAACATGATTTATTGTGTCTGACATTTAAACTTATAAGCATTAATAGGCATGAATTCATTAATGTTTGGGGTCAGTAAGATTTTTGGTTGTTTTTGAGGTTAATACTTTTATTTAGCAAGGATGCATTAAATTATTCAGTTGATGGTAAAGACTTATTATACTAAAAATATTTCAAGTAAATGCTGTTCATTTGAACTTTTTATAAATCAAGGAATCTTGAAAAAAAGTGTCACAGTTTCCACAAAAACATTAAGCAGTGCAATTATTTTAATATTTGTAATAATAATAAATGTTTTTAAACAGCAAGTAAGCATATTAGAATGATTTCTGAAGGATTATGTGACATTGAAGACAGGAGTAATGATGCTGACAATTCAGCTTTGCCATAGCAAGAATAAATTACATTTTAAAACGTATTAACATAGAAAAGTGTTAGTTTGAATTATACAAATATTTCACTATATTACTGTTTTTACTGTGTTTTCACCAAATAATGAGCATTATAAAATATTTTGTTCAAAAACTTAACAATCTTACTGACCCAAACCTTTAAACAGTAATGTTTTTGAACTGTCCACTTTTATAATAGAAATGAATGTTACATTTAACATAAATGTATTTATTTGTAGTTAACATGAGTGATACTGTCCAATATTATCCCAACATCAATAGACCGATGGACTTCAGTCACTGGTTTCAGAATATTGTGGAGACTTGGAGGTCAGCATGATTTGCTCTCACATGAGTTTTGTCATCTCTTTATTATTGAAATATCTAATATTTTTGCATTATACAGTGTAATATATACAATCACAATCAAAAGTGCTTTCTATCAGTTTTCTCAAAGTGCTGGAACGGTTACAGGTTTTCTGAGTAAGAGTGGGACATGAAGCAGGTTTGCAGTTGACTGTTTTTGTGCTGTGGCCGAGATCCTTCTGCCGTGGAAGAGTCCAGAATAATAACCTCCATTCAGTGCACAAAACAGAAAGGACCGGGCCACCTACGCCACCGTAATTGACAAATGTGGCAAATTATACAGAACATAAGTGTTGATTGTGAAAGTCACAATACCCCTGATTATCAAGTTTGTCAGAGACTCCAATTAAAATGTCCTCTTGCCAGCCAACTGCTGTGCTTGTTAATTCCAAATGGTGAGCTCAAGCATCACAATCTAGCCCTAGATCACTGATTAGTTTGGAGCCGTTTCTCATCCCGCCACTTCGCCGGTGCTGCATTTAGCCAACAGAAACATTGCAAATTTGAGCAACTTGGCCACTCCATAGTTAGGAGATGAGAAATGGGTTCTGATAGCACAGTGAAGTCTTAATTGGTTACTGCAAAGCGGGCTAAAGGCCAGCAGTGTGTCATTTTGTTTGTTCATAGAAGCCTCAATGTACCCTGACAGTTAATGAGTATGGTTTGTGGCAGAGAGGAAAATTAAAGAAAAACTAATCTAGATTTAACATGGAAATCTAGCTTCTTAATAAACTTTTCAATAAATGTGGATATATGACTCTTTTGGTATGCATTCGTGGCTTAAAGTGAAATTCACAGAAGTTTTATTGTTTGCACAGATTGGCATTGATGGATTCTTTCCCAAACCGGGCTCAGATTTTAATTCCACCAGTTCCTCTACGCCTGAGAAAACATTCATCTTTGTTAATAGACGACCTGTGCATCACAAAGAAATACTTAAGGTAAAGGAACTGCTGTATACCCTCAATACTAGTTTACCTTTATTTATTCACTGTTTATGTATGTAAATATATGAATTTCTCTGTAAAATTAAATGTCCTTGACTAGCTGTAAAAAATTAGATATCCCAAACCTTGAACGTTCATCCTAGATCACAGATATTTGTACTTGTGTTGAGGCCTACATGAAATCTACACTACTGTTCAGAAGCTTGGGGTCAGTAGGTTTTTTTTTTTTTTAAAGAAGAAAATGAAGACTTATTTAGCAAGGATGCAACAACTGTTTTAAACAGTAATAATAATAAGAAATACTTTTTGAGCATCAATTCAAAGTTGCGTTTATAAATTACTTTAAAAATACAGAGAAAACGGTAATATTGTGAAAAATTATTACAAATTAAAGAAACTGTTTTTTGTTTCATATATATTTTAAATCAAATAAATCCAGCTTTGGTGAGCATAAGAGACTTTTTAAGTAAAAAAATTACCAACCTTGATTGGTAGTGTACATTTGTAAAAACTGGGTTCCTGATGGAAAATCTGGATATTTTATTGAAATGTAATAAATGTAAAAAATTATGTAAAAGTTTTTTTTTTTTTTCTTCAAATCTCAGAAATATTATTATTTAAATATTTTAATTCCAGTTGTTGTATCTGACATTAAAATAGAAATCTCTAGCTTTCTTTATATGTTTTAAAATCTATTTTAAAAAGTGCTTATGCAGTAATTATGAACAACTGGAAAAATCATGGAAACGCATTGGTCTAAAACCGCCTCTTGGGTGTTTGTTCGTCAAAACTTTTGGCATAATTTGTTTATGCTTGCAGCTGCCAATGAAAGTGTACTACTCACAGCTCTGTTTAATACATTTCACCATGTTTAAATCAATTCTGTGGATTTTCCTACAAATCAGTGCAGAAAATGCTGATTTAAAAATCCATAGATTTGGTCTGGGCCTAGTTCTGTCCTTTTCAAATTATTTCTTATCATTTAAAGTTGTAATGTACTCACAATATTTTTGTAAATGCACATTTACCCTACAGCTTATCAAGCAATACTACACCAGTGCTCAATCTAATAAAGAATCTGTAAACCGCCGCTATCCCTTTTTAATGATGAACATCACCATACCCGCCTCGACTGTGGACGTTAATCTGACACCTGATAAAACTGAAGTGATGCTACAGAACAAGGTACAAAAAGTTCAGACTTTCTGTCCTACATTTATACTTTAAATAAAACATTGTTCAATTCATGATAATGCTCCATTAATCAAACTTTACCGATGTTTACCAGGAAGGAGTCCTGTTGGCGGTGGAGACTATGTTAATCTCCTTGTATGGGTACTCCATTGACAATGATGATCTCAAAACTGGAGGAAATCGCCCTGGTGTTACTTCTGTGAATGCACCTGAACACACTAATGTAGTGCCTATACCTACCACTGATATTAGTTTGGACGATCCAGAATTACTTGAGATTTCTCCCACAAATGCAGATAAACAAGATGGTGAGCAATCCTTGAGCAACACCGTGAACACCAGCTCCTCTTCAATTTCAGAGGATTGGGTGATCAACAGAAGCTCAAGTGATTTTGACAGTATTAATTCCTCATTACCTGCTGACGATGTTGTAATGAACTCTACAGCTGATCTAAACTGTAACTCCCCAAAGGCGTCTAAGAGTGACAGTGGCCCTGGTCAAGAGAGCGAAGTATCTGCTGAGAGCTGGAGCACGGGCAAGGCCTTCTCAAATCAAGTCACCGGAGAATGCCTAGAACCTGTGAAACTCCATGTCCCGAAAGCACATGAAGACCTTGTAGGAACCCAGCCCACAAGTACGAGGTCCAGCCCATCCAAGAGGCCTTCTAACGTCATTATGGAGAAAATGGCCAAGCTGACAGCGTATGAGCTGATCAGCAACCGCTCCGTGCGTCAGCCCTCGTCTGCCTTTTCGCTGTTTGAGCAAGACACCAGATCGCAGGTCCTCCAGGAGAACCCAAGAGCCAGTCCTCAGGATGTCACAACTGCTGTGAAAGAGAGATGGGAAAGCCTCGGGGAGGAAGACCGCACGAAGTAAGTTTCCAGATTTCACCCTCGAAGACGCAGTTTCCAGTTGTTGTGATTCACTCTCTCTGTGTAGCAAGAGAAAAATAGATCTGCCACTAGCATGTGTAAAATATGGATTGGAAAATCTGCCTGGCCTGGTCGTGTTGCTACCTGAAGGAAGAATTGATGAAGTGTTTGTATTTTCCAGAAAACTGCGTTTGATTACTTGGTTTGATGGTCAATAGGCCTGTTTTCCATTGTAAAAGAGGTATTCCGGTTTTTTTTTTTTTGCTTTTTCCAAAGAATGCCACATTCTTTCAGTTCCTTCAGGTGCCAGAAGATTCCAGTTCATTCTATACCAGATGATATCTGACTAATTTATTGGATGTTTATGAGCCCAAGGAATACTCAGGTTGGATATATGGATCTATCTTTTTTTATCACTCAAGACTGCCAGTCAAATGTTCAGACACACCAGAAACTTTTTTTATTATTGCTTTTGACCACATTTTAGAATGATAGTCATTAAACTATGAAATAGCACAAATGGAAGTATGGGAAATATGTAGTGACGAAAAAGGTTAACCCTGTTACCTAGATTCATTCCTCAAAGCAACTTAAAGCCACAGAATTTAAATTTTGGTCTTGTCTAATTCTAGTATCTTTTTAATTACTTAACCTCAGATCAAAGTACATCAGGAATACTGTTATCAAAGAGTAAAAATCTAAAATTGCAGCATGCCAAGTCAGCATAATTAAATGAATGGAAAGTGTACAACCCCAATTCCAGAGAAGTTGGGACATTTTGTAAAATGCAATAAAATTAAGAATCTGTGATTTGTTCATTCTCTTTAAATTTTCTTTAATTGACAAAAGTAGAAAGAAAAGATTTCCAAAGTTTTCACTGACCAACGTAAATATATTTTGTAAATAT
The DNA here is from genome assembly GCF_012432095.1 of Onychostoma macrolepis. Taxonomy (NCBI): domain Eukaryota; kingdom Metazoa; phylum Chordata; class Actinopteri; order Cypriniformes; family Cyprinidae; genus Onychostoma; species Onychostoma macrolepis. Next base: position 9,126,329 of record NC_081163.1, read on the forward strand.
GAACACATTTTTTTTGCAGCATTTTCCAAAAAAGTTGGGACAGAGGCAAAATAAAAGTGGAAAGGTTATAGAATATCCACGTTAAACTGTTATGAAACAGTTCACAGTAAGCAGGTGAATTGGTAATAGGTCAAGGTATATCATGTTTGGGTATAAAGGAGCATCTCAGTCTTTGCAAGCAAAGCTGGATCATGGCTCATCACTTTGTGTCAAATTTCACGAGAGAAGTGTCAGACAAATCAAAAATCACATTTCTCTATGCAAAATTGCAAAGAATTTAGGTCTTTCATCAACTACCATACATAATATTGTGAAAAAATTCAGGGAATTCAAAGAAATCACAGTACATGTAGGGCAAGGCAGGAAAACTCAGGTGAATGTGCTTGACCTTTGAGCCCTCAGATGGCATTGCATAAGAAACCGTCATGCTGCGGTGTTAAATATAGCCGCATGGGCTCAGGAGTACTTCAGAAAACCACTGTCATTTACCACAGTCTGCTGCTGCATCAAGAAATGCAACTTGAATATCTGTTACTCTTGGAGAAAGCTATACATCAATTCTATGCAGCGATGCTGCCAGGTTCTCTGGGCCAGAGCTCATCTCAGATAGTCAAAAAGAGAGTGAAATGTGTGCTGTACTCAAACGAGTCCACATTTCAACTTGTTTCTGGGAAAAATGAATTTTGAGTTCTCAGTCCCTAAGACCAAAGGGACCATCCAGACTTTCATTAGCGACAGAAGCAAAAGCAAACGTCTGTCATGGTATGGGGGTGAAGCAGAGCAAGCAGCATGGGTGACTGGCATATGTGCAAAGGTACTAATGACATGGAGGCATATTTTGGGATTGTACAGAGACATATACTGCCATCAAGATGATGTCTTTCATGGGAAATCCATGGTAATTAGATCAAGACAATGCCAGCTCTCATTCTGCATGTGCTACAACAGAATGAATGTGTTAGACTGGCCTACCTGCAGTCCAGATCTGTCTCCAACTGAAAATGTATGACCAGTCATGAAAAGGAGAATCGGACAACGACGATCACCGACTGCTGAGCTTCTGAAATCTTGTATCAGGCGAGACTGGACCAAAAATTTTGTTTTGTTTGCAAAATTTTAACAATTAGTATCCTCAATTCCCAAACAATGCAACATTGTAATTAAAAGGAAGGTTGATGTGACACAGTGTTAAACATGCCTCTGTCCCAACTTTTTTGGAGTGTTGCAACCATCAAAATCAAAATTTGTTAATATCTACAAAATACATTTACGTTGGTCAGTGAAAACTTTGGAAATATTTTCTTTGTACTTTTGTCAGTTATATAAAAGTTAAAGAGAATGAACAAATCACAGATTCTTGATTTTATTGCATTTTACAAAATGTCCCAACTTCTCTGGAATTGGGGTTGTATCTCAGCATTACTAGTGGCACTTGCGTAGCACAAGGAAAAACACATCTGAATCCTGTTGCACGTTACTGCTGTCTTAAACATGAAATAAGCCTTATGAAGTACTTGACTTGTTTTCCCGCAGATGTATAGTAGCACGCAATTCTGAGAATCATATTTATATGGATCCATGTAACATGTGTCCATCACATATGGGCATGCTGTGCTAAAGGGTCAAAGATTGTTGACATGGATGTTTGGGGGAGGGAGTACCATGCTTGTTATATTTTGGTTGCAGTGGTCTGATGCAGCAATAAAATGCCTGGCGCTGATCCAGGGACTCTATATGAACTTGGTTTACATCCAAAGTGCCCACACCAAGGGAACATTGCTTTCTTATTGCACAGTTTATGTGCATTCGATCCTCGTTATGAATTCCAGGCTGAAAATGCACACCGTGCTCCCTGAATAGCTTTCATCATGTATGCGGGTGTCCACTGAGGTCCATCTCAGCAGGCAAGAGAGGATGGGGTCTTCATTTTCTGTGTGTTGTTTCCACACTTGTCCTCTCATTCTGGTTTTAGTTTTAGTTATAGTAGTAGTCTTATGGCTACATTTTGTCTTTCTGTGGTGAGATTTTAGGCCATTACATTTGGACACTGCATGAAATCAAAATGTTTTGTGTCTTTTAGTGGATGTATGTACTCAAAATTCACTTATAGCTGATATACACTAAATTTACAGTCATTTTCTTCTGGAAAAACAGGCAAATGTTTCCTGTAGATTTCAACTCCAACATTGATCAAACTCACTTACCTGTAACTTTCTAGTAATACTGAAGACCTTGATTAGCTTGTTCAGATTTATTTGATTAGGGTTGAAGCTGAACACTGCAGGAAAGTGGACCTCGAGGGCCAGAGTAGAGAACCTCTGATGTAGCAAATCCTGGTTCATGTGTCTTTAATTACAGTCTATTGGTAAATGAATACAGGGACTTTAAGTTATAAATTGTAAAGCCGTATTAAATTATTGAAGATTTGTAACTGTAGTATTATAATCTGAATGTTCTGTGGTTTGTTTCAGTCACATTTTATAAGTAGCTCACAAACCTGTGCCCTTTTCGAAAGGAAATCATGGTACATCTGTGTAATCCTTTTTCAGTTTAAGAGAATGGAACCTCAAGTTGAATAATAATACTGAAAAATAATAATAATTATTATTATTATATGGGGATGCGGATGGTAAAATCTATTTTATGTTTTCATTAAAAAAAATATATATATTTTTGATAATGTAATGAATTAAATGTTGCTTGGAAAATATTTAACTTTTCTGCAACACACAGCTACTTTTATTTGAGCATCAACTGAGAAGTTTGGTTTATTGGCAAAATGATATGGGTTTTTGAAAGAAGCCTAACCAAAAAGTGCTCTCTAAGGCTGCATTTATTTGATCAAAATTACAGTAGAAAAACAGTAAAATTGTGAAGTATTATTACAATTCAAAATATTCTATTTTAATTTATTTTAAAATGTAATTTATTCTTGTGATGGCAAAGCTGAATTTTCAGCATCGTTACTCCAGTCTTCAGTGTCACATCTTAATAATATTATAAATATCTGTACTGTCTCTTTTGATCACTTTAATGCATCCTTGCTGAAAAAAAAAAAAATCTGATTGACCCCAAACATTTGAACACTAGTGTGCATGTATAGACAAGTCACAATAATTGTCTGTGGTGCTGGTCAAATGTCTTGAAAATAATGTGGCGGACTATTCATTTTAGTAACTTTTTTCCCCCCATATTTTGTATATGTAAATGTCGAGTGTCTGTTTATACATTTTCACTGTGTTCAAGCTGCAAACTTCAGTTCAAAAGCCCTCAGGTCAAGAACTCATTTCAGTGTACATGGCAGGGGATACCCTCAAGCTTCAACCTTCTGCTCCATTATGAAATCATTTATCTCCCCCATTGGCCTCCTACTGCTTTTCTCTTGCATTCAGCACATTTCATGCCTTCATCCTTGATTGGTCTGTTTTTTTTTATCAGCATTTGCATCTTTTTCTTGCACCCGAGGTTTATGCTCCGAAACCATACAGTGTGTTTGAAATAGTGACTGGTCCATTGTACAGTAGCAAGCTTCGTGCAATGGCACAGCTGTTAATTGGCAAGCCCATCGAGAAACTTCCAGTGGAGGGTCAGGGCTGCATGTTTTTACAGGCCCTCTCCCCCCTCCCTCGCTGCTCTCCGGCCCCCATCTGGTCACAGGTAGCAGATGTTTTTTATCTCGCCTGTTTCTGCGCATTTTCTACACTGATTTACAGCAGTCCACTTAGAATCACTAGAGCAAATTAAATCAAGGTTTCTTGTGTGAATTGAGGATATTTAATTAGTCACAACTTCTGACCTCTTTGCTAAAACACATTCTTATCCAGCCTGCAAATTAATGGACCAAAAGCAGTGTTTCAAACCATCTGTCTTCTTTTTTGTATTTTTGTGTTTTTTTGTTTATCTTTACTATTTTCTGCATATAAGTGTAACAGTGAAGCAATACAAATATTAAATAACTGGACGTATGGGAAGGAACAGATTTATTTTAAATTTTTGAAACAATTATACATTTAAACAAACTTGTCACAGTTTGTTTCATTTGGGTGCATTCTGGGATACTTTTTAGGCAAGGTGTTTTTTTTTTTTGTTTGTTTTTTTTAGTAATATCTATCTATCTATCTATCTATCTATCTATCTATCTATCTATCTATCTATCTATCTATCTATCATTTTTATTTATTTTTTTTAAATCATGTGCCAGTTGTTTTTATTAGTTTGTATTATTATCTTTAAATTAATGTTTATTTTATTTTATTTTTTCTTTTCATGTTAATTTTAGTTAAAGTTGTAGCAGTTTTGTTGTGTATTTTTGTAATTTTTATCTGTTTTTGTTAAAATATACCTACTATATCTACCTAGTAGAAATGTTGCCTTGGGAACTACTTTTTATTTTATTTTTTTTATTTTTTTCAGTTTTTTCAATTTTATTTTAAGTAACAAAACATTTTTTGTTAGTTTTAGTTTTAATTAATTATAATAACCCTGTTTTAAACATTTAAGCATTTGTCTACATTAAAAGCATTTTTAAGATCATGAGAAACATAAATTGAATCCAAAATGTTGATCAAGCGTTTATCAACTACTTTGTAAAAGGAAATACAAAATGTACAACTGGGACTGTAATGAATACATGTTCTCGTATCACATCCCATCTTAGGTATGAAAGCAAGGCAGAAAAGTCTCTGAACGCCTACAACCTTCAAAGGAAGAGGGCAGCGGAGGGAGGTGGCCAGTGCGGAGAGGCCAAGAAGCAGATGAGCGCCGAGTCTTCATTGAACAAAGCTCAAGGCGTGAAGCGCAAGGCCCCCCTCGCCAACCAGCAGGCCCTGGACAAACTCTTCTCCTCTCAGCCCTCGAGTAAGAGGAGCCCTGCCAAGCTCTCCAAACCCCTCCCGTTCAGTATTGCAACCCTCAAGCAGAGTCTTAACCTCCTCTCCTACCAGAACAGCTCAAGTGCGCAGGGCCTCAGGCTTGTAAACCGCTTGGCTTCTCACGGTGCCTGGGTCGTTTTATGCGGCAGAAAGCTCATGCTGTTGAACCCGTTTCGAGTGGAGGAGGCCTTGCTGTTTAAAAGACTTCTGGAGAATAATATACTTCCAACCGTGAGGCTGCAGACCCCTGTACAGCTGACAGATGGGTAGCCTGTCTCATTTTCTCACCTAATGATGACATTCTGGATGTGTACAATCTGGAATGTAATTGTAAAACCGTACATGTGAAAAAATGTAAATGTGGCTCTGCAGTTACAATATAGGATTAATAGCTGTATAAATCCTCTCTATTCTAAATTGCAATACTTAATCAACTATCTAATAATTATTTGAATATTAACATACACTTCCTTTCCCAGGGTGCTTGGTGGGCCAGAGTACATGGATGTTCTCCTGAACATGGAGAAAGACGGTGCCTGCTTCAATGGAGACATCTACTTTACTGATCCTAGGCTTGTGGCAAATGGTTTTGAGATTAAGATGATTCCAGGTAATGCTCAAAGACTTTGAAATTCATTTGAAATATTTCAATTTGCCAAAAATCATCATTTACTACTTCTACTGAACACAAAAGAACATGTTTGAAAGAATGTTGGTAACCAAAGCAGAGTTTTAAGAGTGTTGATATACAGTCCAATTTTTTATTATTATTAATATTATTACAATTTAAAATAACTTTTTTTTTTCATATTTTTAATTGTAGCATGTCATGGTTTTCAAAAAAAATATTAAGCAGCACAAATGTTTTCAACATAATAATAAGAAATGTTACCTGAGCTGCAAATCAGCATATTAGAATGATTTCTGAAGGATCATGTGACACTAAAGACTGAAGTAATGCTGCTGAAAATTCAGATTTTCCATAATAAATTGCATTTTAAAATAGAAAAGTTTTAAATTTTAAATTGTCAAATAAATACAGCTTTACATAAGGGACTTCTTTTAAAATTTAAAAATCTTAATTATTCCTTTTAAGCTTTTCACCAGGAATATTCAAAATATATCCTCTTTTAGTAAAAATATCTTCTTTTATGTTCCATTTAATTAGTGATAGACTTAAATATTGTACAATATTTGGCCAGATGTTTAATAAACAGTTTCAGTTTCCCATTTTGCAAATTTTAGATAAATATTCTGAAATATAAGTGGTAATTTCAGCAATTTTGTCAATAAATCATATTATGTAAATATTGGCATTATATCAGCTCAACTTCTGCCCCAATATTCAAAACAATCTGCTCCCCCATGCACAACATACAAATTTACATTTAATACATATTACATTTATAAATCATACCTGTTATAAAAATATAACTCTAAAAGAGTCATAATCATGTAAAAAAACAATGTTGTTCGACATTACACAATGCAATTGTTTTATTTGATTTGGACCCACGGTCTGTTTGGGTGCTTTGGAGTCTGTCACCAAATTGTCTGCGTTTCACTTTTCCATTACATATGCATCCCTGGACTTGTGCAATTTACATAAGGTCTCATTTTAAATGGAGTGAACTACTTCTTTATAGGCATTGGAAAATATCATTCAACTTCCAATATATGATGATAATGCTTAATTTGTAGTTTTTAATAACTTTTAATATCCGTGCTATTACCTTAGAGACGGTAATTCCCGCTGCGCAGAGTGATGAAGTCATTGTTTATACAAATTGCTTAAGTGGAAAGTGCTGTGTCAGCACTTCTTTTTCCCTACACAGCTCAGTGTGGGCACATGTATAATATGAAATTGTTTTAAAAAGAGGGGGCTTGATTCTAAGGGATCGGTCCACTTCCTGTATGACTAGTTTCTGAGATGGTCATTAAGTGCGTTTGCTTGAATTCGCTGCCCACCATCTCTCCTCATGCTCATCATGTGCTGTGGAGTGGGAGAGTTTCTGAAATACTTCTACACATGGTTTGTTTTTTTGTTTTTTTTTTCTTTGCCAGGTTTCTCTTGAGAAAATGTGCCTTTATTAATTCAAGGGTCATGCTGTTTAAAGGTCTCTAGGATTGTCCAATTTGATTTAACAAAGGTTGGACCCACTGGACATCATTAAAGCCACAGTTCACAAATTGTTTTGAAATGTCAAATATAACGGCTTGAATAACAGGATTACAGTCAATTATTTCTGACAGAATTGCTTATGTCTGATTAGTGAAGAATGAAAGTAATGTGTTTGCTTTAAATGTTTTCTTGTGCGTTTTTCAGATGTCTTCTGATATTATAAAACATCTCTGTTAGGTTACTGCAGGGGTTTCTAGTGTCAGTGTGCCAGTACTACATAATCATTACATCACTTTCTGAAAACATTGTTTTAAACCTATTGTAAAAAAAATATTAATGTAACCACCTATTTTATATATTATTTTTATGTAAGCAATATAATAGCCACTTGAGCCACTTTGACAATGTTTAAAATATAACACGTCAAAGGCCTTATTGATTTCTTGCAGTGCTTATCCCAAAATTCTTAAATTCACAAACTAATAGTTTTTAGTTTTTTGATGTATTTATTTAATAAAAACAGTACAGGTTTATAAAATCAGACATTTAAATGTTTGGTCTCTTATGCTCACCAAGGCTGTATTTATTTGATCAAAAATACAGTAATATTGTGAAATATTGTTACAGCTTAAAATAATTGTTTTCTTTTTTTAATATATTTTACCAATTTATTGTTACATTTTATAACATGCATACATAACACATTACATTTAGTTGTATTATTTGTAACTAATTTATTCCTGTAATGGCTGTCTCCAGGCTTCAGTGTCACATGCTTCAGAAATCATTTTACTGCGCTAATTTGTTGCTTAAGAAACAATTCTTATTATTATTAACATTTGTGCTGCTTAATATTGTTTGTGGAAACTGTGATGCATTTTATCCAAGATTCTTTGAAGAATAGAAAGTACAAAAGAACAGAATTTATTTAAAATATGGAAATCTACTGTAACATTATAAATGTATTTACTCTCAATTTTGATTAATTTAACATGTCCTTGCTGAGTAAAACTTAATTTCTTAAAAAAAATTTTTTTTATTTTTTTTCCTGAACCTAAACTTTTGAATGGTAGTATACATACAACTTACAAAGTAATAAACATACTCTTTCAATTACATTTTTGGAAATGTGATGTCATTTAAACAACCAATACTGTCACTCGATCATTTTATTGCATCCTTGCTGAATAAAAGTGTTCGTTTAAATTAACGGTAGTGCATATGTATGTATAAAAGAAATAAACCCATTTATATGCTCTACTGTTTCGGTAACATGCGCACTTAAAGAAAAAGTGCTTTTCAATAAATTTTCTCTAAAAGGTTACTTTTCAATTAATCTGTCCCTTTAATTTGATAATGTGAAAAATCAAGCAGAAGCAATTAAATATCTAATATCCGACTCTGAAAAATAAAATAGTTATATATTGTGCAAACACTTTTCCAGGTTTAGAATCAGTTTATTTTATAATGTTGTCCTCTCTCTAAGGAGGCTGCCATCTTAGTCCTCATTTGACCTTATTTTGCCTGTTGTTATGGAATGCACTTAAGACTTCCCCCTCAGCCCTGTTCCTGTAAAGTGTCGTGTTGGCACTGGTAAGGGTCATCGTGGCTGAAGCTGGCTCGCTGCCTGAGCTTTTGCCAGCACGGTGGATGTGCACTAAAGTGTGGTGCTGTGGAGAAAAATTGCCCTTTACAAAAGGGAATAGTTTCTGAGCCAACTTCCAGGGATTTGGCAAAAACATGCACCAGATTTCTAGCCCTTTCAAAACCCCAAAGTATTAAACTTTGGCACGAAACGTGCCCCGCACCGTTTGTCCTACAAATATGAATGATACCTCAAATTATTCAGCTTGTTGAGGAGAAGTGCCCTATTATATTTGCAAATGAAAAATAAATTTACACCTGGTAGAGAATAGAATGGCTGGAAAAAAATTCATAAAGGCTTGCAGTGTTATGTACTGAAACTAAACTATTAAAATAGTTTTTGTCAGTTGAAATAAAGCTTAAAAAATTTAAATAAACTAAAAATACAACACAAATAATGGATAAAACTTCAAAATGATAGATGTTGCATTGGCAACTAACTAAAATACGTTGAAGTACTTAAATTACTAAAACTAAGCTGAAAAAAATAAGGCTACAGTAAATAGAAATATTAAAAATATAAAATAAAATATAAAAAAGACAAAAGCACAAAATTACTGAAACTTAAAAATTAAAAAGATGTTAAACAATAATAATAATAAAATGTAAGCTTGCTAAATGTCTATTTATTTATTTAACCAACTAACTAACTAGCTACCTACTACTGTTACTGAACAGTAAATTCAAAAGCAAAACTTACTATGTCCTTTGCCCAAATACTAGTTTATAAAACTGCTACTAAAACCATAATAAATTAATAAGGTATATCATTCTACTTCTATTTCTTTCTGCTGTATCTATCATTCTACTATTTGAAGAAAACAACAACTTCATTTTAGTGGAGAGACTGCTGGATTTGGCCTGTAAACAGAATTATGTGAAAAATACTACTATAATAGTATACTATAATAGTATATAAATAATACTACAATAACACTGACGTGAAGGTATGTTAATTTGATTGGGCCTATACTAGTAAGAAACCACCTAACAACCCCTCAAAACACCCTAGCAACCACTTAGCAATGCCCTGGTGAAATAAATAATACAAATTTAGAGAGATTCACTTTTGGAGTGTTTAGTCAATATGTATCGTATTGACAGTAATATAAATTTGTAAGCATGGCAAGTCCGATTCGGAATGGCTGCATCTCGTTTTAAAGCGCATGGGGAAGGAGAAAATGTTTTGTCCGCACTACCTTGATGACCTTTCCATACATTTCACCTCTTCATTGAGATGCGTCTAGGGAAAAGCAATCATCTTTAAATCATCTGTTGAAAACCTCCTCCACCTTGGTTTTTCTTTCCAGTCCACAAAGACATGGTAATAACCTAATTTGGTGCGATGCCCGCCTGACTTGGTTTCCAACCAGCGTGTAAATCACAATATTTATTTATTATTTTTTCCTGGAGAATGTTGTACTTGGAGTTTATTAATCCTTGCTTGTTGCTTATCTTGGCCAGGTTCCTCGTCTTCTGAGAGGCATGTTGAAGTGACGGGCATGGCCGACTGCATGCCTTTCTTCGGGATAGGAGACCTGAGGGAGATTCTGCAGGCTATAAAGGTCCGGGATGCAAAAACCATGGAGCAATGTAGACCTCTCAAAGTCTCAAACTACCTAGAGGTGAGAGATGCTCCTTGGGGCGTACTTTTTAATGATCCATTTTTAATTCGCCATCACAGTATCAAAATACAGTGTCAGCACATTTGGATAGTTTAAAAGAAGAAGAGTTTATTTTCTGAAAATGTACTCACCCTCAGGCCATGAATTTGTTTCTTCATCGAAACAGATTGGGAGAAATTTAGCATTAAATCACTGGCTCACCAATGGATCCTCTGCAGTGAATGGGTGCCATCAGAATGAGAGTTCAAACAGCTGCTAAAAACATCACAAGTAATCCACACAACTCCAGTCAATCAATTAACATCTTGTTAAGTGAAAAACTGCATGTTTGTAAGAAACCAATTCATCACTAAAACATTTTTAACTTCACTTTTGCTTCTGGCTAAAATATAAGTCCTCTATCCATAATATTGCTTTCTACAGTAAAAAAGTTAAATCGGGAGAGAAAAATACCCAGATCAAGAACCTTTTTAAACCGTTCTAAACAAACATGGATTTTGATGTGAGAGGCCAACAGGGGATAGACTTTTTCCACTGGTGGAAGCATTATTATGGATTATAGACTCATATTATGGTATACTAACGCTAAAACAAAGGCACATATTTTCACTTCACAAGATGTTAATTGATGAACTGAGGTCATGGATTATTGTGATGTTTTTATCTGGACACTCATTCTGACGGCACCCATTCACTATGAGCAAATTTTAATTTTAATGTAAGACACGAATTAGTACTTTTCAGCTGCTTTTTTGCTTTAAAAACTCTTTCCCCCACTTTTTCTTTCAGAGTGAAGCTGTGAGACTAGCTAGACAGTTACCTCTGAACCTCACCAGAGGTGATGTTACAAACACGCTTTGCAGAATGAAACAGGAACTTGAAGAGGAGAGTAAAGTCTGCATTCACAGACGACCATTTTTTCACGATCTGGTTACTGTTCCAGAAACGGAACAGGATGCTTTGCAAATCATGTCTAATTCTTGCTAAGTATTTCAAGGACTTTGTTATAAGACCAAATTGTCACACTAACATTTATTGTACCATATACTAATATGAAAGTCGTCATTTGGAATAATAAATGTTTGCCTTGTTAAATTACAGTTTTCATTCGTGAGTTGAGCTATAAAAACTTGATTCTGATTCCGAGTGTTTAATCAAGGTGCATATGTATTACGCACATGCATCACCATTTTATTTTTCATAACACCATATGCAAATAAAATAACTAATTATAATGCATTAAAATAGCCGCTTCAGTCCAAATCTGACAGCGTTGGGTCATGAATGATGTTCATTTTTATGAACAATTTTATGAGGGCAAAAAATGTTTGAATATCAATTATGACACATTAAGACACACTTTAAAACCACTTTTCAGTTATGTTTTGTTTTTCTGTCTTAATTTATTGTGGGAAAATTGTTTTGGCATAACTGGTAATGAAGGAAAGGGCAAGCGCTCAACTTTAAAAGTTTGCCTTGTTGACTTCTGATTAGAAAAGAAAACAAGCCAGAACTACTGACCCCACAGCAGATGCCAGTGAACCACAAAATTGAATGCAGTGTGGTTGTAAATTCACTCTCCCCCAAAAATCAGCACCTTAAATGCTGATCATGAAAGTCGGCGCTAGGGGCCCATAAAGCCAAAAGGGATGGGCTCTGGGGTTTGCCGAAAAGTGTGCAGTCACAGTCAGGGACCTCCAATTACCAGCTGAAAATAAGGCTCAGATGCTGTGAAGTTTTAACAGTTGCTCCCCTGTAGCCATATGGTTTGTGGTTTTTCAGTGTTTGATCAGTTCCACGAACTGCGTTTTAACCTCTGGGGACCCAATATTTCATTTTCGTCCTCTATAGAGGACATGAGTCCACAATTTTGAGTCTTAATATTTATTTATTTCATTTTTAAAAGAAATTAATACCTTTATTCAGCGGGGCATTGATCAAAAGTGACGGCAAAGACTTACAAAAAATTTATATTTTAAATAAATGATGTTCATTTCAACTTTCTATTCATCAAAGAATCGTGAACAAATGTATCATGGTTTCCACAGAAACAGAATAAATCATTAAGAAATTATCCACTGAAAACATGAAATCTCCTTTAATGAATTGGTTGATCCATTTGATTCAGTCAAAATGATTCACTCACTAAGCAGATTGATCTAGTTCTTGTATCCATCTCACTGACTCAACGTGGTTGCAGCAGCTAACAGTTCACAAAGCCATCATAATCATTCAGAATATACCACCTGATGCTTGCTGGCCCTTTGGTGTCTGCAGTGTCATATTTATTGTATTGGTTTCTGAGTGATTCTCATACAGCATTAATGGTGGCGCCAAGTGGTTGGTTTTAGGAGCGAGGAAATGTTAGACATAATTAACGGAGCTATTGAGTTCAGCCTCTAATGCAGAGCTAAATTACTCTGATGCACGTCCTCATGCGGCCATAATTTTGCCAATCAGCACTGCTTAACTCGGGGACTCAAGAAACATGTGCTCTGTGTTAAATATCACCTTTTATTGTCATTTAAGCTTTTAAAAGCCTTTTGAAACAGGTCTCTGGTGTCTTAAGGTTAAACTGGACTCAAAACATCTGGGATTTTATTTTTTCATTCAAACTCAGAAATAGAAACTAGAAATTTTATATAAAATATTTAACCCTGTTGAGCCTGACAACTGAAAGAATAGTCAGATATATTCTTTTTAAATGGTTTATTAAACCTTTAGACAAAATATTTCTTATAAATAAAAAAATTAAAAATTTGGTACATCAGGGTTTTATGGCTCATATACTTTGATATAGTGAGAACATAGAGCTCATACCTGAGGAGGAAAAAACATCCATTTTAGAGGCCCAAACTGAGCAAAAATATCAAATTTGGTGCAGTTGTAATCTTTATAACAGACTACTAACATAAAATTCTATATCTCCCAATAATATTTCTTACTAAGATGATATTTAAATGCTTAGATTTACTGAGTGTTGTAACTTTTATTGTGAGGGGCAAAACATACAATGCAAAACAATAAAATGAACAATAAAATCATCAAAAGCCTGATGAATCATAATAGATAACCACATATTTATTAATAAAAAAGTGAACGTAAAAGTAAACCTAAGTTGCTTCAGTCCAGTAAGTGTTCATACTTAAATATTACTTACAAAAGTTAAAAGCTATTCCTATGATAAAGATGTTACAGGAAAAATAAATGTGTACCACGACCTGAAGGTGGACATTTTTTTGCAATTATAAAAATGCATGAATTATCAGATGATAGAAGGCATGTAGTAGATTGTGAACAACAGGTTTTTCAGCCAAATTTTGATCATGTTGACAATTTCTTAGAATATTGTAGGCTTTATACGATATATTGAAGATTTTCTGCAAATATATAGCATTTTTTATCATTATTATTTTCCAGGTATTATAGGCCCCTTTGGAATTGACCAATACATATCGAGTCAGCACAAGATTATGGGCATGACGTTATTTCTTGTGGCCTACAAATTGTCCCAGCAAATTTTGCTCAGTCATGCACTACGCCATGTTTCCGTTTGCTAAATTAAAACAGCTGGGTGTGGTGCTGGGTTCCTTTCTCTGGCCTTTCTCAATCCTCATCACTGAACTAAAAATAGTAGAGTAGATGCACGTAGCATGTGTTGTTTCATTTTGGACCTGATTAACGTGCAAAGTTACTGTACGCAAAGCCAGAGAGGGGCGCAAGCGAGGAGCATTGGGTAAAGAACACCATCAAAATCACCCATGTGATCCGGTGGGCTTGGTTTTTCACACCTCAGTGCAATATGCAAACCTGTTGCATCTGCAGTATTCTGAAGGAAACTGATTTTGGTCTAATACCGATGACAGCTGGTAAAATGAATCAAGCGTGACCTTTTTAACTGAGCATTCACATGCTCTTGAGATGATCGTCAGTTAATCCAGACTAATCAGACTGATATTCATATTCAAATGATTAAGCGATTCGATCTGCTGTCCTGGCTGTTTCGAGAACACATTTTCCCAGCTTTAATGGAGGTCTCAAACAAGGGTCAGTGAGAAATGAGGCCCTTGAGTGCTGCCTCACCTCTCCCCTGCTTTTAGAATTTGCACCCTGCGGCTATGCGAGAGCGAGTGCTGAAGTCGCAGCACAGGGCCGTGAAAACTAAAACGTGTGCTGTGGTTTGACCTTTCCCTATGTTAAATACAATATTATCATAAGACGTGCTATCAAGTTGCAGTGCCATTGCATGATCAGATTCACTGCCACGTGGGCCCTGCGCTCAGGTTCAGCACATGTGAGCTCATTAGAGTCAGTATAAATGTGGTATAGCATGCCAACTGGTATATACAAAACATTTTATTTTATTTTGTTATTATTTTAGTCTAGTCTTTTTTATAAGTGTACATGCAGGGCAATTATGCTTTTTGTCAAATATTGGGGAAAGAATAACATTTTATTGGATTTTGAGGCTCCTGGGTGCAGTGAAATCTGCACCGGCCCAGCTTTATCATTAGGCCATTAACTTAACATGGAAAAACAAGCCAACGAGATTTGGAGGCTGGTAAAAAGGCTAAATGTTTCTGGTAAAGCAAATGTCTTGGAGACTGTAGTGTTGTAATATTAACATCAGATTAGCTAGAAAAATTAAGTGGGCGTTAGCCGCAAAAAGAATACTTAAATACATACTTATCTCAATAGAAATCATGAATTGAAAGAACAAGTAAAATTTCAGTGCAGTTACTCATTAAAATACTGAATTATCCAACTACATTTTATGCATATTAAGCAAATAAACATTTAAAAATCTATATGCAATATGCAACTGAATATCTATCTAGCTATCTATGGCTATACATGCATATACATACGATTAATTATCGTTTAGCCACTGTAATAAAATCAATAATAACAAATTAATAGCCTAAGTATAGCTATAATATAAATATTTGTTTTAAGGGTTACTCTTTATTTTGATAGTCCACTTTAGACATTCTACTAACTATAAGTAACTTTGTAACTACATGTCAACTAATTCTCATTAATTTGCAACTACATGTCTACTAACTCTCAGAATACACTGTTAGGGTAGGTTTAGGGTTTGTAGAATAAGTTGACATATACTTGCAAAATTTCTCATAGTCAGTATGTTGTATGTTGTGGACCCATCAAAATAAAGTGTTAGAAGATATTAAGCAAACAGTCTACTAATACTCTAATGACTGATAGTTGACATGTAGTTGCAAAGTTACTTACTGTTAATAGAATGTCTAAAGGGGACTATCGAAATAAAGTGTTCCCGTTTTAAGTAACTTATATCTACATTCTTAAATTTAAAAATCTTATATTATGTTTTATAACGGGTCAACACAGTGCTTATTTTAAAACAGCGCTCGCTCTCGATTTCAATCATTACATCGACAAACAACAAGTACTGTCATTTTATCACGTTTTTGTAGATTTGTACATCACAATAAACGTTTTTCCTACATTGACTGCGTTTACATGCGCACGAATATTGCGATTATTTCCAATAATCAGAGTAAGGACTTAATCACATTTTGATGTTTACATGTCAAGAGCAAAGCTCTTACTCCCGTTTACATGCAATTTACATTATTCTTATTATTCGCTAAGAATTGTGGTTAATTTTTTTTACTGCCATTATTCACATACCCCACTGGACAGCACAAATGATGGACTCAGAAAGAGCAGTGTTACTGATCGCTGTTTTAATTTATTTACGTCTACTGCATAATGATTTTGTATCGCTGTATTCCACGCTTTTTCGGCGCCATAGAAATGTGATAGAATTTGTTTGATTATACGCTGCCGTCGCGTTCTCGCCGTTTCTGGATGAGGGTAAGGAACAGAGACTGCTGGCAGCTTGTTGTGTTTTCCTCAGAATGCGATGCTTTCTTCCCCTCCATCGTTTCTAATCTCCGTATTATTACAGGTGCGTGTCACGTTATTCATATATGTCTGGCGCATGCGCACTTTGGTCAGAGCGGCAATACTGCGATTAAGGTGTTTACATGCCTGTATATTCCGATTAAAATCGGTGTACGCCACCTATGTTAATACGATTATGCTTGCTGCGATTATGAGCTTAATCGCATTATTTAGATCAAAGTATTGCGTTTACATGAGGTAAAGCATAATCGCAATATCGCCAAAATCTCATTATAATCGCATTAAGAGGGTCCATGTAAACGCACTTATTGAGTATTGTAACCTTAATCGCAGTATTGCAGCTCTGACCAAAGTGCGCATGCGCTATTGTGACATGAATAACGTGACACGCACCTAATAATACGGAGATTAGAAACGATGGAGGGGAAGAAAGCATCGCATTCTGAGGAAAACACAACAAGCTGCCAGCAGTCTCTGTGCAACATGATCTCACAGAATTCCGTGTAATGTTCACGGACTTAATTAACCCCGAATCTGTGGTGGAATCACGGAATCGCCGAAAATTCCGTGATGGGCTCACAGAAAAAATTCCGTGATGGGCTCACAGAATGATACCAATGTAAGTCAGTGACAGGCATCAGCCGTGCTCCACGCACGGAAACCAGTGAATCCGTGCATGGACCACGGCTGATGCCTTCTGTGAGCCCATCACGGAATTTTCGGCGATTCCGTGATGCCACCACAGATTCGGGGTTAATTAAGTCCGTGAACATTACACGGAATTCTGTGAGATCAGGTTGCTCTGTTCCTTACCCTCATCCAGAAAGGACGAACAGAACGCGACGGCAGCGTATAATCAAACAAATTCCATCATATTTCTATCATGGCGCCGAAAAAGCGTGGAATACAGCGATACAAAATCATTATGCATTAGACGTAAATAGATTAAAACAGCGACCAACACTGCTCTTTCTGAGTCCATCATTTGTGCTGTCCAGTGGGGTATGTGAATAATGGCAGTAAAAAAATTAACCACAATTCTTAGCGAATAATAAGAATAATGTAAATTGCATGTAAACGGGAGTAAGAGCTTTGCTCTTGACATGTAAACATCAAAATGCGATTAAGTCCTTACTCTGATTATTGGAAATAATCGCAATATTCGTGCGCATGTAAACGCAGTCATTGTCTTCAAGAATGTTGTACACAAGAACCACACAAACGAGTACGTGCACACGTAGAAGGATGCGTGAGGACGTAACAGCAACGTTTTCGCGCTCGCTCTCTGGGTGAAGTCGTTACGTCGACCAACCTTAAGTATGATCGTTTTTGTCACAAAAAACGTCTTTTTTTCCTCAACATCTTCAAGAAGGGTGTACACAAGAACCAAACAAATGAGTGAGCACATATACGTGTAAATCATAACAACATTTGCGCGCTGGGTCTCCTTTGAGTTGTTACATCGACAAACTCAAACGACAGTAACGTGTCATTTTTACCACGTTTTTACAATAAATGTTTTTTTTTTTTTTTTTTCACTTACAAAGTCTTCAGGAAAGTTGACTGTTGAGGCAGGTGCGCTACAAGACTAAAATAATTCGCACAGTAAACAGTTTTCCTGTAGTAGCAGCTGGAGCTGCTCTGATTATGGTAGGAATATCCCCTTTTTGTATTGTTTTTAAAAATACAAACTTAATCCCACTGTATTAATGTGTTGAATTCACAGTCATCATTTTTTCACAGCTTTTAACTGTTCATTTAGATGCCACTTTTATCCTTTCAGCCAAATGTTTCTCATACATTCAAAGTGCAAATCAGCAAAACGTGCTGTAAATTCATAATATATACAATTAGCCATCAAATGGCATTCATTAATTAAAGAGCGAGCAGCTGGCACTGGTAGAAGGAGAGTACTGTAGGAAGGTCTGGCATGAGATGGACTGCACATTGTGGTCAGAGAGTGTGCCAAATGCCATTCCAGTGCCTCTGCAACAGGGGTCGAAGGTTAAGAAACATTGTTGCTCAGAAGACAGATGTCCATGAGGCCTGGCAGATATTATCATTCTGCTTTAGAGCTGAAATCACCATTTGTTTAGCCTTTTTAATATTAAATGTAGCTCGATATGGAGTTATAATGACCCATTTTACTGTATTCTTAACTACTACCAAGTGTGTCACCATATGGTGATCTCAATAGGTGATGCACTCTTTTAAATGTGAATCTTGCTGCTGCCTTACATTGGTGGATTGCATACTGTGCAACTTAATGCTCTCGCAATGAGGCTTGTTGTACTTGGCAGCATCCACTTTATAATGACCGACTGTGGTTTTCATGTTGTCTTTAGAGGCTTAGATTTAAGCATTAGATTTACTTTATGTGCGGGAATGTACTTAGATTTACTCTATGGTCGAGAACTGTATGTAGTTGGTGTTATCAACGGTTTCAATTTTGCAAATCATAGTCTGTTTTGTGTCTTACAGATCTAACTGTCAAAAAGGTTGTAGAACAAGGACAAGAACAAGGTAGGCTCTTGCTTACTAAGTGATTGCTAGCATGCTGCTGGTCAGTTTTTTTTTAAGATGATTGTTAGGGTTACCTGTGCATTGAATGACACTGATTGATAGAAATCTGATGAAACAGATAGATAGATCAAGGATATAGTTATGAAATTACAGACATTTTTTGGTAATATGAACAATGTTTGATTGACATGTATAATGACACTAATAGATAGAAATCGGATGAGATAGATTTCTGTATAAGAAATTACAGACAATTTTTCAACAGGCAATATTTTATTTGAACAACTCTTGATACAAACCTTATTGCCTTGATTGCAAAACAAAGCAAAACTGCTTCTCCATATGACAAGACACCTCAGATTCCTGCATATCCAGCTGTCTGACAGGCGTTGTGATGACACGGGAGGGGACATGTTTCCATTTTTCCAAATGATCCAGACATCTCGTAGTCTCCTCAGAGGAGCATCTATCCTCCATCACTGTCAGTCATTGGTCTCCTGGGGGCATATGGTTTACTGCCACAGACCTTTTCCACTTCAGTCATTAGGGTGCCTTGTAAATGAACTTAGACTTATGGACAAAACTTGCTGAATGACTCATTCCAGCCCAAATGTGATCTTGAGTTACACATTGCTAAAACAGGACACATTCCCGTCCTCGACGTCCGGAAGCTTTACGATGTAATTAATCAAATGTTGATTCCACAAGGGTCAATAGAGTTTCGGGAGAGACGGATGTCGATTTCTCAGCTAAGTGAAAAAACAAGTGGTGTTGAAGGCAGGGCCCAGTGTGGATGCGCTGGATAAATCCATCAGGGGCGCTGACAACCAGCCGTCAGTGGCTGCACATCTGCGCCCATCTGCCCGAGGCTCATGTCTTTTATTGCTTTTCATTGCTTTCTTCAGATGAGAGCACAAGTTCAGTGCAACTGAATCGCACGTCCCTTGGAAACTGAGGTGATTATTGCATTGCGAAATGTTAGATTAATCTAGAGATTTTCCGATACCCTTTTTCCCTTCCCGATACCTAGGCTCAGGGTATCGGCCGATACCGAGTACTGATCCGATACCTGGGTGTGTATCTGGTTATACAGCTGTATGTACTACTAGCCCTGTATGAATTGATAAAATTATTTTATGGTGTGCTTCACCATAGATAGATAGATAGATAGTCTGGCGAGTAAACAAAAAATATAATATATAATGTTTGGAAAATGGCACATCTTTTTAAATATCTAAAAGTACACTCTTAACATCAGTCAGTCAAGCATTATAAATATATTATGATAATCAAGTATTATTTAATGATAGAACTATAGCAATTAGAATTAAAACTCGGTAACCATGTATGAATGCATATTAGTCATTTTAACTGAACTTAGGACTGGTGGTGGTGCTTTTTTGGTCATTCAGTGTTTCTGTAAAAATGCGGAAAAAACTATCAATAATACTGATAAGATGATAATCTATGAATTCTACTAAGAACAATATAAAAGGCACTAAGGATTAACGAGCTGCTGGGTTCATGAATATTAATCACGTTGTCTGCATCGGCTCGAACTGATTTGCTGAAATCAAAACAGGGACGATAATAGGTGAGCGCCAGCCAATGAGATTGTCGTTTGCGCATTAGCTCCGCCTACTACCGGAGAAACCGCGCTTTACATGTAACACACTCTTTCTCTCTCTCTGCGTATGAGGGAAAAAAGCAAAGCGACGACGAGGCGTGCGCTTCACACTAGAGTTTACGGTACGTCAAATACAGGTGCGCTGCGCATCCATTCAGATGATCTGAAAAATAGATCGCTTGACTGAGCGTGAAACTCTGAAGCGCTCAGTCAGAGTTCGGTGAGTGACAATATATCTGTGCTAAACTTATACATAGCCTCCAACTCACACACTGGCGAGTAAAATCGGATTATTTATTAGCCAGTGGCTAATATTAGACATCATTTAGTCGCCCAAGGTGAAGATTTAGTCGCATATGCAAGTGATTTAAACTGGCAATGTGCTAGGACGTTTGTATTTCTTCTTCCCTGCTCTAAATAGTACACACTTCCTGTGTTTGCATTCTGAGCAGCGAAGAAGAATTGATTTCCGATTTGCAGCGTTAAGCAAAGCTAGCTTGACTTAACTTAAAAAAATTGAGGAAACCCGTTGCCGTAAAATTTTTAATTGTGATAATTAAAAAAATAAGTTAAGTCAATTGTCAAGTTTAAAAAAATATTATTTACTTAATAATTTTAAGGCAACAAGTTAAGTCAACTTATCACTTTTTACAGTGTCTCGTTTAAGAAAATGGTATCGGATCGGTAAATGGGTTTAAGTACTCGCCGATACCGATGGCAGAATTTTTTGTGGTATCGGTGGAATTTGCAATACTAGTATCGGAATTGGAACAACCCTAGATTAATCATTAAATTAAAAGTACTTTGGGTTGTGCCTGTTGAGTGGACCTGATTGTTGACTGAATTAGAAGAGATCAGTGCAGAGCTCAACAATAAGCTTGGCTCTGTGAGATGTCAGAGAGTTTTGGGTCAGTGGACAGAAATTAACTGTCACTGAGTATTATGTTTAATGATTATTTGCTTGTTTTTTTTTTTATTTTTTTATTCAAACCTAAATATTTGGTTTTCTGTGATGTAGTCTATTGAAGACTGCAAATTCAGCTATTTAAATATGTTACCATAGAAAAGTAGGTTTAGATCATCATCAGTTTTAATGCTTTGATTTTCCAGCCAAATTACAGTACCTTTCAAAAGTTGTTTTTGTCTCTTGTGCTCAACAAGGGTGCATTTATTTAATCAAAAATAGTCAAAAATTAAATGTAATTGTAAAATGTAATTTATTTCAGCTAAGATTACTCCAGTCGTCAGTGTCACATGATCCTAATGTGCAGATTTTATTTTATTTTTCAAAAGAACAGCATTTATTTTAAATAAAAATATTTTGTAAAATTATAAATGTCTTTCCTGTTACTTTTGATTAATTTAATGCACCCTTGAAAAAATACAACATTTACTCCTCCCAAACTTTAATTATTATTTTTGCAGGGCATGTATACTGGGCCAAAAAAACGTTAAAAATTATATATTTAAGTTTTTTATTTATAAGCAAATACACTTCAAAATACTTTTTCTTGTTCAAAACCTGAATGACATCTGTCAACTTAAGGTGAAAAATAGAAAAGCTCATGTTTACCGCAGCAACAGACCAGGTGAGATGTCAATAGCACAACATGCATCACCTGTTACCTGTCTGCAACCTGGCCATCAATATTCGACTTGATGCCTCATGGCAGCACGTACCTTCAACTCATCACTCAAAAGCAAGCGTTTCCGCAGCTGCTCCAGAGACTGTGCACGTTAGTGTGAAGATGCAGATGTTTGACCACACCTGGCAGCTGTCCCTCTTCCTCCTTGTACACGGTGCTTCCCTCCTGTCCGAGCACATGCAGCTCTACCCGGTTCCCCTGCAGCTCGTGCGGATATGGGGAATCCTGGTGACTGAGATGAGCTATGTGTTTCCCCCGGAGTCTCCTGTCCCTCGAGGAGCCACACTGCCTTCCCATTTTCTCACAGTCACTTCCTCTCCTGTCAACCTGGGAATGTGCTGGCAACCGCCAAGCCATGGAGACAAGGAAAACATTTCGCGTGTGACAGATATAACAACTCGGGGAAAACATTACTGTTCCTGTTTATCATACACTTGCCGTTACCTGGCACAAAGGACGGTGCTGCAAGTCAGATGCACAAGAAAACAAATCAATCATGCTTCTGCTGAGCATGATTCATAGCACGAACGCTCCTGCATGTAGAACGGGATGAATTACGAAGGGATGCACCTGATTATCAGTGCGCATTCAGATGTTAAAATGCTTATCAATAGTTTCAGGAGCGTTCATATGAGGTGTTTGAGCTTTTCAGAACACATGTGTAATTGTATGTGAATCCATGGCACATTATATCAACCCGAACGTGGGAGAAATGTTATTGCTCAGGGACTTTTAATCTCCCACAACCCTCTGTTCATTTCAGAGCAGTTCCCACCTGGTTTCCATGGCATCTGTCCAACTCACAGCAGGAAAGGAAGCAGATCTCGGCAGTGCTGAGTTCGCCCTCTTCTGGACGGAAGTGAGGGCTCCAATAAGCCTTGGTCTAATTAGCCATGCTGTCAAAACATTTCTGCACAAGTCCTTTTAGAAAACTCTGCTGCATGCTCGCGCTGAACTATTCAGAAGGGAGATTTGTTAATTTGGGCTTATGTAACAGCGCAGCTCGGTGCCATTATGGGAAAAACAAATGAAAAGGTCAAATGATAGTAAATTCAACCCAAAAGGAACCTCTTAACACAGTTTAGACTATACCCCGCATTCACCTTTGCTTAGGAAAAGACATGACGTGGAACGACTTCCCTTTTAAACTCACTGACCACATCCAATATGGCTCAGTTTGACCATAAATCCATTTTCTCAAATGATTTTCATTATTTGAATGAAATCGTTCAAGTACAGATCTGCATGTTTCCAAGTATTCAAAACTCAGTTCCATTTGAACCCTTTTTCTTAAGCGATTTGAAATAACAGAGTTGAACATATAAAGCAAGCACCTTTATTTGTTTGAACAGATACATAGATTTATATTGTACACTTTTTTGCTATTTCGTGTTCATATACATGTACTAACCGTGGTTAAAAAAGGCAACTGTTAATGGAAACAATGGCAAGTATACAATACAATTAGCAAACATATCAAAATCAGTTTTTACAACATTTTTAGCAACCAATTCTTTCTATTGGTCTGCCATAGTGCAAACTGTGTGGTTTGAAGACAGAGTGTTAGCGTGATATTAACATTCATTCTTACAGTTCCGACGTCTCTGTCTCGAACACATTTCAATGTATAGACCGCATTCACAGCGCCTTTGCTTCAAGTCCTTCTGTCCCCTAATGCCGATCTCAATAATACTTCAAGTGTGTAGGGCTGTTTGACAGATGAGTAGTGGACAAAAGCTACGATTAACAATTCGATCGGTGTGTTTATTGCAGTGTATGTGGAAGTTTGCGTCAGATAACTGTATTCAAGCTCTGTTCAATGTTCAAGAGTCCCTCTCTGTTTCTCTTGGATACTCTTCTTAAACAAGCTCAGCTGTTACAGCAAAGATCTAAATGATTGTATTTTGGAGTGGTTGCGTAATACAATGTTGTCTGCGTATCCTAACGAGAGTATTCTGACAAGGTGAAAACATGAAATAAAGCAGAGAATGTCGTCCATTTCAAAAGTGTCCATTCCCAAGTCCAGCCAGTATATGACATTCCTTTAGTACATCCATGTAACATTGGACTCCTGTGGCAGAGATACTGATTTAGAGGAAAATGACAAAAAACATAGTCAAATGAAGCGGTGCCCAGAGAGTGAGTGAGCGTCCTTCTATTGCACAGTGTCTTGCGGAAAGCACTGATAATGGATGGTGGATGGTGTGATCAGATGTCCGGGTCTGTGAGATGGATCGAGTCCTGTCTGGGCACTGGTTCACGAGCAGCCACAGCGGTCTACTACCATTGAGGGGATCTTGCCGTAGATTATCTGCTCTTTGCCGTTGAAGTAAAGCATGTTGATGGGAGACATCTTGGTGGGGGTGCAGCAGGGCCCGGCGGTGCCTCGCGGATTGGCCTTGTTCACCAGATGGGTGTGGGGATATTTCTGCAGGTGCATGTAGTCGCATTCTCCTGAACAGTAATTCGCCTTATAGCGTTTTGGAGCAATAATCCAGTCCCAGCCGAAGTCCTCGAAGTCTACAGTGAGAGGGTACCTGCAGCATCGAGACTCTGACGAATTCTCATCGCAGTCCAGCCCAGAGTCCCTCCGGATTCGCTTTGGGCCCTCCGAGATTTTCACCTCCATGAAGGGGAGCTGGGAGTGAAAGAAACCAAAGAGCCAGTGTTTCAGTTTACTGTTGATACTTTCCTATCTGACGGCGCTTGCCAACTCCTGGTCTGGCCGTGAAGTAGCTCTGTCCAACCATTAATGAATGCTACAGCTAGCCAATACAGATATGATTAGGGAAGGGAATGAACTTAATGATTCTGGTTCCAATTCCACATAATGATTCATTGCTTAATGGAGCCATTAACAAATTTTTTTTCAGTTCTTATTGCAGTTACTGCCCCAGCAAATCATGAGATCATTTCTGATATCAGCAGAACCAATATACAGACAAAAATGTCACACAATTTTTGCCTTTTTAATAACTGTTCACACACATTTTTTGGTTGGCTATTTATATTAAATAAAAATACTAAAACGAAGAAGAAAAACGTACCAACTTTTTAAATTCATTTTTATACCACTGACAGTTTCTAATTTAAGATAATCTCATTTAAGTTTCGTGAGGGTTATCAATTGTTTAGTTCGTTTCTTGTTAAATATGGCGAAAGTAACTGGAGATTCAGTGAGTCAGATTAATTCACTAAGAAGAAAGAGTCATTCGTTCTCGAATCGGACTACACTGGTCGCGAAGAATGTTTTTGATTCACGAAAACAACACCGATGTAGCGAAATTTTGTAATGTGTAGCGTTGTTGACACATGCACTTAACTTGCAAGAAATATGCATTTTACATTTTTGAGATATCATTATTTATTTAAAACAAAGTATTTTGTAAATAAAACCATCTACATAATTTCTCAATAGTGTAATTCACAACTATTTCTGTTGGCAAAGCTCTGTCTAAAAGCGGATATATTTGACGAAAAACGCATGTTCGTTAACAGCTCAACTCACCAGTCCATCCTCTCCAGGCTCAGCTGAGGTGACGGCCAAGTCGTTTCCCTTCGCGTCATACGCGTTTATCTCAATGCCCCAGTTGGTCTCCGGTTGTCTTAACCACACCGCGAGCACCTGTTTTACGTCTATACTCTGCCAAGACGTCACTCCTGCGTTCACATCGATCTTCAGGGATCGTATTCGTATGTGCCTTCCTCCGTCCGTAACAGGCATCAGCCGTGATATCTGTAAGAAGACGGTGGTCGCTTCTTCCGCCGGTCTCAGATGAACCCAGAGCTGCGCTTTTACGATCCGGTTCGCTTGGATCTTCGGACTGAAGGAGAAAAAACAACACTTCGGCTTCCGATCTACTTGAACGATGGGGTCAGCTGAAAAAAAAGAAGAGAAAGAGCGATTATACGGGGTCTGCTGGTTTTCAGTGACAGTTTTATTATTACAGCGGTTCATAAAGTGGCGCACTGATATGAATTTAAAAAAAAAAAATTAAAGTTTTAAAGAAATAACGTTGACTACGCCCACAAAATAGAAAACACTACAGACATAAAACAGACATTTGTATGTAGAAATTTGATTGACTATATGATGTTATATACAAACGGCACTGCGGATGGAAACATTTATACATGTAATAACTAATGGATCGCCTACACAAATAATGCTATAAGATAATACACATTTTTACCTAAAAAGATTGCCTAAGAAATGACCCAGTTTCAACTACAGTTTGTAAATGTCACGTGTGGTAAAGGTGAAAACATTTTCTTCTGAGCGACGCTGGTGCGCTTTGCTGCGCTTCCATGTTCAGCGTGCGTAAAATCGGTTAACAAGGCTGATAAAGGAGCAACGCAAAGCCTTAAAAATCAGTAAACAAGAATTATCTTTGCATTAATGCACAATAGCCGTCTTGTGAGTGCAAACGGCTTGGACGTAAAGGGTCTCTCCAAGTAGGCTATCTACTCTATTTTTTGTCCATTGTTAAGAGGATACATCTACTTGAACGAATCTTTGAAATAGACGATCCTTACGCTCTGCGGCCATGGTCATGATGGTCTCTGTGGTGGCATGTTCATCATCCTCTTCCATAGCTCCATCCTTACTGTCATCCCCCAGAACATCGTACTGATCCAGAAGTTGTTGCAAAGGCGGTGCTTTGGGTAACAGCTGCTTGACCACGTCCCGGCTAATATTTGGAGCCTGTTTGAGTCGGAGTTTGCTAAGAATTTGGGACTTGATGGCATGCAGTCTCATCAGCTTGCTGTGTTGTCTGAACTCACATGTGGAACACTGCTCGCTTTCCTCCGTGGCTGTGGAAGGCTGCTGGTGCGCCGTTATATCTCCATGACCCATTGAACCGCATGCAATTAATACACTTAGAGAAATTAAAACCTGTGTAAAATGCATGTTCCAAAGCGTGTTAAAGGATGTTTGATCTGATTTGCTATGGAAATGAACCTCACCACGCACCGGACAAGTAGATGTCATGCTTAAATTCGGCAAGGCTTTTTATACTGCAACTTTGGCCACTCTATTGTGTCGTAAGATTCAATGATTGGCTGAGCTGGCAACAATAAACCTAATGGACAGAGCTGGACTTCTTTCGCAGTTCTTAAAGAGGCATGGCACTTCTTAGAAGACTCGTGAAGGAATTAGCCGAACTTGAATACAAATTACATGCATATTAAAAAATACGCTTATTTCTTGTAACATTTCAGTGCGTGCTTCTAGGCTACTCACTATCCAAACGCATCTTACCCATAATGTAAGGCTACATGTGACATTTGCATATGAAATCATAATCAACAGAATATTTGTTTTTATCTTAACAGTACATTGCCGTATAAGAAACTTGAGCAGCGTCGTAGGTAAAAAGGTGCTTTAGCAGCTTTGAAATGTTGGTTCATTTATTAAATTATATCGTGAGTAAGTTGCCAAAATAACTCATTTCAAGCCCTGTCTTGTGGCATTCGTTTTCCCTATCATGTCCTGTTTTTATGTGGTAGTTTTTGAAAAAGAGGTGTTTGGATAATATTCACGTAGCTGTTGTCAATGCAACGGAATTCAGTTTCACAACGTGTGTAAAGTTTTAAACGTAAGATATTGAATAAGCACAATTCATCTTATTTGTTCAACAATCCCTCATAGCTGCAGCTTCTTCAGTTTTTTTTAACCCGTGGGTAAGATACGTAGCGCCATCTAGTGGTACAAATTGTGTAACGCAGGTGAAGTGTGTCCCTGACCTCTTTTTACTCAAATATCTGTACTTCTGCACAGTTATTAGTAAATTATACATATAGGGATTGTAAATGCGGAAATATATTAAAAAAAGATATATAAACAAAAATAACATGCAACTTCTAGTATACATTAGAAATTATAATTGTTGAATTATGGAAAGAAAATATTTCCTTTATTAGGAATACTTGATTCTGGCCAATCGATTAAAGCTCAACTGTAGAATTGTTGTGGATGGTAACCGATTTCCCTCGCACTACTCTGCATTTTTCATTCTTACATAATATAATTTCAACCCAAATCAATATTTCATGTCCATTTATTTATTTGGCAAGTAGCCGTATAAGCAGGATAATTTGCAGTCATCCGGTCATTACTGCAAAATAAACACTTTCAAGGCCACACAAGACTCTGATTTGAGTCTGGGAACATTTTGCGATAATGAGCTGATGACAGGGCATTATCCCTTACTTAATATCACTTTCATCTTCGGTTCAATTTAATAATGTGAACATAAAAAGGGAAGAATCGAAGGTTCGAAGCGGAATGTCTACACTGGCCAGAAATCTTTATCGATTAAGTTCTAATGGATTTAGGATAATGCCTAGCATAATATACTGAAATTATTGTGCTCATTTGATAGTTTTCAATGTAGTGTAACTCGTAGTCTAAAGCCCTATTCGGACGGACCTATTTTCACCGTGGGTTGTGAAAAACATTGTTTGGTAAGCATAAAGACTCACAAACTCAATTTACCATTCTGACAAAACCTTCCCAAAATTAACTATTGAATCACACTTGCATGGGGAAAAAAAAAAATTCTCTCTGCTGTATGACAAGAAAACTAATGCGTTTCTTTTCTCATATTTCACTATAAAATGTTTCTGGCGGAAGATAGATTATATCTCTCTAGGGTGTCCTTTAATGAAAAAGTTTGGGAACCCCTCTGTTAGAGATGTTTGTCTGTAGGATTAGTGAAAACAGTCATTCCACTAGATGGCGACATTGTATTTAAAAACACACTGAGGCGCAACCTGTGTCTCTGTGCGTTGCAGTAACCTATTTTACCCAGTTTACAAACAAATATTTAGGCAAGGATAGCATGAACTATGCGTGCCCTTGAATAGACACAGGAAGAATTTCCAAGCTGTAAATTCAGTCATATTGATGGCCATGTTTGAACGGACAGAGAAAGATGCAAAAACAACCCTGATTATTGCGCTGTTGAGCTGCATCGCTGTCCTGTCATCGGAATGAAACTGAAACGTTATCATCATCATTATGTGGACTCCGGACGCACATGCTGAATTCTGACCCGACTTACCCTACAAGAGCAAGTTCATCCACATGCTTTCTCATTCTCCTGTGGAGTAACCGAGACTGGTGTAGAGGAGGAAGCTCCTGCCTGTTAATACTGTGGATTTATATCAGTTTTCATTTTAAATAACGCATTCCGATTTGGATTAAATGATTTCTTCGATTTTTATATCCGTAATATTGACGCTCACAGCCTGCAGTCCGAATAGGTATGTACCCACACTGATTATATCACTGGAATCTGCACTTCTAGCATTACATCTTAAAAACAGATCATCGTGCATTTGATAAAATCAGGAATAACATTTTGCCTTGACCTTGAGGCTTTCTTGACACAAATACGAGGATGGAATTTACTCGAAAAACCACAAAACTGGAATTTTAATTTCGTTCTTCCTGGCTATAACATTGCATTGCAACCAGGACATAATCTATCATGATGTTATTAAACTGTTGATCACTTCAGATTTCCAGACAGTGACTGTCGGCTGTCTTTGGCTGCTGTGCATGATGTGTAGGCTATACAACGGGTTTGCGTATCAGGCGAAGAGAACATATTGCCAAGAGTAATAATATTATTGCTAAAATATTAACAGACTGCCTAAAAGAGCTTGTAGATCTAGAATCCACAGAGTCAACACATTTATATTCTTAAATGAGACATTGTCGATGTTGGTATCTGTGCTGCAAAAGGAGTGAACCGCCGGCTTTCGTTGTGAGGAAAAGTCTGTTAGATGTTAGCTGTCCGCAGGAGCAGCGTTTCATGAGGCAGCACGATACAAATATTGATAGCGACGTCCGAATCGTGAACGAATCGTTCTTTTGAATCGGATCATTTGAATGATTAGTGTGAACGATGCGTTCGAAAATCGAACTGAATCAGTCCGAGCACCGACCCGCACTGAATCCGCGATTCGGAGTGAGCCGAGAGCTTATGGAAGATTATTTTTGTGTGAACCAAATGAACCGATGACTAAAAGCAGATTTCAATTTTGCAGAAATGTTACAAATAAAACATTAGGTATACGCCTTATGATATATATATATATATATATATATATATATATATATATATATATATATATATATATATATATATATATATTTTATTTACACGTAAAGAATAAAAAAAAAAGATCTGGAATATTGTTTCATGTAAATACAAATTATATTTAGCTTTTAAATTATGATCTGAATATGAATTGGGATAAAAACGCTTATAAATAGAAACCCACAATGAACAGCATTATGTATCTACATATAAATGGAACACTATCAGAGCATGTCATGTCCTTGCCATCTCTAATATATATCATATCTAGTTGATTTATAGCCTACTACTGGCTTTAGCTAATTAAAGCACATGCAGTTATTTTTTCTTCATACTGCCTCATAAGGAAATCATCATTCCTGTGAAGATGTAGTCATTATGGTGTCATTGACAAGGTTGCCAAGACACTGAAAAAAATAGTCATCATGAAAATATATATTTGGCCAGGCAAAGACAAGCAATAACTCGCAATAACCACGCGTCTTCTTCACACAGGGCAAGTGTGAGGTGGCCATGAGAATGCTATACATCATGGCAGACCATCTGGAGTGTCTCAACTACACTTTGCACAGAAATACGTCCTCATCCTAGCTTCTTATCCATACATCACAAAACCATATAAACAGCCAACCAAGGGAATATAACCTTGGTATCACGCCATCTTTGCATCTCTTCCCCTCACTGCTTTCAAACCAATGCTACATTATTTATATCATGGGATGCATGAAATCCAAGCACCACGACGCCACTCAGAACTCCAGCTCGTCGGAGAAAGTGGATGGCAAGCCAGGAAAGCAAGGAGAGAAAGCAGTTCTAGTTTTCTCAGAGATCGGCTCAGTGGAGGACCCGCTACAGGTCAATCCGGTGCTGCTGGACTATGCCCAAAGACTCTCGGAGGAAATTGTGGCCCGGGCAGTACAACAATGGGCTGAAGTGGACAGCCGGTACAGTGACATCCCCTACATTGAGTGTGACGTGCCATAATGTTATGAAAAGGAGAGCTTTCAGATGAACAAATTCAGGCCAGTGGAGGATCATGTCATTTTGGGAAGTTGTTCTTTTTATACCCATAAGGATTCACATGAAATATTCAACCATTTTTTTTTGTTTTTACACATTAAAAGTCTAATTTAGAGGCCTGTTTTCTTAACAAAGGGCCATGGAGCTGTTAAACCACAAGACTACATCTTTTTATGTCTCTTGTTTACCCTCAAAGCCCAGTCGTTTAATTAGAGAGTCTCTGCAATTGTCCAAAGGCCACAATCATCCCAACCATGTTTATTATAGACTCCATCTTTTTGCCTTTAGTATTTTCATGTCCAGACAGTACCTTATTTATAGTTTCCATCCATCAGTCTTGGTCACATTAGTGAATTTCCATTGGCAAAAAAGGTCCATTAGCAATAGTGTAGCTTTCAAACCAATAATCTTTGTTGGTCAACACTGAGAATTCAAGTGACCAAATCAAACCCATTGCAAAATCTGTGGGGAAATCTTTCGCCCTTGTGCAAAATTCCTGATCACATGGATTGCTATTGAAATTACAGGTTTTTTTTCCCCTGTGAAAATTCATTGAACAATGGTAAATGTGACTGCACATTTAGAGAACGCCCGCTCAGGGGTCACGATTTCTCTTAAAGGGGCTAGTGTTGGCTATAGGGATCAATAAGTGTACATTAATTCACTACTAACCTTTTTTTTGACATGACAGCTCTGTCGACTGTAATTCCTGGTACAGACAACCTTGTGGTCACTATGGCCAGATGTTGTATGTACATGATACATGGATTCTTAAATTTAAAGATTACAGAAGGTCTTAATCATCCTGCATCCTTGTGATGCAATGAGAAAATACATTCAAAAGAGAAGGATTCCCAAACTTTGTGCATTAAGCCATTAAATAATTTTGTTAATAGATTTTCTTCTGTGCAGCTCAAATATGCAATTCTTAAAGGCCAAGATGTTACAAAAACAAACTTAGTGCTACCAGACTGCCGAACCCCTCACAAAATTCAGACAGGGGACCAAACATGCCAATGTCCTTAATGATTGTTAATACAAGCACAATTACTCTTCTGGTAGTGTTTTAACAGCTGCTCACCAATGCTTTTTATTGATGTGATATTGGCACTTCTGGGTCTTGTGCCATGTTGTCAGGTAGCCATATTCCCTTTAATGATCTCCAGATAAATAGAGCGCAGCAGTTAGGTTCTGGAAGTAAAAATCACATTGATTTCTTCCATAGAGAAACTGATTTTTAGTGATAATGTATAAACCTTTTAAGACAGACCTACTATGAGTGCTGAGGTGGTTAAGTGATATCTGCTTTAATCACAACTACATATTTCAAAATCTAAATTTCAGAGATTATCCTCTCTTATAGAGCACTGTGAATTGTGTAATCAAAAGAATTTCTCAAATCATTTATATGTTTGTGCATATCTGAATGCTTTGCGATTAACTTAATGTTTAATTTTAAACTTATTTCATTTTTATCTTTGTTTTATATAGTATCATTATCACATTCAGTCATAAAATAATTCACAGTTCAAAGTTTTGTACCTTTGCCTTGTTATTCAGATTGCCAAAACTGTTTTTGCTTCAAATCAATGGCTGATGAAGCTGTTTGTTTTGGTTCATGTTTTTAAACTCTTTACTGAAGAATTTTTTCAAATCCCTATGGAGAAAACAAATGAGAAAATTACTTCCGGAACCAAGGCCACTGAAGACGTGGGTAGTTACTGCTACGGCCCGTTGCAAAGACAATTAAGCAAGAACTGCACTTTGACCATTATGCTTTGTGGAGAAAGTCATAAATGAAAAGTCAAAATCTTAAGATATGAAAGAAGGACTTAAAGTTGTGTTTTATGAGGCCTTTCAGCACATTACTGAGTAGAACTTCAGAATATCTCAGTATCTAAAAGAACAATCAGCCCAAACTTCACTGGTGTTCATTACTCTCTTTAGTTTCCATTCTTATACTAGGCCAAATAGAACTCGATTATATTTTGTTGATAAAAGCGTGTAATCACCTACAACAAAAAAGTGCTTCAGTATAAATAAACAGCAGTCAGACTACATTTGAACCAGCTTGTACTGTCGAGCTGATTTCTCCTAGGATCTCCAGTCATCTCATACATGTTTGATGAGGTGCTAGTGATTCTGACCAAAATTGTTGTATTTCATATTTCAGTGTATATTTCAGACAGAAGTGATTTACCTGTAATCTGTGCAATCTCAGTTCTGTAACCTAAAGAAAAGGGAAAAAACCTGCTACGCCAATAAATAAACCATGGCCTTTGTCGATACCTCAACTGTTGCCTTTTTCCAATTTCTTCTGTTTCGTATTTATCACACAACCTAAAACAGAAACTTAAAATGCAAGAAAAAATGGTAGCTTTAATGTTGTTTTATTACCCACCAAGTGAAAATCATAAAGCTGATTGCTTCAAAAAGTTAATCTTTCATGTCCATACTGTAGCACAATGTGGAACAACTCGAGTGCCAGACTTTACTACTTGTTTAAATCCCTAACCCTTAGTATGGGCAATGCTTTAACAAACACCACTAATAAGTAGATTAACTGGTCTGCTGCCATGCTATTGAGTCTGTCAGGCAATTTGCTAATTACTTCACAATAAATACAGAAGATATTTTGCACTGTTGTTTTTATTGAGATGCACTGTGGGCACACTGAAATTTTATGCCGTATTTACCATGAAAATCAAAAACAGAGATACAATACAATCATTTTGTTTTGTTTTAGCACAAATATAGGTCACACACCTTTTATGAACATCCTGGTTATATGAGCAAAGAAGAGAAGAAGCAAATAATTTGAATTCAAGGCATCACGGTTGTTTCAAAATCATTCCGATTTATTCTGTCAAAGGCTTGATACTCTCTATTCTAGGCCAGTGGAACCGCTTGTGTAGTAAACACACTAATGGCAGTCATATTATGCATCACATGACAATACTTTAATCCCACATACTGAATCGTGGCCAGGGTATGTGTTAAGGTTGTCAGGATTAATCACGGATTGCAGCATGTGCAAAAATGAGTGCCTGCCATTTTCTTTCCACAGGGGTTTACACAAATGATTACACAGTATAGATGAAAAAACACATTTTTAAGAATGAAGTATGCAAAATATGATTCCCAGCATAAAATTCACCCTGACAGGTGTGCTGTAAATTCATATTGTCCTATAGTTCACCCAAAAACAGAAATTATGTCATTATTTTCGCAACTTTTAACTGTTTTGAACTCAAAACTGGAATATCTGTAGAATCTCTTTGATTTTAAGTTAGTGGGAAAGACCTGCATTCTAAGATTAAAGTTGAGTAAATTACACAACACATACAGTTGCGAAAATGACACAATTTTCATTTATGGATGAACTTTACCTTTAAAATATGACTAGGCTGCTCTCAATAGTTAGCTTACTCTAAATGCCATTTCTCAGTGGAATGGCACAAAGAAAACGCCCCAAACCTCTGAATTTCCTCAAGAAACTAGCATTGTTCATTTCATCACAAGGATCAGTGGATCTGTGCAGAAGTCTCAGAGGAACGTTTGCTTTAGCTGTAAGCAGCAGGATTATTTTTGCATTCGTAAGCTATTCTGACAGAAATAACAATGCAGATTTCTTTGATAAATTTGAGAGGTTTGTGAAAGCAACTTACAGGATTTTTGAGGGGAGTTTCTATAGTTTGAGATCTCTTTCACCCAGAGAGCTGAAACATTCTTCTATAGCCTGCTCTGAGACCCCAGACAGGGTAGAAGGTTTCCACTTTGGACTCTGGTCTTTATCGATTAGCACTGCAAAGTAGAGAGGGGGGAAAATCTGTCAGCTATGCACTGACTTCTCTCTGGGGTTGTTCTGGAAAAAAAACTGGTTAGGTGAGTGGACCTGGCTAAGAAAACGGCAGAGTGCAGAAGCACATTCATTTTAGGTAAAAATAAAATAAAAAATTCATAATAAAAACTCTTTATAATTACCATTAACAGACATTATATCATTCTTAACATCAACAATGTACAGACGTGTAATTTAACTTCTCACATTCCCCCCCCCCCCCATATGCATTCAGAATTTTAAAAATAATGACTTTAAAATTTCAGTTGAGTTCCTGAATTTGAATTTAACTAAGGAAGTAAACAGGACGTGGAGTTGTAAATTAAATTTAAAATGGAATGTAATTCAAAGAAACCAGTCATCTCCAATGTAGTTTTAACAAAAATATGAATTAACCATAAACATACTAGAATAGACACATCATACGGGATATTTCCAGATATATTAGATCAATGCTCAAATTTTACAGAAATGTGTATGTAACGTGTAAATGTAAAATTTAATAAATTACAAACTTCATTTTATGGATTATTGCAGCAGAACACTATACTTCCTAAATTGCTTTAAATGACAAAATTTTGAATGTCTTTGAATTTAAATAAGACAAAGAGAAAATGACTCTTCAAGGTTACATATTCACCAACTCTTTAACGCCAACATCTAATTTGATACACTTTATCAATAGGAACTAATATGTGAATTTTTGAAGAAAATGTGCATCTTACCTGCTCTGACTCCCTCATAAAAATCGTGGCCTCTCTGCAAAGCAAAAGTAAAAACTCATGACACAAATTACACAAATATGTCCCCTAAATGAATAACTGTAATGTGAAAAATGTGCCAACACAGCTTTAAGCTGATTTGATTTGGGTAATGAAATGATAAAGCACTGCATTTACAGAGAATTGCATTACATACCATACAGGCCTGACTGAGTCTATACTCCATCACCAACACCTCCTGCAAACTCATTCTCGCTCCTTCCTGAATCTGCCTGAAAGTTAACTTCAGTGAGGTTGGGGACATTTTGGACAGAGTCTGTAAAATCCAATACAAAAGCCCAAATTTAATACTGACAATAAATAAATAGCAATTTAAATATCTGACTGTATCAACAAAGTATAATCTTTTTATTTTACAACATGAAAGCCAACAGAGATTATATCAATTTGTGTGGCAGTAACAAAAATGGATTGAAAAATGCAATTTAAGTTTTTTTTTTTTTTTAAATAGACTGAGCAGTTAAAATTATGATTTTAGTTTCATTTTAAATTTTGAGTTTTAGTTTTAGATTTGATTTCAATGACATTGAAAGACTTATAAAACAGTGGATGGATGGACTTTCGCTGAATTTTTCACAAAAATGAACAGAAGCTGTAGAAATGTGTTGTTTTGGGTGAACAAAATTGTCATTTAAAAATTTTCTTTGAACTGTTGAATATCTCCCAATCTATGAATTAATCAATAAATTCAAAAACAAAACATAAAAATAAAATGATGTGAGGTGGGGAAGACGTCAAACCGTCCACACATAACCAAAATGTACAAACAGGGAGGTTATACAAGGGTAATGGCCAAGTGTACTGTTGATAAAAAGAGGCCTCGCATGAGCAGAGGACCAGTCCATAAACAGCCTTGTGTTTAGAGAGAACCTTACATGACCTGTTTGGTCATAAAACCTCACATTCGATTCAAACGGCATGTTCTGTTTATAATCACTGTCACTCTGTATAATACAGTATAATGAGGTATTGGTATTATTTATATTGCAACTTTGTTTAGGTCATGAAAGGACAAAAGCAGGAAACAGAATTTCACTCAAAAAAATTATAGTCCACACATATACGGAGCAACAGCAACTGTAAATATTCAACAATAAAACGTCACTATGTCAAACATCAATTTCCTTTCTACAGCTCACTCTAAACAAAGTGATGCATGACAAAGTAGTGCTATGGGAGGAAAAACAGAATGGCTTTGAAATACTAATGAGGTATAATATGATTCAGGGCCCATTACGCAATAGAAGAGAGGGTTTGCATGCAGCAGAGAGCATGCAGACCTCAAATGAGAAGCCATATGCACTCATTCTGTTTCTCTCGCCAAATATTCCAGAAACCATCACACGCTTTACCCAGCTGCAGGAGCAGGACATGGAAACACACTCCTGTATGAAGAACAATAAACCAAACCTCGCTACGACCTTCCCTATTGCCAAGTCATTTTATGAGGTTCATAAAAACCACTTATACACTTCGGAGTTAGAATGAATAAACAGCTCGCGTTAACGCAGGGACAAAGTATAAAATATAATTGTACTTTTTTATATAAACAAAGCAAAATGATATTTGAAATACTATCTGCTTGATATTAATTTGATTTGTGTTTACACTATACTATTCAAAAGGTGGGGATCAGAAATAGTTTTTTTAAAGTCTCGTGCTCATCAAGGCTGCATTTATTTGAACAAAAATACAGTAAACGTAATATTGTGATATAATATTACAATTTAAAATAAGAGTTTTCTATTTGAATATACTTTAAAAAATAATTTATTCTTGTGGTGGCAAAGCTGAAATTTCATCAGCCATTACTAGTCTTCAGTTTCACATGATTCTTCAAAAATCATTCTAATGTGCTTATTTATTATCAATGCTGTGCTGCATAATATTTTTATTGGAACTTGATACTTTTTTCAGGATTCTTTAATGAATAAAAAGTAAAAGAAAAAAACGTCATTTATTCACAATATATTTTGTAATCATATAAATCTTTTCTGAGTTTACCTGCATGTTAACTTGCTCTGCTAATTAATGGAATAATTCATCCAAAAAGTGAAATATAAAAATACTGTCATAATGTATTCACCTCATATCGTCCTAAACCTGTATCAATTTTTTTTTTTTTTTTTTTGTAATTCACAAAAGGGCCATTAAGGTCATATTCAAGGATGTGAATGAGGACTAGGGTTGTAAAAGTGATAAAAAACAACAACAACAGAAATATCTAAACAAAAAGCATAGGCTACACTATATAGAAGTCATAAGTAGCTTTGTGTGAGGACAAGACTGAAATTGTTAATCACAACAATTTTCACTTTTGGGTAATTAAAAAAAAAAAAAGAAGCTTAATCACTATCCCTG
Organism: Onychostoma macrolepis; assembly: GCF_012432095.1. Classification (NCBI taxonomy): domain Eukaryota; kingdom Metazoa; phylum Chordata; class Actinopteri; order Cypriniformes; family Cyprinidae; genus Onychostoma; species Onychostoma macrolepis. The sequence goes on from NC_081163.1 coordinate 9,164,412, forward strand.
AACGCACCTCAGTCTGTTTGAGTGCAAAAGCAGAGCCATCTTTCTTGAGGTTCTCCATGATCTCCTCCACACTTCCAGCTGAAAAGAGCCTGAAACAATAGAACAATAACAAAAATTACAGGGCCAGTCCTGAAAACACAAACACGTATGCAAACCCCATCTGTGGAAGTTTTTCTGCATCATGCTCAAGCAGTCGAGCCAAATTAGTCATCCAATTTAATCCTGGGACAGCAGTTTAGTGCAGCATCAACTGAAGTTATGTAAGGCTCATATGCAATGCAGAGTCAAACGCCACAAAAACAGGTAAACAAGGGGTGTATAGGCTCACGGCAGTTTGTTCCACTAAATGCTCAAACGCTCTGGTCATGGTGGAAACTGAGTTTTGGAGCATGTCCAATGTTTATCAGTCTGATCATTTCAGGCCTTTGATCAACAAACCCAACTTTTTCCCTGCACATGGAATTACGGGCCTTTCAGAGTGCCATAAATTGCTGGAAGCTTCCAAGTTTTACCAGCACCTGAAGGCTGGTGTCTAAAGCTTATCCAGTGAAACAGACACAAACCCAGAAGTGCAACTGATCGGTTTCAAAAGCGTTAAGTCTACTGATTTTAGGCCAACACTGCTCCTGCAGATGATTTAGAGTCACAGTTAGTTACCACACTGTCATTGCCACAGTATGCAAATACACAATTATTGTGCCACTGCCATTCGCACTTAAATATTACAGGTTAAATACAATGCTGATTTATACTGGGGCTGGGAGAGATACAGCTAAAAACATACACTACCGTTCAAAAGTTTGTGGTTATCACAGTTTTTTTTTTTTGGAAGGAAATTCTAATTTTTGTTTAGTAAATATGCATTAAATTGATCAAAAGTAATGGTAAAGACATTTATAATGATATAAAAGGTTTCTATTTCAAATAAATGCTGTTCTTCTGAACTCTTTATTCCTCAAAGAATCCTGAAAAAAAGAAGCATCACTTGTGAAGTAGCAAAGAAGTACCACTTGGTCAAATTTGATCAATTTGGTGCGCTCTTGCTGAACAGTAGCATCATGGATTTCACAAAATATTAAGCAGTACTGCTGTTTTCAACACTGTTAATGATAAAAATGTTTAGTAATCACCAAATCGGTATTTTAGAATGATTTCTGAAGGATCGAGTGATGAAAATAGGTAGTGTACATCAAAAACAAATTGCACAGTATAGGCATTTAAATGACATATTTTGTATCAATGAAGTTTTGTTCTCTGTATGCTTTTTCAGTAAACTGAATTATCAACAGTTTACCTACAATTCTGATTATGAATTATTGTGGATTGATCCAGAATCTCATAAGAAAGAATTGAAATGCACTGGTGAACCAAATAATAAAAAAATAAAGTATGAAAATATTCACACTTATGTTTAATTATAGCTAAATGTTTGATAATGACTCGGTTGTTAAAACAGAAGAAAAACATGTAGTGCACTTACACTGGAAGTAGGGCAAGTGTAATGAATGTTTTAAAGCACATGAAACCTTGTTCTTCAAAAAGGTGTAAATTGTCACTTCGCAGGGAGTTTGACTGACAGGCGATCTGAACAATCATAATGCAGAATCTGCCATTTTTGTCCGATAAACAAACCAGACAGGAGATTAGATTAACATCAGTGGACTTGAACTTGAAAAATAGTGTGTAACGACATCTTTCAGCTGTTAATGTTTATTTCATGCTATAACTAGTAAAGAGGAAGAGATGATCGGTTCACGTGCCGCTTGAACTGAGGCACTACAGCGATCTGTAACAACACATTAAAGAGCCACAAAACGGCATTTATTGTTTGAATTTCTTACAAAATAACAAAATTTAGAAGCTGCTACTTTGTTTGATGTATAAATTAACCTGCTCCGTCTTGTCTGTCGGCGCGCGTTGTCAGTCTCCTCTTTGCTCCATGATGTATTTTTCACTGCGTGAGAACATGTGGTAATGAAGTGTGTGGTAATCAACAGTAATGAAGGCGGGCAGGTCTTTGCGAAGGGTCAATTGACTTCAGCAAGCATCACCAACCATACATGGTCATTTCAAAAGCAATATCAGACTGAAAATTATACTTAAAATCGAACACCTAACCAAAGGTTAGGTTTCCATTTCAAGGGAGAGCTTTAGTTTCATTCTATTCTGGGTTAGGCATATAACAATAAAGCAATGAGAGAAGAGCGTTTAGGTTTACCTGTCGATGGCCTCTGTCTGTTCTTGCAACACGAAAGGTTTCTCAGCATCCAGACTGCTCTGAGGAGACATAACAGCAGTCTGTGTTTAAACACCAGCTGAAGCACATTTACAGGGCTGTATTTCAACCCAGACAGCTACAATCCTCAACTGTCTGTGTGTGAGTATGTGTGAGGCCATTTTTGTCCTGTCAGACACCAAGCTGAAGAATAAGCATAAGAACCATCTTTCGAAAACATTCCAAACTTTTGACTGGTAGTGCCTGTGTGTGTGGGGTGTGTGTGGGGGAGCCTACTGTATATAAGATAAACTAGTGCACTGTTGACTGACTGTTTCAGATTCAAGCCATTTATCATTTCATCTTCTGTGTAGGAGTGTACTGCTGGTCGAACTAATTTACACCCTCCTAATGCTTAAAAGCTGTGGCATGAATCCCAGTGACATTTCATTTTATGCTTTCTCTGGAGATACAGAGACACGGATCTCTCTATTTCAATACATTGTCACTGAATTGTGATTCCATGTCATAGATTCTCTATTAGCACTCTGAAAACAGAATGAAAGTGTCAATATTCCTCCCTTATGTGCTAAGGTCTGAATACACACTATCTAATCTTTAGTATCAAACAATCTACAGACTTTAAAGTGCAACCTTGATGAACAAATGTGATAAGTGTATGGTTTTATGGTTTAGTGACAGCTGCTGTAGATAAAACTCTCTTTGAAGCAGGAGCATTGCCAGACATAAATAACATCATTAGTGCCATATCATAATGCAAAGACTACCGCTAAATAATTCAGTAGTTATTTTATTTTATTTTAAATTAGGCTAATATCAAGATTTGTTGATATTAAAAGAGAATAAAATAAAAGAAATGCTCAAAAGAGGGCTGTTTGTCCGGAGCCTGAAAGCCGTGTGTTATCAGTCCCTCCTTCCCAAGGATTTCTGGAAAGCTTTGTGACGTAAAGACTGTATGAGTCACAATCTTCACTTAGACACTCCTGTTCAACACACTCAACTTCACAGCATTAAACACCGATGGCCATAAATCCATACCATAGTCATAACGATCATAAAGTCATAATGAGTATAATGAATATAGTAAAATACAGCAGAGAAGACTTTGAGCATTTGGACAGTCTTGGGAATACTCTCAATCAAACGAACTTCATGTTCATTATAGCTCGCTGAAACCAGGGTCCATAGGTTCTTATCACATTTTTCTAAATTATATAATAATAGTAATAACAATAAAGATATAGTTATTAAAATTACATATTATTTATATATTACATTTTTCGTAACACTTTTTTAATGAATCTGTGCTGAAGAAAAGTATTAATTAAAAAAAACTGCCGACCCCAAACTTTTGAAAGTTGGTGTTATGGTAAGTTTATGACTCTTTTTTTTTGTCAATGAGATGCAATGTAATTTGGACACCAACACTTTTTAACCTTCTTTTGTGTTTGACACAGGAAAGAAATTCATACGGGTTTGGAAAAACACATGGTGGGTAAATAATGACAGAATGTGACACAAAAAAGTCACGTCTGTTTTTGCCACATACCTGTTCCTGATAAGAATCCAGCAGCTGGGCCACATCACTGTTAGATGGAGACTTCAGATCAACAAGATCCTTCTCAAGAGATGCAATCTGACAGGAGAGACAAATGTTAAAATTCTCAACATCACAGGTCGAAACAATCTAGTGGGTCTAAATCAGATACTAAAAAGCAGAGAAGAGAACGTGTTGTTTACAACAGGAATTTTTACAAGGTGTTTCCTGATGGTAACTGTTGGGGCACAGTGAAACAACATAAAACAGCTCTGATCCAAAACATAGTGTGCTGCTTACCAGGACAGCCTTTTAGGGACCACAAGTGTGCTCCCAACATTGCGTATAAAGGTCACATCAGCTAAAGTTTGCATGCAAAAACAGGTCCACTATCCACAGATACATCCACTGCTAACATAGAAGTTATTTTAAAAACTTTTAGTGTCATCAGCACAAAAAATTTGCACAAGGGACTTTTTCACCCTCATATGAAACTCCTAATTGCATGGATATTTTCAAATTTTCACTGCATTTTCTCATAGGGATTTGCAAACCACTATTCTTTCTAAGGCTGGTTTGGAACAAACTCACTATACTAACATACTGAATAGAATGCATTACACCAGGATATAAAAGGAAGAATGGCATTTTATTCTCCCATCAGGTTCCCAAATGTTGGAAAAATGAATTTCTTCCACATATTTTTATTTTTACTTTTTACAGAGATTGGACTCAGAAAGAATGTCTACTCGATTAATCATTACAGAAATCCCATGTTTTTGCATTATTTTTTGTTTGCTCTTAACTGAAAATCACAATTTTAAAATTTCCCTGACTCGTGGTGATAATGAATGATAATACAGGCTAACTCAGTATATAATTGTCAGAGTTGTTTTACATTGCTCATAAAACAAATTGAATCAGCTCACAACTAGTTTTGTGGCACAAACTAACGCCCTGTCCTCAGAGCCCTTTTGTGGTTATTTTTATCACAAGTCACTTCTGTGTGTAGTGTGTACGCCAGATCCTGCTGGTCGTCTGTCCTTGGCCAAAGGATGTGTGTGTGTGTGCGTGCATGCGTAGGCTTGCATGCCCTTCTCTCCAGCAGTGCCAAGCCCTGGTCCTCATTTTCACCTCTGGCACATGAACTGGACATAGTGTCAGGGCTCGGTCGCCCCCTGCTGCCGAACACTTGCTGGAAAGCCTGAGAAACGCTGACTAAGTCCTCTCCTTTCACTAACTTCTCTCATTTCAGCATCAAATGCAAGAACTGCAGCCCAAAATCCCAGGAGGCCAGCACCAGCACAGCTCCCTTCCAGTCACCGTTACCTTGAATTTGAGTTTCATCCTTTTGAAATTGTCTTAAAACTGTTCTATAATCTTAATAGCTTCTTCTTAACACTGTTCTAACCAGTAGCTGGATGTGAAAACATTGCATAACGTGTGAAAATCGCATTCAGTATATCCAATATGTGTGTATAATAATGCTATAATGCTATAAATTATATAAAAATATATAGAATAAACTACAAGTTTAACAGTGGTGGCCAAAATTATTAGAACACTAGTATTTTCACCAGCTAAAAAATGGTTTTAAGTCAGTTATTTCTATCTTTTGCTGTAGTGTGTCAGTAGGAAATATCAGTTCACACTTCCAAACATTCATTTTGCCGTTAATTGTAATAATCCAGTGAGATTTGTGTTTGCACAAGGAGTCTGACAACAGCCAGTGCTCCACACAGAGATCTGATCTCATCATCGTCCAGTCTGTCTGGAATGACATGAAGAAACAGAACAAACTGAAACAGACTAAATTTAACCTCAAAATGGCCAAATATTGCCTGATAAACTTGCCAGTATATTGGTCAATCTCTATATACATTACCTTGTCCGACTGCACAAAGTGAGTAGCCACCCCGACCCTCTGAACATCTCTCCCTTTGAGGCGGAACCCGGTCAGGGCAAGAAAGAGGCCTAGTTTGCTTTGAAGTCTAGGCAGGAAGTAGCCACCACCAACATCAGGGAACAGACCTATAGAAACAAACACACAAAACAAAAGCCATTTAAAGCATGACATAAAGTAAAAATCTGGACACAAAAATCCCAATCATTTTCTCCAATGAAAAATACCCACCAAAAATTTTATATATATTATATTAATTAATTGATTGCAATGCTTCATGGGATGACTAGTTGATTTACTTTTAGTAAAGTCATACTTTTTTCATATTTTCAAACACTGTTTTGCACTGAATCAAATGTACTGTAATTCAGAGCTGGGTGGGTTGGTTCAAGGCTTCTTTATTGAAGAATTAATTTAAATCCTTATTGAGAAAATGAATACAGAAAAAGTAATTACGAACTCAAGGTCACTGAACAAACAATTTGGCAATGTATTTCAATCCATAACGATTAGTTCTTGCCTCTCTTAATAAGATTTATTCACTGTAGTGACACTCTGCATCTGCTGTGTTTATGCTATACTGTCGTCCTTCAACTTAAGATTGTACTGAACCAATGAGACATGACTTTAAATGCTCTTTACACACGAAAAAAGATTATTTTCTGGCCACAGGAGTATAAATCGGCTTTTTAGGGAATTATTAGAATTGCTTAAGTGATTTCATAAGTAATATTAAAACTGAGACTGAGGAAATACTTGAATAAATGACCTTGATTATATGAGCTATTTAATGGTCACATAAAGCAGGGGAATTAATTTTTTTTTTTTTTTATGCCAAAGACCTGACAAATATTCAAATCTCAAGGGACGCTCTTTGTAAAGTATAAAGGGTGCTGTATATTTCAATATATACAGACCATTTATACTATGTAGAAAAAGTAGTAGACATGACATTATAAAGAAAACATTATAATGTTGCTTCAAAAATCAAGTAGTTGGATGTTTTATTACACTAAAGTCAAAAGATGCGAATAAAAAACTATAAACTATTTTTACACTATTTATTTTGAGGCACCTGCAAGGTTTGTTGCAGTTTGTAAAACCCTAGCATAAACAGTAAGCAAATGCATTTTTCAGTCTGCAGGATGTGGTTATGAAATGGCATAGTGTGGCGCTACAATCTTATTAACCTGATGTGCTTTTTTTTTTAGTAGCAAGGGCTGAGAAAAATAACATCACCCCCCTCACACACACCCAGCATGAGGTACAATTCTGAATAATGCAGGACACGATTAGGTCCCCTGACCTGATTCCAGGAGGCAAATGTAATATCATAAATGCAGATTACGCTTGCCATTCACACAGTGGCTTTGTCTCATGGCTGGCATAGTTTTAAGACTCAAATAGCAAATAATCCATCAGCAGAAGGGGGTGAAGGGGTGGAACCAGGTTGCAGGCGTGGGGGCATTTTCGGCGCACAGATGGCTGGCACATTGTCAGAGAAGGTGCCACCATGGGCGAATACCACAGCTCAGCACAAATGGCTCAAGGCTACTGCTACCATGCTGCTTGTGGTGTTTTCCTTCCGGAATCCCACTTAGCCTGAAGCATTTATAGCATACATGAAAAAAAAAAATATATCAGTTTTTTAAACCACTTTAAAACTGCACAAGACTCCCAGCACTATACTTCTTTCCCAGAAAAGTGTAAACACTATTAAAACATGGTTTGTTTGAGAGACCCCACATAGTAACAGCGGCTCAAACAATGGTATGGTTTTTTATGCCTTATGATGTTCCTTCAATTTATATCTTGCTATAAACTTGAAATAAATAGCAAAAACACATTTATAATTTGTATTTCGTTATAAAACTGGCAGAATTTGAAAGCTGAGCTGTGTGTAAAAGCAACAAAGCACAAAATTGTTGCGATTACTGGTTTACTGGCGTGCAACAAATAATGAATGGAAGACGTTAAATATTATGTCCTCATTTACAGCATACCATGAATAAAACAGTTTGTGAATAGTCACTTAACGTTTACAGCAGAAAAGACAACAATATAACGTATGTTAACAAATTTGAGTCCACTTCAACCTTTAGAACGTTTTATTGCTGTTTAATTAAACAGGCTGTGTGAGCAATGAAAGTTTGGGACGTTTTTGCGGAGTAGGTGGTGGAATTTTCACAATAATGTGAATTGTAAGACACATAATTTGTGTTTCGTTATAAAACTGATTTTGAAAGCTGAGACTTTGTTTTATATTAAAAGCACAAAGCTTAAGCTATTGCTATTGTGTGGCTGGCGCACTACAAATAATGAATGCAATGGAAGACATGAAATATTATTTCCAAGCATACTGTCCCCGCGAGTATGACACATGGTATGATTTCTGCTAATAATCCCACATATATTTTTAGTGTATTAAAAAAGGGTTAAATAAGAGAGCTACAGCGCCCCCCAAAGGAATGTCGATTGAGTGTGTGAGCTGATGTTACGATAAACAGTTGTTCCTGTTCAGTTTGTTAATAAATATCATATTATTGATATTAAGCTGTTTCTGCGAGTACTTAAAATTGACATCCCAGTAAGATGATGCGGTCGCTTGGACGCAACAATATTCAAATCAATTCCAGTGTCCTGGCAACTTCTCCCGGTGCTCTCAACGCGGGCCATTTGCATGCGCAATATAGGCTATACTCTCAAAATATTATAACTTTAATTTCTACGATTTAAATGTCCGAAACATTTCGACTTTATTCTCGAAAAACATTTCGACTTTATTCTCGAAATATTACGACTTTAATCTCGTAATCTTAGATTCTTTGTTATTTTTTAACGAGGCACTAAAACGCCGTCGTAGTTAATCAATCATTATTTATATAGAAACTTTTATTTTGCTGCCGAGTCCAGGGTTGTTATTGTTAGCTAAAACTAAAAATCATAAAAAAAAAAAAAAAAATTAAAAAAAAATTTTTTTGGTACTGAAAAAAAAGAAGTATTATTAAAATCATATATATATAAAAAAAATAATTCTGCTGAGACAACATTTCTTATTTTCATAGTGCTAAAAGAAGAACTAAAGAACAAACTAAATAAATTAAAATGAATAAAAAAACTAATTAAAATAAAACTAATAAAAATGACAAAACAACAAAATTGCTGAAATTAAATTGAAAACAAAACATAAAATCTAATTCAATATATTTTCAAAAACTAGTATATCAAAATAACACTGCTAGAGTCTCATCTGAAAAACAAAACAAACAAACAAACATGTTTTTAAAAAGAATATCTTGGCTCATCTGGAATGTTATTCATCCTAAAAATATTTTTAAATGGTACTAATTTATGTGTAAAATGAATGTGGGGAAAAACAATGAGTGCACATTTTAATTCTACTGTAGACAGAAACATTAGCTCTACCAATGGTGTGAGTCTGGGGAGGGATGTCTGGGATGTGTTTGTTCAAATAGCAAATTGGCAAACATATATTGAAACCTGTTTAAAATAATTATTTATGCAGATTATGCTGCTTATATGACTGGAGTCTCATATGCAATAAATAATACAATAAAAAATTTAATAGGCCATTTTTTAATCAATAGCTGAATTGTAGAGCAAATTCCATGCACACATATTTGTTTAACCACCTCATGTCAAAGAAGAAGAACTATAAGGAAGTATCCGGCTACAAGACTCATGAGTCTGGCCACCTTACTGCAGAATAAACCATTAAAACAAGTGCAAACCCAAAGAGGATTATTCATTCATCTGGGGTTGAGAGACACCGGCTCTTAATGGAATTAGCGGGTGATTGCACAGACACTGTGCATTCACTCAATCAAATACTCACACACACACACACACACACACACACACACACACACACACGTGCACAGACGCTCAACAGATGTGTCACAGATCGTGATTAGCACTACTTCCTGCCACTCTGACAGTTCCGCAGGGAGTCTTCGCCCAAGGCTTGCAAGAGCTGAAGGACGCTGTACAACAGGAGGAAATGCTGTAAAGCCCTCTCATTAAGAGTCCAGAATGAATTACAATAGCCGAGGCAGACTTCTGCCTACATGTGTAGGAGCATGTGATAGGGACAAGGGCAAAGTATTCATCACAGACAATCTGATTTATACCGCATCGAGGCTCCAGACATACCATTCACAGGGTGTGATTAGAACGTGGAATGAAAAGAAGCATGAAAAATTTAAAGCATGTGCAATAAAAACGAGATGCAGCACACATGGATGTATTATGAGAGGATGTTTATGAAAGATGAATGTGGAAACATTCACTTTGGACCCAAAAATGAACTTTTTGTCTTCATTTTCTCACCTTCATGTCTAACCACGTATTTTCAGGATGAGTAAGTGATGACAGACTTTAAAGTTTATGACAAGCTCAGTTTCTCTAAAAACATCAGCAGTGGAATAACTGTTAACTAATTTTAGGAAATGAATACTTTTAATTCTGCAAATAAGCATTAGTCAAAAGTGAAAGTAAAAAAACGATTAAAAGTCACAAAAGATTTTTGTTTCAAATAAAGTGTTCTTTTGAACTTTCTATTTGTCAAAGAATCGTAGAGAAAATGTATCACTGTTTTCACAAAAATATTACGCTAAGTCATTGTTTTCAACATTCATAATAAGAAATGTTTCTTAAGCATTAAATCGGAATGATTTCTTAACGATCGTGTGACACTGAAGACTGTAATGGCTGCTGAAAATTCAGCTTTTCTATCACAAATAAATTCCTTTTTAAACAATATTAAAACAGAAAACTGTTATTTAAAAATTGTAATATTTCATAATATTACTAATTTTACTGTATTTTTTTTTTTTGGTGAGCATAAATGTTAAAAAACATGTCAAAATCGTAAAGATCCCAAATGTTCAGTAGTGTTAACTGTCATGCTTAAAAAAAACTAATTACCAAAGCAAGTTGCATCTGCAAGAAATTTTTGCAATAACAATGGCTTGTAATACTGAGAGTGCCAAAAATCTTTGCTTGTACTCTGTTTTTATACGTTGTTCCCCAACACAATTAATGTCACTACGAACTGAGCTGTCCACCTAGATCAGATGAGAGGTTACGAAATTAAATCTACATACTGCAGTGCACGAATCATCTGTTGGCTCCACGGTTGGAACGAGACCCACCCACTTACATATCAGCGGCAGATTGATCGGATGCTGTCGGCATTGCCAAAATTCCTTCCATGAGCAAAAGGGAGATTGACGCTGTCTGTGGAGCGTTTTAGCATGCCGCTCATTCAGAGACCACAAGCATCAGACAGGTGCTTCAATCCACACCATCTCTCAACTCTGTTTCCACATAAAACTGATCTGAACAATCTGCTCTGAAAGATTGCTTTGGAGAGGTCTTTGGGCCAGGCAATGATTTTAGAAGAAAACAGATCACACAGGGTTGTTTTTAGTATAAAAAATGTGTGCTGTGTCATCTCACACTGATCTGCTTGTACTTTGGCTGGTCAAGATTTGATATATCAAACAAGTAATATTTGTGAAAAAACCTTACTGTAATTATAAGTGGACCCCAGGAAAAAAAATAGATTGCTCTCATTCTGGCGGCACCCATTCACTGCAGAGGATCCATTTGGTGTGAGTTAGTGATGCAATGCTACATTTCTCTAAATCTCTTTGGATGGAGAAACAAACTCATCTACATCTTGGATGGCCTGAGGGTGAGTAAATTTTCAGCAAATTTTGGCCGAACTATTCCTTTAAATTGATATGTCAAAACTACTCTTTCTTTTTTGGCAAATGGTATGCTTTACATTTACTTTTCACATCCATATTTTGGGATAAAGTACTATTGATTTCTGTGAAACCAAAGTCATCTTGCATTATTAATGAAATCTCAGATTATAACCCAGTTACAGCCCTCAGGGAGAGAGAGGAACACAAGCTGCCTCTTACCAATGCCCGTCTCTGGCATGGCAAACAGTGTCTTCTCAGTGGCCACACGAAACCGTCCATGAACTGAAAGACCCACACCCTGCAGGGAGAGAGAAAAGAGTACAGATCAATAACTGGGTACAATGTTCACAGATGGAGAGAGCCGTAGAATGAGGGTTCAAGTACAGGAGCAGTTCACCCAAAAATGAAAATTCATTATTCATCCTCCTATTTCAAGTCCATATAACTCCATATAATCCACAAAACCAGTCATAAATTTTGCGAAATTGAGATTTATACATCATATGAAAGCTGAATAAATAAGCTTTCCATTGATGTATGGTTTGTTAGGGTCAGACAATATTTGGCAAATGAAGTTCTTAGCAATGCATATTACTAATCAAAAATGAAGTTTTGATATATTTACGGTAGGAAATTTACAAAATATCTTCGTGGAACATGATCTTTACTTAATATCCTAATGATTTTTGGCATAAAAAAGAAAAATCAATCATTTTGACCCATACAATGTATTTTTGGCTATTGCTACAAATATACCCCAGCGACTTAAGACTGGTTTTGTGGTCCAGGGTCACATATGCTATATTACAGTCATATAGCTCTCTTTGAGACATACACTACCATTCAAAAGTTTGGGGTTTGCTTGATTTTTTTTTTTTTTTTTATGTTTTTTGAAAAAAACGTCTCTTATGCTCACCAAGGCTGCATTTATTTGATCAAAAACACTGTAAACATGTTAACATTGTGATATATCATTACAATTTAAAGTAATAGTTTTCTATTTTAATACATTTTAAAATGTAATTTATGCCTGTGATGGCAATTTTCCGCAGCCATTACTTCTTGTAATGTCTTCAGTGTCACATGATCTTTCACTCTAATATGATCTGGTGCACAATAAACATTTCTTACTATTATCAATGTTGAAAACAGTTGTGCTGCTTAATATCTCAGTGGAAACTGTGATGTTTTAAAAATGACAGCCTATGGTTACTATAAATTGTCATGTTAGGTATATGATTTATGTGAAAAAAGAAAAAGTGTGGACAAAGTTCATTTGGATCATGGTGAACCATATGCACAGTGTCAGAACTTAAGCCTCTCCCTAAGCACTGTTGCCATAGTGAAGCACCAACACCAGGTTTGATGATTTAGCAGTGTTTGAGACCCTAAATCACGACAGCATCGCCTAAGCAGCAGACGCAGGAATGGAATAACAAACAGTCACTGATGTACGGCACACCGTATTTTTATATGCTCTGAAACTTCACAGCTTGTTCACAAACCGTGTAGGATAAGAAACAAATGGTACACGTGGCACAACAACAACACAGCAACCCTAGCAGACAGCTGATACTCTTGGTGCATTACAGCTGAATGGTTATCAGGTCTTTTAGCACTAATAACTGATTAATTCTGGCCAAATATCATCAATCTAATGTGCTGATTTGCTGCTTAAAAACATTCCTTATTATTTTCAATGTTGAAAACAGTTCTGCTGCTTAATATTTTTGTGGAACCCAAGATCATTTTTTAAAACAGAATTTTAAGAGTTCAAAAGAACAGCATTTATATGACACAGAAATCTATTGTAATATTTAAAATGTCTTTACTGTGACTTTTGATCAGTTGAATAAATCCTTGCTGAATAAAATTATTCATTTGAACGATAATAGCATTATATAAACCATTAGCCATCTTGCTCTTTAGATAAACTATCCTCAAAAATTAGAAACAACTTCTGAAATAAACATCAGGAAGTGCAAAATTTGAAAACTTGATTCGTCTACAACTTTTTCCATTGTCGCCACTGCAAAACTCAACCTGATTCTGTCATAAAAAAGATGAGTAGAAGACAGCATCATCGTCTTAATCGCTTCAATATATTTAACTGATGTGAGCATGACTGACATGGACTCATCTAGTTAAACAAAATACACATAATAAAATCAGTTATTACGAAACCAACTGGGGGCTGTGTTCTCAACGGGCTGCTCATTTAGAGACAATAATCATCTTCTCCTGGGGGATTTGAGAAGCATGTTGTGATCAGAGCAGTACATGTGTCCCCTACATGACAACTCATTAGGGTGATTACGATAAAGTGAGAACAACCATCCAAACTATCACAGAGTCAGAGCAAACTGAATAGTTTGGTAACAGCATTTTCATGTGGCAACTTAAGTATTCTGAGTCAAACGGGAAGCACATGTTGTAGCTGGAGGCATCAAATCATTCACCTAGAAGCGGTGGAAACTCTCATCGATTCTCCAAAATGTTTGGCTGGAATCAGACCGAAAACTTGCAGCCAGCTTCTAAATTTAAGAATCAGCTCCAGGATGGAAAACAGTACCTATCAAAAACACAAGCATCTACTCTTTAGGAGACTAATATGGAACATAAATTTAGTCAAAAATGTTTAAAGACCATCTTTAATCTGGTGGATTTCTAATATGAAAGCACTCTGGAACGTTTCATCATAGATATCCCAAATGAAGGCAAACAACTTTATCAGGTTCTTGGCAAACCACTCAATCTAAAAATGCCAGAGGTGGAAATTTCTAAAAGGTTCCTGTTAACTTAAAAGAGAAACAGTCAAGCTTAAACATACACAGCCACAGGTAAGATTTAAAACATTTTTTTATTAACATCTAGTTCAAATGGTCATACACCACAGTTCAAAGGTTTGGGGTTTATTTATTTATTTTTTTAATTAAAACTTTTATTCAACAAGGATGCATTAAGTTGATCAGCCATTTATAAAGATTTCTGCTTTACAATAAATGTTGTTTTGAAGCTTCTACACATTTATTTTTCTGTATCTCTGTAAAGCTGCTTTGACACAATGTGTGTTATATAAAGCACTGTAGAAATAAAGGTGACATCAAATTATTTTTTAAAAATCCACAAAAATAATAAGCTGTACAATTTTTTGTCCACATTGATAATAATAAGAATTCCTTGAGCAGCAAATCAGTGTATTAGAATGATTTCTGAAGGATCATGTGACACTGAAGACTTGAGTAATGGCTGCTATAAATTTAGCTTTGATCACAGGAATAAATTCCATTTTACAATATATTCACATATAAATCAGCTATTTTAGACTGTAATAATATTTCAAAATATAGTTTTTACTTTACCAATAAATGCGCCAACCCCCCCAAAAACCTTTGAATGGTAATGTAACTTTTATGCCCAATAAGACCGAAAACATACATAATTAGAAGACAACATGTCCACTACAGAGAAAACAAAGTTACATTATGAATTGTGGTCTACATATTTCAAAATGCAACAATGCACCAGTTCTGTGTAGCTAGTAGCATTCAAGCGGTCTTTTTATATAACAGATGCCCTTCTCTTTCCGGTCCTCTGTATAACTGCATCTGTCCTGTGGCTCTGCTTAATTATGATTTACCATATGGTGAGCATCAAGCTACTGAATCACTAAAGGCGTGATTTTCATTACATAAACGAGATGGTCAAAATTAACTTGGCAGAGGTCATACGAAAGATCATTTTAGGGCTGCAACAACGAATCGATTAAATCGATAAAAATCGATTACTAAAAGAGTTGGCAACGAATTTCATAATCGATTCGTTGTGTCGCGCGACGCGGAGACGTTTGATTGTTTAAAATAATAATAATAATAAAAAATAAAAAAATTTAGTTGAGCGCGGAGCGGAGTGAACACACTCGGTCTCTCTCGCGCACTGATGCTAGCAGAGTTCGGCGCCTCATAGACAGGGCGGAGCAAAAATAAAAAATAAAAAATAAAAACGAGCGGAGGTAGAGGAAATATACATGGCGGAGGCAGAGAAATCCGTGCGACCCAAGTCATCCAAGGTGTGGGAGCATTTCACACTAAATAAACAGAAAAAGTGTGTTAACTGCAAAATATGCAAAAGCGGCATGGCATGACACGGGAGCAGGGGCGGCGTTTCCGTATGGCAGAGTGTGGCAGTTGCCATACCCTAGCCCATTCAGGTGCTGCGAAAAATTATCCAAACTTGAGTTATTATTATTTTAAATCAGAGGGTTTTAAAAAATAGTTAACTAATGATAAGCATTAAAAAGAGCTTGTCAGTAAAACTTCGTAACGCCATTGGATCATCAAGCTCTCAGCGAAACCTCGTACCTTCACCCCGCCTCCGTTCAGATGGACGCGCCGCGCACAGCCTGGAGACAGATCTCCGCTTTTTCGCAACGCAATTGCATTGCAAGACTAAAGACACGTTTTTATTCACTCGCCTTTTTTGGACCATTCATTTTTCAATCTGTTGTCATGTATAGCTATTAGCTACACTGCAATAAAAGCTTTTCTTACTTAGTAATTTTGTCTCGTTTCCAGTCCAAATATCTAAAAAAATCTTAAATCAAGATTACTAGACAAGAAAAATGGCATGAGAAAATTAAGTGATGCTTAAAACTTCTGTTTGAGATTATATCTCATTAAGATTATTTTTCTTACCCCATTGGCAGATAATGTTTTAAGCAAACAATCACTTAATTTTTCAGAAAACAAGACATAATTTCTTTTGCTATTTCATGTGTCTAGTAAATGTATCTTGATTTAAGATTTTTTAGATATTTGGACTGAAAACAGGACAAAACTACTAAGTCAGAAAAGCATTTTTTGCAGTGTATATTCTGTGCTTTGTCCCATATAGGTTATTAGTGACAAATATATTTGTGTGTGTTGTACTTTTTAATTTAATTTTAAAGTTCTTTTATAGCACTTGGTCATCTTAAGCTGTGTTTAAATGTGGTGTATAAATGAACCTTGCACTTACTACAATGATGGTAATAATTTAATGAATAAGCTTCAAGTGAACTTGAGAGAGAGAGAGTGTGTGTGTGTGTGTGTGTCAGTGTGAGAGTTTGTGAGTGTGTGCGTCTGCGAGTGTGTGCATCTGAGAGTGTGCATCTGCAGTGTAGTGTAGAGAACAAGTTCTGACATTCAAACAAATCCTCTTAAATTTTCTGATTTGTATTGTTCTTTATTTTTTATAAATTATTTATTGTTCTGGCAGCTCAGGTGGCACTTTATTTAAAAAAAAAGTCTATATATTTGGCAGATGTAAAGCATACATGTGTATGTTTTTTGTGTTAGTCCATTTTTATTTTATTTTATTATTATTATAACAGCTCACGGATGTTCAAGGAGCAACATGTTTGTGCACTTTCTAAAGATTTTAGTTCTGTTTTTGAATAAAGGGTTGGAAATGAATGCTTTTTTTCCCTTCTTTAAAAAAAAAAAAATCCAATTCATCGATTAATCGAAAAAATAATCGACAGATTAATCAATTATTAAAATAATCGTTAGTTGCAGCCCTAGATCATTTGTGTGTGTGTTTGATGATTTTATTTAAATCTGGAGTGGATCTGGCCTATATCTAACTGCTCTACCCAAATCCGTAACACTGAATTTATTATTATTTGTCATTTATAATTTATCATTTATTCATAAAAGATGCCCAAGAGTGTGGTGTCACATCCTGCTGCCCATATTCGTTGCAAGGTCCAAAGTAGTTTTGCATGCTGTGACTGGAAATGAACTCAAAATCCCAAAAGACTAAACACAGCCGCACAAGCAATTCAGTGGGGTCCAAAAGACCATCGTTATGGTGATCCACAAATGTTGACTATACGATCAAAGCAAACAGAGGACATTCTTACAAAAGCTGCAAATATGCAGAAGAAAAAAAAACAGGAATAGCTGATAAGGAGTGACGGTCAGGAAGGTATTAAAGGTGCGGCGCAGCCACCCCCTGACAGGCCTGTGTGAGGGATCAAAGAGATGCTCATAGATCACACTCAGCCACCGACTGATACACTGCAGGTGTGAGATATGATGTTACGCCTCTCATGAGTGATTGCATATTTCTTCCATTACTAAATGTGTTCCATAAACAGAGATTCAGCTGGACCACTGGAGAAAATCATTCTGATGTTCATGGTGATTTATTGGATAATCTACTGCTATTTATATTGATAGGACTATTATGTCTTTCTTACATCTCTAAACAGGGATTCTGGAAAGCTGCTTTAGAATAAGTATGAGAGGAACTCAGACACTTCAGGGTGTTAAAACTGGATTAACATTTCTTTATATTATCAATGTTGAAAATGAAAATGTATTTATAAATGTCTTGTCTGTCACTGTTGATCATTTTTAATGTGTCCTTGCTGAATCAAAGTATCAATTTCTTAAAAAAAAAAAAAAGTACTAACCCCAATCGTTGATGCAACAACTACATCTGAAGACAACAAATACAATTTAGTATGCAAATAAATAGAACCAATCACAAAAAACTATGCAAATAATGTTTACAAACTTTGCTAGCAGTTACATTTTGAATAATCAACCCAGGTCAGCAGGAGATTTCAAAGGTTTTATTTTAAATTTATTTACAAAAATATAAAGTTAATAACAACTACAAATATTTAACATAATGGAGACTAATAAAAGAAATAAATCAACTAAAAAAAAAAAATACAACTATAGCTCATTGTGATCATATCCATTAATCTACACGCAATAGAAATTTTTTTTTCTATGTAAAAGAGCCACTTAAAATCATTTAAAAATATATATCCCATTTAACTAACTAGCATACAGGTTTGGAACATGAGGATGAGTAAATAATAAAAATGGTTTTTGAGTAAACAATCTCTTCAAGAAATGTGCCGAAAAAAGATGAAGAGGAAGAAGTAGTAGTGGAATAATGCAGTGCTGCCTTGCAAACGCTGTAATAACATTATCTGTGATTCTGCAGCTACTGCCCATTTCTTTTTCTCAAATATCTGAGCAAATGGAAAAATCCATTTCTAAACCTTAGAGACATCTGAGGTCAGAACACGCTCAGTGAACCGGCATGGTCATTCCATTCAGTTCAGAGTCCTCAGCTGAAACATATCACGCAGCAGCTATGCATCAAACGGCTCAGACCAAAGGATGCACAGCCGAATCAGCGCACCTCGACCTTGACAGAATCCCTGATCAATTAAACACCAGGAGCTGACAGATTCCACCGTGGGGCATTGCTCTCCTACTGCCAGAACCTCATGAATCTACGAAGACCGTAATATTTCAAATGCTCTGTTGTGTTAGTAAAAGAGGGTTTCAAATATATTTACAGTTAACCGCTAAAGTTAGTACAGGTTAATATGTTTTTTTCAAAGGAATAATTCACCCAAAAATGAAAGAAATTGCTGAAAATGTACCCACCCTTACGGCATCCAAGATGTAGTAGAGTTTGTTTGACCATCAGAACAGATTTGGAGAAATTTAGAACTACATCACTTGCTCACCTATGAATCCTTCGCAGTGAATGGGTGCCGTCGGAATGAGTGTTCAAACAATAATAACCTAAAAGTAATCCACGTGACTCCAGTCCATTAATTAATGCATATGTGTGTGTAATAAACAAATCCATCAAGACGTTTTTTTTAACTTTAAACCAAAGACAAGTCCTCTATCCATAATATTGCTATCTCCAGGGAAAAAGTTGTCTCATCTGAATCAGAAATATGCACAGATCAAGCAAAAACAGTTCTAAACAATTATGGACTTTTCCCCCTTTTTTTTGGTATTTTGGTCAGAAGTGACGGTTTAAAGTTAAAACAGCTTAATGATGGATTTCTTTTTTTTTACAAACATGCAGCTTTTCACTTCTCAGGATAATAATTGATGGACTGGAGTCATGTGGATTGCTTGTGGATCATTGTGATGTTTTATTCAGCTGTTCTGACGGCACCCATTCACTACAAAGGATCCATTGATGAGCAAGTGATGTAATGCTAAATTTCTCCAAATCTGTTCTGATGAAGAAACAAACTCAGCTACATCTCGGATGGCCTGAGGATGAAACATTTTCTTTGAGTAAACTATTCCTTTAAGAATTAAAAGGAATTTTAGGCACCTCCCGACTGAAGCAGAATTGTTTGTCATTTATAATTTTGAGTATACATTTTTTGAATCCATAATTATTTGTGATGCATCTCTAACTGCAACTGTAATTAATTATTAAATGAATGACTTTAAGGCCTACATGTAATGTGCAACAAGAATATAAACAAAGTTTTACTCAAATACAAATCCATAGCCTACCAATGGGAGGACACTTGAGAACTGATTCATAAGAAATCAAAAGATAGTGTGCAAGATCAGCTCACTGCTGACATCTACTGGATAAAATACACAGCGCAGGACAGAAATTAAGAGGATTAAAAGAGGGGTTTATGACTCATAATAGTGTGTCACAACTGGCTTGCAGCTCATATGGTCAAACATGACTGCAAGATATTGACAATTGCACTAAAAATACATACAGTATAATAACATATAATGTATGATTTTCATGCATATGTTTACAAATGAAAACACCTAGACTGTTCATTATGCATGAAGCCAGTGGCAATGAGAGTCCTACTGTTTTTGGACAAATTCTAAGTGACACAATGAAAAGAATGGTACGGTTATATGTATTGTTTTATATAAAGCAGGACACTTTGTCTCTCATTTATTTTTACATTTTGTAAACACAAGACAAGCTGGCCCACATCGCCTCTGGCCCTCTGGTTCCTTTAATGCCATATTCTGCTAAATTAGGACAGACAGCACCATCTGCTGGTGAACTTGTGCAGCAAGATTACAATTTTAGATCAATACTTACTCCTCCCATTGTAATTCCATCAATTAGAGCCACATATGGTTTCTGATATGTACCTAAAAAGAGTTCAAATTTAAAAAAAAAAAAAAGTAATTGATTAATAAAAAAATTATTTAAAAAATCTGTTCATCAATCCTCAAAAATGGCAACAGAGGTGAGAAAACATACCAATAGTGTTGTTAAGAATATATTCCTCACGGAAGAAGTCTTGAGCGAGAGAATCGCCTGCTTTTCCAGCTTCTGTGACAGCTGGGAAAATATTTTTTGCATTTCTGTGTGAATGCCAGATCTGTTTGACTGCATTATCAATGCATAGATCCATTTAAAGGCCGGGACGCACCAAGCCGACGGTCGGGCTAGTTTGTTTGGTGTGTTTTACTCGGCTCTCATCGCACAGTTGCGTCGGGGCCATCGGCGAAAGGGAGAACTCTGATTGGATGTTCAGTTTAGTGTCCGAGAATTACAGCGAAAGTGATGAAAACGAACATGTAAATGTTTGATCATTTTGCCTGTGTTATTGGCAGCTGCATTCATTTTGGCACAGGTGTGTATTTTTATTGGAATTTTACTATTTCACCCCCATTTCCTTTAATAAATCTATTTTGCACTAGGTACAAAAATTGTTCCTCTCAGGACCTTTTGGACAAAAATGTCCCCATTGAAACCCATTAAAACTGCTATTTTTAATCGCAGTGCCGTTTAACTGAAAAATGATGCAATTTTTGTTAATAGGCTTTCATTCTGTTGGCAAGGCTTTAAAATTAATTTTTTTTTTTTTTTTACCAGATGGTGCCATTTTTTCAGGTTTGGTCTATAAAGCAAATACTCGCTTTATACCTGTTTTTTTGCTTCTGCATATTATAGAGCCAATTGGATGAATAATGCAACTATAATTGTGTGGGTGTGTTGGTATGGATGTCAGAGTGTGGTTTGTATGTGTGTCATAAAAAAAATTGTGTGTGTGTGTGTTCTTGTAATATTTGAGAGAGAGAAACTCTACTGCAAATCACAAATCCAACCACTGTGTGCACCAGCAGAGTTTTGCTGGCATCATTTTTAGATATCAACCTCAAATTTGGAATACAACTTTGGAACACAATTTTATTTACTACAACAATAATCTGCCATGGGTCTTCTTTAAAACGAGACCAAACTTAAGTCTGTGCTCCCAAGCTTCAAATTTGTATGACCATTTTTGTCCACTATGGACCTGTGTTTTTTTTATTGATGCGCAAGGGTTAAATGTTACGTGATCTTTCCCAATCATTCTAATACGAATGTTTTCATAACAACATGAGCCGCTTAAAATGATTAAAGTTATCAACGTTACTGATAGTCAAAATGGTAAGCAAGCGCTGCTTTGTTTACGTTTCGTATATCTGCATTTATCTTGTATATCTTTGTTTCGGTTTCTCCTTTTGAATGACGAATATATACTATTGATAGCTGCTCAAATAGACAGTTAATTCCTCTCACGCATGCGCAGAACGCACATGTTAGTTTGCCATCGGCTGTAGTCTGTGCAGTGTGTACGAGCACAGCTTTTTGGTTCGACAATGCCGACAACACCATCTGCTTTCATTGCTGCTAGTTCTTTGAAGTCGGCTTGGTGTGTCCCGGCCTTAAGAGTGAATGAAAAACCAAACTGTATGATTATCTTACATAAATACCTCTGATATCCCCACCAGCACAGAATGCCTTCTCCCCTGCCCCTTTAATGATCACTAGATCTGTGTCAGAGTCTTTGTCCCATTTCTACAAAACACAATGATTAAAACAGGTTAACAGTCAGAAATTTTCATATGAAGTTGGTTTCCAGGTTTCCAGTCTCCTCTAACCTTGAGCTGAGGGTAGATGTGTCTGATCATGGTGAGATTCAGAGCATTGAGAGCTTTGGGTCTGTTTAGTGTGATGACTCCTGCATTCCCAACTTTCTCAAACAGAACTTCAGACCCAGCTTTACTCGACATCTGAAATGGGAGACAGTAATAAAACAATATTCAATGGGAGAAACATGTAGAATTAATACAATCTTATAACAACACAAGTCAAGGTTTATATATATTCTTTTAAATGTTTTTTTAAATAAAGTTGCAGTTTTAATAATTTCAGGCATTTAAGCACAATACATCAAATGAAAAAAAGACAAATTATTTCAAGCATTATATAAGAGACACCAGGCCAAAAGGTTTTTAGGGTCATAAAAAATTAAATGAAAATGATCATACATTTGATTAAATGTGTCCATACTCTTGACTAGCTGAAAAATGATCCCTGCTTAAAGCTCAAACTTACCATGTGTCCTTGTATTCTCTGCAATCTGCAGATTGATCGTAATCTGTATGGGATAAAATCAAAGATGGTGTTACTGTTTTTTTGTTGAGTTTATCATCAAACTGTTATACATATTGCTGGTATTTTGAATATACAGTAGATTATGTTTATTTATTTATATTTATCTCTTTTATTATGGAGTAATACACAACATTCCCTTATACATACATACATACATACATACATATATATACATATATATATATATATATATATATATATATATACACACACACACACACACACACACACACACACACACACACACACACACACACACACACACACAAAAGTGTAGTTTGTTTCTATACGTTTTCTAAAATCTTTACAAACATGTTTTGCTGGGTTCGATTTACGCAAACATGTAAACGACAGATTCCTTTATTGGCTATTGTATATTGTCCAAACTTTACCTCATTCATTCTTTTTTGGAAAAGAGACCTATGTTGCACTGTCTGCAGATGTCCTACACATCAAATTGCAAGCAATAATTCAATTCTGGAGTCAATACGCATAACGACTCCATGATAACATCAAACCTGTGGCACTTGAGGAACACTCACCTGTGAGCAGATGTTAAGATTATTAATGACATGGCTAAAACTCAGACTTCAGCTGATGTTCTGGATCACTGTACACACAGAGGTTTTACCCTGTCGCTCTGCTTCAAGATGTCATGGTAGCGCGACACCATCGAGGAAATCTCGCGATGTATCACAACAGTCCCGACACTGCCCACTACAGTTCCATCCGCGTTTTGCCATTGAACAATAGCACAGATTTTGCTCTTTTTTCTTAGAAAAACAAAATACAAGTGTCGTTAATTAACTATATTATGTATAAAGCTATTTTTAGCTTTAAAATAATGGATTAGGTGACTACGAAAAGCAGTAAACGCCGATATAAAACGGTTCTGTAAAGAGGTGCCTGAGTTGCTAGGCAACTGTACCGACGCCGGAAGTGCGTGGCAACGAAAGACATGGCGAACAAGAGGGGAACAGCTGTGTCTGCTCCCTTTCATGATATTTTACGATATAATTTAGTATTAATCCTTGCTGTTTTATCCTATAAATTCACTTCGGCTTCAGAGGACGATGCATTTCGTGCCGGGCAGTCGATATTGTCTCCGGTGGCTGCAGCATCACGGGATGTTCGGTAGGAATCATATGCTGGAAAAGATGCTTCCTATATTTACATGGCTAAGTTCCTCAGCTGTCACATTCTCTTGTGTTGGTTTATTCCTCTAATGTAGTGTCATATGAAGTCCGCAATTAATACAAATAAATGAGGATGGTTACGAGGCTTTAAGAGACTTTCAGAAATAAAAAGCTTGACTTCCCCTTTTTGTTTTATGGACCTCCAGCAACTCCTTCATTAACGCCCAACTAGAAATGTTTCTTTATGGAATATTATACTGGGTATTATTCAACTTTATAATTAGTATTTTCTAAAATTGCCATCATTACAATGATTCACTTTTAAAGTAATATCAGTACTTTAAGGTGTGAAAAGATTGTCTCTCAAACTAAAGCATTGTATATTTATATATTCTGGATATAATGCTGGATTATAACACACGCGCACACACACACATTTTGTTTTACACATAATTTTACAATAAAAACATTTTGTTTGTAACATTTTTATTAGAAAAAGGACAAAAAAATGAAAGAAACCACATAAAAAAATAAAAATAAAAAATAAACATTTTACTATAAAAAACATGTTTTGTTTGAAACATTTTAGTTGGAGGAAGTACCAAAAAATCATAATCAATTTATTGGAAAATTTAATAGGTCAAAATTGCTCCAACCAAATTATTGAATGTTTAATTTGTTCATTTTTATTATTAAGTTCTTTGTGATAGCAGTCTGAGAAATCTGATATTTTATGATTGCATTTTAAAGAGAAGAAGGGGAAAATAACTAATTTTACAATATGAAGCATTTTGATTAAAGAAAAGAACAAAATGAAGAATCACCTAGAATATTTCACAGTAATTGTAATGAAAAATAAGGTTTTTTATTCTTTTTTACACACACACACACAAAATTAACAAATGTACTGCACAGCATAGTAGGAATGATCCTGTTATTATTCTTAGATATCTCCTATATGATGTAAATCCACCCGAGGGCTTCAATCTTCGCCGAGATGTGTACATTCGCATGGCCTCTTTGCTGAAGACACTGAGGAAAGAGGGCGACTGGGTGCTAGTGCTGCCTCCATGGGGTCGCCTGTATCACTGGCAGAGCCCTGATATACATCAGGTTCGCATCCCGTGGGGGGAATTCTTCAGCATAACCAGCCTGCAGGCTAACATACCAGTCATTGAGTATGAGGAGTTTATTGCTGGTGAGCCATGCTGTTTTTGTATGTTTGTTTGCTTGAGAGAGAGAGAGAGAGAGAGATTACAATTATATGTGACTATTTAGCTTCGTTTAAGTGTCATTAATTTATTCAGACAGGAGGAATGTTGGAGAAATGACATACATTACGTATATTTCCATATGGTGACACTAGTGGCACAGAAAATACACATCTATCAGGACAGTCTTGCATGATTGTGTAGTTAGTCATAGACAATCGTTTTTCACCCGGAAATTGCTAGTAAATTCCATATTTAAATTCAAAGTAACACACTGACTTAAATTTGAAAGTAGAAAGACTGAAAGTATTTTCTTCTCAAACATGCTCCAGTAAACGTTTTTACAGTGTAGTATTTAAATATGAGTAGGAGCACTTCATTAATAAACAATAAAAGCTGAGACTCAATTATGATTCCCACATTCTGTGTCTTTATTGCTGATCTCAGAGTCTGGGGGTCCCTTCATTGACCAGATCCTTGTGCTGCAGAGCTATGCAGAGGGCTGGACAGATGGGAAATGGGAGGAGAAGGTGGATGAACGACCGTGCATCGAAAAGCTAATGTACTCCAAAGACAAACAGGGTTATT
The DNA here is from genome assembly GCF_012432095.1 of Onychostoma macrolepis. Taxonomy (NCBI): domain Eukaryota; kingdom Metazoa; phylum Chordata; class Actinopteri; order Cypriniformes; family Cyprinidae; genus Onychostoma; species Onychostoma macrolepis. Next base: position 9,190,011 of record NC_081163.1, read on the forward strand.
ACAGGTACTGCTTTATACTCACAGGTTCAGCCAGTTCAGGTGCTGTTGACAAACAGACTTATAGACAGGTGCAAGGAATGTTTATGCAAATTTTAAAGCCATACATGAATAGTTGTTAAAGGAACAGTGCACGCAAAAATAAAATATTTCAAAACATATATATAAACATACTGTAACTTATACTGTGTGTATATTTATATATATATATATATACACAGTGAGGAAAATAAGTATTTGAACACCCTGCTATTTTGCAAGTTCTCCCACTTAGAAATCATGGAGGGTCTGAAATTGTCATCGTAGGTGCATGTCCACTGTGAGAGACATAATCTAAAAAAAAATCCAGAAATCACAATATATGATTTTTAACTATTTATTTGTATGATACAGCTGCAAATAAGTATTTGAACACCTGTCTATCAGCTAGAATTCTGACCCTCAAAGACCTGTTAGTCTGCCTTTAAAATGTCCACCTCCACTCCATTTATTATCCTAAATTAAATGCACCTGTTTGAGGTCGTTAGCTGCATAAAGACACCTGTCCACCCCATACAATCAGTAAGAATCCAACTACTAACATGGCCAAGACCAAAGAGCTGTCCAAAGACACTAGAGACAAAATTGTACACCTCCACAAGGCTGGAAAGGGCTACGGGAAATTGCCAAGCAGCTTGGTGAAAAAGGTCCACTGTTGGAGCAATCATTAGAAAATGGAAGAAGCTAAACATGACTGTCAATCTCCCTCAGACTGGGGCTCCATGCAAGATCTCACCTCGTGGGGTCTCAATGATCCTAAGAAAGGTGAGAAATCAGCCCAGAACTACACGGGAGGAGCTGGTCAATGACCTGAAAAGAGCTGGGACCACCGCTTCCAAGGTTACTGTTGGTAATACACTAAGACGTCATGGTTTGAAATCATGCATGGCACGGAAGGTTCCCCTGCTTAAACCAGCACATGTCCAGGCCCGACTTAAGTTTGCCAATGACCATTTGGATGATCCAGAGGAGTCATGGGAGAAAGTCATGTGGTCAGATGAGACCAAAATAGAACTTTTGGTCATAATTCCACTAAACGTGTTTGGAGGAAGAAGAATGATGAGTACCATCCCAAGAACACCATCCCTACTGTGAAGCATGGGGGTGGTAGCATCATGCTTTGGGGGTGTTTTTCTGCACATGGGACAGGGCGACTGCACTGTATTAAGGAGAGGATGACCGGGGCCATGTATTGCGAGATTTTGGGGAACAACCTCCTTCCCTCAGTTAGAGCATTGAAGATGGGTCGAGGCTGGGTCTTCCAACATGACAATGACCAAGCACACAGCCAGGATAACCAAGGAGTGGCTCTGTAAGAAGCATATCAAGGTTCTGGCGTGGCCTAGCCAGTCTCCAGACCTAAACCCAATAGAGAATCTTTGGAGGAGCTCAAACTCCGTGTTTCTCAGCGACAGGCCAGAAACCTGACTGATCTAGAGAAGATCTGTGTGGAGGAGTGCGCCAAAATCCCTCCTGCAGTGTGTGCAAACCTGATGAAAAACTACAGGAAACGTTTGACCTCTGTAATTGCAAACAAAGGCTACTGTACTAAATATTAACATTGATTTTCTCAGGTGTTCAAATACTTATTTGCAGCTGTATCATACAAATAAATAGTTAAAAAATCATACATTGTGATTTCTGGATTTTTTTTTTTTTAGATTATGTCTCTCACAGTGGACATGCACCTACGATGACAATTTCAGACCCCTCCATGATTTCTAAGTGGGAGAACTTGCAAAATAGCAGGGTGTTCAAATACTTATTTTCCTCACTGTATATATACATACACACACACACACACACACACACACATATGTACAGTGGGGCAAAAAAGTATTTAGTCAGCTACCAATTGTGCAAGTTCTCCCACTTAAAAAGATGAGAGAGGCCTGTAATTTTCATCATAGGTATACCTCAACTATGAGAGACAAAATGAGAAAAAAAATCCAGAAAATCACATTGTAGGATTTTTAAAGAATTTATTTGCAAATTATGGTGGAAAATAAGTATTTGGTCAATAACAAAATTTAATCTCAATACTTTGTTATATACCCTTTGTTGGCAATGACAGAGGTCAAACGTTTTCTGTAAGTCTTCACAAGGTTTTCACACACTGTTGCTGGTATTTTGGCCCATTCCTCCATGCAGATCTCCTCTAGAGCAGTAATGTTTTGGGGCTGTCGCTGGGCAACACGGACTTTCAACTCCTACAAAGATTTTCGATGGGGTTGAGATCTGGAGACTGGCTAGGCCACTCCAGGACCTTGAAATGCTTCTACGAAGCCACTCCTTCATTGCCCAGGCGGTGTGTTTGGGATCATTGTCATGCTGAAAGACCCAGCCACGTTTCATCTTCAATGCCCTTGCTGATGGAAGGAGGTTTTCACTCAAAATCTCACGATACATGGCCCCATTCATTCTTTCGTTTACGGATCAGTCGTCCTGGTCCCTTTGCAGAAAAACAGCCCCAAAGCATGATGTTTCCACCCCATGCTTCACAGTAGGTATGGTGTTCTTTGGATGCAACTCAGCATTCTTTCTCCTCCAAACACGACAAGTTGATTTTTACCAAAAGTTATATTTTGGTTTCATCTGACCATATGACATTCTCCCAATCCTCTTCTGGATCATCCAAATGCTCTCTAGCAAACTTCAGACGGGCCCGGACATGTACTGGCTTAAGCAGGGGCACACGTCTGGCACTGCAGGATTTGAGGCCTTTGTTACTTTGGTCCCAGCTCTCTGCAGGTCATTCACTAGGTCCCCCCGTGTGGTTCTGGGATTTTTGCTCACAGTTCTTGTGATCATTTTGACCCCACGGGGTGAGATCTTGCGTGGAGCCCCAGATCGAGGGAGATTATCAGTGGTCTTGTATGTCTTCCATTTTCTAATAATTGCTCCCACAGTTGATTTCTTCACACCAAGCTGCTTACCTATTGCAGATTCAGTCTTCCCAGCCTGGTGCAGGTCTACAATTTTGTTTCTGGTGTCCTTTGACAGCTCTTTGGTCTTGGCCATGGTGGAGTTTGGAGTTGGACTGTTTGAGGTTGTGGACAGGTGTCTTTTATACTGATAACGAGTTCAAACAGATGCCATTAATACAGGTAACGAGTGGAGGACAGAGGAGCCTCTTAAAGAAGAAGTTACAGGTCTGTGAGAGCCAGAAATCTTGCTTGTTTGTAGGTGACCAAATACTTATTTTACCGAGGAATTTACCAATTAATTCTTTAAAAATCCTACAATGTGATTTTCTGGATTTCTTTCTCTCATTTTGTCTCTCATAGTTGAGGTATACCTATGATGAAAATCACAGGCCTCTCTCATCTTTTTAAGTGGGAGAACTTGCACAATTGGTGGCTGACTAAATACTTTTTTTGCCCCACTGTATATATAATATATATATATATATACACACACACACACATATATGTATATGTATATGTGTGTATATTTATATATAGTTTATTCCCACTCATGTCATTCCAAACTGATATGCTGTTTTTTTTCCTTTGGAAAAAAGTTGAAATTTTGAAAGAGCTCTTTTACATTACACCATATTTGTCAAGGTACAGTACCATTCATAGGTTTGGGGTCGGAAATTAAAAATATTTATGAATTCCGCAGTGTCACATGATCCTTCCAAAACAAATCTAATATGCTGGTTTAGTGCTCATGAAACATTTCCTTAGTATTATTAAATGTTGAAAACAGCTGTGCTGATTAGTATTTTTGTTTATTATTAAATTATTTTTAGTATTTTTTTGATGAATAGAAAGTCCAAAAGAACAGCATTTATTGAAAAATGTTTTTTGTAACGTATTATAAATCTTTACTGTCGCTTTTGAATAAATTAATGCATCCTTGTTGAAAATTTCTTGAATAAAAACAAATATTATATATTATAAATACCCCAACCCTTTAAATGATAATGTATGTCCACATTAATGAGGGAAAAAAATGAACTTAAATGATTTTAGCAAATGGCTGCAATATAACAAAGAGTGAAAAATTTAAGGGGGTCTGAATACTTTCCGTAGCCACTGTATACACTGAATATGACATTGTCCACTCTAGAATACTGTTGATGTTAAGCTATTAAGCTTAGCTAACATAGATAGCTAACTGTGGTTGGCAAACTAACGTTAGCTAGATGTAATGAGCACCAAATACCTATAAATATGACTTAAATGACTTATGATAAATAAGTATACAAAGACACAACTACAGATATGATAGTAATATGTAATAATACATACCCAACACAGAAAGATCACCTCAAACAGAAAGATCACCTCAGTTTTCTTGAGCTGTAGTATTGTTTACCTCAGATCTCAATGGCGACCATTGAGCACTGTTAACCACTTTATCCAACAAAAACAGATGTGCGGTGGCACCCCTAAATCATCATGTACTGGAAAAATATTTTGCATGTGTTGTTTCTACATATATTGGAACACTTTTAGCACCCAGCCATATCAAAATTCAAGAATTGTGTTTTTTGATGCACCCTAATGTCCATACAATTTATGCATTATATGTCTTCTGAAGACAAACAATGGCTTTGTGAGAGAAACAAACTGAAATTTAAAGGGATAGTTTGTGTGACAATTTACTCACCTTCATGTTCTTTCAGTGTGTGATTTTCTTTGTTCTGTTGAATGCAAAAGAATATATTTTGAACTTTTGTCCATGCAAATAGTCCAAACAAAACAACATTCTTTAAAATGTCATCTTTTGTGTTGCACAGAAAAACGCAATGTGTAGGAAAAGAAATTCAGTCCATTTTTTTAATGAAATCTTATTTCTTTTTCTCCAGAGGTTGGTTTTGGGGTTATGAGGAGACCAGAGCATTGAATGTCACCTGTTTATCTTCTCAGGGACATGCCTCTATCTTGGCTCCTGTCTTACAAAATAACTTAACCACCACGTAAGTCATTTTGGAAATAAGTTTGAATTCAAATAGCTTTTAAAGGCAAATGGGTTTCAATACACGTGCTGTCACTGCACCACAGGTCAGTAATGCTGGACCGAGCTGAAACTGTCCTTCATGATCACTATGCTGGGAAGGACTACTGGGATGTAAGTCCATCAGCTAATATTCTCAAGCTTTTTAAATAATTTGGCTTAAAATATAGTAATAATTAGGCTTTTTGAAAGACATCTCACCTATCTTATTTTATTGTTCTACAGACACGGCGAAGTATGGTGTTTGCCAAACACTTGCGTATCATAGGAGACGAGTTTAGGGCCAAGTATCTCAACTCCACAGACAAACAGGACCAGACGCCGTACAACGAAGACTGGACCCGAATGAAAGTAGGTTTCACTTGCATTAATTCTCTCCTCTCATTGTTCAAAATACAGAAAGTACTGGGGTCATTGCTACCAGCATAATAGATGCAACAAGATGAAGAATTTGAGCTTCATCAGAGCTTTTGTTCACATGTCAAGACAGTGCATTTCTGAAATGTTTGCCATGTGCTTTACACCCACGCTCATTTCAGTGTGACAAAGCAGTCATGTTTGTTGCGTGACCTTTTGTAAACTCTTGGACCCAGAACAGGCTGGGCAGTGCTAAGGGAGGCCCTTACCTGGGAGTCCACTTGCGTAGGAAAGACTTCATCTGGGGGCACAGAGAAGATGTGCCCAGCCTCAAAGGAGCAGTGAAGAAGATCCGTAGTCTCGTGAAGAAGCACAAGCTACAACAAGTCTTTGTTGCCACTGATGCAGACGGAGAAGGTACAGACACTGTTAAAAAGACTGAAAAAAGTAAAACAACAATGTTTAAACATTAAACATTCACAGAATAAAGGCCACACTTCCCATCAATCAGCCATGTGTAATGTTTGACAGAATAGTTCATTTGAAATGTGAAACATTTTAGTTATTGTTTACTAAACCTCATTTTTTTCTGTTCAGCACAAAATAGAAGACATTTAAAAAAAAATATTCATGCATGTCTAACAAACACAGTGAAAGCATGAAAGCAAGACTTGCATAAGCCTTCTAAAGCCATCCAACAGCTTTGTACAAGAAAATGGCAATTTTGTTATTTACTTAAAATCTTCTTTTCCTAATCACTACTGTTTAAAAGTTTGGGCTCAGTAAATTTATTTTAAAGAATAAATAACTACTTTTATTCAACAAGGACACATTAAATTGTTCAAAAGTAATAGTAAGGACTTCTGTTTCCAAATAAATATTAAGCAGTACAACTGTTTTCAACATTAATAATAATAATAAATGTTTCTTAAACGTTAGAATGATTTCTGAAGGATCATGCGATACTGAAGACTGGTAATGGCTGCCAAAAATTCATCTTTGCAATCGTAAGAATAAATTACATTTGAAAATATATTAAAATAGAAAACAGTCATTTTAATTTGTAATAATATTTCACAATATGATAGTTTTTACCATATTTATGATTAAATAAATGCAGCATTGGTGAGCATAAGAGACTTAAAATATATATATATATATATGTATTTGTATATGAGATCAGGCATTTTCTGCTTTTAGAGCTAGCTAAACTGAAAAGGATGCTACCTGAGATGGTACGATACGAGCCCACCTGGGAGGACCTGGAGCTCTTGAAGGATGGAGGGGTGGCCATCATAGACCAGTGGATTTGTGCTCATGCGAGGTATTGAATCACACCCTTTGCTCTCCTTTTTTCATCAACAACAAAGAATTGTACTGAATGACACTGCGTTTTTGTTTATGCTTTAGGTGGACAAAAGCTGCTTGTGTTGAATCAACTGTGTTGAAAGATGAATCACCTACTTTATTTTAGTCAGAGTTAGCTGCTTTTCAAGCCAGTTGAGATTTTTCTTTTAGTGTTTAGTTCTTTTTTCTTTATCTCTTTCATTGACTTTAATTTTTCTTTATTAAAGCTGTCTCTAGAAGATTAAGTTGACAGAGTGTCAGTGTTAGAGGAAATCATACAATTTTGTTCTGATTTAAACCATGTATTGGAAATTGAGTATTTTATTTTTTATACAAAATTGATTGTTTTGGATTTTTTTTCACTTGCCAAAATAATATTTCAAATAATTAGGCTACTTAATTTTAAAAGTTTATTTAAGAGTAAGGAGTATTACTAATTTGATTCTTGTTGATCTTGTTTTGTTGAATTGGGTGTGTCTCAAAAGATTCTTTCCATTAAATCAAGAAAAGTATGACCCCATGACATAATGGCTTAATCATTTCAATCAACTCACTTGTTTTACTGGAAAGAATGCTCATTGTTTGATATGACAACCTTTGATCCTACCCATCACATGCTGTTCTGGGACATTTTACTGTAAATTCATCTCGCAGTCCTTTTGTTTGCGATGGCTTATCTCTTTTGTAAAACAGCCGTACATCACTCACTCACATTTGTGTTGTTTTTGTCAGGTATTTCATTGGGACATCAGTTTCAACGTTCTCTTTCAGAATACACGAGGAAAGGGAGATACTAGGTTTCGATCCTAAAACCACCTATAACCGATTCTGTGGCGACGACGAGAAAGATTGTGAACAACCAACACACTGGAAAATTGTCTACTGATCACACAGAAAACTTGATGCTGGTTATACAGACTGTATTAATTCTCAGATTTAAGAGGATCCTCTATATTTTTTGATGTTTTTGCTGACTATGTTGAAAATACAATCTTAGAAAGGAATATTTCATGAAAATGTACTCCCCTTCAAGCCATCCAAGATGTAGATGAATTTGTTTCTTCATCAGAAAAGATCAGGAGAAATTTAGCATTATTTCACTTGCTCACTTGTGGCTCCTCTGCAGTGAATGGATGCCATCAGAATAAAAGTTCAAACAGCTGATTAAAATCATCACAGTAATGCACAAGAAATCCACACATTTCCAGTATATCAATTAACATTTTGTGAAGAAAAAAGTGTTTTTTGTAAGAAACAAATCTATCTTTGAGATGTTTTTAAACTTCAAACTGTTGTTTACAGCAAAAAACTGCTTCTATCCACAATATTGGTTTCTCCAGTAAAATTTCGGATGGCCTGAGGGTGAATCATTTTTCAGCAAATTTTCATTTAAGGATATACTATTTGTCTAATGGCAGAGCCAATCGGTTTTCATTGTGTTACAAGTTAGGCCTTTGTAAGTTAAGGAAGGTAAGGTGAGACATAAGTGGAATATATCAAATGGCTTTTTGTATTTTGTGTCAGATGTGGAATTTATGTATGCTGCTGCTCTGTTCTCACAGTTCTTTGATTTGGATTGTTGATACTCAAGATGAACTGTGTATAACACTGTGATCAAACCTTTTATGAAAATGGTCAACATGATTTTTCACCCCTGTTCTTGTCTTTGAAGTGCTACTTGCCAATGGTTTTTGTCTCAACACATTTTATGCCTTTGACAAATAACATTTATGAACATCCAGTGTTAGTGTTTGTTTGATATTTCTGTCAGTATTGTGCCTGTCTGTTATTTGGACAAACAAAAATAGTGCTTTCACAGACTTTGCCGTACAGTATTTTTACACTTAGTAGTGTTTTTTTCCTTTCATGAGATGAGGTAAAAGATTCCGGGAGGTGTAACAAAGCATGTTTCTAAAAATGCACTCGGTAAAGATGAGCATCTGGAATGGAAGCATTAACTTTGTCTTCATAACTTGATGACAAGCAGTGAGAGGGTTTTATTTTGTATATTTCTTTTGTTGTTCAGAAATGTAAATGTATGTTCACCATTACCATTCAAATATGTACTGTATATTCATCTGGGCAGTTTTTCTATAAATGCTTTCTTGAAGTTTTTTCTAAATTAAATTTTAATGATCACTTGATGTGAATGTTGTCAAGTGTTTTTCATCTTATTTTTTCTGAAAAGAGCTTTCTTATAAGGATTTAAAGCGCCTTCGGGTCATAGCATGTGTCCATTATTCTATTACATAGCTGCTAGATACATTATAGCAAAGAAAATTTGCTGTAGGTTTAGTTCATTTGTACATGACTGTTTTTTTGCGATCTCTCCTGGGCCATGAAGCTGGTTTGGTATGATGCCAATCTGTCCAGCTCAAAGCTATACTGATCATTTTACTTCAGCTTGTGGGTGGAGACAATGCTTTGTAACTTATTCTCACAGAAAAGAGGGCAGCATGAGATGTTTTTCAGTCTTTTGTTCTGTTGATGCTTCTGGTAAACTTTCCAAGCTAGGTTTCACAGTTTAAGTCTCTTATTTTAACAATAGCATGTTATGTGGATCCTAATCTTGGCTGTTTATTATTACAATCAGCTTTAGAACTGATTAACATATGTTAGGTGATAAATGTATGTACTTTTATTGTCTTTTTCCTTTTAGAATGTAACCTAAAGACAAAGGGAAGATTTCTGAACTACACAACGTATACAACCACAATGACTCAACAAAAACACTGAATGTGATCTCCAGGCCATAGAAATCAGATAGTCTGATCAAAACAGACTGAACAAAAGTATTTGAACTGGTTGATTGGTTCAGTGTAGAATAGAGAACATTTAAAGTATAATCATGAAAAGGCTGAGAAGAAAAAAGTGAATAACCTGTTCAACTGGTAACATACAAAACTGCTTTTTGGCCAAAAATATTGCAATCATTTTTGTTGATCCCACCTTTATCATGAGAACACTGTTTAACCTTTCTGTAAAAATCTGGTTTACTCAGTTAAAGCATAAATATGATACTGGAATTAACCTGTTCAATTGGTAACATACAAAACTGCTTTTTGGCCAAAAATTATTGCAATCATTTTTGTTGATCCCTCCTTTATCATGAGAACACAGTTTAACCTTTCTGTAAAAATCTTGTTTACTCAGATGTAGCATAAATACCATACTGGAATTTTAGATTTCACCTTCCCAACCTGGCATAAATATTTTATTTCCTCAATAACAATATCTGAGTGAATAGCGCATGAGTAGCCTAATAAGACAGATCTGTGTATTTGAGACCAACACTTGACATATTTTTAGTCTGTGTTAAACTAGGCACTAGTTAGGCACGAAACTGAAATCTACCCTTTAGAGGAAGTAGCTTGTTATACTAGAAGCTACTAGAAGCATGGGACTTTACTGTATTGTGTATTGATGCCCTTCTTTTTGAAAATGTCTTGACCCGCAGTACACATTTCCTAGCTGCACATACTGTTGAAAAAATGCATAGCATATGCTGGTTAGGTATAGGTTTTGAAGCATGCACGGATGCTGGTTTGAGCTGGTTTAAGCTTTTCCTTAGCTGGCTTAAGCTGGTCCTTAGCTGGTCAAGTGCTGGTCCAAAGCTTCGAAACCTATACCTAAACAGCATATGCTGTTTTTTTCAACAGGGGTGTTGAACTTTAAATAAAAAGCTCCTTAACTGCTAGCAAACGATAGATATAATTTGCGGCTCTCCTTTCAATTTACTGTAAGTAATTTTTCACACCATCCATATGTTTTTGTTCTCCGCTCCTGTTATTATTGAAGTGACAGAGAAACGTTGAGTTATGCATATAACTACTGTTCCCAGAAGGAGGGAAGCGAGGTACAACACATGACTATGGGATATCGCGCTCTTGCGCCATCTGCTGAAGACACCTGTAATGATGCCTGAAAAGGCCAGTGACGCATGGCGACGTCATTCCCTTTGTTCAGTTCAGCTCTTCACCGAGCCCCTGACTGCGCGGGGCCCAGAGGTGTTGTACCGCGTTTCCCTCCTTCTGGGAACAGTAGTTATATGCATAACTCAACGTTCCCATTCAGTTGGTTCACTCGGTACAACACATGACTATGGGACATATATACACGCCCCACAAAGTCGCCAAACTAAACGTAAGGGAGCAGCACTGTCACATACCCTATGGGAGCGACGGCCCCTGGCTTGAGACTGCTGCAGTGAGCACAGACCGAGCCACTGTCGCTGCAGTGACATCCAGTCGGTAAAAACGAACAAACGTGTGAGGCGATGCCCAGCTTGCGGCCGCACAGATGTCCTCCACAGACACTCCCCTAAACATAGCCCATGACGCTGCCATGCCCCTAGTTGAGTGCACGTGCACTCCCGCAGGCAGGGACATCCCTTTGCTCTTGTATGCTATCGAAATCGCCTCTACAATCCAGTGTGAAAGACGTTGCTTCCCCCGAACCGGGCCAGCAAAACATACAAACAGCTGATCAGTGGAACTGCTCAATGTACCTGCGTAGAGACCGTACGGGGCATAAGGCATGAAGCTTTCTGTCTTCCTCCGAGTCAATAGAGAGATTTGACAAAGCAGGCAGCTCAAACGAGAGTGCGCTATATGCTCCCGACAAGACTTTAGGTGTATATGCTGCGTTCGGGCACAAGACCACCCTCGACCCATCCAGCGCAAACTGGACACACGTGGGTTGTACCGACAGCGCATGCAGGTCGCCCACACGCTTTGCTGATGCCAGCGCCAGCAGCAAAGCTGTTTTATAAGACAACATCCTCAGGTCCAAGGCCTCTAATGGCTCAAAAGGAGGCTCACACATGGCCTCCAGAAGCACAACCAGGTCCCATGACGGGCCTTAACCATCGCGCCCCCTTAAGAAAACGAATGGCAAGCGGGTGCGCGCTTGGCGCAGTACCACGTATGCCCTCATAACATGCAGAGATGGCCGCCAGGTAAACCTTCAGTGTGGAATGGGAACGACCGTCCTCCAACAATTCTTGCAGAAAAGTCAAAATCCTCGCAATAGGACACTGATACGGTGACAACGCTTTCTGCCCGCACCAATCTTCAAATATGCACCATTTAAACGCATAAAGCCCCCTTATCGACGGCGGTCTTGCGCCATGGCTCACGGCTACTACATCGACAGGGAGCCCTGCTGCCATCAGCCTCTCCCTTTCAGCGGGTAAGCCCACAGAGATCACAGCTCCGGCCGAGGATGCAGAATCTGCCCCCCTGCCTGGGACAGCAGGTCGTTGCACAGGGGAAGACACCACGGCGTCCCCGACAGCAACGCTACAATGCCCGCATACCATGTCTTCGCTGGCCAGCACGGGGCCACCAGAATTAGCGACAGACCCTCCTGACGCACTGTGATTGAAAAAAACAGCGGGCAGTGTGTGTTCTCTGCTGACGCAAAAAGATCCACCTCGGCTCGGCCATACCGATCCCAGATCTCTGCCACTATCCGTGGGTGCAAGCGCCACTCCCTGGCCCGCGGGCCGCCTCTGGACAGCATGTCCGCCCCGCCATTCAGATGGCCTGGAACATGCACTGCCCTGAGTGATGTTAAAAGTTTGCTACTCCATGTCAGGAGCTTCCGAGCGAGTTGTAACAGTGGAAGAGAGCGAGTGCCCCCTTGCCTGTTTATATACAACACCACCGTCGTGTTGTCTGTCCTGAGTAACACATGTCTGCCCCGCAAATGCTGGGAAAAATGTTCCAGAGCCAGACAAACAGCTCGCAACTCCAAATAATTTATGTGACGTTGTCTCAGCGCATATGTGACGTTATCCGTTGGCATATGGCCAAACTGCGAGACTAGAGGTTGTGAGGCATTCTGCTTTTCTTGACCAATCAACACATGAGGCATTGTATGCTGAACACAAAATCTCTTTATTGAAATTAAACTTAAAGTTGGGCCCACCCTCTTGCAGGACCCTTTCTATGCTGAGAGAAGAACACGGCTGCCTCTGGACCGACATTCCACCCTCTTTCGCGGGCTAGGGACCAAACGGCCCTTTCCTTCCGAAAGAGGAACTTCCCCCTTTCGCCATGGGCGGAGCCCTCTTTCCTGGTCCCGCCTGCTGCTTGGACTGCACTTGCCCCATTCCCCAAGCGGTCGGCCTTGGTGCTGTCACTGGAGCCGGCCACCTGGCCAGAGGCGGTCGGGAAGCTGCTCTGCCCCCTTGGCGCGCAGCCGACTGCTCTGGCCTGCTGAACCTCCTCGGCATTGAACCCCTCAGCGATTCCGCCTGCTTTTTAGAGTCCTCAAACCGCGCCTGAAACGTGCCGAGGCCTTCCCCGAAGAGCCCGGAAGGAGAGATCGGAGCACCGAGAAAAGCGTTCCGATCTCGCTCAGGCAGGTTCGCAAGGGTCAGCCATAGATGACGCTGCGCCACCACAGTACTGGCCATCACATGACCCAACGACACCAGTGCCCCACGAGTTGCACGCAGAATGTAGTCAGCTGTAGCCCGCACTTCCCCTATGAGCACGTCACACGGCCTTCCTCCCGACACAGTCTCGCTCAGTTCCCCCAAACAAATGGCCTGATAAGTCTGCAGCAGGGACATAGAGCTCAACGCTCTGGCCGTGCAGGCTTGATCGCTGTAGATCCTGCCAAGCTGCTTGAACGAGAATCGGCAAGGACTCGTCGGGAGGGTGGGGGTACCCGCGATACCACTATTCTGCGTGTTTGCAAGGTACGCGGCGAGAGAATGCTCCATCGGGGGGGTGACACCAGTCCTGCCTCTGCCGCACCCTCGAAGTCCGTAAACTTGTTTGCACCCGGCACTGGAGGAGGGGGTGACATGGGCTTCGGCCATGAAGACGTGAGCTCCGCCACACAATCCGGATAGAGGCGGGTTCTCTCCGACTGTCTGCACTGGAGATAAATGGAACCCCCTGAAGCGTGAGCCATTCCACCAACAGTTTCTCCGCCGCTCTCCGGTAGAGGTCTGTGAAAGGATCTTCCCCTGCCTCACTATCACCCAAGCCTCGGAGGGTGAGGGACAAATCGGGACTTGCCCCGCGTAAAAATTGTCATCTCTTCGCCCGCATCCAGCAAGACTGACTCAACGTCCTGACACTCCAACCTCCGATTAAACTCGGGGACCATCAGAGGAATACCTCCGGCCTCCTCGGCTTCAACACAATCACACCAGCATCCTGCGGCCTCCCCAAAAACAGCTAGAGCCGCCTCTGGATCAGCCTCTGAGGACAGAAGTGGGCCGTGTCTGGCCGCTGTCCCACCGAGCACACACTCCACCACTTTTCTTTCCATGTCTGTTTCTGTTTCTCTTTACCTTAGTTTCCTCAAGGATCACCACCGTGGGCTTTCTCTCGTGAAAACGTGGCGTGACGGTGTTCTCGCAGCACGGTGAAGAGCTGAAGAACAAAGGGAATGACGCATGCGACCCCATTTATATATGCTGTGGGCAGGTAGCCCCGCCCATGTCGCCATGGGTCACTGGCCTTTTCAGGCGTGATTAGAGGTGTCTTCAGAAGATGGCGCAAGAGTGCGATATCCCATTGTCATGTGTTGTACCGAGTGAACCGACTGAATGGGAACGACTTCAATGCAGGAGTGAACTGTCTGTATCGAGAACCGATTCAGTCCATTTTGGAAACGTTAGTTCTTAAATAGGCCTATATTTTTTTCAGCTCTGTTTACTGAATTAAGTAAAAAGTTGTTAAACGAAAAAAACAAAGCTGCTAGCTACTAAAATGTAAGGCTATTTAAAAGCTAGCGATTAATGACACTAAAGGTGCTTTCAAGCGTTCACGTCCTCCTAGAACTCGTAATTGTGAACTGGGAGTTTTCTTAAAGCTACAGCTTGCAGCACGTGACAGCTGCACCTCACGCGGAACCAGAGAAAATGGCGGCGCTTTGGAGAAAATAGATACTACAATGTACAATAATATAAAAACATTATGTAAGTGTTCACTGTTATTATTTTGTTGCTGTTGTTGTTTAGGTTAGCAATAACACATTTATCGCCGTCATTAATCATAACAAACAACAAACAAACGGTTAGTATTTATTTTTACCTGACATGCTTTCTGTGTTCTGCAATATTTAGTAGTAGCATACAAATGTAATCTTATGTGTTTTACAGCTGTCAGTAACATTCTCTCCACGGTCGTGGGTTCATTTTGTTGACTGTCGCTATAGAAACGGATAATCCCCAGTCCAAGGACATGAACAGCACCAAATTAGAGCCCTGCACGGGCCTCAAATTTAGGCCCTAGCCCGGCCCTGGCCCGAGATGCTCAGGCCCTAGCCCGGCCCGTGTCCGACAGCTTATCAGAATTACCAGCCCGAGTCCGACCCGAGCCCGTCTTCCCCCCCCCCTTCTCCCAAAACGGTTCATGTTTCAGCTATTAAAATAGTTCAGTTTTGTATATAATGGAAAAGTGATTATATTTCGTTTTTTTCCTTTTTTATTTTTTTATTAAGTTAATTTTGAAAAACGTTTGGAGCATTTTTTGTTCGTTAAACAAGTTATTTCTTTCTTAAAGTAACCAAGCAGCCAGCGGCAGACCGGCAGGCTGATCAGCATGTTTGATCAATTTAGCCTTCTCAAATCATCACGACATGCCTAAAATAAAATCTATAGATATACTAAAACAGTTCAAGCATATAACAATGTTTAAAGGTTAAACCTAGATAAATGTGCGCTCCAATAGTTTGTGCGGAGAACGGAAGCTAAAGCGCAGGACATGGAGGCACCAGCGCAATCAATTGCATTTTTTTTTTCAATGGAAACAACTTAAAATTACGGAGCCCGGGAAGTCACCTGTAGGAGAAAAAAACAATCCGTGCCGACGGTTTTGCAATCCGTTCCCTCAGTTTATAAACCGTACTCACGAATTCTTAAACTGTTCCCTCGGTTTAACAAATCGTGCCCACGGATTAATAAACCGTACCCACGAATTTCCAATCCGTGCGCTCAGATTTTGTAAACCGTACCCTCGGTTTTTGAATCCGTACCCACAGATTCATAATCCGCGCGCACGCTTTCGCAATCCGTTCCCACGGGTTTGTAAACTGTACTCACGGATTCATGCAGCAAGCTCCTAGGTAGCCTACGTGTTAACAAATCATATTGTATATTGTTTTATTGCATATTATTATGTGGAATAGGCCTACAGCAAATTGTAACGGACACGAGTTGGAATACAACGATTTAATAAGAAAGATGTGCGTCAAAATCTTGTTTAATTTGTGATCATCTTAGACTTGATTATTATTGTATAATAAGCCTGGCATTGTGACTGACTTTGGAGTTATTTGTTACTCTTTTGTAAGTCGTTTTGAATAAAAGCTTCTTCTAAATGCATGTAACCTAAATATATAACAACAACAATAATAATAATAATAAAATAATAGTTATTATTATTATTTTAATTTATAGGCTAAATAAATGAGTGCACTTAAGACAGTAAAATGTTTGTCATACAATAATTCATGAATGCTTTATTTTTAATAACATTTTACAGTTTTGGAAATGTGTTTGTGTACTATTCATTCTTAACACGAAGACTTATTTTGGTGATTTTATTATACTAAGCTTTTCCCCCCAGAGTTAGATACTGTTAATGTGGATGTGCCAGAACTTTCTTCAGTTAAACAAGGAGAAAACTGAAGTCATCGCATTTGGAAACAAAGATGAAGTTCTCAAGGTGAATGCATACCTTGAGTCTAGGGGTCAAACAACTAAAAACCAAGTAAACAATCTTGGGGTGTTTCTGGAGACAGACCTTAGTTTTAGTAGTCATGTCAAAGCAGTAACTAAATCAGCATACTATCATCTCAAAAACATTGCAAGAATTAGATGTTTTGTTTCCAGTCAAGACTTGGAGAAACTTGTTCATGCCTTTATCACCAGCAGGGTGGATTATTGTAATGGTCTCCTCACCGGCCTTCCAAAGAAGACCATTAGACAGCTGCAGCTCATCCAGAACACTGCTGCCAGGATTCTGACTAGAACCAGAAAATATGAGCATATCACACCAGTCCTCAGGTCCTTACACTGGCTTCCAGTTACATTTAGGATTGATTTTAAAGTACTTTTACTCGTTTATAAAGCACTCAATGGCATAGGACCTAAATGCATTGCAGATATGCTCACTGAATATAAACCTAACAGACCACTCAGATCATTAGGATCGAGTTAGAAACACCAAGGGTTGGACTTTGGACTTTGCACTGGGCTGGTTCCACGCTGCACGACACGCTTTTTCAATGCATCATACACTCAACAATACATATACATATGTAGGGTAAGCGTGGCATGTGAGTGGCGGCCGGGGGTGGGACTTTGGGCCTTGTGCCCGCAGCACCTCTCCTTGATGGCTCGTTTTGGGCCTAATTTATGCCTTACGCACGGAGGGCCCAGCGGCAGCCTTACAATATCTTACTATTTATAGCTTTATTATTATTATTACTATTATTATTTCGTCATTACTATTACTACCATTATTATTTTTATTATTATTATTATTATTACAATTTGTCCTCTTCCTGATTCCCCAACCACCCCCTGTCTCGGATGAATAAATTTATTATCGTTATTGTTGCTACTATTACTAATTACTATTTAATACAATTATTATTGATATTTGTCATCCTCCTCACCCTCCAACTTTCCCCTCATTTCTGATTGAGTTAATTACTATTATTATTATTACTGTTATTATTTATTTATTGATATTGTTGCTGCTACTATTACTATAATTACTTATCACCTTCCTCATCCTCCATCCTCTAATTTTTGTTATTAATGCTATTATTATTATTATTATTACTACTGTTATCATTACTATTATGTTTTTTTTTTTTACTTTTGTCATGTCTGTTGTACTTTCCTTTATTTATATACTTCCACCCCCAACACTTACACAAACAAACACACACACACTCACTCACTCACACAAATCATGTGGGCTGTCATGTATGTTTTGTTGACCTTGGTTATTTTGTATTTGATTTGTTACCTGTAAGTATCTGTATGTTTGTTTGCATAATAAAAAAAAAAAAAAAAAGAAAAAAAAGAAACACCAAGGGTTCACACAAAATAAGGGGAGTCTGCTTTTAGCTATTATGCCTCCCGCAGTTGGAACCAGCTTCCAGAAGAGATCAGATGTGCTAAAACATTAGCCACATTTAAATCTAGACTCAAAACTCATCTGTTTAGCTGTGCATTTGTTGAATGAGCACTGTGCTACTCCGAACTGATTATATAAAATGTATAATAAAATCACCAAAATAAGTCTGTGTTAAGAATGAATAGTACACAAACACATTTCCAAAACTGTAAAATGTTATTAAAAATAAAGCATTCATGAATTATTTTATGACAAACATTTTACTGTCTTAAGTGCACTCATTTATTTAGCCTATAAATTAAAATAATAATAATAACTATTATTTTATTATTATTATTATTGTTGTTGTTGTTATATATTTAGGCTACATGCATTTAGAAGAAGCTTTTATTCAAAACGACTTACAAAAGAGTAACTCGTGTCCGTTACAATTTGCTGTAGGCCTATTCCACATAATAATATGCAATAAAACAATATACAATATGATTTGTTAACACGTAGGCTACCTAGGAGCTTGCTGCATGAATCCGTGAGTACAGTTTACAAACCCGTGGGAACGGATTGCGAAAGCGTGCGCGCGGATTATGAATCTGTGGGTACGGATTCAAAAACCGAGGGTACGGTTTACAAAATCTGAGCGCACGGATTGGAAATTCGTGGGTACGGTTTATTAATCCGTGGGCACGATTTGTTAAACCGAGGGAACAGTTTAAGAATTCGTGAGTACGGTTTATAAACTGAGGGAACGGATTGCAAAACCGTCGGCACGGATTGTTTTTTTTTCTCCTACAGGTGACTTCCCGGGCTCCGTATAAAATAGCAACCTGTCCTCCAACCAATACGCCCGTATAGGTCGTTTGTCCAAATCCCTGAAATACGACCCATCAGAGCGTATGCTACAATTGCGCCCCTATCTGCAACAGGACATTTTCATATTAATGTTTTGTACTCTTTTATCTGCGTCATAGTTTGGGTTTCGTGTAGCTCGGTTGGTAGAGCATTGCGTTATACGACGATATGTAATTACGTGATCATTCGATCCCAGAGAACGCACGCGCTCATAAAATGTGCACTAAAAATCATGATTTTGCATGATTCCTGTAAGGGTTAGGGTAGGTTTAGGTGTGGTCATTCGTACGAATTAGCCACCTAGTAAAATATGTACGAATACTTAAAGATCGGTGTAAAATGTCCACATATTGCATTAAATAAACACGCATTTTGATTGGTAATGACAGTCATAAGTCATTTCATGACGACAGACGCAACACGAGACTGTCATTATTTTTACGCGTGCTAGAGGGCGCTTAACTTTAAAACGTAAATATAGGTCGTAATAAGGGCTTGCACAAACGACCTATAGGGTCGTTTTTTGTTGGAGGACAGGCTCATTCATTCACAATGAAATTTGGTCACATTTAATAAAAAATATTATGAACTGCCATACAAAAAAAAAATTGACAAGGTGTATCTGTCCTTTAAAGTGCTAGAAGACGCGATCAAATAAATAAATAAATAACCAAAGTCGTAATTTGGGGCCCCCTAGTGGCCTGGGCCCATATGCCTGGCATACTCTGCATTAGAGCCCTGCATTTCGGCCCGGGCCCGACGGGCCCCGACTTTTTTACATCCTTAGGGTCGGGCTTCGGGCCAATTTTCACGTCATAGTTCAGACGAGGGCCGGGCCTCGGGCCTGTTTTAGTTTTCCCCTTATTTTTATATTTTAGACATCCATCAATGTCTAAGCCAAGTGCTTAGAAAAGCGCTATATAAATGTAAGGAATTATTATTATTATCAATTAGTGATGAAAAAAAAATTGCCGCGCTGGTGGAAACAACACGAGACCGTGCTGCGACTGTGAAGAGCGGCTCTTCGGTGTTTAGTGTCCAGCAGCAGCGATCGCGCCGTCAGCGCAGCTGTTCTGCGTTCAAATACACGCAATAAAGCTTGCCGTAAAGCCCCAGCAAAAGTAATTACCATGAATGTGTCCGAGGGAAATAGTAAGGAGATATTTGAATTACTTACTAATAAACTAGTGTTTTCTGTGTCAGTGTTGCATCAGTGTGGATTCATCTCATCATTAGACGCGCCTTTAGAGAGAAGTGCACTCTAAAAAACGTTGAGCTGAGATGCGACTGTTGTTCGGCACACTGCATTGTTAAAAAAAACAAAAACAACAACAAAAACAACCTTTATGATGTTAGTTTCAATAAAAAAAAAAAAAGGTAAAAACAAGGAAATTTCTCTGGCATTTCGTTCTTTTTGCTGTATCCAAACTTAGGCTGCCGAACCGTGACACCACTATCGAAACGAACTCACTGCTCTTGACTGAATAACTTAAGATTAATCTATAGCCTATTACATTTATACAGTGAAGACTATGCAATGTTATTTTACATTTGATTATTTAATTTCTGTACTTGAACGCCTACAAATCTAAAAACCCAAAATATCTTTAATTTGTATCTTTGTTCTATTTATTTATTTGTGCTATCGCTTGTAATTTGTTCTTCTTACTTATTAAGCGTTCAAAGGGAAAGAAAAAAATCATCTGGTAGAAGGGGGCCCAAATTTCTGTTTTCGTCGTTGCGAAATAGTGAAACTTAACGACAATTTACAGACAACTACATAAACTAAAACTAGCGACGCTACCACCTTGCCAATTAGACATTTGGTTAAAATTATAGCTTAGATATTTTAGGTACGCTGTTACCCAGATTTGGGTAGTTATCCATTTAGACATCTTGACATGCATACTTATCACATATGAACAACAATGAACATTTATCGCGATTGCATTGCTCTCTCACTCAAACACGAGACGCACGGAATCCTCAAACCGGTCATGCAACCTGTGTGAGAAACTCCCGCCTCTCACCTGTATGAGCCTAGAACAGAGCACAGTGCAGACT
The DNA here is from genome assembly GCF_012432095.1 of Onychostoma macrolepis. Taxonomy (NCBI): domain Eukaryota; kingdom Metazoa; phylum Chordata; class Actinopteri; order Cypriniformes; family Cyprinidae; genus Onychostoma; species Onychostoma macrolepis. Next base: position 9,210,749 of record NC_081163.1, read on the forward strand.
GGAAATCACTGACACCGGCGCGAACACCTGGCGACAGAGAAAATTCATATTTTTCTCCTTATTAGGCTAACTACATACTTGATTTTAGTTGTTTTTGATATAAATTTTTCGTCAATTGGTGGAATATCACATGGAAAGTGCTCTTTGCTAGGAATAACCTGGCAAAATGTCTTCATTATATCATACGCATCGGACCCAATAACGATACACTAAATCTAATCCAGACTAAACAAGGTAAATATATAACTTAATCAATTTATATTCTTTTAGTAGTATAATACGTTTGGAGTTCTGACGTTTGCATATTTATTACTTTTGTTGCGATGATAAAGTGAATATTTGAGATTCAGTTATATGTCAATAGTGAAGTACAGGTCTATATGAGGTAAAAAAGAAAAAAAGAAAAGGCATTACACTAAATGATTTTGAACAGTTTTAGACAAAGAGGCGCACTAAATAGCCAACAGGTAGTGAGGAAGCAACTTTAAATGATCAGCCTTTTTATTATTATTGTTATTGTGTGTATAAGTTTGGCTTATTTTATGAAATCTATTATTATTATTATACGAAATGGCATTTACTTTATATAAATAGCAAATGACATTCTAACTATGTATGTATGTATATATACAGTATATATATATATATATATATATATATATATATATATATGATCCTGGACCACAAAACCAGTCATAAGTGTCAATTTTTCAAAATTTTATGTTTGATTGCTTCTAGATAATAAAGTGCAACTGATTATGAAACTTTAATTGTCACCTGATGTTTAATTTTTACCTGAGGTCCCACTTTTGCTAAACATAATAATATAATATAATAAATATAAACTTAGCCAAACAAATACTTGTTGTCTGGGTCTGAATCTATGCTGGAATTACTCATTTTAATTTTTTAAAACTGAATTTTACTCTTACTTTCATTTCTATCAGCACCTCTCCTCTGATGGCCTCCTTCTTACAACAGTTAAGACTACTACTCTGGAAAAATGGTCTCAGTGTCATCCGGCAGCCCGTGAGTAAACCTGCACACCTGTACACATGAACAACAACAACAAAAACCTGATGCCCAGATTCAAATGATAATGTTAGCATTGATTCTGTGGAGCTCTGTAGGTTCAGGTTTTCTGCCTAAATGTAACCATACAGACTCTGCGCAACATATATTTTCATATTGAATGTCAAAATGTAAAAGCAAATACTGCACACCTTTGGTTAGCTGATTTGCAGTAATAAAAATAAGTTAACACTCCCAGGCATTATTTCTAAACTTTTTATCTTTGCTTTATCATTAGATTTGCTGTGCTTTATCGCTTAAATATTTTCTGTGTCCTTAAAACCTTATTCAGTAAGGTATTCTCCCAGTATACATATGCATATCTTATGATATGTTCAGATGGTTTTACAGAAGTACAGACAATAATATCTAAAAAAAAAAAAAGTGAGCTATATATGTAATCCTTCCTAGTCCAGTTATTGGTTTTGATTTTATTTTATTAATAACCATGTACAATATAACCAACAGCATATTTGTTTGTTGATTTTTTTCAGACCTGGTCGCTGGCTCTCCTTGTCTGGCCACTTGTGATCTTTATTATCTTGGCGATCACCCGTTCACAGTTTCCACCAAAACTCAGAGACACATGTACGTACCTCTATAACACATCATCCTATATTTAGACTGCAAAAGGAAGCCATAAGTATCTAAGTTTGTTGTGATCTCAGTGGCGTGTCAGTGACTGATGTAAGGTTATGTTTAAGGTTCTGGGCTACTGACAAAAGAGTTGCGGGTTCAGTCCTGAGAAGGTCCGAGTTAATGAGTTCACAATCCTGCATTATTACAATTATGCCCTTGAGCAAAACAATTATTCTCAGGTTATCCCATTGGGACTGTCGTTGCACTTAGTGTGCTGTAACTTCCATACGCCGAAGCGTGTCTGCAAGGAATAGTTACAAAGCTAATGGTTTGATTAATAGCTTGATGAAGATATGTAGCTGAACATATCTTACTTCATTTTCCTGGCTTTATTAATCTTAAGCAGGCTGATGTCATCTTTTGAGAACATTTGACGTTATCCACCATGTCGTGCTTGGGAATGATCTAAACTAGAGTTTTATTTCTATAGTACATAATGAATGGCCGGCTGCTAATCTCCCAATCTACATTATTCTTGTTTAATGTTTAATTATCCATACGCCTCCAGTTTTCTTTAAATATGATTTGGGATTAACTGATAAAAAGACGTATTCTGTGCATTTATGTAATCTTTCTTTTTAAGCTGGCGGACCTTTGGGAGTTTTCTGTTATTTCACATTTTTCTCTTGAGGATTGGGTTGTTAGGCCTGGTCTTTCCCATAAGTAGCTCCCTTATGCCTTGTACCATTCTGTACAGGCAGACTCACTGTTTGTCTAATTGTATATCCATCCATAGAAACTCAAAACTCATTTGATAATGTAAGAAAACAAGTGCTAAAGCTTCCCAGCTAACAAGGAACATTCTCAGAACTTTGGTTTAATATGTTCTAGGTTCTGAGAACATTTAAAAATAGTTTTCGCAATCGTGTTTGCAAAGCAATAAAATTGAGTGTACCCTTATTGTTTCCTCTAACATTCACATAACCAAGATAAAAAACGTTCAAAACGTGAAGTTCAGTGAACATTTAGAAATACATTTTTATAACTTAACAACATTAGCAAAATGTTCTTAGACTATTTTTTGTTTTTTTATTTTGTTGAACATTAAATTTGGTTATGAAAATAATCACATCTGTTATTAAACTTTAACATATTAAAGATTAACTTAACGCAACAGTCCTAGTCAGTATTTCCTCATGTTAATAAAACTCTCTCTGTGTATAAATTGCTGTGATCAAATCATTTGTATACTTATCACACCCTAAATTGGCTTAGATTATGTCATGTTTATTTTATATCTTTCTCCATAGTTTCTCTATGGTTTTGGTTCATTCAAACATTGTTTGCTGGACAAACTTTGCATAAGGTCAATAATCCTACAGTATGAAACCTTTTAAGTGCTCACTCTCAGTCTATAGTAATGTACCTTTTGACTCCTTTTGTGTTTGTTTCTATGAAAGTCCTATACCATAAAACCAGACAGGAAAATCAAACATTCTCCCTCTCCGGGGAGAGAAGAACCAACCCAAGTTGAGAAAACATGATTGAGATTTTTTTCCCAGACAGCAATGCAATTAAGTGGAGAACAAACAGAGACATCTACTGGTCTGATTCTCAGATTTTTCTCCTGAGAAAAAGTATCTACAGTATTAATGTCTTTTCGCAGAGGAAAAAGTCTGCTCAGATTTGCCTAGAGACCATAGTCTGCAATCAGATATCTAAACTTTACTTCAAGACAAAATCATGTGGGATTTTCTGAACAAGTCTACTGCTTTTAAAATTGTGGGTGTCACTTCAGTAAACCTTTTTTAGTAGTATTTACTAGAATGTTTCTAATGCAGAGAAATGCTTAAGTTAAAAAAAAAAAAAAAATACATTCACACTTTTTAATTTATTTTTGATGGTTGAGGAGTGAGGAGAATAATGGCACCTCATTAACCACAGTTTTGCAGATGTTTATTTTATAGAGCAAACCTTTAAACTAGTTTCTTTGTCAGTCGATGATTGTTTACATTTCTACCGAAATTTAAGCATAAAAAAGTGGATACTGTTTGCATTCGTTATATGCATTCTGTATATTCCTACAAATGTTAATACATTGTCATATTTTTATTTCTTCCAGGATTTTTAAGAGAAAAATTTGTGGCTTTTTGTCCATGATTATTGGATTTGAGGTCATCTGTATACTAGTGTACCTATACAAGTTGACTACATACATATGCATTTAAAATGTGGAGTCTTTCTCTTCCTTGAAAGCAGAGCAAAATATTGATATCTCATCTTGCTCACATGGGTATATGCATGGTATTGACAAGCAAAGGCAAATCATGAATCGGATATGTGACCCTGGACCACAAAACCAGTCTTAAGTCGCTGGGGTATATTTGTAGCAATAGCCAAAAATATATTATATGGGTCAAAATTATCGATTTTTCTTTTATGCCAAAAATCATTAGGATATTAAGTAAAGATCATGTTCCATGAAGATATTTTGTAAATTTCTTACCGTAAGAAATGCATTGCTAAGAACTTCATTTGGACAACTTTAAAGGTGATTTTCTCAATATTTAAATTTTTTTGCACCCTCAGATTCCAGATTTTCAAATAGTTGAAAATATTGTCCGATCCTAACAAACCATACATCAATGGAATCATTTCAGATGATGTATAAATCTCAAGTTCGAAAAATTTACACTTAAGACTGGTTTTGTCGGCCATGGTCACATATGTTCTGTCTAATGTCCCATTTCAGTAGAACATATGTCAACACAATTACTGTGCTCAGGAACCCATGCCATGACGTATCATTAAAATTTACTCACCCTCAGGCTATCCAAGATGTAGATGAGTTTGTTTCGTCAGTGTAACAGATTTGGAGAAATTTAGCTTTAGATCACTTGCTCACCAATGGATCCTCTGCAGTGAATGGGTGCCGTCAGAATGAGAGTTCAAACCGCTGATAAAAACATCATAATATTCTACAAATAATTCACGTGACTCCTGCCTATCAATTAATATCTTCTGAAAAGCTGCATATTTGTGATTTTTTAACTTCAAGCTGTTGCTCCTGGGTAAAAAACAAGTGGTTTATTTATAATATTGCTTTCTACAGTTCTATAGCTTTCCTGTAGCTCAAATAGTAGAGCATGGTGCTAGCAACGCCAAGATCATGGGTTCGATTCCCAGGGAAAGCAAGAGCTGATAAAATGTAAAAACTGTAACTTGAATGCAATGTAAGTCGCTTTGGATAAAAGCGTCTGCTAAATGCATAAATGTAAATGTACAGTGGAAAAGTCATTTTGTCTGAATCAGGAAAGAATTGTTCAAAGATCAAGCACTGGATGAAGCGTTATTATGGATGCATATTTTGGCCAGAAGTGACAGCTTAAATTTAAAATGCCTTGATGGATCTGTTTGTACAAAAACGCTGCTTTTTACTTCACAAGACTTTAATTGATGGACTGGAGTTGTGTGGATTATTGTGATGTTTTTATCAGCTGTTTGAACTCTCATTCTGATGGCACCCATTCACTGCTGAGGAGCCATTGGTGAGCATGTGGCGTAATGATAAATTTCCCCAAGTCTCAAACTCATGTTCCTCTTACATTCTACATAATTTTCCACAAATTTTCTTTTTTGGTTAAACTATTCCTTTAACCCTAACATACAAAACAAAACGAAACAAAACAAAAAAACTCTCAGCAACAAAAGTTAAACTGTGCTGTTCTTTTCAGGCTATGTGGCGCCTAGAAACCTTCCGAGCACCGGGTTCTTCCCTTTCCTGCAGACACTCATGTGTAGCACCGACAGTATATGCACCAGCAAATCCTACCTAACAGAAGGACAGTCCAAATCGTACTGGTACACAGGTCGTCGCCACCGCAGGGATGCTGAATCTCACAGGTAATGCATGTGCAAAATAACACATTTCCAGAAATATGGTCTTACCCTTTCAGTTGTTTAATGTTGCACCATATTCTCAGAAAACCTGAGGTCTGGTCTTGTTTTGATTTCAGTATTATGATGAACATCAGATGTGAACATTAATGGTGATATTTATGAGCCAGCACATTAAAAAGCCGTGTACTGTAGATGTCTGATAAAGATGGCTCAGTTCAAAATGACAATGGCCACTCATGTAGGTTGATGCGTCACTGATGAGATGATAATGGGCCTTATGGCAAAACACTGCACCTCCTGTGATATTGCTGTCCCCTTTGCCTTAGTCAGTATTCATAAAGCTAAGAATTCTCTTATTTGGTCAGTTGATCAGTAAAAGCTTTTGGCTGCTGTATAGAGAAATGTTGACTAAACCGGTTTGTTCAACAGTTCTTTTACTGCTGTGTGTATCATGTCCAGGTTGAGTCAACAATGAAACCTTCTGTAGTCAAAACCTTTGCTGGGTCATTGTTGCTGAAGAATGTTGGTGAAATGGAAATTTTTACATGCTATATATATAACTACTATAACTACTTAAAAAGTGCAACTTCTTAAAATACATTTTTTGATCGTAAAGTCCATGATTATGAGTAAAAAAAAAAAGTTTGTCTAAAGCACTGTGGTATAAACACATATTGCATTGTATGAAAATAGATCATTAAGATAATTTGCTTTAAATTTATCGCTGTTATGATCTACCCATCATCACTCAAAAACTGTATGACAGTTTCTACCTTGTGAAACACAAAAGGAGAAAAAACTTTTCCGTACATTCGGTCCACTTTCTTCTAAATAAAAACATTAATATTAGACATCTAACATGTAAATGAGCTAAGTTTTTTAAAAAAGTATTTACATTTAAGAATGAACAATTATTGTTTAAGAAGTTTCAGTGGAATTTCTCTATAAAATTAACTAAAGATTATCTATAAAATTAAATAAAATGAAATAGATAAAAGTATGTAACAGTGAAAGAGTAAATATTAGATTAAATTTTGTTAATTTAGTTGTAATTTAGTTGAATAAAGGTTGAAAAAATATAGAAAAGGCTTTAAGACACTATTTTGCTTTAACATACACCACAAAAGATTTTATTGAGTGTTTGAAAAAATACATACGTTTAAAAATAAAGGGGTGGCAGAAACTCCCATGGCAGCATTCCTTCTTTTCTACTTCCTTTTATTAATTCAATTTCTTTGTGCATGCTGAACAAACTCAGTTTCAGCTCATACTGTGTAGGAGGGTTGAAAATCACAGGACTTGTTTGTGTAATCCTTTACCTAGTTATCGTTAAATAATGCTTCATCTTTCACTGTGACGTGTGCTTTTAAATATTTTGTCTATCATGTTTCTTTTTTGTGTAGGCTTGTACAAAGACGTCAGCATTTACATAACCATACATGTCTATGTTATAACCATGTGAAATATGTTATAACCATATTCTATATTTTTAGTATCAAAACTATAGTTTATCCAGTGGTGGAAAGAGTACTGAAAATTTGTACTCAAGTACAAGTACTGTTACATTGCTGAAATAATACTCAATTACAAGTAAAAGTACTGGTGCCAAAACAGTACTTAAGTAAAAGTACAAAGTACTCGTCTCAAAAACTACTCTGAGTACTAGTTACTTTTTAGCTGGTGATATTTCATGAAAAAAATAAATAAAATTAATTCATATCAAAGATCTATTTGGATAATAGCTACTTTGAACAAAATCCACTTTTATCTTATTGACTGAAATTAAATATTGGATATTGAATACTCCACCTCTTGCTCATAGCAGATTCACGGTTGGATAGGAGCGGCTAAGAATATCTGTTTGTTACGTCTGACATCACGCTTCACCAATTCTGGGTCCTAACACTCTGCCAGACGCCCCCAAAAAACACCAAACTGTGCTAATATACACACACGATGTCATGTAATACTGAAAAATTATAACCCTAACCTTTATTCCCATACTAAAATCCCAGATGGCCAGACAGAGATTCAACTAAAATATTAGTGTCTGGGACACTGTGAGCATGGAGACTGTAGTGTGCACAGCAAATTTTTAAATGCTTAGCTTAAATATGTAATATTAATTAAATAGTGCTTATAAATGGTTGTTGAGATAGTATTCTCAAGTGAAATAAGTATAGGCCCGGAAAAAGCAGTCCTTGCGTCATGACTTAACAAGAGGATTCTCCCCAAGCCATCAAACTGACGTTATCAGAGCGAGAACGCCATTCCAGAGCGGAAGCAAATTTTTTCAGTTTTTGATTAAAGATTACGACTGCAGACAATTTTTTTCCCAGTGTATTGCACGGTTTAATTGTTCACCACAAGACTAGTAATGTGCATTAAAAAGTAAGTAGGGTAATTTTGATTTCATGACAACTAATCATTTTCAATACCATTGGCAAAACTACAACATACTGTATACTGCCATATAGATATTTTAATATTTAAAAATAAAAATTGTCCATCCATTTTTTTCAAGGCAATCATTATTTCAAGCTTTGAAACTGGTTTAATCCAAGTCTTCTAAAAAGACACATTCGCTTTATATGATGAACAGCTTTTAATATAGGCCTTCATGTACATGCATATAAATATTGATCAATTACCATTACAAAAATTTGAATCTTAAACATTTGCTCATTCTGTGTATTTGTGTCTTTAAAATAGCGTAACTTTGTTGCAAAAGCTTACAGCACAAGGACGCTTGATCTCAAATTTGATTTCAAATTGAATTGAATTTACAAAAAGAAAAAGACAACTACAGTCAGTAATAAAATTATAAAACAAATGACCTCAATTCAGTTGAGGTATTCGAAATATGACAACATTAATTTTTTATAAGCAGTGATTTAAGAGCCATGCATTTTAGGCCTATTTATTTAGGCTAGATAAATTGAACATCAGATGGCTTTGAACTATTATGTCTGTACAATGTAGTGACGCAGTTAGGCAGACTAGGATATTTATATGTACAAATCAGACAAATATCCCATTCCAAAACATTTCTAGCATAAACTTACATTGTAAAGAAATTAAAAAAATTAAACAATCTTTGATTGTTGGAAGACTTTCTGGTGCATTTCATGTACAGACAATAAAATCTCCAGTAGCATTTCCATCGGTCAGGCGTGGATCTATTCTGAATGGTTGATAACTTTCGACATGCTCAATTTTCATATCGTCCTATTGTCAGCCTGTGAGATCGCCGATACACGATATTATCATGCTAATTTATTTAATTATTTATTTACTTAGTTTCATTGCCAGAAAGTGAACCAGAATTCAGAATTCAGTCAGCACGTGCTGAACAACAGAACTCCGCTGTTCCAGCGATGGCTCATCTGAACGCCTCTGATTGGCCATTGCATTCATAAACTCAGCATAATCGTGTGATTGGTTATAATAATGCGCAACACTTTAAAAACGTGGAAAAAGAAATATAATGCAACAAATAAGCCCTAATATTAATTAGATGGTATTACTAGCCTGATAATAACAATAATAATAATAATAATAATAATAATCGTCTTGCTGTCGTCAAAGGCATCATCCACAGATGACATCTCTGACTATCGTCGATACACGATACAATCGTCTATCGGCACAACCCTAGTATATACCCATGGTCCTCTTTATATTTCAGTCTACCAACACTGTTCCATGACCTACCTTCACTGGCCCATCTACAGAAGGGAGGACTGATTCACTCAATCCTTAAAAGGGATACATCAAATCCAGAGCTCCTAGAGCTATGGGATCGGATGCTCAGTATGTACATTTTCGTCAGTCTTTTAATACAAAGCCACTCAGTGTTAAAGAACTGATAATGTATCAGTTTCAATGTTTTTAACTGTGTTGTTTACAATATTTTAAGATTCCAGCTTTCAAAACATTCCCAATGTGACTTCAGTCATGCAAACGTTCAACAACACTGCACCGGTTGATCAGGTTAGTGATGAGAGACTATTCTTGACATATCCATGTTTTTTTTTTTGTGTGTGTGTGTACACAAAAAGTTTTATTTTATTTTATTTTAATTGATTTTATTTTTTAGGTAATATATAAAAGGTGAGTTATTTTTAATCATGAGTTTTACAGACAATACAAAATATAATCTTTTTTTTTTGTAATATTAATAGTATTCAATGTATGTTGTGTATTTTATGTATTGGTCCATTAATAAGTTGATTATTATTTCAATGGTTATACTTTATTTTAAGGTGTCCTTGTTACAGTTTAATTATACATTTAAGTACTGATTAATATTAATTAACTACATGTACTTACTATATGGTTAAGGTGAGAATTAGGGTTTGGCTTTGGGTTACTTGCATGTAATTATGCATAATCAACTGTTATTATAATAGTAAGTACATGTAACGTGTAACAAGGACACTTTAAAATAAAGTGTTACCATTTAATCAAGTGTATATTTAATCATGCAATATGGCTACTTAAAAGGATAGTTCACCCAAAATTTAGTTGTCGTTTACTCATCTGTATGTTGTTCCAAACCTGTATGAATTTTTGTCTTCTTTTGAACACCAAAGATGATTTTCTGAAGAATGTTGATAACCAAACATTTACTGGTAGCCATTGAATTACACAGTATTTGTTTGTTTCCATACTGTGTAATTCAATGGCTACCAGCAACTGTTTGGTTACCAACATTCTTTAAAATATCAGCATTCTTCAAAGCCCAATTGCTTGCATCATTGATTTAATTTTTCTTTGTTGTAGACAATGGAGTCCGTTTGGGAATCTGTGAGCGTCTTGAAAAAATCTTTATGCAGCTTCTCCATGACTGCCATCAACACATCAGCCAGTACCCAGGATCTCTTTACACAAGGCTTAATAAACTTCTGCAGCTCCAACGACACTGTTCTGGAAGCATCCTTGCTCACCCTGAACCAGGTGGGGTCAGACCTCCCACGCTGTTCATAATCTTTCAATCTCGTCACATTATGCCCACATATGTCCAATAAAAGAGTCATTAAATGAACCATTAGACATCACTTTAAATGTTCATCTGTTTACTTGTGTGGGTCACCAGGTGCTTACAGAAATGCTGCTCAATAACCCGACAGAAGTATTGGGATCAATTGGAGGGACTGTGGTGGGCCTAGATATGCTTCAACAGGAGACATCAGTGTGGGATTTCCTACTTGGCTTGCCTGATCTCTTCCTAAAGCCCACAGATGAAGAGATATTAAATTCTGGAGCAGAGGAACTGGAAGATCTTAAAAAGTGAGTGTTTTGCTCACAATAGCTTACAAACACTACCATTCAAATGTTTGGGATCAGACTTTTATAATTGATACTTTTATTCAGATAGGTTGCATTAAACTGATCAAAAGTGACAAAGACATTTCTAATTAGAGGTGTCAACGTTAACGCATTAACGCATGCGATTAATCAAAAAAGAATTTACGTGTTAATATTTTTTTTAACGCAGATTAATCGTTTGATAAGGTTTTACCCCAACTTCTTCCCGTCATCATAGTGCGAAAGGTCATCTATCATTGTGATGAGGGTATGGCGAACCAGTGTTACCAGGGTAATGACACAAGTGGTTTATTTTGAAAATACAGTCGCGGGAAAAAAAATTACAGAGCCGTGGGTTGTGTTTTTTTTTTGACTACTTTTTTAATGCTGGCAACCACTTTATTAGCCCAAAGTGTATATAGACAAATAAAAATTAAAATAGATCCTTTTACTAATGTCTATTATACTTGGATTGTATCCCTGGCAACTTAAGAACGGAGAGGCGGTTGTAACATCAAACAACGTGAGTTTCAGCAGAGCACATTAAGGCTTTTACACAGCAGAAATAAACCTGACAACAGCCACTAGATTATATAAGAAAATAAACACACGATTACGGTAGGATATGGTCTGTATGAGATTTTCTTGAGTGAATGTGTGCATCTGAAATGCTAATTTGTGCAGCGACATAAAAGGCTATAAATAGCATATTTTAACAACAGTAAACGACCAAATTCCACATGTGATCGCAAAAGGAAGTTATTACAAACACTCGATGGTTGAGTTCTGAGGAAAAGTGTACTATTAATCTCATAAATTGTCTTATGTAGCATGATGCTAATGTTAGCTCTAATGCAGCTGCAGAACAGGTCCAATTCTTCTTTATAATGCATTTTGTCGTAATACTTCACGTAAGGTCGCAAGAAATGTTTTGTTGTATTTATTTAGAAATACTTTTGATAATAGTTGGGTAAATGTACACTGGGATTGAAGCGATGTGGCTTGGTAAACGTTTTATTGCCAGTTTAAAGGCTGATAATGGCTGAATAAAAACAAAAGAATAATGATAAAAGAATAATAAGGATTATGTCTCATACCTGGCGGAAGTGTGTTTCCTTAAACTAGTTTGTCATGCATTTCTTTTTCAACACATTTACAGGTAAATCCTAGTATTTTAAATTTGCGATTAATCATGATTAAATTTTTTAATCGATTGACAGCACTATTTATAATGCTACAAAAAATGTCCATTTCAGATAAATGCTGTTCTCTTTCTATCCATCAAATAATCTTACAACAAAAATTGAATCAAGGTTTCCACAAAAATATTGCTGCATAACTGTTTTCAATATTAAAATAACAAGAAATGTTTCTTAAAGGGGTCATGAACTGCCTTTGTTTTTTATTTTGTACTGTTCTCTGAGGTCCACTTATAATGTTATCACGATTTTTAAATAAAAAAAAATAAAAAAATCATGATTTAGAAGTAATAGGCTAATACAGCGGTTCCCAATCCCAGTCCTCGCCCCCATCCCCCCCCGCCCCGCTTTACATATTTTGCATATTTTGCATGTCTCAGTTAACACACCTGATTCAGATCATCAGCTCATTAGAAGTTACAGTGGGGCAAAAAAGTATTTAGTCAGCCACCAATTGTGCAAGTTCTCCCACTTAAAAAGATGAGAGAGGCCTGTAATTTTCATCATAGGTATACCTCAACTATGAGAGACAAAATGAGAAAAAAAAATCCAGAAAATCACATTGTAGGATTTTTAAAGAATTTATTTGCAAATTATGGTGGAAAATAAGTATTTGGTCAATAACAAAATTTCATCTCAATACTTTGTTATATACCCTTTGTTGGCAGTGATCGTTTTCTGTAAGTCTTCACAAGGTTTTCACACACTGTTGCTGGTATTTTGGCCCATTCCTCCATGCAGATCTCCTCTAGAGCAGTAATGTTTTGGGGCTGTCGCTGGGCAACACGGACTTTCAACTCCCTACAAAGATTTTCGATGGGGTTGAGATCTGGAGACTGGCTCGGCCACTCCAGGACCTTCTTACGAAGCCACTCCTTCATTGCCCGGGCGGTGTGTTTGGGATCATTGTCATGCTGAAAGACCCAGCCACGTTTCATCTTCAATGCCCTTGCTGATGGAAGGAGGTTTTCACTCAAAATCTCACGATACATGGCTCCATTCATTCTTTCGTTTACACGGATCAGTCGTCCTGGTCCCTTTGCAGAAAAACAGCCCCAAAGCATGATGTTTCCACCCCCATGCTTCACAGTAGGTATGGTGTTCTTTGGATGCAACTCAGCATTCTTTGAGTTTTTACCAAAAAGTTCTATTTTGGTTTCATCTGACCATATGACATTCTCCCAATCCTCTTCTGGATCATCCAAATGCTCTCTAGCAAACTTCAGACGGGCCCGGACATGTACTGGCTTAAGCAGGGGCACACGTCTGGCACTACAGGATTTGAGTCCCTGGCGGCGCAGTGTGTTACTGATGGTAGCCTTTGTTACTTTGGTCCCAGCTCTCTGCAGGTCATTCACTAGGTCCCCCCGTGTGGTTCTGGGATTTTTGCTCACAGTTCTTGTGATCATTTTGACCCCACGGGGTGAGATTTTGCGTGGAGCCCCAGATCGAGGGAGATTATCAGTGGTCTTGTATGTCTTCCATTTTCTAATAATTGCTCCCACAGTTGATTTCTTCACACCAAGCTGCTTACCTATTGCAGATTCAGTCTTCCCAGCCTGGTGCAGGTCTACAATTTTGTTTCTGGTGTCCTTTGACAGCTCTTTGGTCTTGGCCATGGTGGAGTTTGGAGTTGGACTGTTTGAGGTTGTGGACAGGTGTCTTTTATACTGATAACGAGTTCAAACAGATGCCATTAATACAGGTAACGAGTGGAGGACAGAGGAGCCTCTTAAAGAAGAAGTTACAGGTCTGTGAGAGCCAGAAATCTTGCTTGTTTGTAGGTGACCAAATACTTATTTACCCAAGATGGCGCCGCAGATGGCAGCCATGGTTTGTCGCTGCTTGGTACTTGTTCTTTTTTTGTTTGTTTGTCCTGTCTTAAGCAACTTTTTCCTGATCAGCTTTACTAGAAATGAACTCCTGGACATCGGAAACGGCACACCAAATAACTTTCTGCCTACATTTGAGCATTCAGACCTTTTACTGGACATTTTAATCGGAGGAGCTGCGTTCCTATACAAGCACTCCAGGCGACGCAAGCGAGGGAAGCGCGCCGGCGCGCTCGTGCCCAAATTTGGCACGAGCCAAATTAACTCCAGCCTGCCTCAAAGCCTGTGCTGTCCAGCTATCATCCATCTTCACATTGATCTTTAACAGATCACTAGAGCTGTGTGAAGTCCCCTCCTGCTTCAAATGTTCCACCATCATCCCTGTACCCAAGAAATCAAAAATCACAGGACTTAATGACTACAGACCTGTTGCTTTAACATCTGTGGTCATGAAGTCATTTGAGAGACTGGTGTTGGCCCACCTGAAGGACATTACAGGACCCTTGCTGGACCCCCTACAATTTGCTTACCGAGCAAACAGATCTGTGGATGATGCAGTTAATATGGGACTGCACTACATCCTGCAACATCTGGACAAACCAGGGACTTATGCAAGGATCTTGTTTGTGGACTTCAGCTCCGCTTTCAACACCATCATCCCGGACACCCTTCAGAACAAACTGACACAGCTCTCTGTACCCACCTCCATCTGTCAGTGGATTACCAGCTTCCTGACAGACAGGCAGCAGCTTGTGAGGCTGGGAAAACTCACATCCAACACCCGCACCATTAGCACTGGAGCTCCTCAGGGCTGCGTTCTCTCCCCACTACTCTTCTCCCTCTACACAAATGACTGCACCTCTAAAGACCCCTCTGTCAAACTCCTGAAGTTTGCAGATGACACTACAGTCATCGGCCTCATCCAGGACGGTGACGAGTCTGCTTACAGACAAGAGGTTGAGCAGCTGGCTGTCTGGTGCAGTCACAACAACCTGGAGCTGAACACGCTCAAAACTGTGGAGATGATAGTGGACTTTAGGAGAAACCCCCCTCCTCTCCCCCCCACTCACCATCATGAACAGCACTGTGGCTGCAGTGGAGTCATTCAGGTTCCTGGGCACCACCATCTCTCAGGACCTGAAGTGGGACAATCACATTGACTCCATCGTGAAAAAGGCCCAGCAGAAGTTGTACTTCCTTCGTCAGCTGAAAAAGTTCAACCTGCCACAGGAGCTGCTGAAACAGTTTTATTCAGCTGTTATTGAGTCGGTTCTGTGCTCCTCCATAACTGTCTGGTTTTGGTCAGCCTGCAAATCAGATCTAAGAAGACTTCAACGGACTGTTAGGACAGCAGAAAAGATCATTGGTGTGCACCTGCCCAGCCTTCAGGACTTGTACAACTCCAGAGTGAAGAAACGGGCAGGTAACATCAAAGACCCCTCTCACCCCGGACACAACTTGTTTGCACTTCTCCCTTCAGCCGGACGCTACAGATCTCTGTGCACTAGAACATCTAGGCATAAAAACAGTTTTTTCCCCCATGCCATCTCCAGCCTAAACAGCTAACACATGAATCATTACCGGTGTTCTGTAATTCATTCTCCATCTTTAGTTATTGCCTCTTTCTCAAGTATTATGTAAATACACATACATATCTGTTTATTTATACAGCTGTATATAGAGTAAATAATGCACAAATCTGTACATAAATCTACTGTTCCAGATTCATACTTATTATTATTATTATTATTATTATGATTATTATCCATTGTTAAGTCTTACTATTTAAATGTTTTTTCTGTTCTCATGTCAGATGTGTTTATATGTATGTATGTACCAGGAGCACCTTAAAACCACAACAAATTCCTCGTGTGTTTGCGCACACCTGGCGAATAAAGCTAATTCTGATTCTGATTCTGATTCTGACTTATTTTACAGAGGAATTTACCAATTAATTCTTTAAAAATCCTACAATGTTATTTTCTGGATTTTTTTTTCTCATTTTGTCTCTCATAGTTGAGGTATACCTATAATGAAAATTAAAGGCCTCTCTCATCTTTTTAAGTGGGAGAACTTGCACAATTGGTGGCTGACTAAATACTTTTTTGCCCCACTGTATGTGCATGAACTGTGTTCTGATTAACATACTCCCTACGCCCACAGCCAGATTATTTTGATAGCGGCTGGTTCTGAAATAAATGTGTCATGACAGCAACAGTTACTCACAATCAGAGTACGTGAGCGGAGCGGAGCGGTGTGATTTTGAATGGAGGGAGGAGCAGATTTTTTAAAAGTCCGAGCTTCTTGGTTTTCACTCGCTCAAAGAGCGCTTCACCACTGCTCCATCCCAAGTACAATTCATGCCAACAGCCCATAACATAACTGCATATTTAGCAAGAATTCACATGTTAAACATTTAGCTAGCTTGAAAGAGAAGGATCACTCAAATCAGAAAGAATATGAAGGCTATGATAGTTCTCAAGGAATTTTTAAAGTGTTGTAGCTACTACAACACTTATTCACACGCAATCAATAATGCATTAAAAACAAATGTAATCTTGCAGTGCTACTTCATCTGTATCCGATGAGCAGAAATCTGCAAGAAATGCATCGAACCGTAGGTAAAATAACTAACGAAAACGTACTGTTATTTTCATCACAAACAAAATTTGCACTGCAAAAAACAGCAATTATACCTTTTAATGCTGACAACCACTTTATTAGCTTGTCATGTGGTAGGAAAAAAAGTTTGCACACTAGTGTTCCAATAAGCCACTTTGAAACTCTCCTGTTATTTATTTTATTTTTTAATATACGTTATGAACAGAACTGTGATATTTCAAACATACTGAAATACTTTAGACGTGGAGAGGTGTTTCTGATATCAGTGAGCACGGAGTGGAGCAGGAGCAGGAAATGGTGAACCCGGTGCGGAGCTGGAGCGGAGTGATTATTCAATGCTCGGAGAGCGGAGAGGAAATTGTTGCTGCTCCACTCAGCTCACATACTCTGCTGGACACCGGCACAAATGTGGCTTTTTGATAATGACTGTCCTACTACAGGATTTAAACACAGAGTAACAGCTCACTACCAGTAACAAAAGACACTGTAACAGTCTGTCGCAGGCAATTCTAGTTGCATTTTTTATCAATTTATTATCCTTTGACTATGTTCTGGCCCACCATCTAGTGGCAAATATTTTTTTTAGCCCAATGCCAAACTTACTTGCTGACCCCTGCCTTACACAGTGTTCATTGCTCCCTACTCCCTGAGCAGGGGAAATCTGTTGAAGTTTACTTCACTTCGGAACATTCATTCGCAGATTTGTGCTGCGCAGCGTCTTCAAACACAGACGAAACTTACTAGAGAAGTGTGAAGTGTGATATAATATACATCTGTAAATAAATACTATTTAATTTCATGTCTCGCACACTTTAATGCCCTTTGAATGGAACATATATGCTCGTTTCGAACTGGAATCATGGTGGAATATTCGGTGATGTCCACTTCGTAGGGCACTTATGGTCGAATAGAACAAACATTGTACGCGATAACAGAAATATACAAAATGTACAGAGCGGGGGCGCGAGGACTGGGGTTGGGAAACGCTGGGCTAATAGTCGTGTATGTTTGACAGCCTACATCCTGTATAGATGGATGCTGCTGTGATTTAGGTTAAAAACGCATAAATACTTAGTACGTATCAAACGGTCTGTAATAACAGACAAAGCAATAGTGATCACGTAATAAAAACAGTTACTCACACTTGTGATGCGACATTACTGTCAGATCCAATATAGTCAGCACAGCGTCGTCTTTTAGTTTCAGTCTTTCTGAAAATCCTGCATCAAATTGTGCTTTGTTTGTAAAATGAAGTGAACAAAGGACTGAGTTCTTTCTGACTGAGTCTGGCACTTCATTAAAAATAAAGTTCATCAAATAAAGTTTATCGTTTGAATTCTATGTTGACCTGTGGGCGGGGCTAAACAGGCAGCGATGTGGAAGCAGGCATTGATCTTCTTTTGCGGAAGCGGTGTTTAGCCACACTATTACGTCGTAAAGTGGCAAATTCCACAAGCTGTCGTTTTGGCAGATATAAGCTGTTTTTAGACTAACGAGAAAATTGAGTTTTGTAACTTACAGAATGTTTTTATAGACCTCTTATATGTCAAAGGATCAAGGGAATTTTGATTTCTCAGTTCATGAGCCCTTTAAGCATCAAATAAGCATTATTAGAATGCTTTCTGAAATTTCAGCCAGATCAGTGCCTATTTACTTCTTGTGCATGTTTTTTGGTTCTGGGAATTCCATAACCACATTTGTATGTGGGTGCCCAGCTTGGTTTTCTAAATTCAGTTGGATATGTATATCCAAAACACTACACATTCCCATTATGTGTGACTTGCGTGCTTGTAATGTTTGTTTGTTGACTGCTTTCAAAGAATCTCAGCCTTTCTTTTTTTGCATTTAGTTTCTTGACATTTCTCCAGAGGACTTTTCCTCAGGCCAACATCTCTACTGCTGTCACAAACCCAGTCATCACTAAAGGCATTGGCTTTCTCAACTACATGAGTGCTTGGAAAGGGAGAGGTATGTTGAAGATGAGTTGCTGGACATGTTTTGTGAGCTGCATGGCATGTGTGTCAACGGTCAACCTATTTAAAGCACTATCATTTCCTTGTTAATTACAAGGCAATGCCTATTAATTCAAGCTGATCAGTCAGCCTACTACAGGGAAATGTATCCAGTATTTATAGATCAGAACATGCCTCGTTTTAAAGAAATTATGGGTCTCGAAGGTTTCAGCAAGGGCAACATGTGTTGTGATGACTCTCATGTTGTTCCAGAACTGTTTTGCAGAAAACAGAAGAATCTAGACCCATATAAACAAAAGCATACAGTTACTGCCAATTAAGTTTCAAAAAGGACAGAAAAGTCACCCTTAAAGTATCATAAAGTGGTTCATGCTATTTATTTTATTTTTTTGGTTCATAAAAGTGGTTCATGCTAGTTTTTCATCTGAACATGTTGAATTTATTGTATGAGATTTTTTATATTTTCATTAGAGAAGGATAATCAGTGAAGATTGTTATACGGGACGTTTTTGGTTACTACCATTCTGCCCTTGAGTAAGGTTCTTAACCTCAGGTTACTGGCTGCCAGGTTGCTTACTATCTTAGGGGAGATGTTGAGTATTTGGGAATTTAGTGACTAATGAATCTATTGTCAAAACCAGTCTGGATTATGTGTTCTATGTGCACCACAGCCTATAAAAGGTGAGCATGCTACTTGGCAAGGTGAAAAATTATTATCACATGACAATTACAGCCTGTTCTTAAAAGAAAGCTAAGTGGATTTTATTATGTGAGTACTTAAAAGTGTATTTTTTTATTTTTAAAGTGCTTTTTTTTATCCCTGTTTAATATGCACAGATATTCATATTCAAGCCATTCATAGTTTGCTTGTCTAGTTGTTTGACTATTGGGAGGCACGGGGTGTTCCGGAAGCCAGTTTGAAAACAGTCATTTTTTACAAATCCATTTGTCATGCTACTGACACAGAAATGACACATATTTTTCTCTTGTTTTAAATAGATGTGTATTTCAAACTGAGTGATGTCGTGACCCCAAGCAGCATTGCTCTACTTAGCTCAGACATAAAGGACCTTATCAACCAAATCCAGATTCCTCTTGATAAGGTAGGCCTTTCTTGGTTGCTCAGCGCAGGTTCTTTGTTCAGAAAAGGAGTGTTTATTCAACTATGTGCATAAAGCCAAAAGCTCCATAGACTTTGAGAAAATAAATTCCTTTTTCACACTTTAACTGATGTTTAATTTGTCCACAAACTACATCCAACAGTGTACTGTATATACATGCATCAAAAGTTGTCTTAAGTATTTTTTTTTTTTCATAAAAGTCATGAGCATTTCCACCAGTGTCACATTTACCACATCTCAAGTTATGTATTGTGTTTAATATTATTCTGTGGTAGAAATGGCAGCGATTGAAGTTAAATTTTAAACTAAAAATGATTATTTTATTGTCTCGCTGATTTCTTAGCTAGCATTAAATATACACACATTTTCACACTTTTTGCATAAATTTAGAAATACAGTATGATTAGAAATGATGCACAATATGAATATTCTGTTCGCAAGTTGTATTTAGTGATTCTTCTTTATTAATTTTGTATTACAATTGATTTCACTAGAGTAACAGCTGTTAGTGTGTTACTAAGTTAACTACAACATGATACTCTAACATTAAACTCTTGGTTGATACATTTAGTTATAGTATGACTTTAGTATTTATTCTTAACATTTCAATATGGAAAAATTGCATAAATTGACAAAATGACAGCTTGATTAGCAATGACGCACAATAAAAATACTGTTAAATACGGTTACACAAAAGATGTATTCCACATGGGGATCGACGTACAGTGCCCTAATGTTGCTTACGTAGGCTAGGTTTTGGGAGAACCAGCCCAACTGTTTTATATTGTTTGAAGATTAGGAGTTTATACTGAATAAACAAACACAAATAACTACACAATCATTCACACCTATTTCGATCTTCTCAGATTCTAGTGCTATTCAACGAGGCACATTTTCGTACCTTTTTGTGTGACCAAAACATCATCGCCTCTTATTGTTGGAGTTGGGAAGCGGGCCAGATATTTGAAGGGATAAATACATGGAAAGTTGTTGAACAGGTAAATTTCTTATATATATATATATATATATAAGTATCTACTAATACTGCTTTTCTATTTTTTAGAAATAAGCCATATTAAATTACACTTCCTCCTTGGACTTTACTAACCTGTGTTGTAGTTGATAGGGTGAGAAACTCTCATTTGCAGTCCTTCTTTCTTATCTGCCATCTTGTGAGAAAGCACACAAACATCAGCTGCTCGTGTTACCCAGGAAACCAGCTCAGTCTAAACACAAAACAACAAGTTAGCATCCCTGAGACTGATTGCATAAAAAGCATGTATATGCATCAGACCTCAGGGAACACCAATTAGATATTCCCCTCACCACAGAGGGAACTCCACAACAATATCCAATCACCATGAATTAAATTCAAAAGTCATGCAGCATATGACAAATACCATGAGTAATTAGTAGGACTGTCACATTGACATTTACTTATAAATATTACATGCTATATTTGGAACAAACCCACTTGCATAGGCCTTTAACTCTGTGATACGTTTAAATTATGCATGCTGTTACTAAATACATCTGTATCAGTAACATCTTGTCTCATTCCTACAGGTGCTGTTGACCTGGAGTCAGACCTCTGCCTCTGCAGACTTAGCCTTCACTAAGGAGGTGTTCAGCAGCTTGCTGGGCCTAGTCTCTCCATCCAGTCTGGATGCTGTTCTCAAACACAGCAGGTCCCAGCGCAGCAGTGATGCTCAGCCACAGAGCCTGGGGGAACAATTGTATGTTAACCCAGACTACTTTGTATGTGTTTAGATGGAATCAGATGCAGTAATTAAATGTGAAACTGATTTGTTTTTCTGTAACAAATACAGTTTTTGTTTTGGATCTGTATTTCACATCAAGTGGTTACCCAACACAGTATTGAACCCATATTTATTGTATTGTATGGGTTGTATTTTCTCTTACCTGTTATAGTTTTGGTTGCTGTTTTTGAGAATGAGAGCATGTCACGCAACTTGTCTGTGGTTGCATCTGCCAAATCTGGTTTGGTTATGCCATGTGACATATGAATTTGCGCTTGAATACCATAGCGTTTGCTTCCAGGATGTAGTTTTTAAAAAAAACTTTGGTAGGGAGATTTTTAAATCAGTTTTCACCTACACTGTGCAACGGCTTGTAACTGCTGGTTTAACATTTAAATGTTAGTCCACTACTTTTTATATGAATATGAAATTTATATAAAAAACAAAACCAGGTTGTTGTACAACTCTTTTTTATTTTATTTTTTTTTATTCTCACTGCCATTTCCTGCTGGTTCAGCTGACATCTGAATGAGGAAAATAAATTTGTTTTTAAAGTTCTTGAACCTAAAGTCCAACCGACTCTCACCATTTTCCCCTACAGGGTCTTCGGATTAAGCAGTACAGCATTTGATTTTCTACAAGGCATGCCTGGCTGGGAATACATTCAGACTTTCATGATGGCTGGCCATTCATCCATGCAGGTGGCGAGAGTTGCAATGGAAGTACAGCTACGTATGTATCAGCATGTGCAGAGAATTATGCAATGCAAACAACTTTCGATGCTTGACACACCAATTACCTGAATTTCCTGAATCCTGAATCATTATCTGTTTCACAGCATTCATTGATGTGGTCCTGAGAGACGCCAAGTATGTCCAGGAGGCCTTCCTTTCTCTTATGCAGAATGAGACCTTTGCTAAGGCCTGGGCTGACCATGCCATGGACTCTATTGTGCAAACCGTGGCCAAAGTGGGTCAAAAAAGTGTGTGCTTCTTATAGTTTTCGTTAAAGTCTTCATTTGTCATACTAGATGTCCTCTAATATTTTCATACAGGTTCTAGAGGGTCACACTAGCTGCAAAGACCTTTCTGCTCCCTGGGCTTGGATGTCAACATACAGCTCTATAGACCTTCAGTTGTGGGGCACTCTAGTTTGCGCTGGGAATGACACACGTCTTGAGGAAATGCTGTTAACATCACTTTTGCCAGTTACCGAGAAGGTAAGGGGGTGTGTTTAGAAGTGATGGCCAGAACATTTCTAACTTTGTTATTATTTGACAAAAAATGGAAATTAACCATTATATTACTGCCTAAACTAAATGTGTTTTCACAGGTCCAGCAGTTGGTTGGTGCTGTGAATGGAACAGTAATGTACAATGTCACACCCTCAATACTTATGGCAGAGTGGCACAGCCTGTACACAACTGCCCTGCAGTATGTCACTGCCCTCCAGGACCTGCAAACTGTGCTTAATGAGAACTATTTTGCAGCTTGGATCCCAGGGAACATTTCAGTTGGATTGTCCCAGATTCTGTTGACCAGGTCAGAAACCTAGTAATTGCCAATAACTGTAAATGTGGCTAGCAGTGGCGGCTGCTGGTCTTTCAAAGAGGGGAAGCTCATTTTCGGCCTACATCATAAAAATTGTCCATTTATTTATACGTAAATCCTGCCCTACGTTCCTTTTCAAGAAAATGCTCTGTCATACCAACTAGGTGTCTTTTCCAGTGACGTTAGCCTAGCCTACTGTATGAATGAATGAATGAATGAACAAACAATCTAAAAAATGGAGGAAATGTGGGAATTAGGTTAAACTGAAACAAGGAATGTGGTGTATAATAGGGTTGTCATGATACCATAAAAATGTCTTACGATACTATACCAGCTTAATTTATAATTCAATTCTACAAAATGAATCAAAATTTAATAAATAAATAGATGTAAGTGAAAACAGACAATATTATTCTCTGAATACTTAATGTGAATGAATGACTAGCTATTGTTATCCATGAAATGATCTAAACAAAACTCATCTTAGCACTGCACAGAAGCTGCATGAAGTGACATTTAGATGTGGCATTTATTCATTTAGACTATTTATAATTGCATAAATAATGTTATGAGATTAATGTTTTAAATACTAAATTCTGAATATAGAAATATGTTGGAAAATAATGTAATATGCCTACTTTTAGACGGGAAACTTAAAAGCGGCCAGCAGGTGGCAGAAGTTCGTGATTGAATCACTGAGTCATTCAAATGATTCTTTCAAAACAGCTGAATCCTTCAGGAGCGAATCAAATGATTGTTTTTATGAATGGCTCAGTGAATCAGTGATTCGCCCAAGACAACGCGGATTTGGATCAAACACAGAAACAAAACAAAAACAGCACTCTTTCTCGTGTCGTATTGCCAAAGTGTCAGGAGCATTTTTTGCTCGCATGTCTTGAAATTTCCGAGTTAGCAGCATGTATATTAAAACATAACATTATAAATGAATAAAAAAAAAAAAAAAATATATATATATATATATATATATATATATATATATATAATATGATTGATAAGAACCAAGTGCAAAGCCGCGATGGGACGGAGCTCCAATAGCTTCAGCGTCAGCGACTTTTTATAGTACAAAATCGCTGTCAATCAAAAGGAGATGCAGACCCTCCAATCATCACGCAGAAGCCCGGCGTCCAGGCCAGCCCACTCCTCCATTCACCCCCAGAGACGCTGAGCGTCCGTGGGCGGGACATAGTCGCAGCATTTATCCAATGACAGTCTAGTTTCGAAGCACTGAAAAAAACTGTTCAAAGCAGCCCCATTGAAGTCAATGGACGCTCGGCTTCAACAGAGAAATACACTGAAGCTACGGGAATGTATGAGAAGGAAATCGAGTCCGACCTGCTATATGTAGCTGATTCTGAACAAACTCGTCTTCGAGATGAACGTGTTCTAACGCATTTTTAGTCAATAAAATGTTAACACAATAGTACATATCTGACCATTAATTTTTTGACATTATAGGGGAAGCCGAGCTTCCCTTGCAGTCTTAAAGAAATCCCCACTGGTGGCTAGGATGTTGATTGTTTAGAATTGTATCAAATACTGAACCAAACTACTACAGTCCCTGTAAAAACAGTGCTCTGCCTAGCTAAGTACCTTTAGCACTTATTAAATGCATTTTATATGTTTATTTGCATTTAAATTTTTTTTGTGAAACAGGGCTACTGGCACATTTGAGAATGTGGGTTCTCTGCTAGAGAACAGCTATCTGTGGCCCTCCATGGAACCATATTTCCATATGGCTTATTGGATTTTGACCTACCAACCTAATGCCACTGCATCACCAAACTGTGAGTGTAAAACAATGATGAATATTGGATAAATTGGTACACTTTGTTTCATAATATAAGATTATGTTGTGCAATTGTATGATTTTATATTGTTATTAATTTTATACCAATGAGATTTTTTTAGACTCTTTATATACATTTATTTAAATACTGTTAAATTATTTATTTTTATTTATTTAATTATGTTTTAATAGTGAACTTAAAATGACAGCATTTTCCAATCAATCTATCAGTTCATAGTAGAATCACTGAAGATATTGCATGATCAGTATTTTATTTATTTCAGCCATATTATAAATAATGTGCAGTGAATTGTGCACAATTTTTTGCAGGCACACTTCTTCCATCTGCCTTCACCTGTCAGACCGGCGTTACCTGGGAAACAGCTGTTCCACTGATTCATTCTTTGATCTCTGAAATGTCAAGAGAACCTGACAGCCTGTTAAGGTAGTGATTATTTACTGCGAAAAATTTATTGACACCAAAGTAATTTTATATTCAACTTATGTACCACTATGTGCATACTTGATATTCAAACTGTATCAGATTACATAAAATGTCCCATTGGTGATACAATATAGATTCTTTTGTTATAGACAATGACTTTCAATTCCACCTTTTTCATTTGATTTTAGACCTCTCCAGGGGACAGTGGCTCTCCTCCAAAACAGTTACATGCCACTTTTACAGCAAGTCATTGCCAATGGCCTACCAGGTCAGCTCCTTGGTAGTGACATCTCACTACAAGACTTGTTGCTGATCCTCATTAATACAGTTGATAAAGAAATTCAGCTCCTCTCCAACATTCAGTCCACACAACAGTTTGACACTCAGCTCTCGCTCACTCTGTTAAACGACATCATGGCAGCTCTTGGACTGGGGCAGATAGAGAACCTGTTGTCAGGAGGTTACCAAACAACCAGCATGCACCCAGTCATCATGGGCATCCTTCAGGTCTTGAACAATGAGTCCATCCAGAGGCTAAATGTAGAGGATAGTTTTGCAGTTCTTCAAGCAATTTTGAGCCAACTTGGAGCCATCTTGCCTCCAGAGCAGAAGTATCAGTTAGAAGCAGTGCTAAATAAGACTCATGCCCTCATTCAAGATCTGGAGATCTGTTCAGCTTTTGGCCAGGACTGTGTTGCTGATGTCCAGAATGTCTTTGATAATCTTGGAGCAATCCTTGCATTTGGAAATAATATGACCATCCCAATTACACCTCTTCAGGGTAACATGACTCTCCCTGTTGTGCTTGATGTTCTCACTCTGCTCCTGCCATGGAACATGTCCCAGCCAGCAGAAGCCTCAATGGAAATTTTCAGGAAAATTCAGTATCTTCTTGAGCAGGCTTATTCATCTCCTGTTTTCAACATCAGTCAAGTTTTACAAGAATCCAATCTCACCGTTTTTGAATTAGAACAAGTCAATTCAGTAATTTATTCTAATTGGTCAGCATCCGTACTGCAGACTCTGAATATGGCCATTCAAGTCCCACAGTGCATGAACACTCAAACCTCACATTCTCCCCAAAAGCCTCCTGCTAATGGACAGGCCGAATGTGTCCTTCAGCTCATCCAGACTGCTTCTGGTTTACTTGGAGTAATACCTATGGCAGAGAATGCTCAAATTACTCTAAATAATTGGCTTAACATCATTTCAGTAGAGTATCAGAAACTAAATAACATGTCCATTTCTGGATCTGACCCACTTGCACTGACAGAAGAGGTGCTGATAACAACACTGTCAGCCATTAGACAAAACCTTCAGGGTCTTGATGTGGAGAACATCACTGATATTACAAATGAACTCAACATTCTGGAAGACCTCTTGAAAAAGGTATTCAGAGAACCATACCCTTACCACACCATTAATTCAACATTGATGGTACAGGGGCAGTATGCACAGAAGGTGTATGGAGAAATCACACTGTGGTATTTAAACAAGCTTGGAAATGCCACCAGTGACAGTATGTTTGCAGAGATTCTCCATCAACTGAAACACATGACTGAAATGCACGTGGCACTCATCAATGAAGAAGCAGATATGGTGACGCTAGTAATGAATCAGATCCAGAACCTGACTCATGTGAGGTTTCCTCTGGAAGGCGAGGATCTTGTACAAGTTGCCAATACAATCATGACCATGCTGCAGGGTGAGCTGGCATTGATTAAAGGAACTCTTGAGATCCAGCAGGCATTCTACGATTCTCTAGGCTCCCCAATGAACATCAGTATTCCTGCTGAAATTGAAGCTCAGATCATGACCTACCTCAGCTTGACAAAGGAGTGGATAACTAACCCACAAGTGATGATGGCACTTGCTAGAATTTTCCAGTGGGAAATTAGCTCTGTAGATATCACAACACCTGGGAAGGATCTTGAACAGCTCCTCCGAGCCTTGACTCCCCTACTCAGTCCTGAAGATCAAGAGTACCTTGCTGTTGTTGACCAGTTCTCTCAGGCAGTAAACTACGCTCTACAGGTGGCTAGCATTGATGGTGGTGTCCAAAGTGAAAACTTCACAGAAGCCATCATCAGTGCTGTGAGAGTGATTCTGGAGAGTATTTCAAATGAAACTGGAGCTCTACCTAAGGATGTGGCTAACAATATTCTCAGAGCTTTCAATGGTTTCCTTCAGCTGATCCTGAACCCCAATGTGAGCTATGCACAAGCTATTACCCTAACACAGGAGACTATCCAGATGCTAGAGGGAGCGATTAATACCCTTTTACCAGCAGAGGCAGCTGAGGTGTTGGTTCCCATTAAAAACAGCATTTTATCCTATCTGAATAACATCTCCCAGCCTGCTGGATTTGACCTTTGGAATGAACTGTGAGTGTAGAGACTATATTTGTTGTATATTGTTCTTTCTCTCTGTTTCACTCTTGCTTTCTAATTACATTTTAATATATGTATTGTATGTATATTTGGAAGAGAGATGACGGTTGCACTGATGCTATTTTCCTTTTTTAGCATTATAAATGTGATGAGAGAGCTTCAGAATTCCCTACCATCAAACAACACAGCTCAGCCCATCATATCAATGGTAATCAAGCTCACAGAAAACCTTCTGAGCTCAAATGAAGGCAACTTGACCAAGGACTGGATCATTAACCAACAACTGACAATGGCACTAGCTGAAATCTTCCAGGGGAGCGTTAGCTCTGTAGATCTTGCAGCAGCTGGGGTGAATCTGGACCAACTTTTGCAAGCCATGGCCCCCCTACTCTCCCCTGAGGACAGAGTCTTCATTGCTGTTGCTGAACAGGTGTCTCAGAGACTAACCTACGCTCTACAGGTGGCTAGCATTGATGGTGGTCTCCAAAGTGAAAACTTCACAGAAGCTGTCATTAGTACTGTCAGAGTAGTTCTGGAGAGTATTTCAAATGAAACTGGAGCTCTACCTCAGGATGTTGTTAACAATGTTCTTGGTGCATTTAATGGTTCACTTCAGCTGATTCTGAACCCCAATATAAGCTATGCCCAAGCTAACACCCTAACACAGGAGACTATCCAGATGGTAGAGGGATTGATTCATACCCTTTTACCAGCGGAGGCAGCTGAGGTGTTGGTTCCCATTAAAAACAGCATTTTATCCTATCTGAATAACATCTCACAATCTGCTGGATTTGATCTTTGGAATGAACTGTAAGTGTAGATACTATATATTTGTTGTTTATTGTTCTTTCTCTCTGTTTCACTCACATTTTCTAATATGATATATATATATATATATATATATATAAAATATACAGTGGGGCAAAAAAGTATTTAGTCAGCCACCAATTGTGCAAGTTATCCCACTTAAAAAGATGAGAGAGGCCTGTAATTTTCATCATAGGTATACCTCATAGGATTTTTAAAGAATTTATTTGCAAATTATGATGGAAAATAAGTATTTGGTCAATAACAAAATTTCATCTCAATACTTTGTTATATACCCTTTGTTGGCAATGACAGAGGTCAAACGTTTTCTGTAAGTCTTCACAAGGTTTTCACACACTGTTGCTGGTATTTTGGCCCATTCCTCCATGCAGATCTCCTCTACAGCAGTAATGTTTTGGGGCTGTCGCTGGGCAACACGGACTTTCAACTCCCTACAAAGATTTTCGATGGGGTTGAGATCTGGAGACTGGCTCGGCCACTCCAGGACCTTGAAATGCTTCTTACGAAGCCACTCCTTCGTTGCCCGGGCGGTGTTTGGGATCATTGTCATGCTGAAAGACCCAGCCACGTTTCATCTTCAATGCCCTTGCTGATGGAAGGAGGTTTTCACTCAAAATCTCACGATACATGGCCCCATTCATTCTTTCGTTTACACGGATCAGTCGTCCTGGTCCCTTTGCAGAAAAACAGCCCCAAAGCATGATGTTTCCACCCCCATGCTTCACAGTAGGTATGGTGTTCTTTGGATGCAACTCAGCATTCTTTCTCCTCCAAACACGACAAGTTGATTTTTTACCAAAAAGTTATATTTTGGTTTCATCTGACCATATGACATTCTCCCAATCCTCTTCTGGATCATCCAAATGCTCTCTAGCAAACTTCAGACGGGCCCGGACATGTACTGGCTTAAGCAGGGGCACACGTCTGGCACTGCAGGATTTGAGGCCTTTGTTATTTTGGTCCCAGCTCTCTGCAGGTCATTCACTAGGTCCCCCCGTGTGGTTCTGGGATTTTTGCTCACAGTTCTTGTGATCATTTTGACCCCACGGGGTGAGATCTTGCGTGGAGCCCCAGATCGAGGGAGATTATCAGTGGTCTTGTATGTCTTCCATTTTCTAATAATTGCTCCCACAGTTGATTTCTTCACACCAAGCTGCTTACCTATTGCAGATTCAGTCTTCCCAGCCTGGTGCAGGTCTACAATTTTGTTTCTGGTGTCCTTTGACAGCTCTTTGGTCTTGGCCATGGTGGAGTTTGGAGTTGGACTGTTTGAGGTTGTGGACAGGTCTCTTTTATACTGATAACGAGTTCAAACAGATGCCATTAGTACAGGTAACGAGTGGAGGACAGAGGAGCCTCTTAAAGAAGTTACATGTCTGTGAGAGCCAGAAATCTTGCTTGTTTGTAGGTGACCAAATACTTATTTTACCAAGGAATTTACCAATTCTTTAAAAATCCTACAATGTGATTTTTCTGGATTTTTTTTCTTCTCATTTTGTCTCTCATAGTTGAGGTATACCTATGATGAAAATTACAGGCCTCTCTCATCTTTTTAAGTGGGAGAACTTGCACAATTGGTGGCTGACTAAATACTTTTTTGCCCCACTGTATATGTACTGCATGTATATTTGGAGCAATTATCCCAGATGTACTGATGTTCTTTTCCTTTTTTAGCATTGTAAATGTGATGAGAGAGCTTCAGAATTCCCTACCATCAAACAACACAGCTCAGCCCATCATATCAATGATAATCAAGCTCACAGAAAACCTTCTGAGCTCAAATGAAGGCAACTTGACAAAAGACTGGATCATTAACCAACAACTGACAATGGCACTTAGTGCAATCTTCCAGGGGAGCGTTAGCTCTGTAGATCTTGCAGCAGCTGGGGTGAATCTTGACCAACTTTTGCAAGCCATGGCCCCCCTACTCTCCCCTGAGGACAGAGTCTTCATTGCTGTTGCTGAACAGGTGTCTCAGAGACTAACCTACGCTCTACAGGTGGCTAGCATTGATGGTGGTCTCCAAAGTGAAAACTTCACAGAAGCCGTCATTAGTACTGTCAGAGTAGTTCTGGAGAGTATTTCAAATGAAACTGGAGCTCTACCTCAGGATGTGGTTAACAATATTTTTGGTGCCTTTAATGGTTCACTTCATCTGATCCTGAACCCCAATATAAGCTATGCCCAAGCTAACACCCTAACACAGGAGACTATCCAGATGCTAGGGGGAGCTATTCAAGGCCTTTTGCCAGCGGAGGTGGCTGAGGTGTTGGTTCCCATGAAAAACAACATTTTAACATATTTACAGACCATCTCCCAATCTGCTGGACAAGACAAATGGAATGAAGTGTAAGTATTGACTATATTTTTGTTGTGTGTGTGCAAGTATATATATATACATATATATGTATTGGTACCGAACCGTCACGGTACGGGCGTCTCGGTTCGGTGCATGAGGCCTTACGACGAATACAGGCAATTCACCCCCAATGCAGAAGGGGGCGCCCGCAGTAATGCAGCTCTGTTTGATAACCGCGAGCGCCAGCGGAAGTACAGCGAATGCCGTGAGTTACGCACTTGAAAACAAAGCCCCCAGTATGGAATGATTTTCCGGACTATTTTCAAAAGCAATTGCAAATTGTATTTTCATTTGCGTTTTCCACATGTGGGCGCATAAATTGTGACATAATCCAAATGCAATTGCAAATCTTGCATTACCGTTTGCATCTTCGCTTTCGCGAACGCACAGTGACTGCCACATTTCAAATGAAAAAACAAAGTCCATTTGCAATTGTATTTCCCGTTTCTTAAAGGGGTGGTTTACTGCTTTTTTTTCTTTGCTTGATTGCGTTTATGGGGTGCAATATAACATGTCTTCGTGTTTCGTTTGTTAAAAAACGCCTTATTTTTCATATATTTCACCTTTATTGTAAGCCGCTTTCTCCTCTGTCATTTGAACGACCGGTTGACTTCCTGATTCTCTGAAACCACTCCCTCAGAAACAGGCAATGGGCTCAGATTGGTTAGTTAGGCCGGTGTGTTGTGATTGGCTAAACTGCATACTGCACATTGTCCGGAAACTTCACGCCCATTACCTTCACTGGGCGACAGTCGCATGTGCTGCGGTCAAATGTAAATAATGGTGTCAATATTGCTGTATTAGTTTGAGCCAGAATCAGACCCAGAAAGCGGTAATGAAGAGAGTCAAGCAAAACTTCCGCAAGCACGGCTCTTACAAAACGTTTCTGAATGGAAGTTTGCTGTTGTGATTACATATAATGTTTTGAAGTTTGTACACGTTTGTCTTATACACACAAAATAGCATCGAACTAACTGGCCACTATAACCAAACAGCGTTGGCTTGTTTACGTTCTTGATCAAATCGAAAAATTACGTCATAAAGTATACATGGAAAATACATTTACAAAATTAGTACATAATTACAAATTCGGGTCCAAAATGTTTGTACGCGTTTGTCAAAGACACACGAAATAGCATTTAACTAACTGGCTAAAGCCAGCGTTGGCATTTGTTTACGTCCTTGATAAAACTAAAACATTACGTCTGAAATTATACATGCAAATACATTTAAAATTATTAAATCTTACTTACAGGTTGTGGCCCAGCAACTGCTGCCTCTGGTTTTAAAGTTGGAACTGCTCCATGTTTTAGTAATAGTTTCTGTGTGAATCCGGCATTGAACTCTGAACTCTCTTGATTCTGGAAGCTGTCTTCAGTAAAATGCACAGCACAGAGAGCTAAATTAGGATTGTAATTGTCAGGAACATAATCAAACATAAATTTTAACCATTGTTGACGAACTACAGCGTCCGTAGGAAGCCCGAACACAGAAGACCTGACAGCTGGGTTAAAATAACACCGTTTCGACAGCATGGCTACAACTCTCCACTATAACTCTTCCTCTTCGACAAAGCCGCAGAACATGGCCTTGCCCTAGAGGTCTGCGCGGGACTGTTTTTTAAGTCCCGCTCCCGCCCGCTCCCGCGATATATTCACTCTTTGTTCACCCGCTGTCCGCTTTGAATAATTTTCTTCCCGACCCGACCGTTCCCGCTAAATTTAGATCTCGTTTCCAGAATCACACATTTAAATTTCCTCTACTGAAAGAAAGACAGATAGGCTAACAAATAAAAGTGTAGTCTGCACAAAATTGTATTTGTTATTTTATTCGTCGTCAAGAGTCTTTTATTGACAGCAAAATGTTAAACGAATTGTGTGTCTTAAGACACGAAATTCGTTTAACATTTTGCTGCCAACACAGTAGGGGAAAAAAAGTGTCAGAGAAAATAAAAATGTACAAAAATTGTATTCCTTATTTTTATTCGTTTTGTCAGGATACAATTCGTTTAACCTTTACAACACAATAGGAACAAGTGTCGCAGAGGGAAACAAAATGTAGGTTGTACAAAAACGGCCTATTATAATTTTATTCGTAAAATTGCTGTAAACACAGTAGCCTAGGAAAAGTGTCGCGGAAGAAAAATAAATAAATAAATAAATTGGACATCTGTCATTTAAAATTATAGGCTAAGCAAAATATAAACAAAACCGAGTTGAGCGTTCTTCAAGGACAGCGCATCCACACTTTGCTCCATCTTTATTCTGCTCTGTCACTCATCGACAACCTGCCTGTTCTGTCTGCGGGCCATATATTCACTGGTAGGCTACAGCCTGCTCTGAGCATCGTTATGCACATGCGCACAGACCTCGCAAATAAAACGAAGCACTGGTTCATGTGTGCAGTGCGTGCATAACAGTCCAGTGCAGGCTGTACCAGGTGCTTGAATAAAGTGCAGATATGCTGTTCTGAAAAGACGTCGGGAACGGGATATTGTTAGACCGCCCGCTCCCGTTCAAACTGCACCAGAGTTACCGACCGCAACCGCGTTTTATTCGGGAATTTAATCCCGCGTCGCAAGAAATCTGATCGGGTCCCGCGGTTCCCGCGGGACAGCCGCGGGAATGCAGACCTCTACCTTGCCCCCTCTTTGGCATGTTCTGGAGGGAGGGGTTGATGCAAATTTATGAGTTTTTTACATATGCAACCCGGGAAGTATCTCGTTGTAGTCCCATATGAGTCGTTTTTGTAGGCATTAAACTTCCTGATTTTTAAAAGACGATATCTCCGCTTACGTTGAACTTTCAGCGCAGCAACTTTGCAGATACTGTTCATGCACCAACAGCAACATTACACACTATTTAAAATGAAAAAAGTGAAATCGTAGTAAACCACCCCTTTAAGAGTTATGAGCCTGTCATATTTAAATAGCAATATTAATTATCACATTTGGGTTTTCACTTTCTCTGCGTCGCGCATGCAACCTGCCAAAACTCAAATAAAATCGCAATTCCTTTTACATTTGAATTTCCGATGTCTACACGGAAAGCTGTCAATCATTGTGAGGGGGCGGGACTATACTAGGGGGCGTGTTTGTATTGGGAAGTGACGTCACTCACAGACGACCGTGCCGAACGCTTTGATCAACGGAGGTAATCGGTAAAGGCTCCTCTAAAGGCAGCTGCCAATCAGTTCGTGCCTGTGTGAACGAACAGACAACCTTCTTGGCACAATACATAATTCTGTCTTTTTTACCCCAAATGCAGTGATTATACCCTGCTAACAGCGGGAGCAACAACGGTGCTCACAATAGGTCAATATTCACTATTAACGAAACGCTTTTCACCTGTCTCAACATCTCTCACTGCTTCTCTCACTCCGATTGACACAAATGAGTAAACAGACAGTGCAATTCTACACTTATGGTTTCCTACAAATGTAGAAAATACAAAGGATTAGGCTATAACATCACTGAACTAAATTATACCCATATGCAAATCACATTTCTTATTAATATATATTTATTAACAATAAAGATTAAAAATAAGAAAGATGCACATTACAAATACGTCATTGTAAATGTGACCCTGGATCACAAAACCAGTCTCAAGTCGCTGGGGTATATTTATGGCAATAGCCAAAAATACATTGTATGGGTCAAAATGATTGATTTTTATTTTATGCCAAAAATCATTAGGACAGTAAGTAGAGATCATGTTCCATGAAGATATTTTGTAAATTTCCTACTGTAAATACATCAAAACTTTGTATCTCTGCCAAATATTGTCCTATCCTAACAAACCATACATCAATGATGTATAAATCTCAATTAAAAAAAAAATTGACCCATATGACATGGTTTTGTGGTCCAGGGTCACAAATGAGAAACTGTGATGAGTCGTGCAGCAGTAATAACGTAACAAAAACATACAATTTCAAGTAAAATGATCATATTTATTCAAGCATTTAACATTTATAAGTTTAATTAAATGTCAGTAATGAACTGCATAAATGATAGCGATCACGAAGGTCCTCTTTCCCAAACGCGTACATAAGATTTAGTTGATACAGTATCAGCTCGCCATCAGTAGTTCTATACTGCCACCTGCTGGCGCTGTTGTGTAACTTAGAGAACAAGTTTTGTTATGTTGAGTTCGTGAGAAAAATAAGTCGTGATAACTAGAAAACAACTTTTGTTATGTCGAGAAAACAAGAAGGGAAAAAAATGCATGGCCGCTTAGAACTTCCGTAGTAATAGAGAGCGCATCACCTGCCTCAAGATCTTTTACTGTTTGCACTCCGATTGAGGCACATAAACAAACAGACAGTGCAAATCTGCACGTATTTACCTATTTGCCACCTATATCTTATTTCTATCTTATAACAGAGCACCTGCCTCAAGATCTCTCAGTCTGTTTACACTCCAATTGATGCACGTTACAAAACAGAAAATGCTGCTACTCCTGCTCTGCCTGCCCTAGATGAGTCTTCACACCAACGATCACAGAACATGTCACAGCCAAAGTGAATTAATATTAAAAATCATGTGCATCAATCGCAGTGTCGAGTGGCTGTACACAGTGAGAGATCTTGAGACTTGCGCGATGCTTTGGTGCCACGGGACATGTGCTCCATAACGGATTAAAACTGTTCAAATATGAAATAATATATATATAGGTGGAAAATGGGTAAATAAATATAGATTGGCACATTTTTATTTTATTTTTTTCAAAATATTGAGGCAGGTGTAGAAAGGAATAAAATGTACTGTAATAAGTGTAGAATTGCACTGTCTGTTTACTCATTTGTGTCAATCGGAGTGAGAGAAGCAGTGAGAGATGTTGAGACAGGTGAAAAGCGTTTCGTTAATAGTGAATATTGGCCTATTGTGCATAGTGTTGCTCCCGCTGTTAGCAGGGTATAATCGCTGCATTTGACGTAAAAAAGACAGAATTATGTATTGTGCCGAGAAGGTTGTCTGTTTGTTCACACAGGCACGAACTGATTGGCAGCTGCCTTTAGAGGAGCCTTTACCGATACGCACTACCGGCACATCCGGGAACTTAACTGTCAATTTCGTTACCGCCCCTTTTTAGGGGAAAACAAACTAGGCTTCCCATAGACTTCAATACAAAATAGCGGCAAAAAGCAACGTCCGTACACAGCCGGCAGGCATGAATAACTTAAGAAATCACTAAGATTAAACAGGTCAAGTAATTATATGTCCACCTTGCCTGCCATAGAGCGTGAAAGATACATCCACAAACTTAATTTGGTCAATTTAAAAACTCATTATCCCAGCGTCAAATTAGTGTAACAACCCCACCCAGTGGCCAGAGGTGTCTTACCGGACATTTACTCGTACCTAACGTTAATCTAATCACCAGGTAAACCAGTGAATGATTTTACTTCGTATTTGAAAGTAAACATCTTTAAATGTATATCTTATGTCCTTATATTTAGAGTACTGAGTGCACTTTTCTGTCCAGCCATACAACTAGCCTGGCTTCGCTTTCGATAGCATCATCCCTAATTCATGAAATTTCCATAACGGCAAGATATGGATGATGATGGCAGGTAGCATGGGGTAAATTTGGGTTTTTACAAACATTATTGGTGCACCCAACCACACAACAACTCTTTGGCATGTTGTAAGGTTAGTTCACTTCCTCGATCCGATGCTGTGTGGCGGTTTGTTTTCCCCTAAAAGTGGGCGTGAACCTGTTCAGAGACATTCTATGACGTTGCGCCGGTTGTGAGTATTACCTCCATTAATCAAACACGCCCCCTAGTATAGTCCCGCCCCTTCACAATGATTGACAGCTTTCCGTGTAGACATCGGAAATTCAAATGCAAAAGGAATTGCAATTTCATTTGAGTTTTGGCAGGTTACATGCGCGACGCAGAGAAAGTGAAAAACCAAATGTGATAATTAATATTGCTATTTAAATATGACAGGCTCATAACTCTTAAGAAACGGGAAATACAATTGCAAATGGACTTTGCCTTTTCATTTGAAATGTGGCAGTCACTGTGCGTTCGCGAAAATGCAAACGGTAATGCAAGATTTGCAATTGCATTTGGATTATATCACAATTTATGCGCCCACATGTGGAAAACGCAATTGAAAATACAATTTGCAATTGCTTTTGAAAATAGTCCGGGAAATCCTTCCATAGTTTTACCCTTTTAGATCAAATAAATGCAGCCTTGGTGAGACTTTAAAAAACTGACTGCAATCTTTTGTATTTTAGTGGATATGCAGTAAATATATTTGTGTTTGCACAGGTAATGACAACTGGTGTTTCTTTTTAATTTTCAGTATTGTGAATGTGATGAGAGAGCTACAGAATTCACTGCCATCAAACAACACAGCTCAGCCCATCATATCTGTGATTCTCAAGGTCACAGAGTATATTCTAAACTCAAATGAAGGCAAGTTTACTGTATGGTGTTTGTTCAGAATCGGGATTCATTGTAAAAACAGTTTGTTAGTGTGGCCAACCCTTATTTCTTTTTTATTCAATTAAGATGTCATAGATATATGTACTATATATTTTTCTCAGGAAATACAAACATGTGGCACAACCTAGGCAACTTCAGTTTTGGCAGCCTAAATGAAATAACAGAACAGGTAAATTGCTTTTATTTCTCAAAGGCCTTTTATTGACAGCTCCTTCACAACCAACAAATCTTATGACAGGAAAATGTCACCATATTATTATATGTGTTGATTTATTGGGCAAATAAATACAATTCACACACACACAAATATAAATGTGTTATACTTGTATAAAATATTCAACTTTTTTTGTGATGCCACAGCTTGCAGTCTTTCTGGGCTCTACGTCACCATTCATGAATGAGTCCACCCAGACTGTCACAGAATCTGTAGGTGTTTTGGTCCAGATCCTTTCTGGGAGTGCTGACCAGCTGACCTTTGACAAGTAAGCTTCATTTATATAATCAAGAGAATCATTGAGAGTCCGTGTGGCCATAATACTCAGATTCTCTGACAACTTTAAAATGAACACTGTAGTAGTTGTTGGGCCAGTCTTGGTAGTGACTAATGAGTTTCTTCTCACACTGAAGATCTGACAAGCTTTTGTTCTTTTCACATTTGTTCCTTTTTTTTTTTTTGTCAGTGCAAAGCATCATATTACAGATTGTTATGTATGATAATTCTATAACCAAGCATTGGGGGGGTTCTACACTTAAATGACTTTTAAATGAAAAAAGTGGAGGCAGAAATGTCAAAGGCAGTCGATTAGTCTGTCACCTCACGATTTCAGCACAAATTATCAGTAGGTGTGATACTCCTTGCCAAAATTGAGTTGTTTAGTCTTTAAATGGGATTGCCAATTAAATCAGCTGATTAAATTCTGCTATATTGGTCGGGGTGGAGAAGGTTCTTCAGAATCCCAAAGCATTAAAAAGCGACTTACATTGCATTTAAGCTATATATACATTTTTAATGCATGCATTCCCTGGGAATCAAACCAGTGAGCATACATATTAAAAATAGATTTATTTCTTATTGTCTCTCAGGTTTGAATATTAATCTGACTGTTTGTTGAACAACAGGTTGGAGAAGATGCTGGCTGCTCTGTTTTCAACCTTCAAAGGTACTCCTATGTGGGATTCGTTGCCGTCTGTTGTGTCCACAATTCAACAAGCCATTGTCAACAGTGCTCACAACATGCAGGCACAAACAGGTGAGAAAAGCAAAGCCTTACTGTTGAATACAGCTGCAAAAGAATTGCAGCGTAGGTGTTCATGTTTACGGACAGTCTTTCAGATCTGAACTGTACTGTATGTGTCTAATGCAAGTGCTTTCTTCTCCTCAGAGCTCCTCCACAGCCTCCAGCAGCCATTGTCCAGCCTTTTGTCAGGCATTTTTCATGGCATGAACACAAGCAGTTTCACTACTCAGTCCTTTGTTGGTGGATTGCCACAGGCCCTTGTGTCAACTGCTGAAGCTGCTCTGCAGGTTAGAACAACATTCCAGTCTATTGATGTGGTGGACTGTTAAGATACTTACTGTATACAAACCTATCTGAAACAATGTAAAGAATGCAGGTTTTTGTTTGCATATAATAGAGGGTTGTAGAGCTGGAATTTCTATGTAATCCCACTGAAGCTTGTTGAGAAATGATTGACCTTCTCATTTTCTGACACATACCCAATCAATAGCATGATACTGTGTTCTCAGACACCTACAATGTGTTTGTTGAGGCTTCACCTCAAAATAGCTGAAGTGCTTAGTGACAGGAGAAGAAAGAGTGACATTATGTAAGCATGACAGTGTAAAATTGAAATGGAAAGCTGTGTGTATGATCAGTTTTATAGTGGTTCCCTTTAAGATGACATCCCACTTGCCAATTCAAATGACTTGATTTTGATCTTGAATCCAAAATTTCATTGGCTGAGAAAACTTTTTCTGAGTACTCTGATTGCTACCTATTATGCTAATCAAAGAATGACTGAAACCACAAAAAATGTGAATTTTAACACTTATCCTAGCACTAACCTTTTAAGAAAATCTCTTTTTAGATATCCTAGTAACATACTATGTTTTTGATCAGGCCTTAAGGAGATTGGATCTTGCATAACCTGGTGTTAGTTGTTAATTAGTTTTTGTGTGTTTCCAAACAGCCACAGGCATCATTAAGTAAATGTATTTCATTTGGGAAATTTTCTGGACTTTTTTTTTTCTGAAATGAATACAACAACCTTGGCCAAAAGGCCCACTCAGTGTGCCAAGAACTGTATTAATCACAGATAAACAGTTAGTCTACATTAGCTTGCGTGCATCAGGTGCTGCTTTTCATCCCTAGAGAGAATTTGGTTTCCTTTCACAACAAATGCTAAAATCCTGGCAGGAGTCATATATCCCTACTTCCCTGCTACATATTCAGTGAATGCTTTGTCTATGATAGTATCAGTGATCACATCACTTGAATTCACAAGGCATAAAATGAGATCATGGATGGGTTCCCCTCCCCTTCCCCTGGGCCCAACGTATGAACTATGGCCCAAACTTTTTGCCACCCTGACAAACTCTTTACTCTTTACCAAGAACTTTACAAGCTGTCTCTGTAAATGTAATGACGTTTTGACTCCAGAATTATATAGTGAATTAAAAAAATAAAAAACGGTTCAGTGCCGTCCTGTCTAATCTCTCCATGTGTGTTAGGGTTTTGTGATAATTATATAATGACCCTGGAAAATCTGAATAAATAAGCTTTCCATTGATGTATGGTTTGTTAGGATTGACAATATTTGGCCGAGATACAACAATTTGAAAATCTGGAATCTGAGGGTGCAAAAAAATCTAAATATTAAGAAAATCACCTTTAAAGTTGTCTAAATCAAGTTCTTAGCTATGCATATTACTGATCAAAAACTAAGTTTTGATACATTTACGGTAGGAAATTCACTAAATATCTTCATGGAACACGATCTTTACCTAATATCCTAATGATTTTTGGCATAAAAGAAAAATGGATAATTTTGACCCATACAATGTATTTTTGGCTGTTGCTACAAATATTCCCCAGCGACTTAAGTCTGGTTTTGTGGTCCAGGGTCACATTTTATTTTATATCCTCACCCTTCAGGCTGGTTTGGAGGGTCATAGCCTGAACTGCAGCTACATGCAGCAAATATGGCAGGATGTCAGAGTTGGTGCTGGAATAAGTGAAGACACTGTTGCTTTGTGGTGTAACATCAGCCTACTGCCAATCATAGCAGCCTACAATAAACCAGTTCCAGCCTTTAATATGACGGTGAGACAATAAGTTCCAGTTTTATAATAACAGCCTTTTTTTTTGGCTCTCATATGCAACTTTCATGTGTCACCACTAGATGGTAGTGTGCACTAAAGACTGATTTAGACTTTGTGCCTCTGTGTTTCTAAACAGGGAATGGTCATGAACCCTCTATGGATAAACACCACTGCAGGAATGATGGCCGAGTCACTGGAGACTTTCTATGGGGCGTTTCTGAACAGTACCTTTGCTAGCAGTCACCTTACAGAAGTCCTGTTGCATTACACTTCAATGCTATCCAACCTCTCAGTGCTAGAAATAACAAACCAGGCTGACTGGAATGTCCAGTTCCTCCAGATGCAGCTGTACCAAAGGTATCATTTTTACACTAGCATATATTCTTACCGTGATACTTGACCCAAGTCATATTACATGACAGCAAACAAATGGCAGTCTTATAACAGTGAAAGGTCTTTTATAAAGATAAACGTTACTGAGCTTTTCACCAATTTTTTTCCGGATTGTATAGCTTGACTAAATTGCCGACAACAAAAGCGTGCAGCAATTTTGCCTGCGCTCATTTGCCCATTATACCCCGACATTATAAAGAGCCTGATTATATTGCTGAAATACCTTCTCAAATTTGCCAAGAGATTTGCAGTTATTACCCATAAGGACCAGGGGTTGGAATCATGCAAACAAACTAAGAGTAATTAAATTTGCATTAAGGTTGATTTATTCAGTTTGACTCCTTTGCTTCCAAACAGGTTTGAGCAGATAAAGTAGTTTCTATTATTCTGTTATCTCTATCTCCCTGCACTTAAATTGATTCTGCTTTATGTGCTCATCCCTGTAATGAACTGACTACTGATAGGAATCAAATTATGCATTTGCGCATATCTGGGCGAATCAATCACGTAAGACTGCAGGAACATTTATGCACCCGCTGTAGATCATTGAACATGATGGAAATTGTCTCGAAGTCTATTATAACTATACAGTTCTATTAATATAATGTGAGTGCCCGCTGAAATGGAGAGCAAAATCAAGATGAAATATGGACTAATGTTTTGCAGCTTTTAAATATAAGTAATCCAGTTTAAAAATGGTAGATGTTTTATCTTCATATGGCTGATTCATAAATGGTCCCATCAACTCTACATTTAAGTATCTTGGACTTTAATGGTTTATAATCTATCACATATATACATAACAGTACATTATTTAATCCAGCTATTTAATGGATCCTTAAAGAGCCATTTTTATTTTGTAAATTTTTTTGTGAACATGCAATACTAATTTCTCTCTCATTCATCAGCCTCTCCTCAGTACAAATGGCTCTGGAGCAAATTAAGACAGAAGCTCCCTGGATGACGCCATACATCGAGGCAATTGGAAAAACTATAGAGGTCATCCTACAGAATGGCAATCTCCTTCAGAATTCAACTGTAAGCCCTCAGATCATCATGCAGGCTCTGGAGATCACGCTCACCGGAATGAATTTTACAAAGGAAACCATTAATTACATCCTGAGTGGAGACATATTTATGAACCCCAATGGAAGCACAGTTGACAGTTTAATAAAAGAGGTTATCCAGCAAATCATTGGTATGGGATTGCTGGGCGACTGGCCCACCCTTTATGGAATAATGCAGCAAATTCTGTATTTGGAAGATACAAGTAGCATCCTATGGAAAACTGTTGATTTTTTCAACTGGCTGTACACTACTCAAGATACCGGACTAAATTTTGTCTTGGAGATCCTGCGCAAGCTATACAATATAGTAAGAGATGCCCTAACCAAGATGCCACTGCCGTGTCTCTCAAAAACCTTTATTGACCTTTCGGGGAATGTTTTGTACATGCTGAAACAGATCAAACTAACCAGTGACCTCTTCGACCCTGTGGAGCAATATCTAAGCCCACTTAAAATGCAAATTGCTCAGGGACAGAACCTACAAGGTCTTGTGTCCCACACAAGAAATGCCAGAAGAATTGCTAGCGAAGTACCGAGAGAGCCAGTGGATGACTTCCTTGACCTACTTGGCATCGACTACCAAGCCTTGCTTGAGGTTCTTTCCATTCCACCCACCTCGACTGAAATTCTGGAGACTATTCATGTTTTCTTTGCAAATCCAGACTTGGGTGTCATCCTGAAGGGTTATTTGAGTGAAATTAATGGAAACACAGGTCAGGAGGAAACCATTGACACAGCTCTGAACGTGCTGTCCTACTTGACACTCCCTAGCAATGGACAGCAGTTCCTAGAGATGTTCATGGACATTGGTAGTGAAGGGTGGAGTTTGCAGGACCTTGATAAAGTAGAGAAATTTGCAGAGAGCCTAGGAAGAACAATTGACGTGGCCATGGTGCTATCCGACCAGCCACCTCTGAACATTGCGCAAAGAATCGAGCACATGGCCCAACAACTTCAAGCTTTGGTGTCAAATATCATCTTACAGGGTGAAATGGCACTGACACTGCAATCCAATTCCTAACGGCGCTCAACAACATCCTTACCGAGAACTTTGAGGAAATCAAGGACATCAGCCCTCAGGTCACTGGCATTCTCCAAAACATAATTGGCTCGTTTTCCAGTCCAGGGTCTCAGATGAGTGCAGCATCCTATTTAGCAGCCATGGATCAAACTGCAGAAGCCTTCGAATCACTTCCCTCTGGAGAGGTAGCTGTGTATTTCAACATATCTGGACAAATGCTGCAAGCCTTTGCATTGCTTGAGGCATATCCCGGAGACATAGAAAAAGTCATGATGTCCACCAGCATGATTTCAAACTCCCTAAACCATGTCCTTGCCCTCTCGAATATTACAGCTCTTCCGAATGGACAATCTGTTCAAGAGGTCACCCATCCCCTCATCCTTAGCAGTGCCATGGCCACACACATCCTATTCAACCTCTCCATGTTAAACTCTAGCCTGACCAGCGGTGCTGAGAGGGAGATGCTTTTGACCCAGACGTTCAATCAGATGGTTGTCGTTCTCCCCAAGGAAACGCACATGTACCTCTTCGCTATCAAATCGGCTCTATTCACTGCCCTCTCGAGAGTATCAAACACTGCGGAAATCACATCCCACTTCCCAGAAATCTCCCAGCTGGTTACACAGTCTCTTCTTAACTCTCTAAACATTACTTATGATCCAACATCCATGCATATGACTCCAGATGGCCTTGTTTACATCTTGATGACCATGTCTAATCAAGTGTCCATGAGTCTCTACGAGGGCCTTATGTTATCCGGTTCCCCAATGCAAATCTCACAAGCCTTGAACTCTTTAAGTGAGGTTGCATCTTCTATATACTCAATAATGCCTGTTGAGGGACGGCCATACATCAATATCACACTCAACCTAATAGAGACAATGTCTTTTGTTCTTAACGACACCAGCACCTTTGGGGATGTCAATGGGGCTGTAACTCAAGTAGCCAGTTCTGTCAACAACCTTCTGGCCTTGGTGCACAACATGAACACAAATTCCTCCAGCACCATTATAGGTGACCTAGAGCAGACCCTGAAGACAATCCTAATGATCATCCAAGCAGACCAAAGCCCTCTTACCCAAACAGCTGATATTACCCAGCAGCTGCTGCACACCATCCAAAATCTCATCTCGCTAGGCAATAGCAGCAATGTGGAGTCTGAAGTCGCCAAAATAGTGCTGGGGGCTTCTAGCATGAATATTGGCCATCTGCTGGGGATGAATGACACTAACTGGACTGACAAGTGAGTTTCTTTGAGGTTGTGCTCCCAAGGCTGGT
Source organism: Onychostoma macrolepis (assembly GCF_012432095.1). Lineage (NCBI taxonomy): Eukaryota > Metazoa > Chordata > Actinopteri > Cypriniformes > Cyprinidae > Onychostoma > Onychostoma macrolepis. The sequence continues at coordinate 9,255,041 of NC_081163.1, forward strand.
TCTTGGTTATAAGCTCATAACTAGGCCCAGTTTTTCATTTATTTTTCTTGTTCAGTGCATGGTTATTACTTCGCTCTCATAATTTCATCCACCATGGCATTTACCCTGCATAATTGCTTACTTCTTCAGAGAAACATAGTTTATGACTCTGAAAAGAACCCGTTCTTCTTGGGGTCATGAAAATAAATGATAGTAGTACATTTTGATTAAGTTAACCCAGCAAAAAGAACAACTTTTTGTTAGTTAATTAAACTTTTCTCTGTTTACATAGGCTGCCTGTGCTGTTGACAAACCTTGCTAATAGCCTTCCAGAAGACCTGCCGTATTCTTCTCTTATTAAGTCCATCATGAGAAGTCTGGCCAACGAATCCCAAGGTACATAAATCATCTTGCAAGATCTACTGACCTATAACACTGTTCATTCCGGGGTTTTATTTCCACGATCTTATGTTTCCACAGTTGCATATAGTGCGTATAAGTATTTTGCATTCAGCCGTGTGAATACATAATTATTTCTTTGCATAATTTACATTTATTTAGCTCAAGAACAAGATGCATGTGCACAGTAAATGTCGCAGACTCCAGGTTCTCCCTCGGAATAAATTACTCTTAGTAATCCCCACAGACATTAAACAAAGTATGTTGCTTTATGTTTGTGACATTGCAAAGATTTGGTGCTTTTCATAGCAGTGCAGTAAATGGCAGATTTGAAGTCTGCTTTCTGCAATATTCAGCCAGGAGGCATGTGGCCAGACTGAGTATGAGAAAGTCTTTTACAGTGCCTGTACTCTTTAAAATAGCAAATCTTTCTTTTTCCTACCCACTACTCTCTTTTATATTATCAGCCCAGTCTATTTAAATGAGAAGTTCACCTCAAAAATGTAAAGGTCATTATTTACTCTTTCTTGTGTCACTCCAAACCTGTATGCAAGTATTATTTTACTATAAAACTTAAATTTATTCAAATGGTTTTTGTTTTAGGCATAGATTTAACTAAATTTAGTGATGTTTGTGCCTTAAGCAAGAAAAGAATTTAACATTGGGATAAAATAATAAACCTAATTAACAGATACCGTATGGTCTGAAAACAAGTGTCAAATATTACTTTCTCTTCTGAAACAAGATAACAAGACAAAAGTACTGATTAAGTTTGAATGAATAATTTTCATTTCTAGATGAACTATACTTTTCAAGAGTTAACTTTAAAACATATCCTCATGCTGTGCTCCAGAGTGCACCATTTTTTCCCTCTGGAGATCCACAGTTTTTATTCCCCAGTTTCTTTATCTGCAGCACTCCCTCATTTAAAATGATAAGCTGCTTTTCAAGCCTCTCAGTTTGCTTTATATTTTCTTTAATAAAGCTGATGTCTTGTTGAGCATTTAATTTCCCTCATAACTGTCTGATCTTTTATAAGGTGTTGCACACGTAAGAGCTGTCAGATCTAAATCAGCACATGGCACCATAAAGCTTTCAATGTCTCTTTTCTAAGGGGGGATTCTTTGCTAGATCATTTGCTGCTTGCTGCACTGTGAGGTTGGCCTGAAAGTGGAGTTAGGTGCAAGTAATGATGCCTGTAGGGAATTTAAGTTACTTTAGCTCTGCAAAAGATTGATCTTTGTTTTCCCTCTTTCATTTCTCTCGCCTCTCTGCAGAAAATCTGCATCTTCTACTGCATGTGATAAACACCGCCTTTGAATTAGGCTCAGCCAACTGGGCAAATGAGAGTTCGGGCATGATACTGGACCACCTGTTAACTAAGGTGAGTTTTTAGATGGTTTAGATACAAAAAGTGACATTTTTTAAAAGCATATGCCAGCAAAAATTACCGTATTGTTATTATTGCTATGCTCATGCCATACCAAGTTGCAAAGAGAATACAAAATGACACATTATTAGGCCATATGACTCATATCCTATATTTCAAGTATTCTGAAACCAATTTCTTTCATGATAACGTAGGTGTGTGCTCTGGAAAACATGGCTTCTGTGCAGCTGATCACCCAGGTTCTGCCTCTGGGCCCCAGATTGCTATGTGACACTGTTGTTCCTGCAGTTCAGGCCTTCCATGTACTCACAACCAACCTGGTGAACCAAAGCACCGACATCTATGATCTGATTTTCCAGACTTTCATTGGAGACCCTAACACTTACAACACAGAAGTGGACTGGTACTGCTTTCTATAATGACCTTTAACCTTGTTGTTATAGCTTGTACTATGTATGTTCAGTAGCTTTGGCCAGTAATTTACTAAAAGTTGCTGTGCTACTTATATTTTTAGTTGAGTGAAAGTAGATAAATACTAAAAAAAAACAATGGTGCAATGTATTCAATCCATTTTTTGTTCACTTCTTCATCTTCAAGCATTGGAAAACCTGATTCATTCTTGTGAATTAGTTCAGAACCCAAATGATAATGTTCAAAAAAACTAGCATAAATACTACTCATGGTTTTGATCTCTGTCTCTTCTCTCTCTATCTTTTTTCTTTTTTATAAAGGACATCAACTCTCTCTCAAATTGTGGGCTTCAACGTCTCAACTCTGAAAAATCTTAATATCAATATTTCATCTCCAGGTACGTACCGCTGTCGCTTCTATCAAAAGTACTGTGGAAACACAAGTGTTCCTTAGCTATCAGATGGTGGTCCAATCAGTCTTTTTCAACCTTGTCATACGTGCATGTCTGCTTTCTCACTTGTCTTTTGTCTTGCGTTTTGACAGCTGAAGTGAAAGTATCAGAGCTGCTGAAAAACACCACTCTGTTTGTTCAGGATGTCAAGCGGTATACCAGCTTCCCCCCTCATATTCTTCAGGCTCTATTAGATTACTCTCTACCCAGCAGCAACATGCAGGTACACCACAACTCATGCATACATCAGAGGGGTTCAAAAGATATGTCCAAAAATCACGACTTCACACAGTGTGAGACAGAAACAAAAATAAATTGAATCACACTTTATTCTGAGGAAGATGGGCTCCCCTTGCTGTGTCTTGGTTCCTCCCAAGGATAATTTCCCCCATCCTCCCTAAACAACTTTGAGCATTTTCATTACCATTGTTGCCTTTTGCTTGCTCACAGAGGGTTGTAGGTCCCAAGCGCAATACGCTTTAATAACATATATCTCTGTCTCTTGCCAGTGTGAAGTCTTGTAGAGTGCAAATTTATTGTAATGTGCTCTGTTTGTCATCTCTCTCCTCTTCACAGATCCTGGCATGGTTGGCAAACCTGCACCAGTGCTCAGACCCCTCGTCTTTGCAACTGGACCCTGCAGGGCAGGAGATCTTCAGTACCTTCTGTGAACTGTCACATGAATGGTACAGCATCACGATTCTCTTTCTTCGCCATGTGGACACAAAGGAGGCTTTATTCAGGGTAAAGAGCTGGGCACAGAATGTGTTGTATATATTGTACATCCAATGAAACAGAAATTCTGCATCTCTCTGTTATAGTTAATAAAATACAAGAAATGTTTTGCATGTAGTTATAATGAAACTAAATAATAATGCTTGCTTTTTATGTATTTATTATTATGGATTTTTCTCATTTACGGTTAGATTGGGACTGGGGCAGCCTGAGCTCACTGTTAGCCATTCAAGATTTTTCTGTACCTTCTGTTTGTAATGAAAAGCCATTTATTATAATCTTTGGTTTGCTTCCATTAAGTTTAAAGTAAAGAGAGAAAATAATATATTTTTTAATTATTTAATTCAAAAGTGTTTAAGTATGTAATTGACTCGATTATCGAGCCATAGACATTGCCACTTATTTTTATATTTTTAATGTGTATAAACCAATTTCTGTAAAATTTCCTGAACAAATAACTATATTATGCAATTTTCAATTACATTGGTGCTGTCTGTTTTAACCTTGGGACATTTTGTTGCAGCTGCTGTTGTCCAAAGAAATTCAGGATTTGGTGGCAATCATGCTAGAGATGGTCAAGTTTTTGACGGACATGATGCACAAACTGGTACCTGCCCTTAACAAACTGCAGGAATATCTGACAAACATTGGAGAACTAAACTTGGTGGCCAACCAAGAGTTCCACAGTGTAAGTTTTATTTTATTATTTTTTATTTTTATTTTAAATGAAACGTTTTATTTATTTAAAATTTTAAATAAAACGTGTCATTATATTCTCTTTCCCGCAGCTGGTGAGGGGAAAGCGGTCCACCATGTCTAGCAGAGCCACCTTTAGTACCATTGCTCGTGCCTTATGTAAAAACGGCATCCTGACGTTGTTCGCCATTGCAAAAGTTCCTATCGTAACCGAGACTGATCCTTCTGTCCAGACGGACCACAAAAGAGAAGAGCTGATTAAGAAGTTCAAAATCCCACCCGATGCTAGTATGAACGCATATTCTCAGCACACAGCTGAATGTGCTATAAAGCATTATGATAATGACCCGTCAAGAATCTGCTTACAGCATATTGAGTTCAGTTTGATGAAGTGCTGTGGTCAGGCTTAATTAATATACTGCTTATGTCCAGGTCCCTTCTGTATGAACCTCTACTTGGATATGGTGAACACTACAGGCGGCGCAGTGGCCTGGGCCTTCCTCAAACCCATGCTGTTAGGACAGGTCCTGTACTCACCAGACACACCAGTGACGAGAGAGATCATGAGAAAGGTGCTGGTTTAAAACATCTTAAAAATAATTATTTGGCATCTAGGCTGCATTAACTCTTTCACTGATTTTATATGAGTTTTTTGCATGCATATAAAAAGCAAAAATGTGTGATTGGATCCAGTTTGGGCCACTTTTAAATGTTACTTTTTTCAAAAGTTTGAATTTCCAGTTTTCTGCCTTGAAAAAAAACGATGAACATAGTTTACTTAAATCAAACAAGTTCCTACAGTACACCTATTTAACAATGTTTGCAGAGACAGGTGTGTAAAACATGGTAAATGACCTTCTCTGTTGATAATTGTACGGTTAGCATTGTACAACGTCATTTATTCTCCACAGTTGCTAGGAGACGTATTTGCAGAGAATCAGATACCTGCAAAGATAAAGTATATAGGAATATCCCGCTTCTTACTTGGGATGGACTGCAGCATAAATCTGGACTTCTGACCTGCATTTATACAGTCATATCGATTCTCCTTTTAAGATACAGATGGGTAGCCTGGTCACGAAGCAAGATATTGTGGGGTTTTTTTTGTAACAAAACATGCCCTTCTTTCTTGCAGTCAAATTCCACACTGCACCAGTTTGGTGATCTAAAGCTGTATGCGTCTGAATGGATAGAGTCATCGTCATATGTGATGCAGTCTGCCAACATCCTGACAAAAACCTTGCCAATACTTCAGGTATTCAGTCAAGAGAAAATCAAATAAATACTTTTTATTTGATTTATTTATTTTCCCCCCTCTACTGCATTAACTGCTCTCTTATCAAACTACTCTTCACAGAATTCTCTGCGCAATCCTTTCGTCCAAAACTTCATTCAGACTCAGACCGGCATTGATGTTACACAAATGAGCGCCACTCTCAACCAATTCTGTAAGTTCTCAACAGTACATGCAATGCTTGCATCATGGTGATGCAGCATTATTATTACAAGAAAGTTTCTCATTATTATGAGATGCTATTATAACGAGAACATTTCTAATATTTATGATTATAAGTCATTTTAATGAGAAAATTCTCATTATTACGAGTTGCTAAGTCATTATCATGAGAAAGTTTAGCATTATAATGAAATGTTAAATCATAAAAATTTCTCATTATTTTAATAAAAATATTTTTTACTCAATTGTGACAGGAATCATAATACAACTGTAGCTTCCATAATGCTGATTATTAAAAGAATTTATAAATATATTAATATAATGAATGAATGAATAAATCAATCAATATTTATTTAGTAGTTTTATATAAAAAATTGTGGTAAGACTTTACTTAAAGTCTTTAAAATGTATAATGCATCATAAAAGTAGTTTTAATGCATTAATTATGCCTTGTAATGCAACTTATAATAAATTGTACAATCTCATGAATAATTGTAACCGCAGTTAATACATTATAAGACTTATCAATTCATTGTTACACTATGCATTTTAAATTCGGTTTATAATTAAGACAAGATACAATGTATTACAATGCACATTATGAATAATTATAAAACATTGCACCCTTTAATAACCCTTTATAATGCGTACTACATAAAGGCTTTAAGTAAAGTGTTACCAAAATTGTTTTTACTATCAATTCTTTCTTGTAAATTGAGATTTACTAATTAAATAACCACAGGACCCTGGAGTTTGTCTATAAACCGTTAGCAATGGGAAGAAAAAACAGACATTAACGGTTCACATGGCAATTAAATCACAGACTACCATCTGTAAATACTGAAATCATGTCTCCCTGAGAAATAATTACTCTCAGAATAGGGCTTATGTCTGTGAGACACAAATTTACCTAACCTCCTCTGGGAAAACTATCCCTGTCCGAATGGAGTTTTACAGCCGAGCATTTGACAACCCATGACAAGAGGCAGAGATGCATTGCTCCTATACACAAGAGTCTTATCCTAAATCTGCAGTGGCTTGAACAGTTTTTCTAACTCTCTCTGCAGCAAACATGACAGTCCTTTTAGAGAAAAACAAGTTTATCATGGAGCAGATCACCACCCTCTCCATGCTGATGATGAACCTTTCCTCCTGTGTCAACTTCGACCGCTACCGAGCCTTCAACTCAACTGATGAACTCGACGAGCAGGCGGAGAGACTGGCTCAAAACCGTGAGCTCTACGCCAGTGAGTTCACACACACACACACACACACACACTCTCATCAGGAGATACCTCTTCAACTGACTACTCCACTCATGCGTTTGGTGATACTCTCGGTTGAGGACACCACAGGCACTGAAGAGCTATTGGGCTGTAAAGCCTGTAATTCGATGCAATTCGATTCAATTCCATTGAGATATAGATTTCCACTGTTATCTAGGAGCAGCAGGCCTTTGAGGTTACTATGACAACAGATCACTTCCCTTTTATACACATGAGCTCTGCTCATCTTCACAGGCATTATTTTCAAACTTCCTGAGGAGACCTCCAGCAGCCTGCCCTCGAACATTGACTACACCATCCGAATGAACATCGAGAATGTCATGCGCACCGACCGCGCACGGAATCCCTTCTGGGTGAAAGATGCCTTCATGTCAGCTACGAGACCCAGCGGTACAACCGAGGCTTCGTGTACCTGCAGGAGAGCATCGAGAGAGCCATCATCGAAATGCAGACGGGTAAAGCCATAGATGAGCCCGCGGTGCAGATGCAGGCATTCCCTTATCCCTGCTACTTCAAGGATGAGTGAGTGTCTCACAAGCACAAACCCCACATACACACTGAGCACCTCATATGAAGACTGAGATGGTCACGCAAGAGGTGGCATCTGAGCAAATAATCAACAGTTTACACCAACACTGAACATCTGCTCTGTTTTGTTCATTAGAAATAACTCTAGCGGGATGAATGTCTAGTATTTCATAAAAATACTAGATTTGCATTTGTTTAATAAAACAGCATTGCTTGCAAGGCAGCTAAACAATTTTGTAAGCTTAGGTTTGGCTTTGGTTCTGTGTAGATGAAGTGCTGGATCAGAGCTGTTGTCATGGCACTGAATTTTCCGTTGGCTGTGTATGAGAATATTTTTTTTTGGAAACAAATGCAAAGTTTCTTTTGGAAGATGGATGCACTATAGTGACAAGCTTTTTCCAAAGAAAATGTATTGCAAACCAAATTAACGTCTGAATTACAGTAGTTATATTATAATACTGTGGGTCATCGATTTAGACTTTTAATTACAACTCTAATCAAAAAGGTTCTTGACTTAAGTTAGTCAGTTCATCGGTTCCTTGTCAATATTTGAAGTTATATAGAGTGATATGTGTAACAAATGTGTCCTTAACCTGCTAATCTCAAATCTTTCTACCCCCCAGGTATCTCAACAGCATTGCTTTTGCCTTCCCAATGGCTCTCATGATTTCCTGGGTGCTGTTTGTTGCCCACTTTGTGAAAAAACTCGTCCACGAGAGAGAACTGCGACTTCATGAGGTATGGAACCAAAGCATATTTTTTCTTTAGTTCTTTCCCACAAACTTTAATTAGCTTTCTAAAGTCTTTTCACTCTTCCCACAGTACATGAAAATGATGGGGGTCAATCCCATCAGCCATTTCTTTGCCTGGTTAATTGAAAGTGCTGTGTTCCTGCTGGCGACTGTCATCATCCTCACTATCATTTTGAAAGTTGGCGGCATCCTTCCTCGCAGCAATGGCTTCGTGCTCTTCCTCTACCTTTGCGACTATGGCTTCAGCGTCCTTGCAATCAGCTTCCTGGTCAGCTCCTTCTTCGATAAGACTAACATCGCCGGGCTGAGCGGCAGCCTTATCTATGTCATCTGTTTCTTCCCCTTCATCGTGCTGATCCACTTGGAGGACAATCTTTCCTTCAGTGTGAAGAGTGCTCTGGTCTGTACTGCATTTAAATCAGTTTGCAATTTAACATCATTGCCAAAAAATGACATTCAATCTGACGTTATAACTTTTATTCTATTCTTTGTGATTTGTAAAACACTGTTCTGTCATGGTGTGGATCTTTTTGCATCTTATATTTTTTATTTTATTTTATTTTGTTTATTAGGTCACTTCTCTCAATGTAGGTTTCAGGTTTTACTATTACTGCAGGAACCAAATATTCTCACACACGCACAAAAGTCCCAAGAACAGCATGTTTTCTCAGTAAATGCAGGAAGAAATTCTTTATGGATAATTTATTTATAAATCAAAGCCAGGCGGGACATTTAACAAAAGTCATTTGCATTCTTTGAGTGGTGAAATGTAATTATCATAGCAGCTCCACAAGTGAAATATCACCCACAAATGTGAAACCACATAATTCGTAGAAATGTTAATGCGAACACCAGCAGAGGACTAATGCGCAGGCAGCGGCAAAAACATCTTTACATGTAATATGTCCATGAAGAGTGGGGGTTATAAAGTTGTTTTGTTGAATTATTGCAGAATTGCATATCCATGTTGGCATTTTCTTTGTTTTGATCTGTTTTTGTGCAAATGAGGCGAGTTAAAAGTGCTTTTGCAGGAATTTAAGTCAATATTGTTATATCCATATGGACATATATTTTACTGTAGTTTTTTCCACAAAACCCATTAATTCCACATTATTTTGTTAAAAATGAATTCTTAAATGCGTTAGGGTTTTAACTACAGTTTATTCACCAATAAAGGAAGAGTTCACTCCAAAAAAATATAAATTATTTAATCACCATGTCATTCCAAACCAGTTTGACTTGTAACAACTCACCTTTTGTAAGAAAGTAATGTAAGTGACATGATGGCGAGTAAATGATGACAGAATTCGATTTGGGGTGAACTAGTCTTTTAAATGATTTAATCGATTGACAGCTGTAGTATAAATCTCACAGTGTTTGTTTTTGGTCCACAGAGTCTCTTTTCTCCGACATGCTTCAGTTACGCCAGCCAGTATATTTCCCACTATGAAAAACAGGAAGAAGGTATGCCGACACAAACCCCTCAGACTGTCTGCAATTAGTGTTTGTTTGGGATAATTACATTGACTGAATGCATTGTGTACTTACACCTCAGGCATCCAGTGGAGCAACATGTATATCTCTCCTCTGGCTGGTGACACTTCGTCCTTCGGTTGGCTCTGTTGGCTGCTCCTCATCGACTCAGTGGTATATTTTATCATTGGGATTTACATCCGCATGGTCTTCCCAGGTATGTGTGAGTTGCTCAGTTGCGAAACTCATCAGATTTTGTTTGTGTGGTTAGGTAAAAAGAATATTCATAACAATATTCATTTTTAGAAGTGGAGGTATAATATTATTGTTTAATCTATTTTTCTCTTAATCAGGAAAGTATGGCATTGGTGTTCCGTGGTACTTCCCAGTGACTCGGTCCTTCTGGACAGATATGTTCAGCTGCTGTAGCAGAACGCCAAAGAAAATAGGCAGAGGGCTGCTCTTTACTAACATGATGCACGAACAAAACAACACTGACAAGAGCAAAGGTACATTATTACACAGTGCTTTGGAATACTTGATTCTGATTGGTCTGTAGCAGCATTGAGCGGTAAAGTACTTTTGCATGAGTGCATATCTGTATATTTGATAATTGTCTGTGGCAACATATAGTATTGGTGCTGTCTTCATGTTTCTCATTTTCCTTTTTTTTTTAAACCAATGCAAGTTAAATTAGTTAATTGGTGCAATGATTATAGACTGAAGTAGAAACAGAGGAAGACAAATATTGTAGCTAAATATTACATTACAGTAGATTACCTGCACTGCCATTCAGAGGTTGGTAAGATTTTTGAAGGTTTTTAAAAGAAGCCTCTTAGGCTCGCCAAGGCTGCATTTATTTGATTAAAAACAGTAATATTGTGAAACATTACAATTTAAAATACTTGTTTTTTCATTTTAATATTTTTTCAAATGCAATATATTCATGTGATGACAGTTGAATTATTCAAATTTGTAATTTTCTAGTAATCAGGAAACATCTCTTCTTACTATCAATATCAAACTAGGTTATAATATAATATAATACCTTTTCATTTTAGGAATCTCTTTGAATAGAAAGTTCACAAGAACAGGATTTATTAGATTTTTTTGTAACTTTTTAAATGTCTTTACTGTCATTTTTGATCAATTTAATGTCCCTTTATAAATAAAAGTATTATTTTCTTTCAAAAAAGTTATTACTGATATCAAGATAAGAATACTGCTGATCAAACCTTTGAGCATCTGAGGGATTTGCTTCAGATCTGTTTGCTCAAATATACTTGCACACTCTACCTTCTTTGAAGGTGACACAGATTGTAATTGTAGGATAAATTTTAATCCTTTCAGTTTCTGTGTGATATTTTAACATCTTTGCTTCTCTTTATCTGTGTCCCTGTAGGTAAAAGTAGCTTGGCGGGTAATGGAGAAGAAGACTTCTCAGGATTGCCTGTTGGAGTCTCTCTGTATGGCCTGACAAAGACCTACGGCAACCGGCATGCTGTAGACAATCTGAACCTTTCTTTCTATGAGGGACATATCACCTCTCTGCTGGGTCACAATGGAGCTGGAAAAACCACCACTATGTAAGAGCATAACAGCCTATTGCATCTTCAAAAAAAACGCAATTGGTTTTAATGAGCATAAAAACTGAAAAATGTATTTTCTTGTTTCAGGTCACTTCTGACAGGGTTGTTTGCACCCTCCAGCGGCACCATTGAGGTGAATGGGATGGATATGCAGACGTCTATAGATGATGTGCGTAAGGAGATGGGCGTGTGCATGCAGTATGATGTCCTGTTTGACCACCTTACCACAAAGGAACACCTGCTGCTATACTCTCAGATTAAAGCACCCCACTGGACCAAACAGGAAGTGAACGAACAAGTGCGAAGGTAAGTTTCAGTGCTTGCCTTACAGTATGTTTTTATGTTGTTCTGTAACACTCCCTTAGAGAAATGAACTTTTTACAGAAGCTATATGTTATCTTAACTCATATTACATGTAGGTTTGCAATGTGCCCTTAATGGTGTTGGGGAAGCTACTTTAAACTACTTTAAAACTGAAGATTCCCACACTACAACCTACTCATAATTTAAAGTAGTTCAGCTGCTAAGTCAAACTACACTCAGTGCTTAATTTGTAAATTTCGAGGTCCCGGAACAAAGCGGGGTGACGGATCCGGCATGTGATTAGAGAAGGAAGAGGTAATGGAGCATTCAGACGATCACATTGGTGGGCCAGTTTAAGTGATTAACAGTGTGCATCAGTTGCTTTTATTAGGGTTCGTACATAAAAAAAACCTGAAAAAGCCATGAAATTTTGAAACAGCAATTTCCAGGTCTGGGAAAAATAAAATAAAATAAAATAAATAAATAATGGAATTTTATTTCACAAATCTCTGTAATAGAGTTATAATTAATCCTGTCCAGAATTTCGTGGGGGATTGTGTGTATATCGCATTTTACTCATCCCCCCAGCTTTCAAATTTATAATGAGGGAAATTCCTGCAAACATTTATTCAATATAGCAAGTAGGTTATATGAGTAAATAAATCCACACAAACTAGCAGATTAAATCAGTCATTTGAAAACAGCGTAAGTGATTGAACTGGACCGCGCCTTCTCTCTTTCACTTTCTCAAAGTGGCTTCACATCAGCGCATCTCGTCTGCAATACAATGAGCTGCTGCACACTGTCGCTGATCCAAGACTTTCGCTCGCATTTCGGGACAGTTGACAAATTTGTCACTTGCTTAATCGGGTCATTGTTGCATCGTCACAAAAATGCACGTTTTTTTAAGCTAATCAGTACTCGCGCGCTCCAGAGGCGGTCTCAAGGCTGAGCGCTCACAGTCACATCCAAAGCCGCCTAGCGAGTATCATATTGAGTTTATTTTCGTAGTTTGTTGTTGAGCCTAAGTGGCCAAATACACACAAAATTACGCAAAAATGGCCGTCCTGGCGAATATCCAGGTTTTTTCTTAAGTAAATGTGAATAGTTGAGAAAGAAAATGCACGCGTATAGGCTATTGGAACCGTGCATGTCTTGTGAGAGCAGAGAAGTTCACATGTCGCGTCTTTTGCACGCTCAGGTTCTTTCATCTTCAAATGTAGATGTGCCGCAAGCGCGGTCATTATGGATGATTTTTCATATATGCACACTATAGGTCAGCACAAACTTATTTCATATTGATGCGTGAGGAGGGGGATTCGACAAAACGAGGTGCCGGATCCGATTTCGGAGGTTCCGGATCCGGCTTGTTCCGGCACAAATTAAGCCCTGACTACACTGATGCTCTTTAAAGGGATAGTTCACCCAAAAATGAACATTTTGTCATCATTTACTCACCCTCATGTCGATTCAACCCTGTATGAGTTTCTTTCTTATGTTGAACATAAAAGAAGATATTTTGAAGAATGCTGGTTACCAAACAGTTGATGGTCCCCATTGACTTCCATAGTATTTATTTCCCTTCTGTGTAAGTCAGCGGTGACTAACAACTGTTTGGCACTTCAAAATATCTTCTTTTGTGTTCAGCATAAGAAAGAAACTTATACAGGTTTGGAACGACATGAGGGTAATGATATGGCTTAGCGGTTATTGAATGGGTTGGTAGAAGTTTGTTGGTTCAAACCCCACAATGGATGGTCCATGAACACACTGTGCCCTTGAGCAAGGTGTATTGGCCCAGATCACTGTAGATACTGGAAGAGCATCAGCTAAATGAGAAATCTACATTAACCTGGTCCCTCTTTTTCCTGTCTTAGAATCCTAATGGAAACAGACATGCACGCCCACCGCCACAAGCGTGTCGGCACCCTGTCAGGAGGTATGAAAAGGAAGCTATCCATCTCCATTGCCTTCATTGGAGGCTCACGGCTGGTGGTGCTAGATGAGCCGACCACCGGGGTGGATCCCTGTTCCCGACGCAGCATCTGGGACATTGTCCTTCAGCACAAGCAAGGTGAAATCCCCTTGCAATTCAGACCAGGGTGAAAATAATCTCCTGGCTTGTACCTGTAGCAAACTCCACAAAGGACTTTGTTCTTATCGGGTATCTGACACTTGGTTTAGAATTTAATTAGGCTTGAATGGATTTTCTCAAGGTGCGTGCAGTCAAATCCAGACAGGGAAAAATCCAGACGCAGATGTAGTAACGACTGATTGTTATCCGTCATGCTCCCTCTGATGTTTAATTATCTTCCGTGGAGACAGTTAGCGAATTTATCTCGAGCAAGGATTTAAGACCGTAAAAGAGGGTCATGTCAGATTCTTCTGCGTTATCGTTGTACATCAGCTCTTTGTTCAGAGTCTGTCTCTCTCTCTGTCTGCCTGTATCAGTGGATCTTTGATTTGACATGCCTCTGTGTTGGTTTTGTTTAACTGTCCAGAGCGTACCATCATTCTTTCCACCCATCACCTGGATGAGGCTGAAGTTCTCAGTGACCGCATCGCCTTCCTGGAGCGCGGAGGCCTCAAATGCTGTGGTTCGCCCTTCTACCTCAAAGACAAGCTGGCTAAGGGCTACAACCTCACCCTCACAAAGAAGGTACATGTGTGTCAGTGTGTCAGTTACTCCAACTGAGTTCTTACTGAGTTCAACTCTCATAAAAAGTACCAAGGTAGTACTGGAGTACAATACAAAGGTATAATATTAATACCAAGATACACTGATATACACAAGCATTCAACGTTTGGGGTTGACTTTTCAATGTTTTTCAAAGAAGTATCTTATGCTCACCAAGGGAGCATTTATTTGATAAAAAATAGAGTCAAATGTAATACTATGAAATTTTTATTTTTTTCCATTCAAATACTTTTTTCCATTGAAAGACATTTTCTGATGTAATTTATCCCTGTGATGGCAAAGCTGAATTTTCAGCAGCCATTACTCCAGTCTCCAGTGTCACATGATCCTTCAGAAATCATTCTAAAGCTGATTTGCTGCTCAAGAAACATTTCTTATTATTATCAATGTTGAAAACGGCTGTGGTGCTTTATTTACATTTAATTTTATTAGCTATATTTTATCTATATTTTTTAATGGTGAATTTAATCCACTTTTTTCAGTATTCCTTGAATGTAACTTTAAAAAGAACAGCATTTATTTGAAATATAAATCTTTTATAGCATTAAAAATGTCTTGACTGCCACTTTTGACATTTTTTTAATTAACAGTATTAATTTCTTTCAAAAAAAAACTTACTGACCCTAAACTTTTGATCATTATTGTATATATTCAGTGGAATATAATGAATATTATATTCATATACCATGATATTACTGTGGCAATATGTGTCATTGTGGTGTTCCAGAATTTATATTTTATAATTTGTCATATTATCAACATGCATTTCTATGTTTTTTCTAGGTTCAGACTCCTGATTCCAACGATAAGTTTAACATTGAAGAACTCAGGGCTTTCATTCAATCCTACCTGCCTGACGCTCAGCAGAAGGAGGGAGAGGTGGGCGATTTGGTCTATGCCCTCCCATCGTACACCCCCCAGAACGCAGCTGCGTACCAGTCTCTGCTCACCGGTCTGGATCAGAATCTGGACAAGCTTCAGCTGGGCTGCTATGGCATTTCCGACACCACCCTGGAAGAGGTAATTATCAGATGAAGACCCAGGTGCAGGACTGGATTATGGACTCGGCCAGTTCCACTGGGCTTCAGACTGCTTTCCCAGCGACCTTTAAAGCCTCAGGCAGTGCAGCCCAAGACTGCCAAAGGAAGCTAAACCATACTAGGTTCCCTGGGATTCTTGGCTCATATAGTCCAAGCCTCACAATTTGCTTCACTCCAAAATCAGATTATAAGTAGGGCTGGGAGATATTTAATTATTGAAATGCTATTTGTGTAGGCTACTTATTTTAGTCATCTAATGCAGGGTTTCCCAACCTGACAGTCATGGCTACCAGCTGAGGTTGCCGAGGCTTTTAGTTCACACCAAGAACGAGAACTATAAAGATTATCGCTATTGCTATAGTTATCGTCCTTGGTGTAAAAAGGCTTTAAATTATGACAAAATTGTAATATTTGTTTGAACTTTGCATTTTAAGATTTAAAGATTTTCATGCTTTTCAATATTCCCAAAGTAAATTTGCTAGTAAATTTGACAAATAATTACCAATAATTGGCAAGTAACACATTGAATTTAACACATTATTTTGATTTTGAAATTCTACCCCAAATGTACCCCAATAATAATTTTATTTACACAAAAATCTTTTTTTAAGCAATGTACAAATACTTACATTTCAATCAAAGTGCATAGTATTTATGAAGGATTGGGGATTGTAGAACATCCCAAGTAAAATATGGTTAAAATGTGAAGAAAAAGAAAAAAAAGGAACCACTGCAATAATGTTATCCTAACAAAACCATAGGAAAACATGATACAACCCTGTCCAGGTGCACTCATAAAGACGCTGTGTTTTCTCAGGTGTTCCTGCAGTTGACTCGAGACGACTTGGAGCCTAAAGAAAGTGAAACCTGGTCTGTATCAGAGTCTGTGATAGCGAATGACATGTTTGCCTCAAGAGACAGCATTCCTGACGATCTCAACAGCACGTACCTTGGAGAGAAAGCCAGTAAGTATGCTTTTAGGACCAGTTTAGTTTCTTGCAGAAGTTTGTGGAATATTAGTTCCATGACCTGTACTTTCCCAATTACCCCTTGAAAGCTTTGAAAGCTCATCTTTAGAATTTGCCTGGATTGAAGAGGTGAGATGATTGCCTCTGTCTCATGTGGCACACTCTCTTCTTCTCTTTTATAGGCCTCACTGGGACCTCAGCCGTGCGTGGGTTTGCTTTGACCACGCAGCGGGTGATGGCCATGTTGCTGAAACGCGTGCATCACTCCAGGAGGGACTGGAAGGGGCTGTTCTCCCAGGTGTTGTTGCCTGTACTCTTTGTAATTGCTGCCATGGGCCTGGGCTCCATCAAGAGTGATCTTCAGCACTTTCCTAAGATTGTGCTCTCTCCTGCTCTGTACCACGTTGATGAACAGTATAGCTTCTTCAGGTTAGACTCACTTTTTCAAAAAATGCAAACATTTAAGAAATATGGGTACTGCCGAAATAAAGACATTTTAATTTGTTTTAATAATCTATTCATTTACATCTTTGCATTTTGCAGACACTTTTATCCAAAGTGACTTACATTGCATTCATGGTATACATTTCATCAGTCCATGCATTTTCTGGAAATCAAACTCATGAAAAAGAAGGTTGATAATGTTGTTACGACTTTTATCAGGCAATTTTTCTTCAGAGTTTTTTATTACTAAATGAACACAAGGAAATAATTACATGCAAATTACATCATGCTCATGTAAACATTTTTGAGTGATGATGCTAACTAATTGCTAATTAATATTTTGAATTCCTTACAGTTAATGAGGTTTATGACAGAGATGCTTTTAAAACACCTCTCAATAGTATGGGACACTGGCACAAAACTAGCTAATTGCCACATTTTGCTGATGCAACTAATGGCCAAAGAGAAGCACATAGAACCATTGCAATATTTCTGATGTTTATTTTTTGGCACCATCAAAGTAATATCAAATATAGTGTAATTTCACCCAGTCTTAAACATTGCCATTGCATGTTCTCTCCACAGCAATCAGAATCCTGCCACCAACAGTCTTGTAGATTCCATGATGTCCCATCCAGGCATTGACCACGTTTGCACGAGAGACCCCACAGATTCGTAAGTAATCATCCATATGTCTTAGTGACCCAGCACTCTGAGCTCAGTAATCAGACTGCAGGCCGCCCTAAGCCATGAGTGATTACATATCACAGCATCAGCTCACCTAGGCACTGCAAATGGCTTTCATTTTTGCCGGCTATGATTTCAGCCCCTCTGATCTTCGCAGGTCTGTTCCTAAGCTCTGGTCGCCGTCTCTTTTGCTAAGCCCTGGGACTCTGATACTCTGTCTGCTTGTATCAGTGGGTCTTCTCGTGTTCCTGGTCAATTTCATCACACTAATGTGCCACTTTTAGTTTTCTATCACTGTTTTTTATCACGCTATTTTCCCATCTCGGCTCATCTTACTCTTTTTCCTCACTCTGTAACTCGCTCACAAACACTCTCTTGCTTTTTTGTTCACTGTTTTTCTATTTCTCTCTTTCACCCACACATCTGAAAGCTCTGCCTTTTGTAATTCCACTGTAAGAGCTTATAATAATGCTCCTGTATATGGGCGTAAATCTCACAAAAGAACCTCTCTGCACATATTTTTGTGAGATTCACTCAGGGATCATTTACATTTCTCATGCATTTCCTGTTTATAGGATCGATTTTTTTTTTTTCATTGTGTTACGAGCCCCTTTGAAAAGTCTATGGGTAAAGGGGTGTAACAAAATAGTGGGGAGAGTCTTTTATACCTTCCAAATAATCATCACACTGTTCCTGCACGTAGAATATTGTATTCTTCTTCTTTTTGCTACAAGAAAACATTTATTTTTTTTACAGGGTTTGTAAAGAGAGATCTGCTGCAGCAAGTGAGACCTGGATCTCCAGAGGCAACAGCTCTGCTACATTTACCACCTGCAAGTGTAGCAACCAAGTGCAGGTGGGTCAAACAGAGCATAACCATCATAACACAAACAACATTATCACATATCCTCAATGATGTGCATCTCTCAGCGTTTAAATATTGATAAAGATCATTAGTGTTTCGATAGCGTGAAGGAGATTGTCGATCACAGCAGGGTTGCGCGCCCTTCAGAATTGATTTCAGAAAGCCTTTTATATTCAATTCCTGGCTTTGAGGCAACAACGAGGAAACAAACATAATGCAGAATGAATATTGTAATTTAAGCAAGTAGAAACATGGAATGTTTAATAATTCTAAATCATATGATATATAAATAATGTAATGTAAAAATAATGATTTTTCTGTTTAATTTACACAAACATGATCATAAACAAAAAATATGTTATTTACTTAATATATTTTATTAGTAATTCACGTTTGAAATGCCACCTTGTATTTAATTTGAATCAATCATGTCTTTAAAAAAAGCTTTGGTGTACATGTTGTGGTTCTCCATGAAATTTAAATTGGTTGTTGGCTGTTTTTTCAAGGTATTCAATTTAGTTTAACTTAATTTAGGGAAATATGTCAACCGAGGAAAAAGAATTACGCATTGTGGAGTAAATAGGCCTTATTAGTTAAGTTAAGGATGTAATAAATAATGTTTTGTCACCAAATTTGTGTTAATCTTGTGCCTGTACTTCTTCTTGTCATTTAAATTCAGCTTCCTGTGGGGCGTGGCCAATTCTACTCTTGAATTGGCAGGGATCAAATAGTTAAATCATTCCCTTTTCTCTCCCTTTCAGTCATGTCCTGCATCCAATTTCGAACCACCTCACAAAATAAATCCATCATCCCAGGTTGTCTACAACCTGACGGGCATCAACATAGAGGACTACCTGCTGGCCACTGCCAATGACTTCATCAGAAACAGGTGAATTTTATCACACGTAGTACTTCACAGCATTAAACTAATTTCACAAGATATTTCCTTTATGTCACAAGTTCAAAATATGGTGAGGTGGAATATTAAGGAATTTATGAACCGCTGGTAGGCTGATTAATAATTAAAGAGGAAGCACTTCGGTTTATCCCGTCTTTACCGTGGCATTTCTGACCAGCTGACATTTTCCATCCTAGTCAAATAGCACACAGCACTGGGGCGTGCTGCTAGCATGAAAATACTTTATTACACCTAAAATAGTAAGGCTAGCATTTATTATTCATACATTGCTCTTCCAAAAAATTGTAATATAATACACAGCCCTGCCTCTGTGTAGTGGTGAAAATAGTAATAAAAAAGGCAAATCACAGCTCTTGTAATAAATTGAGTGGAAATTCAACAAAGGCATAAAACTATTAATTAACAGTATATCAAGGAAAATGTCTTTAGTGTCTGAAAACACTACATTTATTGTTAAATAAATTGAGATTTAATGTGTAAAGAATGTTGGAAAGAACATAAATTTGCATGCTCAGTCCAATTATTCTAAAAGAGATTTTTTTAATCCTAGAAACCATGAAGCAAAAAACCTACACAAATGCATAAATGGTATCAAAAAAAAAGAAGAAGCTTCCAGTAAATGTGTACAACAAGTGAACAAAATGTTACACGAGCCAGGATTTATGAGCCCTAACGTAAGTTGTTTTGTGCTTTGTTTCAGATATGGAGGCTGGGACTTTGGAAAGCCTCTTCCCATTGATCTTAAGATGGACATGTTAGATGTGCCAGCTAACAGAACCCTTAGTAAGGTAATTTGGATGAGTGATATTACATTGCCCCAATGGCAAAGTGGCTCATTGTCCCAACGTAGCAGTTTATGTAGACACTAACAGGCTGTGTTCCAAAACCAAGTAAGCTGCCACGTAGGCATCATTTTAATGCATCATAATCACCCTCCTGATGTAAAAGCTGTTCCAAAAGGTAGGCAGTATAATTATGTTGCCCTCTAAGATACTTTTTTTGGCAAACTTTTAAGGCAATATTGCATGCATTCTTTGTGAAGAATGCAATGTGAAAAAAGAAAAAAAAAAACTTTTAAAGATGGCAAATAAAGCAGGGGAAAGAGTTGATTCAGTACCAAAAAAAAATGATGAGTCTAAGTACAGTACAAATGCATTATTTTACCCTATATTATTACCCAGCTGTGTATTTTTATGCCTGTTGAAATAGGTTTGGTATAATCCAGAAGGTCACCACACCATGCCTGCCTACCTCAACAGCCTTAACAACTTTATCCTGAGATCCAATCTGCCACCAGAGAAACGACAACAATATGGTTAGTTAAATCTCTCTCTCTAATACTGTATAGTTTTGTAGATTCTATATATCTAGATTTTGTAGACTCTAGAATCTATAAAATTTCATATACACTGCTATTCAAAAGTTTGGAGTCAGTAATGTAATTTTTTTTTTTAAGTTTTTGAGCACCAAATCAGCATCTTAGTAGGACTGAAGATTAAAAAAAATTCAGTTTTCTCATGACAAGAATAAATTACATTTTAAAATATATTAAATAAAATAGTTTAATTTGTAATAATATTTCGCAATATTACTGTTGTTACTTTATTGTTAATCAAATAAATGCAGCCTAGGTGAACATAAAGGACTTCTTTTAAAAGCATTTAAAAAAATCTTACCTACCCCAAACTTTTAAACGGTAGGGTATATCTAATATTTTTCACGTTGTATAACAGATGAAATGTGTTAGGTTAGCTTGAGTTAATGTGCACTTAGACTTGCATTTCTAAAGTTTTGACTTGCTGTGTAAGGTCTAATCCACTTAGCAGCTTATTCTGAGCAAGAGCCGCCCACTTAGACAGGAGAAGACCGTCTAACTGACTGCAAAGAACACAGCTAGGTTCTTCTTGTCTTCATGAATCAATAAATACTGTGTTTATCTAAAATATGTTTTTTGCTATAGTCTGAAATATAATCCTTGCCCTCTGAGGCTGAAAATAATGTAATACCACTACCCTTAGACAGAGGGCAGTGTGTCTTTTCTGTCTCCCACCATGAGGCAGAGCGGTCTGAATGCTAATTAGAGGTGCTGAGAACTGAAATGAAGGAATAGAGCTGGTCTTATTTCAACACTGCCAGACTGGCCCAGTGGCTGAGATTCACTGTCCGCCTCCAGGCAAGATTAATGCAATCCCACCAGTCAATAATGGAAAGGGGGGATGCATTCATTCAAATGTAGCAGGTGAAGTCATTCAGGGCAAAACAGAGCATAAATTCAGAAAAGGTTCATGGGAGGAGCAGATTGCCAGTCACGTGTTTGCCGGGCAAGTGTATATTTTCTCATGTGCTAAAATCTCTCTTTACAGCCATCTCCATATCCAGCCACCCTTACCCTGGACAAGTGCAAGACGAGGATGTCATGTAAGAGCACACACACACATATCCATGCATGCTTGCACGTCCTTCTGTCTGGCAGCTAAAGTAGATAAAGTACTCTGTGGGACCAAATGCAGACTGAGCGTATTAGTACGGCCGGTACAAAATCACAGACCCAGTGGTGGGGAAAAGAAAGCAATCAGCCAAATGATGGGCTTTAGATAAGATATGCAAACATTGCTCTGACATTTTCATTCTAGTGGAGCACTTGAACTAATGTAATTTGACTCCTGTATTTACTCCTCTTTGATTTTTTTTTCCTGAGCTTGGCTTATTGATTACTAACCCAATATAATGTGTGTTTACTCTGAAGGTGGTTCGGAGGTTAATTGATTCAGTGTCGCCACCCAAACATGCTTGTATTTTGAACACTTTGGGCAATTTCAACCGTGCCTAAATTTGAAAGACACGCTCTTTAAAATGAGCGCAATTGTTTCATTCTCGCAGCTTGGATGAGCCTGGCTTGACGCCTGCTACTTTGGCCTGAGAAAGGGATTTCTTAAGAAGGGAAGCAACATGTAGAGAAGGCAGGAAAAGGAAGAAGAATTGGTTGGCTACTCAAGAAAGCCCCTGAGAGTAGCCGAAAAGAGCAGAAAGTAATGCATTCATATACCAGACAATTATATCAAAAGCAAAGTCCCTTTAAGGCAAGTCCAGCACTTGGTGGCCATATTGGTAACAGCCTCAGGCAGCTGTTTCAAATACAAATAGAGTCCTGAAACCCAGAATTGAGTTGGAATTTTAAAACTTCCAGGGTTAAATGGCTGGTGTTAACCCAAGCTCAAATTATTTTTACGTTTTATTCTACAACATGTATACATCAGTAAAACCCCACTTATGATTTTTTAACAAGTGGCTAAATGAGACTACAGAGATTGTTGGGGACATTAATCGTCCTTATGCAGAACAGAAAAACTCATCTATAGTCCACTTTAAACCGAGGGGGTTGTATTTTTACTGCAAACTCTCAAACATTCTCCCAGCTTGTAGATTTTGAATAAAAATTTGTTGGAAAATTAGTGCTGGTGACATTGAAGACATGTAACCGTTTACTTTTACCAACTGTTTTTAGGCTTCAAAATTTATAGAAGTTGTGTTTATTTGTGAAGATGATACTAATGAACCAAACATGTAAGAATCATGTTGGTTACAGAGCTTATTTTCTGCACCTTTGGAAGCCAATTGGCTTTTTTTTTTCAAGGGAACCTTTCTACAAAATTACGTCATCCCTGCAGCACTCTATTGAATCTACTTCAAAATCTTAAAAGATTATGTTTCAGTAACATATTTTAATCTGTGATTGCTAACAGAGAGTTGATGATGAATAGCTCATAGCTGATGAAATGTGATTGTTTGACGGTAGCCATATTTTTGAATTATATGTTTGTTGTTATCTTAGTTAGGGCCTAAACGATCTCAAGTGATTTAACTGTAGTTTAAGTTAAGTTAAGTCAAGTCGTGACGTATTGTCATTCCATACTCGAAATGGTGCTCTGCATTTAACCCATCCAAGTGCACACACACAGCAGTGAGTAGTGCACAAGTGTGCACGCGCACACGCGCACACGCACACACGCACACACAGAGAGCGCAGTGGTGCTTTGCTCAAGGGCACCTAAGTCATGGTATCAAAGGTGGAGAGAGTGCTGTTCATTCACAATCCCCACCTTCAATTCCTGCCGGTGTGAGAATTGAACCAGCAACCTTCAGGTTACAAGCCCGACTCCCTAACCAGTAGGCCACGACTACCCCCATTTTATCGCCATTTTTTATTTTACAGCTTTTCTGTAGCTCAAATAGTAGAGCATGGCGCTAGCAACGCCAAGATCATGGGTTCGATTCCCAGGGAAAGCAAGAGCTGATAAAATGTAAAAACTGTAACTTGAATGCAATGTAAGTCGCTTTGGATAAAAGCGTCTGCTAAATGCATAAATGTAAATGTAAATGTATTGCACCACCAACTGCCTGGAATAGTTTTATCTAAGTGAGACTGAATTTAATAAAATAACCTATTGTTTTCAGAAATTATAGCTAAAATAGGTCATGTCCAACAGTCTTCATTGGCATCAGATGGTCGCGTTGGATTCAAAGTAATGATGAGTGCTACAATATGAGCAAGTCAATCTAACAAGGCTAACAATTAGCTTCTTATCCCTTGACGTCATTGATCAACTGACTGGTGTTCATGTGGCTCAGTGGTAGAGCATTGCATCAGCAGCGCAAAAGGTCGTGGGTTCAATTCACAGGGAATGCACATACTGATAAAAAACAAATGTATAGCCTGAATGCACTGTAAGTCGCTTTGGATAAAAGGGTCTGCTAAAAAAAAAAAAAACTGAGACCTACTTATCTGAATATAAAAGTGATCTTCGCTTTTTCGTTCAGGCTCAACTCTCTGTGGAATGGGTCTTCTGTCTTTCCCTGAGATCAGTTCGTTCTTATTTGTCCTCCATTCTCAGTTTTTTTGGAGGCGCAGTTGTTGAGAGCAGAGATGGGAAGCAGAGGGGCAGCATTAAAGGCAAAAGCTCAGCTGGTGTCTGGTAGAAGAAGAAGTGTCCTGCTGAGACTGAACTCTTGATCGTCTCTGACTCTGTCTTACACAATTCTCGCAGATAGAGAGATCTTAATTCTTATGACTTTCATCTTTTCTCCTCACTGTGTCTGGTGCCGCTGTAAGTGCATTGAGCTTGACTGAAGAACAGTGTTAAGCTCATGTGAGAGACTGTGGGAAATTTGAAGTTCAGTTTGTATTGTAAGGGTAAGACAGCATGACATGCATAAAGTGTCTCTCACTGCATTTGACCACTGCCGCAGAACATCTTCTGCTCTGCTAGTGCATGTTTAAAGTGCACAGATATGTACCAATTTACTTTATTATTACACATTTCAGGTTTTAATGTGAACAATGTATTAGTGCATGTAATAAATATACACATGCGTTCAAAAGTTTAAACCATTCAACCGTTCAAATTCATAAAAAGTGACAGAAAATATTTTAAAATAAATTATGTTCTTTTGAACTTTGTATTCATCAATGAATCCTTTATTATTAAAATGTATAATGGTTTCCACAAAACACATACACACACACACACACACAATATTTTTCAGGTATTGAAGATAAATTATTCTTGAGCACCAAATCAGCATATTGAAATGTTTTCTGAAGACTGGAGTAATGGCTGCTAAAAATTCACCTTTGCCATTACAATATTAAATTACATTTTCATTGTATTTTTGATCAAATAAATGCAACCTTGGTGAGCAAAAATATTTCATTCAACAAAAGTAAAAAATAATATTACTGACCATTTACTTTCTTTTCATCTCCACAAGGGTGGGCGGTTTGGTCAGCATCCTGGTTGCTCTCTGTGTCCTCACTGGTTACTCCATCATGACTGCAAGCTTTGTCATCTATGAGGTTCAGGAACATCACACTGGCTCCAAGAGACTCCAGCAGATCTCTGGCATCAGCGAACCTTTCTACTGGATCATCAACTTTTTCTTTGATATGGTACTTAAGTATTAGTTGATATATTTCAGCCTTTCAGATCTGTTGCACTGATCTGAAAAAAATCCAAAAACCATGAACAATAAATTACAACCCAGAACATGAAATACCCTTTTGTGAGTTCTAAGATGAATGCAAATTTAATTATATAATTTATTTAATATTAATAATATCCAAAAGAGTATTGCATGGCGCTATCAATGCCAAGGTTTTGATTACCAGGGAAGGCAAGAACTAATACCTTGAATGCAATGTAAGTTGCTTTGGATAAAAGCATTTGCCAAGTGCATAAATGTAAATTAATGCAAGTGTTTACTATGCATAATACATAAGACTGTTTGTATTTATGAGGTCTTTTCTATGTCATTCCAGGCTCTTTACATGGTTCCTGTGGTCCTCTCGGTGGCGATGATAGCAGCGTTCCAGCTCCCAGCGTTCACAGATAGGCAAAACCTCGGCGCGGTCACACTTCTGCTGGTGCTATTTGGGTCAGCATACATTAGAGTCCCTTTACCACCAGAGATTTTCCTGTCACAAGACAGACGTCTCATTAGAACGTCTCAGAGCTGACAGGTCCTCAAGGCACTAGAGCTTCATGAATGTATTATTCAGCAAATGCTACACGTCGCAGCATTGGCAAAAGGGGAAGATTTAGATAATGCGTCGTCTTTCAGGTAAACACTGCTAGAAAGAGGAGAGCTGCTCGAAGCTTTCCTGAAAGGCCTGGGCTCTGAAGAAGCGATTTCACACACTCCGTCACCCAGTTAATTGCATTGTGGAGAGCAGTGAGGCCACTCACAGTCAGTCTTTAGGCTTCAGAGCTCCAGGCTGCTTGGGAGGCCCTTCATTGTGTGAAGTCAGCAGTCTGGCCCGCATTCATCTGCCTGTGAGCTCACCGGCTCTCGGCCCATAAATAACCACACATCACAGCAATCCGACCACTCTCCCTTCAACCTGCTTAATTGCTTTTGTTTAGCTGAGCGGTGTGGACTTTCCAGCACTAACAATACATGTACAGGCCAGGGAACGTGCACATATACACACATGCAGTACCCCCTCGGTTTAAACACATCCTCTTCTTTGACCCTGCCACCCCAATCACCAAGAGTAATGAATAAAAAAGCAGATCATTCTGTGCAGCTGAAGAGGAGAGAGAACGCTTCACGAAGAGGAAATAGATGAACTCATTTATCTTCTGGCCTCTTAGCTCAACTGTGGAATATATTCTCTCTTTGCTAAACTCAAAGCAGAAGTCTTACTATGGCTTTTTTGTCTTCCTCTATGTTGTAATTCTACTCTTTAGATGCGTCTTTGAAGCTTGCCACTTACCACATTGATTTCATGGTTTCTTTTCAGATTCTCTACCTTCCCTTGGATGTATCTTCTGTCTGCGGTATTCAAGGATACAGAGATGGCCTTTATCGGTTATGTTTGCATCAATCTCTTCATCAGTGTCAACACCATCATCTCCACATCCATTATTTACTTCCTTGGTCAGCTCAACCAGAATGACCAGGTGAGAGAAGCGTCAGAGGGACTTTAACATAACCATGACACATTTTGCCCCAAATAAAATAAAATAAAATAATAAATAAATAAATAAAATCTTAGAAACTGGTTTCAGTTTCTTTTGCAATTTCATTGCAATTTTGCAATAAAAAAATTTAATGTAAAATTTAATGATCAATTTATTGTATCCTTGTTGAGTAAGAGTAAAAAATGAATTAAAAAAACTTTCTAACCCCAAACTTTTGTATAATATAATATAATATAATATAATATAATATAATATAATATAATATAATATAATATAATATAATATAATATAATATAATATAATATAATATAATATAATATAATATAATTAATATATATTTTCACTAGGCAAATGATGATTAAATAGACCTGAGTAGCTTTGCACATCATTCTTCCTTCTCTAACTTGCTTTCACTGTCCGTTTCAGAGCATCCAGGATGTGTACCGTACCATGAGCAACATATTCCTAGTCTTCCCTCAGTTCAGCTTTGGCAATGGGTTGATGGAGTTGGCACGGGTTGACATGCAGGTGCAGATCTTGAGCGCTTTTGGAGTGGACGCCTACAAGAACCCCTTCAGCATGGATGTTCTGGGCTGGATGTTCATCTCCATGTTCCTGCAGGGTTTCATCTGCTTCATGCTTCGCCTGCTACTTAACAAGACGCTCCTTCGCAAAATCAGGTATACCTGAGGCTCTGGCACCATGGATTCAAACTGAAACAGAGCTAAGTTTTTTAAATTTTACTTTGTAGTGCAGTGTACAATTTTTACATTTGTTATGCATATGTGTATTTCTTCGTAGATGGTTAGTCTGCTGGAAGAAGAATGTTGTTCAGAGCTATAGCCCCAATGAAGATGAAGATGTGGTGGCTGAACGTCTGCGTGTGGACCGTGGAAATGCGAATGCTGATATTCTGCAGGTTAACCATCTGACTAAGGTGTACCAAAACCTGAAAAAGAGGGTACAGGCGGTGAAGAGGCTGTCTGTGGGCATCCCAGCTGGCGAGGTCTGTGCTATTTTCATAGTAATATTTATTATGAGAGCATTTACATGCACAAGAAAATTATTGAATTAAAATAAACAAATTGGCATTTGCAACCCATTTTACTTCCTTAATATGAAGTACACACTACCAGTCAAAAGTTTGGAGTAGTTACATTTTTTAATGCTTGGTGACCATAAGTCTCATAAGTCTGCTTAATATTTTGGAGGAAACCGTTATATACTACCTTTCAAAAGTTTGGGATAAGCAAGAAAATAAATGAATACTTTTATTTAGCAGGGATGCATTAAATTGTTTAAACATGACAGAAAGGACATTTATAATGTTATAAAAGATTTCTATTTAAAATAAATGCTTTTTATTCATCAACAAATCCTGAAAAACATGTATCATGGTTTCCACAAAAATAATAAGCAGCAAAAACTTTTTTATAAGTACCATTATTAATAGTTGAGCACCAAGTATAATGGATAATAACTGGGCACAAATTGATCATGTGACACTGAAGACTGGAGTTATGGCTGTTGAAAACTGCATTGCCATCACAGGAATAAATTACATTTTA
Source organism: Onychostoma macrolepis (assembly GCF_012432095.1). NCBI lineage: Eukaryota > Metazoa > Chordata > Actinopteri > Cypriniformes > Cyprinidae > Onychostoma > Onychostoma macrolepis. The sequence goes on from NC_081163.1 coordinate 9,283,159, forward strand.
AAATATATCAAAATATGAAACATTTAGACTTTAACTTTGTAATAGTATTTTTACTGTATTTTTAACCAAATAAATGCAACCTTGGTGAGTATAAGAGACTTCTTTAAAAAAAAAAAAAAAAAACATTTCTTAATTCTTAATTAGTCCAAACTTTTTCACAGTAGTGTGTTTCCAATTATCAACATAAACTGATAATTTTGTGCATTGAGAATTGACTGGATTGTGAAAAGTTGGTGTTCCATATTAATATTAGGATTTATAATACTCAAAAAATGTGTACCAAGAAAGCACTTTCGGTAAATTCAAACATGATATGAAATGACCAAATCAATAATAATTTAACCACAATGTGTTATTTATCTGAAAATGCAGCTATATTCCCAGAAAGTCTTGTTCAAGGCACTTGGTGTATGCTGTGCTTCATTATATTATTCAGTTCTGAATGGTTTTTCATAGAAGATTTATTGAGCTCTTAAGAATAATCGATGACAGCAAAACATTCAATGTAAATGAATGGAAGGTCAATATCTTTCTTAGTGCTTTGGATTGCTGGGAGTCAATGGTGCAGGAAAGACCACTACCTTCAAGATGCTGACAGGAGACATTAGCCCTACTGATGGCTCGGCCAAGATCCGTGACATTGACGGGTACCTTTTTTTTGATCGGTTACTTTTACTGTTGCTCACCATCTTTTTCTAATGCACTCAGACTCTTTTACTAGACATTTGTGTTTGGTTTCATTGCATGTTCATAAATCTCCCTGGCCTGTGTCCTCAGGAGAATGGTTGACATCATAGACTGCAGGAGAGAGGGCATAAACATTGGTTACTGCCCCCAGGTGGACGCACTGGATGACCTCCTGACTGGAGAAGAACATCTCTATTTTTACGCCCGTATCAGGGGCATCTCCAAGAGGGAGACTGACCAGGTAAGGTTACAGCTATATCAATGTCTGTTTCGTTCTGGCCAAGGCCAGTTTCATATTAAAGTGACCTACAAAAGTGCATGTTTTCTGTTGTATGGTTGTCAAAAAATGTACTTAAGTTTAAGTATTTGATACTAGTCAAAGCGCCAGTTTCAAGAGCTCAGAAGTTTGGGTCTTTTTTTGAAAGAAATTAATACTTTTGTTCAGCAAGGATACAATTAAATTGATCCGTGCATTTATGATGTTACAAGAGATTTCTATTGTAAATAAATGCTTTTCTTTTGAACTTTCTATTTATCAACAAATCCTGAAATATTTAGCATGATTTCCACAAAAATATTAATCCGCACATCTGTTTTCAACATTGATACTAATAACGATAAATGTTTCTGGAGCACTAAATCAGCATGTTAGAATGACTCCTGAAGGATCATGTGACGCTAAAGAACTGAACTAATTGGCTGCTAAAAATTCACTTTTGCGATCAATAAATTATATATTAAAATAGAAAACAGACATTTCAAATTGCAATAATATTTAAAAGTCTCACTGTATTTACAATATTTTTGATCAAATAAATGCAGCCATGGTGAGCATAAGACACTTTGTTCAAAAATGTCTTACCAACTCCAAACTTGAACAGTAGTATGATGTGAATACATAAGCAAATTCAATTTAAAGTAAAAGTCATACATGCACAAGTTTAAAGGTAGTCAGCTGTCAGTACTTTTGACACCTTATTATGTGCAACTACATTAAATGTATGCTGCTAGTAGAATTTGATGATTTGAAATGAGAGGCAAGAGATGAGGTGAAACAGACAGCTATCTGTTAAATCATGTCACAACCCACTGACATCCTTTTACACTCTAAGAGAGATTTTGCATCTGTTTTTCGTCAAGTGGTACTCTAGCCTGATAACGTCTTTCCACACACGTAAAAATGTCAGGAAATGGAGGTTTAACAGTCATTTTGAAAGGACCAGCATATATTTTGATTGAGATCCTGCTGTTGCCATCAGGCTTTTTAACTCTTAACTAACTTCACCGGTTTTTCATCGACCCACCTGGAAATCCCTGCCGGACTTCTCAGTAAGATACGAATAGATCTTAGTTTACTATAGTCCGAATATTGCATTTGACAGAAAATGGTTGGCTCTCCTCCGCATTGATTAATGAGGAAGCTAATTAATCTTGCATTCTCTCAGGATTATTGGTAAAAAGCACTTCTGTAAAACTTGCCTTTGGCTGCAGATGTGAACTCTTTATCAGTTTTCCTAAAGATTAAAACACTGGTCTGTGGGAATATAGCTTGCGTAAAGAGTTGCAATGTCATATTAGCATCTTATTATGAATATTGATTGGAATAATGAATAACAATGAAGTTGGAATAGTGTTTTTATTAAACAAAACATTTTTTGAATGTGTTAAATGTTGGCGTGTGTAACAGTGAATCATACTTTGATTGCTTTTATAAAGCAGCAGCAATGTCAATATGAGAAAAGTCACCAAGGTTCAATAAATAGGTAAATGTGTGGAATAAATGAGCTTCTAAATCAAATTTTAGAGTCAAAGACATCCATTTTTGTAATGCAGAACTGGCTGTGCTGTTCTCTAGATACATAGGGGAACTGTTTAGAAGACAAATCACATTGGTTTATGTCTATTTTCTCTGTATTGCATCCACACAATAGTTTGATCAAGAAGCCTTATGTTTGAACTGAATATAACCACCCCATTATGATCACAGACTGAGACACATTTATGACGTTATGAGCACATGGATCAAACACGCACATACCTCTCTGTCAAGCTCTAACTTAATTCAGGTTTGTCTCTCTGCTGATACTTGGTTAGCCTGCAGAAAAAGAATCTCAAATATTGCATATAATCTTTTACAGTCTTACAACCTTCTCAAAGGTGAGTCATCCACAGAAATTGTGAAAATGGAGTCCCTTTGTAGATAAAAGTCAAAATTAAGATGCTTTATGAAACAGTATTTGATTACAGTAGTTACATTTTTATTAATTCACTGTTTACTCAACCTCATGTTGTTTTAAACCTACAGCATATGACTTTCATTCTGCCAAGGAAATGCTTTGAAGAATGTTCATGCTGCTTTTGTTTATACAGTGAAAGTGGATTGTGACCAAGGGCAAGACTTTCAGGGAATAATTTGTTCTGTTTCTTACATAAAGCTATCTATTGACTTCAGAAGACTTTAGGAACATTAATAGTAATATAGAAGTCATATTTGACTACTTTTGTGCCTTTTTCCCTTCTGGAGCTTGACAGTCTCTGGTCACTATCCACTTTCATTGTAAGAAAGAGCTGCTTGAACATACTACAACATTTGTCCTTTTGCATTATCTTCATATAAAGAAAGTCATACAGGTTTGAAATGACATAAAGATGAGTAAACTATAGCAGAATATCCATGTTTGGCTGAACTAACCCGTTAAATCTTTAAGAAAGTTAATATAAAGTGCAACTTTGTCATAAATGAAGTAAAACCAGCACCCTGTAATGATGATGTTACCCTTGTATAAAAAGGCAGGGAAGGAATTGATTTAACAATCTATGAATGCCATCAGTCATCTTTTGGCTACCAAGGCTTTGTGTAAAAGCTGCTGAAACTTTGAAATGGCTTTTGTGGTTTGGCCCATTAACTTGGATTAGAGGATTTAGAGGAAACGGCTGGTAAATTTTGATGTCCTGAGGGAAGCGTGCAGTACAATACCAACCCAAAAGGATGATCTGTAGGTGCATATAACCCCTGTTACACGGAGAGTTCTTTATGGTTTCTTGCAGGTTTATGAGAAGCTATTTAAATTCATAGAATGTCTACTTGGATCCTTTGATGTATGAATCCAATTAGTTAAATGAATGCACAAACCATGACATGCTCTGTGTGGGGTCAAATGTCAACAGGCATTTAATCAAAACATTATTCAAAGTGACTCATTATGATGTCAAGACCACACAGTTAATGTGTTAGAACAACTTGTTAAGCCTTTTTGGGGACAATTATTGCTTTGTTAATCAAAAATAAATTGCAGGGAAATTATGACTAAACTATAAGTGTGGAACGTGCTTTAAAGTAAGGCTGCTTGATTTGGGGGGTGAACATAATTGCGATTTTTTTCAAATAAAAAATTGCAATTTACAATGGCTTGGTTTGCTGTGCTTGTTTATAATAATAATAATTATTATTAGCAAAAGAAGATATTACTACTGTAATATTTCACATTTGAAAATGTAAAGATCAAATGATCTGCTTTCTTATTGCTTTCTCTTTTCTCTCCAGGTTGTGAACTATCTGTTGAAAAAGTTGGAGCTCAATTACCATAGACACAACACAAGTGAGAGCTACAGTTGCGGAACACGCCGGAAGCTGTCGACAGCCTTGGCCCTGATCGGAAACCCTCAGATCCTTCTCCTGGTGAGCAAAAAAATGCACATTATCCTGCCAAGCTGAGACTAGTTACTGTTCAGTTAATTATACAGCTACACTATAAATCACTGTATTGCATGTTGTTCTGAGTTTTTGCTCAGAGGGGTTTGATGGGTAAAATGTTGCACACTTGTTACAAACACCTCTGAAATGCGTTGGTGTGCTGTTTGGCCAAAGTCTCATAGTATATGAGCTATTCTGACTTCAAATTTTGGCTCGGTGCATTGCACGATTGCATTTACCTGGAGAGTGTGTGGGTTTTGCATTAGGTTTTTCTTTTGTTCTGTAAGCGCAGAGAAACATCCCACATGTTTCTTACTGTACATGTCTCCTCTAACCTCTAAGGATGAACCCAGCTCTGGAATGGACCCACGTTCCAAACGTCACCTTTGGAAGATCATCTCTGAGCAAGTGATGGGCAAATGTGCTGTGATCCTGACATCACACAGGTAATGATCGCTCCTGCCTCACGCTGCATCGGCTCTTCCAAACAAATAGGAGGTAGTAATGATGCATTAAGGCATCGAAATTGAGTCTTGAAAACCAGGGGTACAAATATGAGGGACTTCTTTTGTAAATTATAAATGCAGCTAAATATTTTCATGTACTGTATACAGACCTATTTGCGCTGAGAAAAATATTAAGCATCATTTTATTAAGACAGTAACTGGCCTTTATATTTTCATTGTACTAAGGAACCCTCTTTTAGATGTTAGATATATGTATCGAAGAAATATCTTTCAAATTCTTTTCAAATGCATTTGTATTTCACAAAACTGTATGAAGATTAAACATTACATATTATAACAAATGCAGAATTTTTTATTTAAATTAATTTAAATAAATATCTTTAAGTATATACAGTATATGTATGTATGTACGTATGTATAGTAGTAAACAGATTACCTTTAACCATTGTTTTGACATTAACAAATGTAGTAAATATAAATGGTTATATATATATTTCTATGTATTTTTATATATTTAACAGTCCTAGAATTTTTAGGCTTTACTAAGGATTGCCTGAAACTGTAAATAGATTTTAAAAAGATTTCAAGTTTGAAGACAGTGATATATTATATACTAAGATGCTATGTATATCGTATTCTGTTTGTAATAAGTATGGTGCGATTCTGCAGAAAGTTTTTGTCAGTTTTGATGGGTTTGAGAAAGTTGATCGGAGAGTTTCAGTAATATGTATTTGTGTCCTACAGCATGGAGGAGTGTGAGGCCCTTTGCACCCGTCTGGCTATAATGGTAGAAGGACAGTTCAGATGCCTCGGCTCCCTACAGCACATCAAAAACAGGTCAGCGGTGTATCTTCCTGTATCCTCTCTTTCCTCCTACCAATTATTTTCCATGGTTCTCTCACATCTCCTTTTGTTTTCCACACTTATTGTTGCTCTAGAGCCTGATATCTCCTGCAGACACTTCATAATTTTGTCCCTGGTGATAAAATAATCTCTGTTCATCTGACAGGTTTGGTAAAGGATTCACGGTGAAGATGTACTTAGCTGGACCCTCCTGCGATGTAGATATGATCAGTAACTTCATGCAGCAGAATTTCCCCAGCACGTGCCTGAAGGTGAGAATCAGAACACATCATAATGGAAGTTAAAGTTATTGAAAAGTTCAAGTTATTGAAAAGTGCAGTATATTGACTTGACGGCAATATGCCGTATCTCGTTTCAAATAGAAATAGGATGTTTACTTAGAAGTCTTGAAGGCACAGCAGCAAAATTAAAACAGCAGGTTCATGAGTCAGAGTGTGGAAATGGTCATAAAAATTTTATTATACCTGTTTTTGGGATACTTACATTATTAGTAGTCCTAAGGGGGAAGAAAATCTTACAAATTTATAATGTGAGCACTTAAAGTGGATTTTAAAGTTAACATTGTATATGTTCTGTTCATAAAGGATCATCACTCAAATATGGTGGAATACCACGTGCCTGTTGCTCCCGGTGGTGTGGCTTCAATCTTTGGTCTGTTAGAGTCCAACAAGGCTGTACTGCAAATCAAACACTTCTCAGTCAGTCAGACCACTTTGGATGAGGTAAGATACATAAGATGTTTTTGGTCATTATTTATTTACCCTCATGCTGTTGTTCTGTGGAACACAAAGGGAGATCTATTTGTTTGAAGAATTTTCACACAGCTCTTCCATACAGCTACAGTTTGTAGTGATTTGTCAAGCTTTAACAGACACATAAAAGTAGTGCTTACACTATATCGTATACCTTTTGAAGTCAATGTGTGAGGAACAGACCAAAATACAAATTAAAGAGTAAACAAGTGAGTAATTCTTGTATGTTTAGTGGCCAGGAAGCAAAGGTGGAAGTGGAAAGAAATGAAAAGAGACACAGGTGGTGATGTAGAGACTAAACGATTGTCTTGACCCGTCTCCTTAGGTTTTCATTAACTTTGCCATGGGGAAGACGGACACAGAGGAACAGGAAGTCACTGAAGGAACGGACATTGACAGTCTAGACTCGTACAATGCTTTGGACTGATGAAATACTTGCACATTATGGGATTTAATTGACCCCAAAAAGATGTTAATTTAATACATAGGAAATCTTTCATAGGCTATATATTGGTGTTGTGATTTTTATGAAAGACAAAAAAATGTATTTTGTATTGAATAATGAAGTTGCCGAATACCTTAAGGATAATTATTGAGGATTTATATGAATAATTATGTGTTCATTTACTCTTTCTGCTCTTCCAAACTTGGGTTCAAATATTGCTCAACATTAAAGGAACTTGTTATGGAAGTTTGTTGCTATTTGTATTACCTTAAAAGGGTTAATATGCAGAAAGTTTACATTAGTTTACATAGTTTGATGCAATCCATTAATCTTTCATTTGTCATCAAACAACTCTGCTGCTTATCAAAGAAAATGAAGTCATTTATTTACTAAATTGTTTGAAATTTTATTAGCTCTACCGAACAACCAGCAATGTGGTACTCAATACAGAATTAAATATGTATGCAGAGTGAAGAGTCCATCCTCTTAAACTGCTAGCTGCATCGATGCAGCTCTTGTCTGGGGTTGATATAAATCACAAAGACCTTTTTGGCTCCAAGATATAAATGATTCTTCAATGTCTGCACATCTTCACTCTCATTAATATTTTCTCTGAAGGCACATCTCTTGTGCAAGAATGTACTAAATATTTCATCGGCCCTTTCCTCTGTCTGCTTCAAGGCACTGTTTCTCTTTTAAAAATGTACCAAGCTTATTTTTACATTAAAGCTATTTTTCACATGCAGTTGTTGAACGTTTGTCTTATTGAATGTAGTGCAATTGGTTCTTTATGTCATGAGTTGAGGTATGCAATTTCTTTGCATAGAAAATTGAGCACTGTGGAAATTATGAACTATCCAGGCATATTTCAGGCATGTTCTGTCTTTTCCCTTTATATACATATACTTTACCTGTGTTCCTTTTATACAGTGCCCTCCACTAATATTGGCACCCTTGATAAATATGAGCAGGGGGCTGTGAAAATAAATCTGCATTGTTTATCCTTTTGATCTTTAAGTCAAAAAATTCACAAAATTCTAACCTATCATTGAAGTAAAACAACTGAAGGTGGGGAGAAAATCTCATGATGAAATAAATGTTTTTCTCCGATGAATGTTGGCCACAATTATTGGCACCCCTAGAAATTTTTATGAGTAAAATATCTGAAGTATATTCCCATTCATATTTACATTTTTTAGCACACCAGGGTGACTAGGAGCATGAAATTGTCCAGTCATGACTTCCTGTTCCATAGGATTATAAATATGAGGAACACAAAGGACAAATTCCCTTAATCATCCATCACAAGTAGTAAAACCTAAGAATATAGTTCTGATGTACAGAACAAGATTGAGCATCACAAAATAGAAAGTGGCTGAAAGAACAGAGTTAAAGCATTGAAAATCCCCATTTCCACCATCAGGGGAATAATTAAGAGGTTCCTATCAACTAAATATGTTAAAAATCTGCCTGGAAGAGTATGTGTGTCTATACCGTCCTAATGCACGGTGAGAAGGAGAGTTTGAGTGGCCAAAGGCTCTCCAAGGATCACAGCTGGAGAATTGTAGAGATTAGTTGAGTCTTGTGGTCAGAAACCTAAAAAAAATATAGTGCCCTCCAAAAGTATTGGAACAGTGAAGACAAATTTGTTCTGTTGGCTGTGGAGTCAAGACATTTGCAAATATGATGAAAAGATGAATATGAGACAAAACTACAGAATGTCACATTTGATTATTAGCCGTTTCAACACATATATGTTTTACCAAATAAAAAGAACAGCACTTTTAGAGTTCATCTCACTCATTGATGTAATCATAAGTATTGGGACAGTTGAACATAAGGCAGATATAAAAGATTAAAAGCTATTATTTAGTTGCAGATCCCTTGCGCACAATCACAGCAGTGAGTCTGTGACCCATAGACATCACCAGACTCTTGGTCTCATCCTTTGAAATGCTTTTCCCAGCCTTTAACTTTCCATTTCTTTGCCCTGATAAACTCCTTGACTGAACTGGCAGGGTGTTTTGGGTCATTGTCCTGATGAAATATGAAGCACTTCCAAATGAATCTGGTGGCATTTTCTTGAATATTGGTAGGCAAGATGGTTTTGTACCCTTCCAAATTAATTCTGCTACTGTCATCATACATTAAGTCATCAGTAAAGTTGAGAGGCCTGTTCCAGAGGCAGCCATGCATGCCCATGCCATGACACCACCTCCACCATGCTTTACAGATGAGGCTGTATGCTTGGGATCATTTGCAGTTCCCTTTTTTTCTCCACATTTTTGCTTTCCCATCACTTAGATAAAGGTTCATCTTTGTCTCATCGGTCCATAAACACTGTTCCAAAACTCTTCTGGCTCACCTTTGTGCTTTTTTTCAAACTCTAATCTTGCCTTTCTATTTTTGGAGCTGGTCAGAGGTTTGTATTTTACTGTGTAGCATCTGTAATTCTGTGTCTCATGAGGACAGTAGGTTGTCAGAGCATCACCCCAGCTTTCTGGATGTTATTGGTGATTTTACAGACACGTCTTTTAGGGTTCATTTTCACAGCTTTTATGATTTGTCTGTTATCAACTACTGTTGTTTTCTCCGCTGATCAGGTAGTTGTTGGTTGCTGGTGTCACTGGTGGTTTCCAAACTCTTGATTTCTCCATGCCCTTTGTTTTTGCTATAGCTCTAATTGACTTCCTCTTTTCTTTTAGCATCCAAATTGCTTGCTTTTGTCTCAGAGTCAGCTCCCTCATCTTCATCATGGTTTGTGTGTGTCATCATCAAATGCAAGATTCAGAATGCAGAAGTAATGGATATAACTGATACGACACATTCCCTGCATTTAATATCTGAAGAATTAATGCAACAGGAGACAGCTGATCACTTAGAAAAGACCTGTGAGGCAACTGTTCCAATACTTATGCTCACATCAGATAGAGGGATGAAACTCTAAAAGTTCTGAACTTAGCTGGTAAAACATCTGTGTTGAATCACCCAATAATAAAATGTGACTTTCTGTAGTTTTGTCTCATATTCATCTTTTAATCATATTTGTAAATGTCTTGACTCCATAGCCAACAAAGCAATTTTGTTTTTACTGTTCCAATACTTTTGGAGGGCACTGTATATCAAACATCCCCTACATCACCACATGTTGTTCGGGAGGGTTTCAAGGAAAATTCTCCTCGCTCATCCAAAAACAAACTCCAGCATATTCAGTTGTCAGACACGACTGGAACTTCAAATGGCACTGGCTTCTATGGTCAGATGAAACTAAAAAAAGAGCTTTTTGGCAGCAAACCCACCAGATGAGTTTAGTACAAACAGGGATAAAAAAAAGTACCCCATGTCCACGGTTAAATATACTGCTGGATCTTTAATGTTGTGGGCCTGTTTTTCTGCCAGAGGTCCTGAACATCTTGTTCAGATGCATGGCATCATGGATTCTATCAAATACCAACAGATAAAAAATCTAAACCTGGCTGACTCTGTTAGAAATCTTATAATGGGCCATTTTTGGATCTTCCACCAGGACAACAATCCAAAACAAACATCAAAATAAACACAAAAATGGGTCACTGAACACAAAATTAATCTTTTAACATGGCTAGGTCCCTGTCCTCTGACCTGAACCCTACAGAAAATGAGTGGGGTGAACTGAAGAGAAGAAGTACTAACATGGAGCTGTGAATTTGAAGGATCTGGAGAGATTCTGTATGAAGAAAATGGTCTCTGATCTCTTATCAGGTGTTCTGCAAACTCTTCAAGCATTATAGGAGAAAACTCAGAGCTGTTATCTTGGGAAAAGGACGTTGCAATAATTGGGTGCCAATAATTGTGGCCAACATGAACTAGAGAAAGCATTTATTTCACAATGAGATCCCCCTCCCCCCCCCCCACTTTCAATTGTTTTACTTCAATGATAGGTTGGAATTTTGTGAATTTATTTTCACAGCTGACCAAGGGTGCCAATATTAGTGGAGGGCACTGTATATACAGTATATATACTATATACAGTATCTCACAGAAGTGAGTACACCCCTCACATTTTTGTAAATATCTTATTATATCTTTTCATGTGACAACACTGAAGAAATGACACTTTGCTACAATGTAAAGTAGTAAGTGTACAGCTAGTATAACAGTGTAAATTTGCTGTCCCCTCAAAATGACTCAACACATAGTCATTAATGTCTAAACCGCTGGCCACAAAAGTGAGTACACCCCTGAGTGAAAATGTCCAAATTGGGCCCAATTAGCCATTTTCTCTCCCCGGTGTCATGTGACTCGTTAGTGTTACAAGGTCTCAGGTGTGAATGGGGAGCAGGTGTGTTAAATTTGGTGTTATCGCTCTCACTCTCTCATACTGGTCACTGGAAGTTCAACATGGCACCTCATGGCAAAAATCTCTCTGAGGATCTGAAAAAAAGAATTGTTGCTCTACATAAAGATGGCGTAGGCTATAAGAAGATTGCCAAGACCCTGAGCTGCAGCACGGTGGCCAAGACCATACGGCGGTTTAACAGGACAGGTTCCACTCAGAACAGGCCTCGCCATGGTCGACCAGAATAGTTGAGTGCACGTGCTCAGCGTCATCCAGAGGTTGTGTTTGGGAAATAGACGTATGAGTGCTGCCAGCATTGCTGCAGAGGTTGAAGGGGTGGGGGGTCAGCCTGTCAGTGCTCAGACCATACGCCGCAAACTGCATCAAATTGGTCTGCATGGCTGTCGTCCCAGAAGGAAGCCTCTTCTAAGGATGATGCACAAGAAAGCCCGCAAACAGTTTGCTGAAGACAAGCAGACTAAGGACATGGATTACTGGAACCATGTCCTGTGGTCTGATGAGACCAAGATAAACTTATTTGGTTCAGATGGTGTGAATCGTGTGTGGCGGCAACCAGGTGAGGAGTACAAAGACAAGTTTGTCTTGCCTACAGTCAAGCATGGTGGTGGGAGTGTCGTGGTCTGGGGCTGCATGAGTGCTGCGGGCACTGGGGAGCTACAGTTCATTGAGGGAACCATGAATGCCAACATGTACTGTGACATACTGAAGCAGAGCATGATCCCCTCCCTTCGGAGACTGGGCCGAAGGGCAGTATTCCAACATGATAACGACCCCAAACACACCTCCAAGACGACCACTGCCTTGCTAAAGAAGCTGAGGGTAAAGGTGATGGACCTAAACCCTATTGAGCATCTGTGGGGCATCCTCAAATGGAAGGTAGAGGAGCGCAAGGTCTCTAACATCCACCAGCTCCGTGATGTCGTCATGGAGGAGTGGAAGAGGACTCCAGTGGCAACCTGTGAAGCTCTGGTGAACTCCATGCCCAAGAGGGTTAAGGCAGTGCTGGAAAATAATGGTGGCTACACAAAATATTGACACTTTGGGCCCAATTTGGACATTTTCACTCAGGGGTGTACTCACTTTTGTGGCCAGAAGTTTAGCCATTAATGGCTGTGTGTTGAGTTATTTTGAGGGAACAGCAAATTTACACTGTTATACAAGCTGTACACTCACTACTTTACATTGTAGCAAAGTGTCATTTCTTCGGTGTTGTCACATGAAAAGATATAATAAGATATTTACAAAAATGTGAGGGGTGTACTCACTTCTGTGAAATACTGTATATGTATAGGGGAACACAGGTAAAGTGGACTTTCTGCTCATTTTTCATTGCTGTCATTTTATTCCAAATATTCCAAATTTTGAACCCCTCACACAATAGCATTTAAAAAAATCTAAATATCTCCACTACATTTTACAGACAAATTTTAAAAGCAAATTTACATAAAACATCTTCCGGACAATTACAATGGAAATTATTAAAATCACTATTGTACTATTGTAAAATAAATCAATCACACGCTACCCATGGTAGTTAACTCTAATAATTGACATTATTAGACATCATGCTTTTATAAAATAATATTTTATTTGTTAACAAATTTCCCATTTATTTTAGAATCACTTAAATAATAAAAATTATGCAATTATGTATTAACCCATATATGCATTTAATGTAATACTGTGATAAAAGAAATATAAACTAATAAGATTTCCATCTAAAAGTTATTGGATAAAATAATATTTTATCTAATGTATTTATTCATGTATCACTTACAGTACATATAGTATAAAATATATAATGCATAGAATGTTTTGGATGCTTTATATTGAACTTTTATGTTTGTGTAAATAAAAGTAAAGCACTGCACTTCAAAGTCCCAGTCGACCAATCTGAGCGAAAGTTCTCTAAGCTCCTCCCCTTCGCTTCCCGCGTTCTTGGTGTGAACTTCAAAACAGGTCTGTAAGTTCAAAACAAGCCTGTTAGAAATATTGTGATCGCTCTCTTGCTTTGTTATTATAGATCAAGAAAGATAATTCTGCCATACAGTCAAACCCTGTGACATGAACCAGGACTAGAGAGGCGCTTTTTATTTTTATTTTGCTGTGTTTAATGACAGCTATGCTTTAGTTTCATAATGTAAGCAGTTCAGACATCCTAGATTTGACGTCTGACAGTCTAAGTCATTTTGATTTAATTTCGCAGCTCATCCCTTATGAGAGAGCCGGCGTGCCTTGAACATTTACTTTGCAGGTAAAGTAAATTAGAAATGTTTGTCGCTGCCATTTATTTTATTGATTCGCATAATGCTTATCTGAATCCGTAGCTTATTTATAAATTGCAGCGTTTTCCGGTCTATGACATAGAATATGTCAAATGAACTGTATTTAAATTGTATTGCAATTTACTGTATTGCAATCGCAATGAAATTAATGCGAGTTAACCTCTGTATATTGTCATTTTAGTTACTTTTCATCAAAGTATCCTCTATGTGCAACAGTGACAGCAAATTAGACAGTGCTGCCAAGTTCGCAGTTTCCCGCGGAATCAGGCTACTGTAACACACAGAGGCGGACAAAGTACACAACTTCCTTACTTGAGTGAAAGTACAGATACCACTGGTCAAATACTACTCCACTACAAATGAAAGTTGTAAAGACAAATTTTTACTTAAGTAAAAGTACGGAAGTACATGTTTTTAAAAGTACTTAAGTATCAAAAGTAAAAAGTAAATGCATTGTTTTATTGTCACATTGTTGTATACTTACAATACCTTATGCCACTAATGCAACCTACTGAATACACTGATTAGCTTGTATTATCTTTGGAATTAAGAGCTTTTATGTTACCAAACCTATAGAAATGGAACAACTGAATGAAGATAATCATCTTTATTTTTTTATTTAACACCAGGAGTGTTAACTACATTGAACTCATTTTAATATTTTTAAAAGTTACAAAGTTCTTTTTCAAAGCGATATTGAAGTCTATGATATGGTTCATTTTAGGCAAACAAAGCAAACATTGAAAAGAAAACAAACCTTTAGTCTCTTCAGAAAACTGGATCATACTCTCTCAGTATGGCCATGGGTGTGCAGGTTGCGCCAAAGAACCGTCTTTTTGAATTTTGCCATCAACTGATCAGTGTTCATAAAATACTCAGAAATCAGTGAACTTCACAACATGTGGCTAGGGTTGGGTATTGTTTGAATTTTATCCATTCCGATTCTGATTCTGCTTATTGATTTCAATTCTTATTGATTCCCAGTTTAGATTCCAAAGTTTTCATTTAACCTACTTTTTGATCATTTGTTTGCACAGACAAAAAAAAAAAAAAAAAAAAAGCATTTATGTGCAGTGTTTTGACAATAAAATAATGTTCAGATTCATATACTTCCCTGACCAGTTTTTAGCAGCAATTTACCAGTAGGCCTAAGTTTATATATATATATATTATATATATATTAGTAAAGTGAGGGCAGCGATTTTTGACAGATATATTAGCCTACCATTTGTATTGCCATAGTTTAACTACAAAAATCAAACTATAGTTAATATAATGAAACTATGGTAAATTTGTGGTTACTGAAGTTTTACTACAAATAGCATATGGTTACTATAGTGAGATGATAGTAAATTTGTGGATACTGTGCAAAAATTGCAAATACCATAGTTATGGTTACTATAGTAAAAACATGGTTAATTTTCCAAAGGCCTTTAAAGAGTTAACACATGCCCTTTTAGAGCGCTTTTAGCTGTGCAGTAGCGCGGACGTTTACATTAGTTTAGCAGGGAAGATCCCGAGGATCCCCAGATTTGCGCAAAAAAAAAATCAGCCAAATGTCCACTCAAAGCTAGGCGGAAAACTTCAGGCTTAGAAATACTGTAACACTTGGCAACACAGGAAGGTCCTGGCAGATCGCAGGCCGGATTTTCGCAGAAAAAAGGGTTCAGTGAATCTGAAAATGCACACACTGTAAAAACTGCTAAATATAACGACTTTCTACTTGGGGAGCTTGATATAAATGTAGTTGAGTAAAAAGTACGATATTTGTCTTTCAAATGTAGTGAAGTTAAAGTCGCAAGTTTCCAGAAAAAATAATACTCAAGTAAAGTACAGATACTCAAAAAGTGTACTTAAGTACAATACTCAAGTAAATTTACTTCGTTACTGTCCACCTCTGGTAACACACCACAGTTGTTTTACATGTCCGCGGGTTGAAGCGACCCCAATAACGTGATATTCAGCCGAATATTTATGTCATATTTTACCAGGGGAGCTCCGCCAAAAAATTTTGTATTTTACCCCCCGGAACGCGATTTTTAAAGGAAGTTTTGAGTAACAATTGGGTGGGGTTTTCTTTGAAAACCTGGCAACCCTGTAAGCAGGCGCATCCCAGCAGTCAGTTTACTAGATATTCATGTAATGATTCATCTCACGCGTTCTGCAGCACTTCCCATACAGGTGTTTTTGGCTTGTTAGGGCACTTTTCATTGACTTTCAGCATCTCAAACTTGCATTCACCTTCCCATAATACTCTTTTCTAATCATTTACCATCCAGTTTTTAAGTTATTTTCCCCATTCTACCCTTTTCTTCACATTTGCCAGCATCAGATGTGGTTTTATCTTTGAAACTCTTCTTAAAAGGCCAGCGCCTCAGAGTCTTCTCTTCAGTGTTGCAGATGAAACTGGTGTTTGGTGTGTGCTGTTCATTGAAGCTGCCAGCTGAGCATCAGTGAGGAGTCTGTTTCTCAAGCTAGAGACTCTGAAGTTCTTGCCTTTTGCAGTGTTGTGCATCTAGGCTGTCCACTTCACTCTCTGTCCTGGTTAAATACAGTTTGCTTTCTTCTTTCAAGGCGATGGTACGTGCAATAGCCTTTATCTCTCAAATGAACAATAGATTGATGAGCTTCTAGGGAAAACTGTTTCTTCACAGCCCTTTTGAAGCCAAAATTCGACTTCACAAATGTGAGTGTGCTCAGTACTCAAAACAAAGATTTTGTGTTGAAGATTCAACACTTCATTAAGTAGCACAACCTTTTTAACTGCACTGAGATAATAAGAAAGGATACTTTAGTAATAAATTAGCACATTACAGTGCTTTAAAAAAAAAAAAAAAGAATGCTCATGCGTTGTTGCACTATTGGCTGCTCAAAATGGGGCATTTCTTCACAAATACAGATTGAATTACAAAGACATTATTTCAAATGGTTATATTTTGCACAATTATTATGGTTTCACTTTAATTTTAATCATTTAAAAGGTACCTTGGTTAGCAGTAATCACTTTCAAAGACCATATGTACATTCAAAGGAAAGCCTTTGGCTTGAGTTACAGAAGGCATGGGATAACATTAGTGTTGAAGTTCTCAGGAAATATATTGACACTATGCCTGAGAGATGTGCTGCTGTAACTGCTGCAAAAGGTGGACATACCAAATATCAAAGTTAAAAGTGGATAAAAACAGTACGACTCACTTCATCTGTTATTTGTTGTGCTCAGAGCAACCATCTGCAGGTTTCATACACATTATGAAATGAAATCATGTTTTGGAGGCAAAAAAAGGTCAATATTATCAGATCTGTCAGCTGTTCTAACAATTTTGGCCACCACTGTAATTTTATTATTATTATTTATATATTATTTATTATATATTGTGTATGTATTAAAAATAAACTATATATTATAAATTTAATCTTTCATTTTCAAAAACCATATAGGTTCTTAATGACATCATATATTATCATTTGTTTATTATTATTTATTTTTAATGTATCTATATATTTAAATGAGAATAAACATTTATATAATTTATTAAAAATATATGTGTGTGTGTGTGTATATATATATAAGCAATTATATTTGTTTATTTTAATATATATTAAAATAAGCAAGCAAACAAATAAATATTCTTGTGCATTTTATGTATACATTTCTATAAATATTCATTTTTGTCATTATTTTTTTCTCCCTCACTATATCACGTAGCCCTAAAATGCGTATAATCAATTATGTATGTGGTCTGTCCTGTAGATCTTGTTCAGGACTGCATGCTGGTGCAAACTGGAGTCCCACCTGAACCCCTCAGATTCCTCAAGTAAGACAAGTCTATTGCATCATGACATCAAATACCAATTATAACCAGAGCTGGCGCCACAGCACATAAATTTGGCGCGTTTATATTTCTAGGGCGGGCCTGCAGCTGCCGAAATCATGCTGAAAGCGTGTGTAATTGCTTTCGACGGCGCTCGGTTTTCACTTTCACTTTTGAATTTCGCTCGTGCTCAGGGGAGCGGGAGGAGGCACAGTAACTCATAAATGCCCCCTTTGGCGCCTACCCTGATTATAACTTTAATACATGTATATTATTACGTCCCTTGTAATGTAATGCACTGAACATTATGGACTTCTTCAACTGATGTTCTCTCTTTTTTTTTTTCAACACAAATCCTCAACTGAACTTTGAGACTGATAATGACTATAATTATGCAATGTAATTTTCCATAGTAGCTTTAGCAGTTTTCTCCTAGCTCGGGGTGCTGTTGCCGATGGCAGAGAGATGTCCTGTCTGACAGGCAGGTCTGTGCCCCAGGGGTCAGGGCATTTAACGCTGCACAGGAGATTGAGTTGGTGGAGAGGTCATGCTGGTTCACTCATGCTGGTGCTGCTGTAGCATCAAAGACAACAGCTAGGCAGGAGAAGCGGATAAAACCACCGAATAAATGTGCTCATTACACCTTTGCACACCAGACTCTGCTTTAGCTCTGTCATCATTACAAGGTTAATGTCAGCAGGGGACATTTAGCCACTATTTAAAATGATGTCAGAGCTCACTGTTCTTTTAAAGATGTGTTTTTTTTACTTTTTTTTAAGCAATGACAAATAAGGATGTCTGAGATGATGGAAGGGAGAAATCTTAAAGAAACTCAAAATTAAACATCCAATTTGCTTTTTAGTGTTTCCATACATTTTGAAAACCATTTAATTTCAGAAAAATATATCTTTATCTTGAACTCTTAGTGTACATAAAACATAATGTTAATAATGCACTGTAGAATCAAAATGACCACTTTTGCCACCTATATGCACTGTAACACCGCCTAAACGTTTGACACAAAATTCATTTAATTTTTTATGCATACTTTCTTTTTCTTTCTTAGTTTATTTTTGAAGAGGTGTTTTTGAGTTATTGTGTCCTTTATTTAATACTTGAATGTGTGCAACTTTTATGTCTTGCTTTCTGAGATTACTTCTTTTTATTTGATGGTCAAATGTTATTCTCTTTGTTTAGCCATGGTCACCGATACCATAAAGTCGGATGAGAGCTTTATCCCTAAGAATAAGAAGAACATCAAAATATGGTTTAGCCCAAAGAGTCGTAAAGTACGCTGTTGCATTCAGAAACCTGTTGACTCAAACAAATCAAACGAAGTCAAGGGAAACAAAGCCGATACGTCACCTTCTTCCAAGGACCTGTCCGTCTTCAACTTCACTTCTTCCTCCCAGGAGTCTGGGTCATCCTCCCCTCCTCGGGGGAAAGCAAATAAGAAAATAAAGAAAAAAAGGATCAGCCAAACCTACAAACACACTGGCGGTGCTCAAAGGCCCAAAACATGGACTCGGACTATGCAAGAATGTAAGAGGCTGAAGCTGGACGCTATCAATCAGCAGTGGGCCTTTGGAAAAGAAGGTGCTATAGACAAGAAGGATAAAGAGGATGAGAAAGTGAGCTCTGGAGATGACAACAATGGGTCCAGTAAGAGAGTTACTTTCCATTTCCCTCGCAGCCAGCCTGAGGTAACTCATAAGACTGTCCATCAAGAACAGAATCAAATTCCAAGTCCCCAAAAAAGCATCCCAAGCAATTTGGAATTTGAAGGCTCTGAGAAGCAAAGCTCTGCAGCTTTGAGTTCACCATATTACGATCAACAGGTTGAGCCTGTCACTGATATCCCACAGGAATCCAATGAAAACACTTCAGGGCCTCCTCAGCCTTCCCTTGCCAGAGTGCGTAAGAGAACCAGAGAGGATCAGGACAGTGATGATCCACAGAGAATGCCAAAACAACTCCGAACAACTTCAAGATGGAAGAAGAGATCATCTAGAGAAGAAGCTGCTTCAACCGAAGACCGCTCTCGGAGTCTGAGAACATCCAGACAGTCCAATGAGAAGCAGAATGTGAACCTAATCACACCAGCTACCCCTGACCTTGGGAGGAAGTCTTCAAGTGTGAGACACAAGCAGACAAATCCTGCTTGCATGAAGAGGAACCACAACGGAGAAACGCCACTGCATTTAGCTGCCATAAAGGTTTGTGTTATCTGCATGTTGGCAAAATAACATAAATTTGTTTCAAGACAGCCTTTGATGTCAAGACATGGAAAATGTTTCGTTCTCCCTTTTACCTGGTAGTCTGTATTGACTGATATTTGATAATTGCATATCTTGTGCATGCTTTGTTTATGCTGTTTTCCTTGTTTTTACATTTAGATTTGTGTTTTTCTGTCATCTAATGCTCACTTAAAATTAAAATTAAAATTTAATAAATATAATATTAGCAAATTTCAAAACAAATATACATTTTTCATACTGAAAATTGTAATAATGTGATGTTTTTTTTTTTTGTTGTTTTTTTTTACAAATTTTGTAGACACTAAAAGCATGTATTTTAGTTCCCCTTACAATACAAAAATCCTTCAAATTTAATGTTATACAAAACAAGAATAAAAAAAATAAGTATTAAATACAAAATCTAACTTGAATTAATGGAGTGTGGGAAATGCGCTAAATTAATAAACTTGGCATGCTTAACACGCACAAACTGTGTAAAAGTTGAATGGGCCGGGATATAAAACCTGAAACCCAAAAGGTAAAACAAGTCCAAAAAATAAAAAATGTGACTTATATTCTGGAAAATCCGTAAGCCTTTGTATTGTATTCTAACTATACACATTATATAGCTGCCTTATATTATTTGAATTGAAATATTTTCCAATTTGATTGTCACTAACTAGCATTTTAAATGGATTTTTATTTATTTATTTATTTATTTATTTTTTAACTACTGTACTGGGTTGCTTGTATCTGAGGCTGTTCTTCGTTAGTATTCCAGCAGCGAATCACTTTGACCACTTAATGATTGATGCTAGGTCAGTGTTTGAGTCTGGTTGATCAATATCTGCTACCACAGACCTTTTGACCCTGGTCTTCTGTACAGGGTGATGTGGAGGTGGTCCGTAAGCTCCTTGCTCAGGGAGCCGACCCCAACCTGAAGGACAATGCAGGATGGACACCACTGGTGAGGGAAGAGAATTCACACACAATCCAACATAAATCTTTTACACGTAACAGCCTTGTCTCTTGTTCGAGGTTGTCTGGGTTGAAAGTGGTTGGAAAGCTTTTCCTTGTATGTACAGTAATGTATGTTATCCTAGCAGAATACTGTATGTTCACTGAATACTCAACTCCCTTAATGGTTATTATAGATTTTATCATTACCCTTCTGTGTTTGTGGTTGTTTTTCAAATGTTTTGTCCTGTATATTTTTATTTGTTGAAATCCTCTGTCTTGCGTTCCATTTAGCTGATGAAGTGTAAGATCAATGTAGCTTTTTGCACTCGGAAATGGTAAAATGAAATATGAACACTAGTAGTGCAAATTTTGCATCTTTTGCCACATGAATAAGCTTGTACATTTACTTTCAGTGCAGTATTTTATAAGTAACAAAATTCCAAAGAAAGGTATAAAATAAATCAGCATAAAATAAATTCAGTACAAGACTGTTGTTGTCACAACTTGTATCTCAGAACCATAAGGTTTTGAGTCAAAATTTACTCCAAGTTTATTA
Organism: Onychostoma macrolepis; assembly: GCF_012432095.1. Lineage (NCBI taxonomy): Eukaryota > Metazoa > Chordata > Actinopteri > Cypriniformes > Cyprinidae > Onychostoma > Onychostoma macrolepis. The sequence goes on from NC_081163.1 coordinate 9,304,257, forward strand.
TTTTAATTTTATTTTGTTTGCATTTTATAATATATTTTATTATGTTTTATTTTTATTACATTAAGTATATTTTTGCAGTTCTGTCCTCTAAACTATCATTACAATTAAAATGATAATTTTTTTGCAAGCTGTTGGGGTGAACACCACAATATTAGCCGAACGCTTGAACTGTGCACTTAGGATAAGGTTTTTGTCAGGTTTGGGCAAGTTGTCACACGTTAAAGGATATGAATTTGATCATTTTAATAATTTTCAGTATTTGTTGGCCAAACAATGTTTTGGTATTTTTATGTAGCATTTTTATTTTTGTTTTTCCAAATTATTTTGCTGTTTAAATTTAAGTTTCAGTAAATTTTTTAATAGCAGGTTTCACTGTGACAACTTACCCCATATAATGTTATAGGGAATACTTACCCCATATAGACAAAAGGTCAGTGTGTTTTCAGTGAACTGTGTCTTTCCTTCCTGAACAGTACCAGTACTGTACTTATTATTATTTAATTTTTTTTTTAGCCAAGACTCTATGGTTTGTGCCTCTGCAAAAATGTACTTTTAATAAGAAAACTTACACTGAGAAATATTCACTGACCCCTTCAAGTGTGACCCTAGATCAGGTTCCTTACACTTGAAATTGTACATTATAAATGTACTTTGCTGTTTAAATAATGCATCATTATTTATTTTACATTACAGTAGGCTATTGAGAATTAGGAATGGGGATTCTTAACAGCTGAATCATAAATCTTCTATGAAAAACCTCTCACAACTGAATAATAATGAACCCCAACATGTTCTAAGTTTCTTAAAGAAAAATCTCTGTGAATATATAACTGCATTTCCCCTCAGTCATAAATTCCACAGGTCTAGCTTAAAGGCTTTTGTTGAGCTGTTGATGCTGGGGAATTATTAGGTCCAAACTATTATAATAATGCTATTGCTCTTATAATCCTTCATGATATGACAGAACATTGTTATATCTGCTACTAAGGCAATTATGTATTGTATTTGTGTTTTTGTTTTTGGAGCATGAGGCTTGTAATCTGGGTCACCTGGGAGTGGTGGAGGAACTGCTCCAGCAGGGGGCGCTGTTGAACACTCCAGGCTATCAGAACGACTCTCCACTGCACGACGCCGTGAAGAACGGTCAAATAGCGGTGGTCAAGCTTTTGGTTGAACGAGGCGCGTCCCAAAGTGTCCTGTGAGTACTTGACCTTACATTCTCTCACCAATCACCTGAAGGTTTGGTTGAAAATCAGATTGATATTTCTTTAAACAACACTGTGTTAAAATAAACCCAATTAGGCTGGATGGTACAGTGTAACTGCAACACAACCTGTCAGAAATTATAGGTTTCGATTTTTTTTTTTTTTTAATTTTTTTTTGTTTTTGAAAAAAGTCTATTATGCTCACGAAGGCTGCATTTATTTGATCAAAAATTCAGTAAAAACAGTAATACTGAGAAACATTATTGCAATTTAAAATAATAGTTTTTTTATCCGTTTCTTATTATTATAAACGTTCTTCTTATTTTTATTATTATTATTATCACTTGTAATAATGATGATAATAATAACAAATGTAAATGTAAATGATGTCAAACGATTAATCGCATCCAAAATAAAAGTTTTTGTTTACATAATATATGTGTGTATACTGTTTATTTATTATGTATATATAAATACATACACTTGCATGTGTATATGTTTAAGAAAAATGTTTATATATTTATAGATAATATAAGATATAAGAATCTATATATAGGACGTTTTTATTTCCAGCAAATTAATAACTTTACAAATTAAAGTACTTCATTTCATTTGATATTTATTTAATTATAAATTTGAATTTGAAATTTTATATGCACAAACCAAAAAATAGGATTTATCATGAATGAATACATCTAGCATGAAGCATCTAACAATAAAACAAAGTCAATATATCTGCTTGTGAGACTGTAATGTCGCAAAATCTCTACAGGTTAACACATTTCTACTGTTGAATGGTATACCATCATATATACTTCTCAGCCCAGTTATGTGATAGTGTTTTATTCATTCATTTTAAATGTGCATATTTTGTAACTTGCGACTGTGTCATGGTGTGTACCTGGTGTTGAGATGTTCGGGAACTTCTGCTTCGCTTCCTCCCACGTGCCCTTTATCTTAATGAACTCTATTTCCCCAAGATTGGCAGTGAACCCAGATGCATGAATGCTCATCCCGAGAGTTCTCTGCATGCGTCTCTGCGTCTCTTTTTGTCTGTCTGCCCTTTGTACATTGATTGACTAGTGCTGTGCTGTACATTGGAAGCGCATAAAGCATCAGCAGATTTATGCTTCGTTAGTCAATGGTGAAGTGAAGCATCAGCTCTGTCATAGAAGCACTGCACAGAAGCAATCCACTCCTGTCAGACATAATCAATCACTTTCACTCCTTGCGGTCTGGAATCGGAGCAGTGGGGCTACGGGGGGAACTGCTGTGGGCAGAGCCTTCGCTGTAATGTGTTGTATGAATTGACTGGCACATCCCTGCTGTACCAGCAGTAATCTTTAATGCTTTTCAGATCTGAGAAGCTGCTTCTTGAGGGACTGTGAGGGTAGCAACTACAAGCGAGACAGGGCCGGTAGCTCTAGTGAGCTACATAAGCAGCATCCTAACTGTCACAGAACCTCATAAGTGACTGATTTGGAACGCTCTATATGAACAGATACTCGCTGCACATAAACAGCACTTCACACAAAACGTGACTCGACTCATTGATTTCAGTAGAGTTTGATGGTATGTAGCATGTTGGTAAGTTTAACACATAAAAGTACATGGCAATCAAATATTAGGTCAACTAGAAAGCATAAAATATAATGTTTTTTTTAAAGTTTATTCACTAGCGTGGAAAAGTTTGGGGTTGGTTAGATAATTAATATTTTTAAGTCTCTTATGCTTATCAAAAATACAGTAAATGTTATTATAAATTAATGTTATAATTTATTCCTTTCTTGATACTAAATTGTTCCAAATGTAAAAAAATAAATATGTTTAATATTTTTGAAAGACATGGCTTATGCTTACCAAGGTTACATTTATTTGATCAAAAATACAGTAAAAAAAAATGATACTGTGACATAATATTACAATTTTATATATTACATTCTATTAAATGGTTCTAAAGTTAAATTTTCTAAAAAGTTAAGTTTTGCAGATTTTTAAAAAACATTTTTAAGAAGTCTCTTATGCTCTTCAATTAAATGTTTATTTACTGGCATTCAAAAGTCAGCTATGCTTTTTTCTCTCATATTGTCTCATATGCTACAATAATACTGTACAATAATAATATTATACAATAAAAAAATTACAATTTAAAAAACTGTTTTCTATTTTAATATATTCTGAAAAATCATTTATTCTTGTGTTGGCAATGCTGAATTTTCTGCAGCCGTTACTCCAGTTTTCATCGTCACATGATCCTGATTTTTTCCAAAACATTTCTTCTTATTATTATTAATGTTAAGCATTTGTGCCTTATATATCGACTAGACCAGTATTTGGCTGATTGTCAGTATCTGCAACAGCCATTGAAAAACCCATATTGGCAACCACTAATCTTGCATTTTTTCAGCTTGTTTCTTTCCATTCTGACATTGCCTTCTTTGAAGAAAATTTCAAAGGAGGCAGCATAATTAAGATGCAATGACACCTAGTAAGGCAGCTCACTAGGCTTCAGAACAGAACAGCTGTACTAGTAGGCAAATTTAGATGGATTCGGCCTGCATAAGCTCGATTTGTTTTGTTGATGTGATCCGAGCAAAGGAGCGCGCTGCTTTCTTCCAATCGATGAGATCTGGTTAGCTCTAGTGCTTAGCGCCACCATTCTTGATTGCTTCGGTTATGTCGACAGGAACAGCTGGAGCACCTCCGAGGACTAATTTTCACATCTCCATCGATCTGTGATTCATTGGTCCCTTTTACCGCTGGCATCTGTGTCTGATTTGTCAACTGCGAGATGGATGCAGTTGCTGAGAGGTTTTAGCTTACTAATATCGCTCTTTAACCGCATGGAGTGTCTTATTTTGCTGGAGGTATTGAATGCACACCTCCCCTTTATCAGTATGGGAAACACAAACGCGCATGTATGTGGTGTCTGCGTATGAGACACTTTGGCATTATTGGATTTTCACTTTTTGAGATTAGAAGCTGTGCGCCGCACCAAAACAAAATAATTTACATCCTATGGGAGTGCGAAGAGACTGTGGGCTTGTTTGGGGGTGGGGGGTGGCTCATGAATCCAAATGAAATTTTATGGACCAGTGGACCTCTTAATTGCCCCCCAGGTGTTATCTGTGCTGAAGCTTAATCTCAACATACATCCCTCTCCACTTTATTTCATTTCCACCTCTCTTCTCCCTACCAGCCAAAAGGGACAAATGATCCGACGAGGGGCCGTCCTAGGCCTTAACCTCTTGCTTATCTGATAGTTTTGCATACTAAGTGAGTTACACTGCGTAAACGAGGTCATAATCTACAAATGCTTGAATATTATTAGGTCCTTTTTCCCAAATGTATGGAAGCTTGTTTCCGCCACTGAATAAAAAAAAATAATAAAAGGTAATTACGACTTCTCACAATTCTGACTTTTTTTTTTTTCCAAGTTTACATCGTCCAATTCTGACTTTTTCTTCAAATTGTTTGATGTAAACTCACAATTCTGAGTTAAAAAGTCTTTTCCCCCCAGAACTGTGAGTTTGTCTCGCAGTTTTAACTTAACAAAACTTTGTAAAATGCAATTGTGAGTTATAAAGTCAGAGTTGTGAGAGATAAACTGATGAATTGTAAGGAAATATCAGAATTGTGAGCTGACTTTTTTTCCTCAGAATTGGACTGCAAGAATTGTAACTCACAATTGTGAGTTTATATCAGTTTTGAAAAAGAAATCAGAATTGCGGGATATAAACTTGCAATTGCTAGAATTGCAAGTTCATGTCTTTTCAAATCTGACTATTTCAGATTGCAAGTTTATATCACCCAATTTGGACTTGCAATTGACCCTTAGCCAGGAGGAAAGGCATCCTTGTTAAAAAAAAGTGTTAATTTTCTTTCATTTTTTTAAAATTAGCATTTACATTTTTTAATTTAAAAATACTGAGATACATTTATGGTTGCAAAAAGTAGGACACAGATATACTATACTATACAGAAACGAGGAGAAAAATCCTGTGCTACTGCAGAAGCTTGCAAAATCCTAATGATTTCCACTGAAATATGAATGCATTTATATTAAACAAATATAAGGAATTTTGTCAGCTACAGCAGTGTGCAGGGAAATATTCTCATATTAAATGTTTAGGAGATGCATAACAAAATACTCATTAAGGCAAAAATAAAGATTTTGTTTGCTTACTTCACAAATAACAGTTTGCTATTATAAACATATATAAACAATACAAGAAATAATATAAAGTTCCCTAATATAAACATTCCATCAAATGAAGCAGTAATATCTCTGGCTTTTTTAACCAATTACACAATATTACATTCAGATTTATATCTTTTGTTTCCCTCTGCCACAAAACTCCCATCCTCTATGATTATTTGAGACAAGACTTGTGAGCATCCCTTTGAACCATAAAATGACAAAAGGGACATCTTTCATTCTTTTAAACTTCATAGCCATGCAAAAATAAAGGCCACAAAACAAATCCACAAAATGCGCCGTTCTGTGAGGTTTATTTATTCCCAGTTGGTTGGAACTTTTCTTTGAGTGAGGCATTAGCAGGCTTAACAGAACACATCTAGAGGATACACAGTTTGCCAAATATGTCCTTGGAAATGTTTTTGTTTTCAATAAAGAGCACTTTGCATAAACTATACATATAACTGTGTGTTTTCAGGAATATGTTTGGCCTGCAGCCAGTAGATTATGCACTGTCTCCAGAAATGCAGGAGGTCCTAAGAATAGCCCCAGAGGCACCTCATCTTGTAACAACCACCCCAAGCCCCCCCGCCAGCCTGAGTAAGGTACATGACCCGAACCCGCTTCACAGACAAACAAACACTCAAAACAAACAGATAAAAACAGATAAAAATTGCTGGTATTTTGTACATCATCTTGTAAGTCACTTTGAGACATGAACTGTCAAGAACATAAATGCAAATGAAGTGTGCGGTACAGTTTATTTGTATTCTTGCAGGCTGCAGGCTGTGTGCGAGAGACGGGTCCAGTGGTTGTGACTGGCAGTCAGCTGACGCAGACCCAGCAGAAGCAGCTCACCAAAGCAGCTCAACTCCTCGGAGGGAAACAAGTGCAGTCCTTTTCTAGAGCAGGTACATCTCCTTTGAGTTCTTGTGTAAAGGAGTGGGTGGTGTATCATAGCATGAGGTATAAACTAATGTTCAAAACTTTGGGGGTCAGTAAGATTTTTTTTTTAATTCTTAAAGATTTTTATTCTCATAATGGCTGCAGTTATTGTGAAATATTATTACAATTTAAATACATTTTTCCCTTTTTAAATTTATTTTAAGATGTCATTTAATACTGTGATGGTAAAGCTGAATTTTCAGAATTACTTCAGTCTTCAGTGTCACATGATCCTTCAGAAATCATTCTAATAACGTGATTTACTGCTCAAGAAACATTTCTTTTTGTCAATGTTGAAAAAAAACTATTTTTGAGGAAAGCTTTTTTCCCAGTTCTTTTTAAAGAACACAATTTATTTTAAATTCATCATGCATCCTTACTGAATAAGAGTATGAATTTATTTTGAAAAAAATCTTACTGACCTCAAACTTGTAAGGTATTATTATTCATAACAAATGAAGTCAGTGCAAAAACAGCTTCATATATTTTTCCTACAAAAGTTGCAAACAAAATACTTAAACCGGTAAAAATAATATTATAAAACGGATAGTGTTCACTCTGTTTGGAAGAACCACATTCAAAGGAGTTGTAAAATAGCCATCGTGCCATGCTTTTAATACGATGTGATAAGTCGGAAATACAGTATATTATTCTAACTTTTGACATCTAATATTGGTTTTAAAACAATGGACCAATCAAATGAATCTGGTGGCAGGATAAGCTTATTTATGCACATTTATGTGAGCATATGAGTATTTATATTAGCAAAGGTATAGGAAAGTTGATGTGATTTTCTTTTTTTTTTTCATACATACTCATATAATTCATATTATTATGAAATATGTGCCATATAATGGCTATAAATTATGTCAAATGCACATCATATCTAAAAGTTTTTTTTTCTTTGAGTCTGCTGAGGATAAGATTATTTCAACACCACGTGGACGGTTCAAAACAGCTCAAGAAAACAATGAGACATTTTCAGAGCAGTGAAATGAAGTGTCTCTTCTTTCTTTGCCTTTATTCCATCACATAGAAGAGCATTACAAGGCATCCAGCTGAAGCATAAGAGGGATATTATGAAATCATACATTATGAAACCAGCACTTTCGGTGACAAACGTAGCTCTCGCAGAGTCTTTCGACTCCTCCAGAAATCACACCAACAGACAAACAATGAGCAGCATCTCATCTTCTAAGCAATCAAAGTTGAAACAGAGTAGAATTAAAGTAATTGAAGCAGTTTCTCATACGCTGCACATAGCTGAACAAGGGTAAAATACAATTTTCTCGAAGAATGTAGGTTGTGTTTGTCACACAACAAAGTGAAGAGCTTTTGGATTTTTTCGTCGTCTAGGTTTAAAATAATCTCAAGGGATTGGTGAAGTGTGGCATACTACTTCTGTATTAGGAGCCTCTATATATTGTGTCTTTGTTTTTCTGACATTCATTGTTAGCATTGTTGTTATAGTTAAGCACAGCTAATAAAAATTTGTTGTCAGTAAATGAAATAAAGTGGAAATAAAATATCAGCATAATATAAAATATAAAAAAAATGATAAAAGCACATAAATTACTAAACTGAAAATATAACAATTTCTCAATAGAAACGAATCCATTACTATATGACTGGTTATTTATTTGTTTATTTATTGTAATTAACTGCTTCCCTCTTTGATTAAATGTCTGTCCAGTCACCCATGTGGTTGTACCAGATGTTCCCATCATGCCCTCTTCCCTGACCACACTGCAGGGCGTCCTCAACGGCTGCTGGATCCTCACTTTCAGCTGTAAGCAATGAGTCAAAGCTTTTAATTGTTGCATGCGTTTATGCTTAGATAAGTTTACATGAATATTAGCACAATTTGAATGCTGAGGTTTCTAGATGACAAAAATATAGTCCACAAAGAAACAGTTAGTTGCATCCAGATTTTGCAGACATGTGTACAGGTGAGCAGTATTTACTCTGCGTTGTTCTTGAGCAATAGCTATTTCTGTTGAGCAAACTGTAAACCTATGAAAAATATTAATAACAATATTATTTGACTCTGTGGGTTTCATATATTTGAAAACGGTAATTATTTTTTCTCTTCAATTTGACGCAGATATGAAATTGACATGTAGTCCTTGTTCTGTGAGCTATTTAGTGCTGCGTATTTCCATATGTATGATTTTTCACAGCTTCAGTTCCATAGTGAAAATCAGTAGGCTCTGACTGTGCTGCCCATTCATTTAGCTCCAATTCAAGAAATTGCTAGCTCTTTTAGTCTGCCTTCTGTGCCAAGTTCATTTCTGTCAGCGCAGGAGCAACATAAGAAGTGCACAAATGAAGCCTGAAGGAATCATTGCTGTTCTGGTGTTTGTTCTCCAAGCTATCTATCTTGATATTGGTTATTGTTAACATATTTGTTATCCATCTTTAATATCCAGCCCATGGCAGACAACACCTTTTGAGAGCAGTTTTACTACATCATTTATCAGTTCTCAAAAAAAAGGTCTTGGAAAAAGTCTTGCAGTAGAAATGTTACATGCTGGATATTGCATGTAACATTTGCTAATGTTAAATTGCATGTAACATAAGATGTTGGATGCATCTTGATTTAAATCAATAGTGTGTTTCAGGTGCTCAGATTCACTACATTGTCACATTTGCGTAATTCAAAGCATTTTTAACCGCCTGTAGTTATTGTGCACATCTAATAACACTAATATTACACTGTACAACTCCAAAAAATAAGGCAACCTATCACAATCAACTTTTTAAGTTAACTCAACTAGCAACCGACAACTTAAAAACTTTAGTTCATCTAATGAATAAAAGTCAGTCTACTGAGTGTTAAAAGATCTGTTAAGAGCAACCAAAGATGTTTTAGCATTTAGCAATGCTAATTTTTTTTAACAATCCACTTTCTTTTAGATTTATGTTTATTTTCAAAGCCTTCTACATAATATGGGTAGTATTTGCCTCTTAAAACTAAAGGCAAACACTTATGCTAATAGACAAATATATTAAACAAGTTACAATGAGATGCACATATACAGTACCTCAGCACATGATTCTCAACCGTGGTGAGGATCAACAAATTTCAAATCAGTAAAAATGTGAACTCTGATCCACATGACAGCTAACTGACAGTGACAGCAGCAGCATAAATTAAGCCAGTAAAATTTAAAACATTGATAATATTTTAATAATAGTGAACATAAAATGTTTTCAAGCTGCAATGCATGCTGGGAACTTGTGCAATATTGTTCAATGTAAAATCGTTTGTTCAGATGACTCAATTTGAAAAGTTGGGAGAACATTTGGATATGTTGTGAACAAATGCTTGAGTATCTAAGTAAGGTAAACAAAAAAAACTTTTGCTAGCGACATGTTTAGAGTATTTTTATTCAGTTCACACAAAAAATTAAACTGACTTCTCATACTAAAAATTCTTTGTTCAGGCTACTTTTTTACATTGGTTAGTAGAACTTTTCGAAAGTTGGATTTTTTACAGTGTATTATTATTATTATTAGTGGTAATATTTATTATTATTATTGCATATTCAGTGTTTTTATTATTATTATTGAATATCCGGTGTTTTTATTTAATAATAATAATAACAATAATAGTAATAATACTAATAAGAAATACATTTAAGAAATAAGCTTATTTGTTCTGTTGTAGTACAGTATTTTCATTTAATAAATACTTTTAATAATAATATTTTTAACTTGACTGTATATCACAATGAGTGTAACAAAAAATGACCTCATTCACAAAAAACACTTTAAATCTGCCTTAAATTATTATAGAACAATATGCATAGTTATTATAAACTTATATAACTATGCATATTGCTGTTCAAATCCTATTTGTGTTATTTCAGATTACTCACAATGTAACTTTTGGACCAAATTGTGCAGCAATCAAATGTCGTGAGTGAGTGAGTGAGGTATACATGGTTCAGTTTAGCACTCTGTCTTTGCCACACTTTATGAGCCGTTGATGCTGTGCCTCAGCTTTCTGTTCTTCTGTATGGGTCTCCATGGCTCAGTGTATCACGGTTCAGTGCCCATGAGTGTGTGAGCTGCCAGCGCAACCGATCCACACACACACACACACACACACACACACACACACACACACACACACACACACACACACACACACACACACACACACACACACACTCTCACTCACACTCACTCACGCTGAGCTTCGTTGTCCTCTCCCATCATCGTGAATCTAATTAGCTAATATGCTAATGGCTCTTTGCTGCTCGGCTAACAACCTGGCCCTATCGTCCAGAGAGAGAGTCGGATTAACCCCGGGATGTAGCATCCTCACCGCCACCGCCCTCACGGGGTCCCGGGAAATGAACACTGTAATTAAAGAGGCAGAGGAAGTGCAATTACAGCTCATGATTACTGTGGAGGATTGAGCGTGTATCTGAACGCGCTCCTATAGGTGGTGTCTGTGTTCTGGTACCATGGGCTGGGCTGGATATAAAGATAGCGCTACACGGTGACACTCTGAATGCAGGAACACTAATCCTGCTAATGGCTCAGCATCACACTGCTGCAACAGAATGCAACCTTTTTAAATTTATTTTTTATCTAAAGTGGGTTTTTCCATTATGATGAGGGAGGTGGACAGAAATGTTTGGTTACTCCTACAATTTTTATTCCAGGCCAGTTCGCACTTGGTATTATAATTATTTTATACTATTAGTGTTATTGTATAATAAAACTACTATTATGAAAAATATTTAATTACCACTATTTGAGTAGTCTGAAGTAAAATAAGTCAAGATAATGGTTGAAAAGCAAAGTAAAGCTCATGCTTATTTTATGTAATTGTTACAAACTGGTAGCAATTTTTTAATTTTTTGTCAAAAAATGTATTAATTATAGTTTTATCTTAAACCAATTATTGTGTAATAATAAACTAAATATTGCATGTGTGTGTGTGTGTACATATATATATATATATATATATATATATATATATATATATATATATATATATATATATATATATATATATATATATATATATATATATATATAATTATTTAATTAATTTCTTTATATTGTTATTTTTTAATTTTATATGTATGTGTTTTAAGGAATTGGGTCTCAAAACTTTTTTTTTTGCCCCTCAAAATTTCCTTATATTCACCAAGGCTGCATTTTATTTGATAAAAAAAAAAAAATAAAAAACAGTAAAAAGAGAAATGTTTCTTTTGTGAACAGAAAGTTAGAACAGTATTTGTTAGAAAATTAAATCTTTTGTAGCGTTATAAAAGCATTTACTGTCACTTTTAATACATTTTTCGTCAGTTCCAAATTTACATGAAAATAGTTTATTTTGTCATTTATGTGCAGTTTATAATATATATAACATATAATATACAGTATATCTTTCTTTACATGTACATTTGGAAATAGTATTAAAATAAAAGCAAGTGTCAAACTGCTCAGTATAAAGGCACATAAGACTGTCAGTTGGAGAAGAAACAATGAGAGATCGAGCTAGCATCTTTACTCTCCTCTTAACCGGCTTCTTATGTATTTTTAGACACTCTACAAGGTGCCCATTTATTCCCCTTGTCCTTTTTCTGTCATCATTCTCATTGGAACAACAGACAATAGCTGCCTGCTCTTCCAGAGCTCTTCAGTCAAGAAAGGGCCATTTCAGCCAGACGTACAACTAGGGCAAACCGAGCAGAACGCTATCAAATAGTTGCAAACAAGTTGAGCAGGCGAAGAAGGTTTGTGATGGAGGATTTGTTTTTTATGTGTGTGTGAAGCAGCAGCTGTTTTTTAGACAGCCTTGAGAGCACTTGTAGTATATTTCGCTGAAGACCTTTTGTGAAGAATTTTACCTGACAGAAATGAACAAAAAGATTGTTTTCACCCTTGTTGAGAGAGATCCACGATCCCCTCTAGCTCTAATGCCTCTCTGTGCCCTGAAAATCTTGTCCTGCTCTGTTACTTTTCCCTAGTAAAATACAGCATAAGACTTGCAGAATTTAAGTGTGCGTTGCATCACTGCTGTTGTACTGATTTGCCTTGAAACTGCAGATTCTTTTTACACTTAAATTAATAGCTCACCCGAAAAATGAAAATTGTCATTTTCATGCCGTTTTTTGTTCCAAACCTGTGTGTTGTTTTGTTTTTTTGCACAAAAAGTAGCAGGTCTACTTGGTAATACTGCTGTGTAATACTAAAATTATATTAAAAATATATTAGCCGCTTTATTTTGTGTCTTACCTAGCCATACAATATCTCTAAGTGGAAATATTCTTCAAATGATTTAATTTTATATTCCACATGAATGAGGGTGAGTAAATAATGGCAGAATGTTACGTTTTGCTCTTTATCTCTGTTAAGCCCATTTTATATCTGATACATGAATTTCTAAGACCTCTAAATTGTCAACATGATCAAAACAGTGCTGAAAACCTGTTTTATAGATCTTATAGATCATATAGTTCATAGTTTTAATTAATTAATTTAATTATTTAAGATCTTTAATATAATTCTTAACATGTCCACCTTCAGGTCGTGGTTCTTGTGTCTTTTTGCTATAAGTCTTAAAAAGCATTTAAATATCATCTTACTAAGACATATTATTGGGGAATATAGAGTGACATCTTATTTTATATATTTTTTTATAACATATTTTTGCTCAGTTTGTGCCTCTAAATAAAATTAGGTGTTTTTTTTTATGTAAAAAACTTTTTTCTCCCATATTTAAGTGTGAGCTCTATGTCAAACTATATGGGCCATAAAAGCCTGATGTATCGAATATGATAATCCAAAAAAAAAAAAAAGACACACACACATGTAAACTTTTTTCATATGTCAAGTCTAAAATGCTGATGTATTGCTAGTAAGTCTGCTATGCCTAGTTCTCTTGCTCTCAATTTTTATTCCAGGGGTGAGTTGTAGCCTTCAGGCAGGCAGCTGGGTCGGGGAGAGCGAGTACGAGGCAGGTGACGGCCCCCTGCGTGCCCGTGTGAACAGAGGCAGCCTGGTGAGTGACAGGCCGACATGTGGAGGGTCTAACAGTTATCGACACATTTTCCTCTCCAGAGAGGAGGAATAATGGCTGAGTGAAACCCTCTCCTGGTCCTGCTCTTTAATGGTCTCTCATTGTCAATCTGCCATGTTGATCTGCTCTCCTCAGGCTGGCTTGGCTTTTATTACCGACTGTGCTATGGATTGTGGCTTGTTTCGAAAGTCACACGCTTCCCCGAGGACAGAGAATTCAAAGAGAGGGAACACACTTGTGACTTTAGGAGAGGACTGTGCATTGTGAGACAATATAGGGCACTCGTGATCTCCTTAGGCCACGGTGTACGACTCAAATGCTTTGTAGGGAGGAAGCCAAGCTTGATGTTCTGCTCTGATTGTTAAGAAGCCTCGTGACACAGTCTAATAGCAGCCTCTCTGCAGTTATTTAACGTGAAAACAGCAGGGTTTGGATGCGTGGTAGGATGAGGTGATGTTTTAACAATATAAAATTAATCAACGTTGTGAACATCAAGATGATATGTTTGTTTAGTTCAGCTCTGTGATTCAGTTCAAACTATCTGATTCATTGAATTGATTCAAAACTCTTAACATTAAACCAAACCTTAACCCTAACCATATAGTAAGTATATGTGGTTAATTAATATTACACAGCACTTAAATGTATAAATACACTGTAACAAGGACACTTTAAAATAATTGTAATTATTGATTCCTTATTTAGTGAAAAACAGTTTTAAAATCATGCTTTCGATATTTTAAAATACTTTTTTTACTGAAGCATTTTAATCTAAATTGTGTCAACAGTGCATAAATATACAGAGAGATCATAAATATTGAAAAGTATTAAGAATCTATGTATTCCATATTGTGCTGATATTTATCAAAGATAGCATAAGTCTTATAAATGCTGTACTGTATACTGGTTACCTCTGAAACAGCATTAGAATGCAAAGGACACATTTCATAGTTGAATTGTGCATTTATTTGTGTGATATTGCAGCTGTGTCCTGGTTATTGTGAGGCTTTAATGGCCCGAGTCTAGCATGTTGACCTCTCAACAAGTGTGTGCCAGTGACCCATATAGGCAGATCTTTGCTTTGGGCATCTTACAGCTCCCCTGACTGTCGCAGAAACATCCAGACCAGACCAGAGCAAAAGCCTGTTACTTTAACCCCAAATGTCATGCAGCTGCTTTCATTGATGAAACTGAACCATATCTTACCTCGTTTTTTTTTTACACTTATCTCTTTGTGGCAGGTTGTTAGTTACTTTTCTATTTGTGAGAGGCTCTATTTAAAGGGTTTCTGCAGTCATGGAAACCCTGGAATAATCATTTCAATGGAATTCCCTGGAAATGTCGTAGAAATAGGTAAAATATTAAAGTCGTGTATATTTTTTATGACCAGTAGCTCAGCATTTCATCAGCTAGAAATTTCTCTATAAATGATTAAGTAATCATGAAGAACTGGAAAAGTGATGGATCAAAAAGGGTTAACTGTCTTAACTGTGACTTAGCAGTTAGCACACTTCAGATACATTGAGCTTTGGTGCGCTTGTGGGAATTGTGAGTTCAAATCTGGCCTGTATTGTGACCCAGTCAGCTTTCTGCCTCTTTTCCCAGTCATTTCCAGTCACTTCCGCTATCAACAAGGCAAAGACTCAACAAAATGGCATTAATCACCAAGCAGGCCATTATAGGATGCCATAACTGATACATTCAGGTACTTTGATGCTTTGTGTACTAAATCGCTCTCGTTTTCTCATACATCTTTAGCTCCCTCCCCTCTTTGATGGCTGCTTCTTCTTCATGCTGGGCTCATTCTGCAAGCCACCAAAACACAAGCTCGTTCAGTTAGTGAAAGAAGGAGGTGGACAGCTTCTGAATCGCCAGCCCAAACCCGACAGTGACGTCACGCAAACACTGAGCGCAGCGGCCTACCATGCCCAGCCTGGTTCAGACCAGGTTCTCTGCACCCAGTATATCTTATATGATCCTCAGAGCTCCTACAAACCCCAGAAGGTCCGGGTAGGTAAAGTCTGGTCGGCTCCAACCACGTGGTTTCTGGACTGCATAGCTGCCTTTCAACTCCTGCCAGTGCCGGAGCGCTAGGCCATATACTTGGTGTATTATTATGTTTCACCTTCATAACATCAAATAAAACTTTTTTTTTTCTGCATAAGAGAAATTAGTTTTTATCCTTATCGGAAGATAGAGACATCATAATTGCTGTTTTCATCAAGGATTATGTGAGGCAAAATAAAGGGTCTGCCTGTTCCCTAAAGATTCAAGTCACGTGGCAAGTCTCAGGAGAAAGTATTTGCACGCTTTTTAGAGTCTATTGTGCTTGTTCTTTCTTTCTGGGCCAAATTATGCCATCTGAAAGCTAGAAAATTATGAAAACATTTCCCATTGTTAGGATACATGACCTATTTTGAGCAGCCTTGCTGTTTGTGTGCAAACCATTCAGAGATCTTGTGGGAATGTGTTTTATATTCCCCCAGACAAAACTTACATCTTCATCAGACTTTTAAATGCAATGCTAATTGCTTAGACCGCTTTTGTTTTAAAAAACCAAATGGTATTCATAAAGTCCAGGACAGGATAATGGGATTCTGGCTACAGATGATGAGGTGGCATTTAGATTAGATGGAAAAAATACCCAACGAGATGAATGAAGAAAATAAGAGCAATTAATTCTCAAACGGTGGCCCTTTCAGACAAGCAGTTTTTTGTTTTTTAGTTTTCTTTGGTCGTTGTTTCTGCAAGGGCTAAAAAATGAAAGATTTCTGGTCGTCTTTGGCCATCTCCCAAGACGCGGCTTTCAATGGGATTAGTCAGGGATGCTCCTAATTGCTATTGATTGCTGTGAGCCGCATTAAATTGCTTCGCCCTCGTCCTGCAGGGACGTAGAGGGAGGCAATTAGTGGTGTGGACAGGGTTTGGTGGGGTGATTAATTGGAGGGTATCGAGGGTCCTGTGGGTAGAGGGAAACATGCACCCAACTCTTAACACCTGACTTTGCAAACTTTATCATCTCTCTGCTAAGAGTTAAGAGCTTTCAAACACACTTTTACAGAACAATGTGTGCAGACAGATACAATCCTGAGGGCAATGACTCTCATTATGTATTGTTTTTTGCAGGTCATATGTTGCTTTTGGTCAACAGCATATCTGAAAATGTCCTTAATATAAATCCTGGCTTTTTTATTCATCCAAGATGATCTTTTAGCCAGAAATTATATTAAAGGAAAAGGCTGGAGATATATTTCTAATTATTACCTAGAATCTACCCACTACCCAATAGAGGCTGATGAAAAATGGCACTGTAAATCTCAGAAGTACTGAAGAATGATCTTCTTTGTATGTTTGGAAAGTTCTGCTGCCAAAGAACTTTCTTCACTATCCTCTGACAAATGATGCTAGGGATACATGAACACCATATCACATAGCCAATTTTTAAATCCATTTAAAAAAAAAATAAATTATATTTATAAATGCAGTATATTTTACACTGTAAAAAAAAACAAACAAGTTGAGCCAACTTAAAATTTTAAGGCATCCAGCTTCAGCAGATTTTTTAGTTTTCTCAACTTGTCGTTTTAAGTTTATACAACAAAAATTTGTGAATCTCCCACAAAAATAAATTGAGCAAACTCAAAAATCTGCTGAAGCTGGTTGCCTTAGAATGTTAAGTTGGCTCAACTTTTTTATTTTTTTATTTTTTTACAGTGTAGCTTTTTAGATTAGATTACCTCTGCCCTCATCCTGCCTTAAATGTAACATTTAAAAAACACTAATAATTTAACTGTTAAATGTAATCTTTAGTCTCAAGTCTAAAAAAGAATGTCCAGTAAAAAAAAAGAAAAAAAGAAATAGTCAATATTTGTTTTCCAAATTTACTTTTAAATTTTAATGCATTTAAACAGTTGGTTTTAGTGTTTTTAATATTGGGTGCATTAGCATTTCTTATTTGCTACCTAGTGCACTTCATCTGTTTTTCAGCTGATGTGAAAAGAAAATTAAATCAATAAAGAGAGCCCCATCCTCTGTAGCATCAGGTATGATCCTTAATTAATTTCCTCCCTTGATTATATATGATCTTGTGGGCACATGAGTTTTTTTTTAAGCAGTTACAGACGTCTGGTGTTAATAATTGGAACTCAAAACATCTGAACAGTGCTTTCCGTGGATGTTGGAGTATGTCGGTCTGTAGGACTGGAAGCAATTCAGTTCTGGCTACTGTTTCTGCTGCTTATGATGAAAGTTGCACTTCAATCGCTTTTAGGGAACTCTAGGATTTCTTTGTGCCACTTCCTCCTGTTGTATCAGCACTTTAATACTCTCCTAGACAATGATGGATGAGTAAACCTGTGCTGGACTTACAGTAATGGTCTGAGTTCCTCTCTTTCCTGCTCTCTGACCTAAGTGTGGTGACTGTTTTCTTAGCAGTCCCCGAATAAAGTGAACATATGCCTGGCTCTCCTTGTGACAGAGGGAATGTGATGTTTCCACACTGTAAATGAATGGCTGGTTATAAAATACCGCTCTGTCAGCATGTAGGAACTGCTCATGTCTGCAGTATCAGATGCCCTGTGCATCTGGCTGGAGATAAGCTGGTTGGATTTGCTTACAAAAGATAGGAATGTTTAAAAAAATAAATAAATAAATAAAAATAATAATACACACACCGGCTTTCTTTTTTACTGAATAACACTTTTTTTCAGTCTATTTAACAAAATAGTTTTGTCTTCATAAATAATACACATTTTTAATCCTCTTTCTAACTCTGAATTCAGAATACACATTAAACGCTTTGAGATATTTACATGTTTATACATTAGGAAGGGCACCTGGGCTTTGTATTGTCCCATAAAAATGAAACACACTTATTATAATGATAATAATAATAATTCTCATTTTAAATAATAGCACTATTAAATGATACATATCAGTGAGTAAAATTTGTTTTAAATGAATAGTTCACAGAAAAATGGAAATTCTGTCATCATTTACTCATCCTAATGTTGTTTCAAACCTGTACGACTTCTGTTTCTTCTGTTTTTATTCACTTATGATCTTTTCTTCCCGTGAGATTTCCTACTGCAACTGAATCGAGACAGTGAGTTGAACTAAATATCCGTCTGATTTGTGAATGAATCATTCAGAAATATTTTGTTAATGTGACCAACTAATTAAAAATCAGTTAAAAAAATCCAACATAAAATAATAATTTGTTCATTAATTGGACATCTTCTTGTAAATATTTTGTTCTGTTTCTCACTAGTTATTTTATGGCTTCAAAAGACTTGGAATGTAGCACATGAATCATGGTACAGTTTTATCATATTTTGGGTTCCTTTTGAAGCTTGACAGCTCCAGTTCCTCATTCATTGTAATTGCATGGAAATTCACGATTTGAGAATGAGAACAATTCTTCAACATTTCTCCATTTATGTTCTATGGAAACAAGTCATTTGGCTGTGCAACAACATGAGGCTGAGTAAATGATGCCAGAATTGTCTTTTTTTTTTTTTTTGGGTGAACCGTCTCTTTAAGTGTAAGGACCCTCAGTGCCCGTCAGTAAGAAAAGCTGATTGTTTAACAGTATTTTTTTTCCTCTTCCATTGTAGATGCAGTTTGTTTGTTTTCAGGCACAAGTTCATATAACAGTTTTGTTTAGAAAAAGAACAATCTTCACAGCTTCCAGCTACAGTTAGTCAGTGTCTCAAAAAAAGAGCAATGGTTCACTTTTACAAAACTGACAGTGAATGGCGGAGACATTGACAGACATTGAATGCCATGTGCACAAAGAATCAGGTCTTTTTAGAAGCATGATGCAAAACACAAGTTCTTCACGGATGAAGCCTGTCCTTCGTTCAGTGGACGTACTGTAGCTTGTTATGAATCAGGACGCTGTGGAAAAAGTACAATTGAGATGTATTCCACGTCATCAGGCCTGGCCATTGTGAATTCCACGTGATTGTCAAAAGAGAACAGTGTTGGGAAAAAAAAATCATACATGGGGACAGATGGGAGTTTTAAGTGCCACAGCTGACTTTCAGTCAATAAATAATGAATAAATGACAGTTTCACTAATATCTCTCATGATGTCCAATGATGTGCGATATGCTGCCAAAACAATAAACAGCTGTCCAGTTTAATGAACATTTAGGGTTAATATATCAAAAACAAACAAACACTGTTTTATCCCATACAACAATTCCAGGATACATTTTGTTTCAATACAGGCTGAGACTAGATTACTTTAGGGCAAATCTCACAAAAAATTGTGAAAAGAGCATGTCCAGGTCATATTTCACCCCAAAATTAAGAGAAAGATTTTGCGTAAAGAACATTAAACCTATTTTTAGCACCATTTAGATGTTATATTGTGTCATTTCGTGGCAATTTTGTCATTTTATACAACTTTATTTGGTCAATTAAGCAAATTTCTTTCCAAAATGTAAAAAGGAAATATTTTAAGTATTTATTCATTATACATGTATTAAATCACATTCATATATATATATATATATATATATATATATATATATATATATGAACATTGAGAATAATGTAATGGAAATTACTGTTGAGTGTTTATAAAGTTTTTAAACCTTTTGTTTTATTTATCAGTGTTTTGTATTATTATTTATATTATGTAAATTTGACTTATATTCTGAAAAATATATTGCACACGCCAAAAAAAAAAAAAAAAAGGTTCCTATGGGTTACGGAGAATTGCCACAATTCACAATGTAAAAAATGGCACAATTAAAAAAAAAAACCCAACAGCAACAACTAACTGATCTCAAAATTGGCATCATTTCCGTTGTGCAGTTTTTAGGTTGAAATGTGATTGGACATTTTTTTTGGTGAGATTTTCCCACTAATGTGATTTTGTTGTTGTTTTGTTTAGTTTTTTACAGCCATAAATCATTAAACTGAGATTGTATAGTAATTAAATGAATGAGTTCCTCGCAGGGCTTTGAAGCTCATGTTCTGGTGCTACAGTAGATGTATTAGTCTAGAACTATAGCAAAGGACAGATTAGCTCAGAAATCCTCCTCTAGCCTGTGATTTTAGAAAGCCAAGCGCCCCACACCCATTGGGATGGGCAGGCTTAGGACAAAAAGAGAAACAGAAGCCATGGAAACAAAAAGATCGCCCGCTCGCATAAGCCTGAGCTTTGCATGTAGCTGTGGGTCATGTTTGCTGCTTAGTGCTTCACAGTCTCGCTCGTGACAGCTTGTGTACTCATCTGCACGCTCTCTTCCTTCAGTATCACCCTGTCTCTGTGTTAGACGATGCTGCTACACAACATCTGTTTTTATATGATCGGAGCTGTAATAAATGTCCAGTGTGAATAAGACTCTAGGGAGCATTTAATATTCATTTGTCTTCGGCTATGTGTCATTTATGGACTTTTACAGTTCATTATTTCAATTGAGACCTAATGATTTGTTGACTTATTGGACAAGCCAATAGAGAGACGAGAGACCCTGAAGATGAAGTAAAGGCAGTGAGCGAATGTGTATATATATATAGATATATTCTAGCACCTTCTTTGCGGGTCACGCTATTGCATTCATTGTCGTCTCATTACCAAATCTGCAGATCTGTTATTAAGTAGCTCATCCATCAGTGCTTAGAAACCGAGTCCAAAAGGTTAAAGGGAATGAATGCTGTTGGATGGGAAAAAAATACCTATGATAAATCGCAGGTGCTTGGTGAAGTTCCCGTTGAATTAATGACTGGTATTCATCATTGAGAAAAAAAAAAGAAAAAAAAAGGAAATCAGGCAAGTGGGTGCCTGTTTTAAAGAGGATCTATAAGCTCTGCATTAGTTAAACCCGAACGATGGTCATTGCTAACGTTGTGCTGTAATAGGTCTCTGCACATATGTGTTGCGATTCAGCAAATGTGGGCTAAAAGCGGCTCAGAGTCTGTTTAGAGGTTCTTATTGGTTTAAGTGCTTCTCAGAGTGCAGTTGATCAACATCTTCCTTCTAAGCTGCGAGCGAAATTGCCGTGAGTCGAGGTTACGGATGCGCTGAAGATCAAAAGAAGTGGATTTGAACGTCGCTTTGAAGCGCCAGACTGTATGCAGATTCCTTCCTTTGTTTTAGCCCTCTGCATGCTGGGCTGCGTGTCTGCCGGGCAGTACCACAGAGGGCAGAGGCGGATAATTTATCACTGCATATTGCCTGATTAAGGAAAATTAAAGTAGGCTGCTGTGGGCTAGCTAATTGCTTAGATAACAAGTTCAAGCTGCTAGACTTTAGGAAAGCGTGTTTGTTTGGGCTTGGGAGAGAAAAATAAGGGTAATACAAACAGAAAACTCTGCAGTACGGTAGTGTTTTATAGGATGCACTGGTTTAACACTTTCCACGAATAGGGTACGGTATATAGCCTATATTGAACAATACTGTATTTTTATAGGTAACACTTTACAATAAGGTTCATTTAGTTAACATTAGTTAACAACTTTAGTAAACATGAACTAAGAATGAACAATACTTCTACAGCATTTATTAATCTTAATGTTAATTTGAGCATTTACTAATGCATTACTGAAATCACAAGTTGTGTTTGTTAACATTAGTTAATGCACTGTGAACTAGTGTAATAAATGCATTGTTAGTTCATGTTAGTTAATACATTAACTAATGTTAACAAATGACACCTTATTGTAAAGTTACCATTTATTTTGTATGAAATTGAGCATTTTTGCCATTTAGTATTGGTTTAAATACATTCTAAAAAATATTTTTGGAAGTTGTAAATATAGCAACGATTATTTAAGTATATTTTACAAAAAAATTGTTTCAGTGTTTCAACTTATAAATTTAATTTAACATTTTGAGACAATTTTCACTCCAAAATTACTAGTAAATTAAAAAAAATAATAATTACAAAGCAAATTCTAAACCAGTTTAAGCTGACTTTAAGTTGATTTTGTAGTCTGTAATTTTTATAAAGTATCTCATGCTGAACAAGGCTGCATTTAATTGATCAACAACTGCAATATAGACCAAATATTATTATTTTTTTACAATTACAATTTTTTTTACATATTTTAAAATTTAATTTATTCTTGTGATGGCAAAGCTGAATTTTCAGCAACCATTACTTCACTCTTCAGTGTCACATGTCCTTCAGAAATCTTTATAATATGCTGATTTGGTGCTCAAGAAATATTATTATCAATATTAAAAACAGTTATGCTGCTTAATATTTTTGTGGAAATCTTGGTAGAGTTTTTTTCAGGATTCTGTGAGTAGAAAATTTAAAAGAACAGTGTTCATTTGAAATTGAAATTGCTGAAAGAAAGCATCTTATTAAATATATATACATATATATATATATATATATATATATATATATATATATATATATATATATATATATATATATATATATATATATATATATATATATATATATATATATATGTGTGTATATATATTTAATAAGACGCTTTCATTCAGAACACTGAACACACACACATATATATATATAAGTTGTTGTAGTGTAACCTATTCATGGAAAGTGTTTGCCACCTGTAATACTGGATCCATCCTTATGAGTTTTCTTATATGAGTGATGCAATAAAATCCTTTCCCAAAACAATCACTGAATAATCTTAATTTCCCAGCTGTGTTTCTCTTGGGCCATATTCCAATTATGTGGCGTAGATCTACCTTATTCCCTCTTGTTCCACTAATTAAACAATTAAATTCGAACTTGTCATTAATTATGTTTCTTAATGAACAAGTTCATACCCCATAGTAATACTACCACTAAATATAACTCATACTCAACAAATGTGGGAACACAGAGGCTTGTACAGGACTAGTGGAGGTGTG
This sequence comes from Onychostoma macrolepis, assembly GCF_012432095.1. Classification (NCBI taxonomy): domain Eukaryota; kingdom Metazoa; phylum Chordata; class Actinopteri; order Cypriniformes; family Cyprinidae; genus Onychostoma; species Onychostoma macrolepis. Next base: position 9,327,503 of record NC_081163.1, read on the forward strand.
GTTTTGTTTATGTAATGTTTTAATGTGTGCTATGCTAAAATATCTCACTGTAAGCGCAGACTAAAATGATCCACTTGATCTTCAAGAGGACTGAAGTGGTATTTTAGCTTTAAATGTTCTCATTGAGCACTCATGATCATGTGAAATATACAAACACTGTTTAAGCAGCATAATAAACTAATAAAACTAGTGGTGAATCTCATGAAACCTGTCAAGGACATGATGTACTAGATGTCGAAATCAAATGAAAACAAAAAGAAGAAATTGTATTTTGCCCAATGAAACTAAAGATATTTTGACACTTAAGCATATTCACCCTTAAATTATCATTACAAAAATGCAAAATACTTCATTATCATTAATGTATGATTAATGTAACTCATTAATGTAAAGTTAAGAAAAGTATTTTTCTATTCTGATATTTGTTGTACGTTATAATTAAATGTTTTTTAAAATATATTTTACAAATATGTGATTAGTTTATTTTAATTTAATATTATTTTGATATTTTTATAATTTGATAATTTAATATTCTTATTTTAATTTACTACAGTAAAAATATAGCATTTTATTAGTAAGAATATAATGACAATCCCTGTGGGGGGGGGGGAACATTTTTTTGAGGGAAATGTTAAATGTGAATTTGGGTTAACTTTCATTAAAAAAAAGTCAAAATGCAAAAATATTATAATGATTCTGAAAACAGACGTTATTTAATGCAAAGTATCATTTCTAATTTTACTGTCTTTATTTTGCAGTAAAAAAACAACAAACATTTTAGTAGAATATTTTTGTGTTGTAAAATTTATATATTGTAGTATTTGTTGTACTTTTATGATGGTTAAAATTTTTTAAATAATTATTTTTAATACATAATTTGTTTATTTTAATCATTTATATTGTTTTGATATTTTAATAATTTGATAATTTAATATTCATATATTAATTTAATACTGTAAAAATACTGCATTTCATTAGTGAGAATCTAATAATTATGTGGAGTTACCAAAAAAAATAAATAAAATAAAATCCTCAAATAAAACAATTTTGAGGCAAATTTAAAATGCAAATTTGGATTCATTTTTATTGGAAAAAAAAGGACAAAGTGCAAAAAATTATAATGAATTTATGCAAAGTATCATTTCTAATTTTATTCTCTTGATTTTGGAGTGAAATGTTTTCATGAGGTTCACCCTAGTATGAACTCATCACAGGAGAAAAATGTGTCCTCAGTGAAAGACACTTGTTATGATTCTGCCAAGGACTTATGTGTGTGCGTATGTGTGTGTGTGTGTGTGTGTGTGTGTATGTCTGAGTGTACAGTATGTCCCATGTATCTCAGTATGTCCAGCCATCTCAGTTTGCCAGAGGAATTGTGCTCCTGCCAATCAGTCCCTCGCTGTCATAAGGTGGGCCGTCCCCTACTCTGACAGCTGCGCCGCACATCGCACCGTGTCCCTCCCTTCAGCTCCAGAGGGGTTCTATGACGACGCCTGACCGTTGAGACACTCCCGGCGCAAGCACTGCGCAGGTTTCCACCAATCCCCACTGTGGCACCGACAGATGGTGCAGTCGTCCACCTTCACTTCAATGCCAGCTGGGATGATCGTCGTTCCAGCGAAGCAATTTGGACCTGTCACATGGGAAAAAGGAGGAGATTTTAAGGAAGCAAGAATGAGCGAGAGCTCGCAGGAGCCTCTTTTGGGGGGGAATGCCAGAGTGACTCACGGGAGTTCTGAAGGTGGAACAGACGTGTGGATGTTTTTCACAGCCATGCACCGATGGGCTTGTTTTTGTAACACTAAAGCTCTTTTGCTCCTCTCTTTTCCTTTCTCTCTAATTCTCCCCCTCACACATCCATCCTCTCACTGGGATGCTTTGCATTCTAATGCACCACAGGCTGCAGGGGCTGCTGAACAGTCGTGCTGGCACTATGCGTGATCTGAGCACGCTCCACTCATTCTCTATTGTGGCCTTCAAGCATTATAGACCATGAGCTATGCATAAAAATAATTGTTTAAAAAATATAGTTATTACATGGTACACTGATTAATCAACCAATTAATCACTTCTATCAATCACTCATATGTGCGGTTATAATTAAGGTCCTCTCTTTCTTTGAAAGCACGTTAAGGCCAAGTTGTTGTCAGAAACAATTAAAAAATGTGGGGTCTAGTAAGATTTTCTTTTTCCCCCCCTTTTTTTAAGAAATGGATATATATATTCAGCAAAAATGCATTAAATTGATCAAAAGTGACAGTAAAGACTTCCAATTTCTAATAATTGCTGTTCCTTTGAACCTTTCATTCATCAAAGAATCCAGAAATAAATGTATTACAGTAAATGTATTACAGCACAACAGTTTTCAACATTGATAATTCACGTTTCTTAAGCACCAAATCAGGACATTAGAATGATTTGTGGACCCTGGACCACAAAACCAGTCATAAGGGTAGATTTTTTGAAATTGAGATTTATACATCATCTGACAACTATTGTATTAAAAGCAAAAAAATCTAAATATTGAGAAAATGACTTTTACAGTTGTCCAAATGAAGTTCTTAGCAATACATATTACTAATAAAAAATTAAGTTACAGTAGGAAATTGACAAAAAATCTTCATAGAACATGATCTTTACTTAATATCCTAATGATTTTTGTTCGACAGTTTTGACCCATATAATGTATTGTTGGCTATTGCTACAAATATACCCTTGTGACTTAAGACTGGTTTTGAGGTCCAGGGTCACATTTCTGCTATAATGGCTGCTAAAATTTCAGCTTTGCCATCACAGGAATACATTACATATTAAAATAGACAAAAAGTAAATTTTAGTAATATTTCAAAAAATTACTGTTTGTACTGTATGTTTCAATCAAATAAATGCAGCCTCTGTAAGCATTAGAGACTTCTGTTCCATGGTCTTGTGATCCATCAAGCTGAAACGGCACCTTTTGTTGACTTTGTTTAGTCTGGTTTGGTGAGATGGTCAAATATACAGTTCAGCAGTCATTAAACAATATTCGATCACATAATGCTGTGACTGAATCGAGTATTCCAAATAACTTTGTAATAAGATTTTATATAAATATGCAGATTTTCATTCAGTCAACAGCACTGTTAAAAAAAGTCAACGTGACTAAACACAGTGTTGTTCAATTCCAAAGGTCTACTATGATCATCATTTACAAGAACACTTTAATTTTTATGCAATTCCTCACTTCCTTCCCCCAATGAGCAGATATTAGTGGCCTGCTGTGGATTAAACCCGAAGCGGTTGGTATAATTGCTTCGCAAATATCTGTGTTTATGTCCATATTTACCCATGTAAATTAGCAATGATCATTTCTAAATGATAGCAAATCAAAGTGAAATAGGCTGACTATGTGTAGAATTAATTCCTGTGATGAGTTTATGCAGTAATGCCTTTATTAACCATAAAATTAAAAGCTGAGCACAGCCTCCATTGTCTGAATGTTTCTGAAGATTATTTTATATTATTTTAGATTAATATTAATAAAATTATGTAGGGTAAATTGGGACACTTGACATTAAGCTTGCTATAGGATTAGAGTTTGGTTTAGGTTGCATATTATCATGCATAATTGGTTATTACTACAGTAAGTACATGTAACATGGACACTAAAATAAAGTGTTAACAAAACACTTAAGTTGTGCATTTATAAAATACGTCCTTGCATTTCTTAAAGGCTGGACTTCTGTTTCTACTAAATTTCACAATGCAATTTCTAATATTCATTTATCTGTGAGTGGTGCATTTCTTCGTCTTTATAGCCTACAGTCTGTGTTACAGCACTTGACCTCTGGTGACCTCAAGGGGGACTGAAGTTGCAATCAGTGGTTACTATAAAACAAAATCTATAACGAGTCAAGGTATGTGTAGAGCATCATCAATCAATGTAGTTTAGTCTAGTATAGTCCAGTTTAAGTTCCATTAAATATTAACTTGTGCCTGTACGTTTAGGCTACAACGGTTGTACTTATTAGTCTCATTTTAGTGATAAGATGTTTTCATAGATGCATATCTTATGAACAAATTAGATATCAGCATAAATCTTGAACCCAGAACCTTGTGGGCATACGGCGTTCTTTAGAGATAATTGTACTAGTGCGATAAATTAGATTATTGTGGATTTACTCTATTAAAAGGGGTTTAACAGAATACCTGCATTGTAAAACGTAGGCGTTTGATTATCACAGTACAGACTTTTATTTATTTATTTATTTTTACATCAAGACTTTTTGTAGGTGGGATCAGATTGGAGATTCAGGCTAGGAGTGTGTTTAACAAGACACAAGATACTCAATGTTTATCCACTTGCTTTGCTGATCTCCCAGTCACAAATTATCGTGAATTATTAACAGTGTCTTAAGGGTTGACTCTGAGCAGTGTTGTGGTTCTGATGATTTAGTCATTTACATGTATGTGTGAATAAAAAACTTGTTTTGATCTGTTAAGTATTATATAATGTTTTTAATTGCCCACATCAGTAATCTTATTTGACTTTTACCAAACTTAATAAGAGCTGATTCAGATTGTACAAGATTACATATTTCATTAGCATTGAAAACAAGTTTTTTATTCACACATACAGTGATTTGCAGAAAGCTAGTAACCCACCTAACAGGGAACATTCTCGGAATGCTCTAGCAAGGTTTTCCAAAGTTGTGAACAAATGTTCTTCCAGTAATGTTCATAGAACCTTTGTTTAAAGTTATTTGAATAATAATATCCTCAAAATGTCCTCATGGAATGATCCACCCCAACATTTAGTTTTTGTTTCAGAATGTTCAGAGAAATTGAAATAATTAGATGTTCCCTGCTTGTTCACATTACAGAAAATAAATAAATAAAAATACACATTTTTAAACTGGATGTTTTGAGCATTCAAAGAACATTAAGAAATAATGTTTTCATAACTTTGGGAACATTAGCAAAATGGTCGTGGCAAGGCAAGGTCCTATTTGTCATATTAGATCTTCTATAGTGACCTTATTCATGTAAGATCTTCATTATATTATGTTTAGCTATACATTTGCTATTATAGTTTGTCAATAATGATCTTCAAGAGCCCATATTTCATATTGAATCTTTTGGAAATTTGTTGTTTAAGCCCCTCACACATTTTAAGCTCAATTTGAATGAAGCATTACTCCAAAACATCTTTTCTGTGGAGCTTGGAGGATCTTAAAGTTCCACTGTTAAGTATTTCTTTGTAAACAGCAATTTCCTCTATGCACCAGACTATGATTATTTGATAATGAGATCTGAATAAGTTAACCATCAGCTCTGAAGAAGTGTATTCACCATACCTGGCCCATTAAAAAACTTCTGGTTTGATGTGGCAGTATTTCCTGAAATAAAGTCCTCACTCTATGTCAGTAAAAGTCAGTGGTGCCGCACATTTCAAAAAGAGTTCAAGCTTCATGACCTCCCTTTTACTGTGGGGGAAAACAACTAGATTGCCTTTTAACCACATCACAGACATGTTAATAGACTTGCAATAGGGCGGCAGGGTTAGCGGTGCACAAATTGCTTTACTGCCTACAATATTCTGCATGCTCCTAAGAGACCTGAAGGAGTCTTACATGCACTCAAATATTTGATTTCCATCAGTAAAAATTATGAGCTGTTGGCAAAAGTGCAAAAGCAACCGTTTCAAGGGGGGTGAAACAGAGATGCGTGACTACTAGCCTAGCCAAGAGCGGTTATTCATCATCCTATAGAAAAGAGTGTCACTAGTGCAAGGACACCTTGGTCAGGTGGACAGGTACCAAACAGATAACGGATAAGATCATGCTCGATGCATTCCTTAATGACCCAGACATCTGTTTTAAGACAACTGGTTTATTAAGAAGATCAAGTCCTTGATTACAACATCATTGCACATTGTAAGCGATAAGGTTGTAAAATGTGTTTTTTATTAGTTCATGATTGCCAGTTAAAGGATTAGAATGAGAAAGCAATATTATGGAAAGAGGACTCGTTTTTTTTTTAGCCAGAAGCAACAGTTTGAAGTTTAAAATGCCTTCATGCATTTGCTTATTTAGAACATGCATATTTTCTCTTCACAAGAGTTTAATTGATGGACTGGAGTTGTGTGGATTACTTGTGAATTATTGTGATTGTTTTTATCAGCTGTTTGGACTTTCATTCTGATGGCACCCATTCACTGTAGAGGAGCCACTGGTGAGCAAGAGATGTAATGCTACATTTCTCCAAATCTTTTTTGATGAAGAAATAAACTCTTCTACATCTTGTATGGCCTGAGGGTGAGTACATTTCAGAAAATTTATGTAACAACTCATGTCTCACACAGTGTTACTTTATTATTTATATAGTATTCATATTACATATTATTATAAAAATAGTATTATGCTATACTATTAATATATACTAATTATATTTGTAATTTTCAATTTTCATTTATTTAATGCTATTATGCTATGTGCTTGTCATAATTTTTTTTATTTATCTTTATTTTTATATCAGTTTTAGATTTAGTACATTTAAAAAAATCATATTGTATTATTTTTGACACATTGTGATTGAGATTTTAATTATATGATAAACATTTGAAATCTTGTGTTTCTTCAATCTTAAATATCAAGGCTAAAAGAACAGAAAGCATAAAATTAAATTGAAACTGCAGCTCTAATGTTGAATGGCAAAAACCACCAAGTGATTACTTCTGTCTCTAAACAGTGTCTCTTAAGGGTCTTCACAGAAGGTCCTGAGTGAAAAAGACCAGTTCTATTTGCAGTCGGCCTTGGTTGTACCTGGCCTTGATTCACTTAAGCTGCAATTGTCAGATATTTAATCTTTCACATAGCAAAGCAGTTCAGTTAAACCCTTGAGTCTTTTTATAGTAACTAATGGTGGCAAAGGTGTGAACACAAAGTGAACCTGGAGCACTTTTGCTTTTACAATGCACATCAGAAGAGAACCAAACAATGAAACAAATCTCAAACAAATCTCAGAGCACTTCCTGAGATGGATTCCATATGGAGATTGATTGATTGCAAACAATGCATGGAAAAAAATATGCAGCCAAAACAGTGAACTGTAGCTCCTTCACATCGAAGCATGCAGTGCATACAAATTATAGTCATCATCATAGGTGAAGTTACTCTGTTGCAGTGGAGGCCCACGTCATTGCCCTCAGATTAGCCTGCAACCTACAAGCAAGCAATTACTATGGTAACCACTGAAGCTACTGAGAGATGGTTGCCCACGATTGGCTCACCCACATAGAAACATGGCCAGTTGTCTTTCCAGCAGTGCACAAACTGAGCTTAGTACTGCTGGTCAAAGGTCTTGTTAACATGGGTTTTAAAAGGCTGCATCATGTGCCAATGTTTAGAGGCATAATTTGGTAATTAGCATCAGTTGGAAGCCAGCACATCACTTTTTCTTGAGGCTATTTTTTAGTTTTTGAGGTTCAAATTCACTTCAGCAAAAAAGTACTGCATTCCTGCGAGGTTCATTAAGAGAGGCTTCAAAACAAAGTCATACTTCCTAGGCTTGTTTCTTTTTGACGTGACATGCGAGAGTGAGATGTGAGCTATATGTTTATGGAAGTCGAGAATTGTGCTATAAAAAACGATGCAGTCATGTCTGACTTTTGATTGACTGAGACTTGGCATTCCCAGTGTCATTGTTGATCCTCTGCCAGCTCTGTCAATGCTGGGATAAGTGTCTCTTGACATTTAGCGTCTCAGTTAGTCCATGTGGAACAATCTGAGAGAGATTACATGACAGACTGTTTAGAACGGCTCTTGACCAACGCTATTAGAATTGATTGAACTGAGATAAAGTCTCTCAAACTAATTATTTTGCCTTTCTTCCTCCTACAATTGCAACCGAATAGAGCCAAGCAAGTTCTTAGATAATATATTCTGTTTATGATGTCATTTCAAACCAAAGCTTGATTAAAATTAACAGGAATAGAAAATTCTCTCATGAATTTTAAGGATAGTCGTTAACATTATGGTGCGAATACTCTGAAAAGTTTCACTGTAAAGTGCTCATATCATTTTTGTTATTGCTGTTATGATATAACAATTAGTAAAGTACCAAAAACAGTCAGAATATATTTGTGACCCTTAATATTAAACAGGCAATGTCATCCAAAATTTAATTGGAAATACTTTTCATTTTTTATTGTATTATATAGAGATAGCAAACAGGTAAATCTAAAAAGAAAGAAGTCTCTTATGCTTACCGAGGTTGCATTTATTTGATCAAGAAAAATAGCAATATTATGAAATATTTTTACAGTTTAATAAACCTGTTTTCCTTGTTTATAATTTAAAAAAATGTAATTTATCCATGTGATGAGCTGAGTTTTCAACAGCCATTATTTGTCTATATGTCTTAAGTGTCACATGATCCTTCAGAAATCATTGCAATATGCTGATTTGGTGCTTATTTTGGCCAATTTTATGTGTCCCTGCTGAATAATAGTATCAATTTCTTTTCTTTTTTTTTTTTTTTTGGATTTTTAACTTTTAATAAATTTTTTGGACCATAGTGCAAAAATGCTTCTTTTTCAGAATGCATTACTTTTATATTTCTTTGATTAACAATTTAACTAAATTCAACTAAATTCCTTTTCCTGTTATTCCATGTCAACTATTAAATTTTAATAAGTTGAAAAAAGAGCCAAATCTTCATTTCTGAATTTTGCCTGACCCTGATGTAAACGCCATCTTTGCATGAGAAACACATTACGCAAATGCAGTACTGGAAGAGAAGGTTTGAGGTCTGAAAAAATATTTGATTATATATGTAATACATTGAACACTTTTATCTCAAAGTATCAAGTAAAATGTGATTCTTCCTGATATGACCCCTTTAAAGATCTTGGAAGCAGCCTTGGTTATTTCCTCCAGGGGACGGGCTCCACCGCAGCCTCCCTAAAATGCCAGCACCACAAGCTCGTCACCGTGCCCTGTCTGCCTGGATTAGTTCTCTTCCAGTGCTGTAGGCGAGGTTTGTGTATCCGTGTGTGCGTATCTCTGGCTGTCTTTCTGCGCTAGTAAAGCAGAAAGTCACAGCCGGTCTCTATTTAGCAACTATACCTTACACCACACTTCTGATTGTAATGTGGATCCTGGAGAATGTAGGTCAATGTGTGCCAGAAGGGAAAAAGGAGGGAATTTCATAGATTTTAAAGTTGCACTTAGAAGATTAGATATGATTTTTCTTTACAAATCTATTTTCAAACATGTCTCCTGAGGCGCTCCAAAGAGCGGCAAGATTTCTTTAAAACTGAAGACATAAAACTTGGCTGCAATTTGCGAAACTTGATTCAGTTTTATCTTGTTAAAATCTATTATATCAAAAAATGTTAGCTGTCTGATACTCTCATATATTTTTATACCTTTAAAGCTTTCTTATGTAAAAGCGTCTGTTCTTTCAAAACCAACACTTAATTAAATCCAATATTTTCTATTATTCAGTATCAGCGTAGAAAAATAATGTTAGCATTTTCATGTTCACAAGTTCACAAATTTTGGTATTTCGGTACTTCCAGGTATTATTATTATTATTATTATTATAGTTTGTTGATTTAGCCATCATGTAATGGATTTTTATTTTCCAAAAACTGCTAGTTAATATTATTGCATTGAATTTTTTTTTTTTTTTTTTTTTTTGGTATTCTGCACCCTATTACATTTGTAGCATTCCCACAGCCTACAATGCTCAGATTTTGAGTGAATACTGCCAAAATTATCCCCAAATAATGCTTTTTTTTCACTTGAAAACTGAGATGTATAAGCTCAGATCAATGAGGCCAATGAGTTCCAAAACGTAATACAAAACCTGTTCTAATTGAAAGAAAAGTTGACAAAAAGATTGAATCAAAGATTTTGTGATAATATAGCATAATGAGAGATTTAGAAGCGATTTTTAAAAGGCTGGTCATTTTTGACTGGGTACACCAAATTAAGTACAGGATTTTCAGCACAACACAAGGGTTAAATCTATGTCCTCTGCAGGCTGCTTGGCCTATATGCATTGTGCCGATCAACATTTTATTTATCCCACTGATTCACTGAGCTTACTCTTTGTGTTTGTGCCTCTGTATCGGACTGACTCAGGGATATCTCTTGCCCTTGGCCATCCAGTGAGCCATTGGAATCCAATAATTGTAATTTTGGAATCAGGCCTTGCTGACTAGTGCATCAAGACATAGGAGATAGAGCAGTCCCCATTGGCCAATTAATCCTTCTTAGCATGGTCTTAATCAATGGGACACTGTTTATCTGAACCAAATTTCCCCTGTAATTGAGCAGAGGAATGGTAATCAGAGCTCGCTAGCTGGTGACACCGAAATCTAATAGAAAGTTTGAGTGCGTTTTAAACAACCTGTGCTTGGAGCTGTCTGTTTATACCACACTATCACATCCACCTCACTGCTATTTCTTGAACACTGATACATGCCAGTCAGCAGAACAGTACGCTTTCCTTTGGGATTGTGGAGAGAGACCTCTAAGGAATTCTCTAAAGTACACCTTGCAGGTATTTTCGTCTTCTCCATAAACCTATAATAGGAAATAGGCCGTTCTTACCGTTTTTACAGATGGGGCAGCACTGTTCTGGCTCGTACACTGGGTTGACGCACTCTGGTACTGCACAGTCAGCGACCACACAATGCACCTCGTTATTTGGCTCGCAGCGACACCATTCACAGGGCGAAGGCTGGGGAGACAGAGAAATATGATATGGTGAGAGACTGTTACAGGTAAGACATCACAGTTAAAGTCAACATGAAATCAAACTGACTCTATTTTTATGTATAAATGCATTCTATTTCAAATTAAAACAGATCATAGTCATCATAGTCAATGAAAGTGCTTGCTCCGTGTCACAAATCTTTCTCCCTTCTTAATCCACCCCTCCAACCTGCTGACTACTTTGTACACTACAGTTCAAAAGTTTGGGATTGGTAAGAATTTTTAATGCTTTTGAAAGAAATCTCTTATGCTCTATGAAGTCTCTTATGCCAAATTTACACTGCAAAGGTGGCACAGAAGTGCTTCTGAAGTGGCATTAGGTGCTTTTCAAAGACTATTTAATGCTGCTCAGAGGTGGCATGAATTAATTTACACAACAATTGCACTTTTGTAAAGTATGTTGATATTAAGGACTGAGGTGGGTCAGAGCAGGCATAATTTAGTCTGGCTTTTATGCAACATTACCTCTTTAGACAGAATTTTGAGCGGGAACAGGGTAGCCTTAACTTGGCCGTGTAAAGACACCTCAGTTACCCTCTTATGGTTATTTATTTGTTCAAAAATACTGTAAAACTAATATTGTGATATATTATTGCAATTTAAAATTTGGGTAACACTTTATTTCAATAGTCCACATTAGACATTCTATTAACAGTAAGTAACTTTGCAACTTCATGTCAACTATGAGTCATTAGAGTATTAGTAGACTGTCTGCTTAATAACTTCTAACACTTTATTTTGATGGGTCCACAACATCCACATACTGAGTATGAGAAACTTTGCAAGTATATGTCAACTTATTCTACTAACCCTAAACCTACCCTAACAGTCTACTCTGAGAGTTAGTAGACATGTAGTTCCAAATGAATGAGAATTAGCTGACATGTAGTTGACATGTAGTTACAAAGTTACTTATAGTTAGTAGAATGTCTAAAGTGGACTATCAAAATAAAGTGTAACCAAAATTTGAATCAAAAGCTGAATTTTCAGCAGACATTACTCCAGGCTAATTCAGCCCTCAAAAGATCTCTTAGTGTTGAAAAAAATAGTTTGTATTTCTTTCCTGTCACTCTTGATCAATTTAATGCATGCTTGCTGAATAAAAGTATTAATTTCTTTTTTAAAAAGTCCTTCCCCATTTTTGTATTATTCTAAATTCAGTCATTCATCCAGATTTTAAAATGATTGCAAAACATTTCATATTGATTTAAATGGCCCCTTCTTTCTTATTAGAAATAATAACTAACATATTTATTAGCAATAATTAGTTTGATCTTAGCATGCATAAAGATTTCTTTGGTATTGCGGGACTTTACATTTGTGAGATCAGTATTGCAGGACTTTACATTTGTGAGATAAGCGTATAATTACTAATCATAAATAATTCAATCAGACAGTATTTAACCAGTGAACAACAACAGATGTAAGTTGAGACCATCCTGTTCAGTGCATACTTGTCAGTGGAGATAGCCCAGATTAATATGTGATTAGTCCTACATTAGATGTCTGTCATAAAATACACTACTCTACCTGCTGAATATTACATGGTCCACAAAAGGCCATAAAATATTAAGTTTTAAACCCATATAGCCCACTGTGCCTTGTAAAAAATATTTAGAACCTTAATCAGTTCTCTCTTGAATTGCAAATCCTACACTGAAATTTGGTTTTGTGTGATAATTTCCAAAACTCTAAATGTATTACTTTAGCATTCCACAGATTTTAATATTCTGCAGAGGCATCTTTTGCAGCAGTGCCAGCTTTAAGTCTGTTGGAGTAAGTATGTACCAGCTTCCCACACAGTTCAGGTATGTTTTTAGTCTATTCTTTTTGGCTGTTGAGGCAAGTCAAACAATGCTACTACACAGTTGGTATATTAATGCTTGATGGTGGGCAGTGTTAAATTTGCATTTCCCAAATAGTATTGAATTTTGGCTGAAGTCTTACCACAAAATCATGTGTGCTAGCATTAATATTAGTTAAAGGAATAGTTAATGGATTTGTTTCTTACAAACATGCAGTTCTTCATAAGACATTTATTGATGGCCTGGAGTCATGTGAATTACTTGTGGATTATTGTTTTTTTTTTTTGTTTGTTTTTATCAGCTGTTTGGACTTTCACTCTGATGGCACCCATTCACTGTAGAGGATCCATTGGTGAGCAAGTAATGCAATGCTAAATTTCTGTTCTGATAAAGAAACTATTTTTTTATACATCCATAAACTCCACTTTTTTTTTTTTTTTGCTTAATGGTTATTTGTTCCCTATTTGTGCCACAATGTACACCAGTGTTGTGCAGATTTGGTTGACTAATGCACCTTTACTCTGTTCTCAGCTCCTGAACTCTGCAGCCTCTTCAAAGTGATCGATATGCTCTCTCTTGCTTCTCTCACTGGTCTCCTTTATGTTCGCACAGAGAGTTTTGAGGTACGACCTTTTCAAGGAAGTGTCTGGGTGGTTTGATGCATCCCAAATCCTGATAATTGAACCAGCCATATCCACTGGGACATTCAAACTCTTCACACTTTTATTCTAATTTATGCACTTATTTTATCTTCCACAGTAGTATTTTTGAAATATTCTCTAGTCTTTATTTTCACAGCAGTCCTTTAGAATAATGGTTCCTTAACTGTGGGGTTCCTCTCCAGAGAGAGTGGAAGTTATTTTAATGATTCACAGGTAGAGGCCAATTGTGAGGCAACTTTGTCATCATTATGGCAATTGTTTCCTATCTATGTAAATTTAGAAATTATGCAGCATGGGGATTGAAAATTTATGCAAACAGCGTATATATGTTTTTGCATAACATAAAACACAATAAAAATAAACATTACTGATATATAGGACTATATGCCTAGGCCACAGTTTGATTATCTGATACATATTGCACACAGAACTGAAAAGCACTTTTTCGATCTGACTTTAAGCTCTCATATGATTGGCTGACTTTACACAACCTCTGGGAGTTGGGAGGAACATGTTTTTTTCATCAGTCTGCCTGGAAACCAAGTCGTGTTTACAAAGTACCGGGATGATTCAGCAAGCACTTGTGAGCAGGAACTAATCACTGGATTTGCAAGCGTTTGTCAGGTTAGTGCCATAACAGGTTTTTTCTTCTTCTTTTAAATCAAGTTGTTTCATTTCTGGCAACAATCAAACTAGTACCTTAACTAAATATGAGCAGACCTGTATATTTTGCTTTGTATATTATGTCTGTGAAATAATTAGCATTTATTTACTTCGGAATGGCAAATTCTGATCACAAATATTTTACACATTTTCTGCTTTTTAAGTGTTTTTTTTTTTGTGGTGCAGCTGTTCACTGAGACTGCTGCACCACTATAGGATTTTTTAAATTAATGTTTAATTGTCTTTTTTTTTTTCCAAATAATACTTCCTCTAAATAACACATAAAACAAACTAAACTGGTTAGGTGCTTTTCCAGTATATCCCAGAATGAACTCAACAAAGACTACCATTCAAAGGTTTGGGGTCAGTGAGAATTTATTTAGAAATGAATACTTTTATTCATCAAGGATGAATTAAACTGGTAAAAAGTGACTTTTACTAGATTTTTACTGACTATAGTTTTACTGTTTACTTTTAATGTAAAACAAATTCTATTTCAAATAAATACTGTTGTTTTGAACTTTCTATTAATCAAAGAATCATGAAAAAAATCACTGTTTCCACAAAAAATATTAAGCTGCACAATGGTTTTCAAAACAATAAGAAATGTTTCTTGAGCACCAAATCAACTTATTAGTATAATTTCTGAAGGATCATATGACTCTGAAGACTGGAGTTATGGCTGTGGAAATTTCAACTTTGTCATCACAGAAATAAATTACATTTTACAATATATTACTGTAGAAAATAACTTGTATTTATAATTCACAATATCACTGTTTTAGTGTATTTTTGGTTGAATCAAGTCAGCATTGGTGGGCATAGGAGACTTCTTTCAAGAACATGTTACTAATTATAATATAATTACTTATTTAATACTAAATTATAATCTTCAAATCTTCAACCTTGTATTTGAATAAATTGTGATGTGTTATTGTAGCACTCTAATGTTTCATTCATGAATTTCATGTATTCACAGAGGTGACACTGACTCATGTCTATGCCAGCATGGATCACAGTTGAAGGTCTCGAGGACAGACAGAGATCGGGACCCTTGTCCTGGCAGCGGTCATGCCCTTTAGTCTCTGCACACTGTGTAAGTGGCACGGACACTAATAATCCTCTGTTCTCCATTGATAACAGAATCCAGTCCAGTGGGACAGGAGCTTGTGAACTTGCCCATACAAATCATTTGTAATTGTGCCAGACTCTTCGTAGAGCCAACACAAGGCAAAAAAAAAAAAAAAAATAGAAGAAAAAAGGATACAATGGGCAGTGGGTACAAGCGTCTGGTTTTCATAGCATATACTGTAGTAGAGAATGCTGAGATTAACATTCTCTCTAAAAACCGAACTATGAACTTGAACTTTTACTTTGATAAGGGCACTTGAGTAATGTCTTAAATGGGTATTATGATTCAAAGTGTACATGCAGTACTTCTGAAAAACCATCCTTACAAAGTATTCATTACATTCATTCAGTACAGGACAAGAGGGTCATAAAATGTTCTGCTGAAAAGATTCTTTGTGTAGCTAGGCTTGGATCATTCTTATTGTAGAGGCTTTACTCTTCCCAGAATTATCTGCTTACAGTATTATATATTATTCAGCAACATGGCTCCAACAAAATGTAAGCAAATCAACTTAAGGAAAAGCCAGTCATTTCATGAAAGGAGTACCATTTCCCTGCTGAAAAATACAGCTTAACCAGAATAAGGATGATTGCAGGTCTTAGCTGGTTTGGCTGGGCTAGCTGGTCTCAAAGCCAGGCCAAGCTGGTCTTCAGCTGGTTTACCTGCTAGACATAGGTTTCTTAAGATTATAAACTGACATGGCTAAAATCTCTCAAATCTCTCAAAAATCTTTTTCTACTAAAAATGTCAATCTTAAATATAATAATTCTAAATTAATTATTATTACATTTATGTATATGCATTTTTTTGCATGACACAGTAACTATTGTATATAATACATATAATCTCATTGAACTACAATTCACTGATTTTTCTAACACAGGGTATAACTACTTCCCAAAAGAGTTTCAATAATTTTTGTACTTTTTTCATACCTTGCTACATTTGTGGTATTCCCAGTTAATTCCCAGTATTCTTAAAAAATTATACATTTTTCGTTATGCTATATTATTACAAAATATTGGATTCAACTTTTTTTTCAGTTAGTTTTTTCACAAGTTTTGTATTTATTTTTGGAACTGATTGATGTTAGGCCTTGAGATTTTAAAGTGTGTGTTTACTGTTGTTATTATTATTTTTTCTGTTCATGGAATGGCTCCATTTATTCTAAAATAGATTACTGACTCATAGTTCTTAGCACTAATTATTCAAAATGTTTCAGTTCACTTCACTTTAGAGAGCATGCTTGTACTGCTTCCAAGGCAACTGGCGATTTGTTTTGATGTGTGACCAATAGAGGTTTCATTTACTTTGTCTCTTGTCTCTTATTAACATGCAAACCAAAGCAAGCATATCCTGCACGTGGTGATAACAATGATAACATGCATCTATCTAATATATACGCTCTCTCTCTCTCTCTCTCTCTCTCTGTGTGTGTGTGTGTGTATAAATATATAAATGTTTTAGAAACAGTATAAGCAGTAGGAGAAAGTTAACTTATAGGAAAAAGATATTCGAGAAGTCGTACTTCTCTTAAAGCAGTCGCTACTGGTGTAGAGAGAGGGTTGAATAATGTATTTGTCATTCTGCAGGTAGTGATCTCAGTCTGAACATTTATTGAAAGGCAGATGACTGTATGAGCACAATATTATGTAATTGCACAGGGTTACATGTGTAAAAGGATGTCTGTGACATTTTCGGTCTTTTGTCCGATTACATTGATTACTTCATGGCTCATGTGATTAAAAAGATTTCATTTCTGAGGAAACGCCTCTAGTATTAGGACGAGTTAGCTAATTTTACACCTGACCAGTTACATTTAGATTCGTCAACGCTGTATGAGTCAGTTTAACACTGATGGTTTTATCTCGTCACGCTGCGCAGAATGAGGAAGCATACTCTTTTCTACTCCAGTGGACAATGACTTCTTCAGCCTGGGCCTGCATTGTTTCAAAATGAACCAAGATTCAAGAGCTTTTCAGCAGCTATTACTCCAATCTTCAGCGTCACATGATCCTTCAGAAATCCTCCAGAAAATTCTGATTTGGTCCTCCAGAAACAGTTGCAAACATGCTGCTTAATATTTTTGTGGAAACCGTGATGCAATTTTTTTTTTTTTTTACAAGATTCTTTGATGAATAGAAAGTTCAAAAGAACAGTGTTTATTTGAAACAGGAATATTTTGTATCATTACAAATGTTTTACTCTTTTTACGTTTGACCAGTTTATTGCATCCCTGTGATTCCCAAACTTTTGAACGATAGTGTATGTGACTTTTACATGAATTGTTGCAAAGTGTGAGAAGAATGATGGTTAAATGTCTAAAGGTTCCAGCAGACATGCATTGTTAGTTTGTTTGATTAATCTGTGAAATATAATCTGTAGAAATGAAAATAATAGTTCAGCCTAAATTGAAAAATCATTTAATTTTTCTGACATTTTTTTCTCACATTTGTTTTTTCCTATACTTATGCTCATATATATTTCATGGAACAAAATATGAGAAATTTTAATAGTTGTTTATGCAACTTATTTACATGTAACAAGACATTTACAGTGACCATGAGAGTCAAGTTTAAGACTGGACAAAAAATGACTGATAAAGGCACCATATGACTCATGCCCAGTTGCTAATAGTTATTAGTTCATAGCACAAATCACAGTAATTTATCATATGGCTTATAAGTCATAAGAACAAGTCACTTTAATCAATCTGTTATGGTGTTTTGGGTCCTTATTGGACTTTGACAGACATGGTCACTTCTATTTTGTTCAACAGAAATTCCCACAGACAAAATAACACCTGGGAAACATTCCAAACTACGGGTTTGGAACGCCATGAGGGTGAGTAAATAATGACAGAATTTCCTCCATGGGGCCTCACCACAGAATTGTGTGGGCATGCTAAAAAGACGGTAAAAAGATGTTAAAACCGGTTATATTCACTAATGGTGCCACTGATGGCTCATATGCACTGAGCTTGAGTCATCAGATCCTCATGAGTTTAAGCACAGATGTTGAGCTGCATCGTTCTGACAGCATTCTGGGAAATGTAGTTCCAGATATGGGGGTGACTAAAAGGCTCATGCGAAATGCCTTCAGAAAATGTTAAAGATCATGGTGGGTTGCGAAGGTTGCATTCCTTTGTGACAATGTTAAAACACCACCAGGATCAGGGAATACAAAACAGAGAGGATGGTGGGAAAATGAAGATACTGAAGTGACTACTGATTTAAGCTTGAAGCAACTGGAATATTAGATTAAACTTGCTGAAACCATTTCATAGTTCCAGTTTCTGCCGGCCTACTTGTTAGCTTTTAATCAGTGTTTTAAATTAAAACCATGCTGTTCCTCAGGCAGTTGGATCGGAAAATCAATTTAAGCAATTCATTTCAGGTGCTTTTTATAGCTATTTCCTCTCGCAGGTGTCAGAGTTTGCGAGTACAGTCACTAATTACTGCTCACTGTAGCATATGCAGATGAGAGGGCAACTTCTTCTGTGTATGTGCATGTGAGAGAAAAAAAGACATACGTTATAGTTGAAACATTTCTATAGAAGCCACAGAATGAATAAATGAAAAGGGAGACTTTTTATCTCACAATTTTGACTTTTTCTTGAAATTCTGAATTCATATCTCACAATTCATACCTTGTTTCTTGCAATTCTGAGAACAAAAACTGACAATTGTGAGACATAACACTGAATTGCAAGATGTAAACTCAGAATTCTGAGAAAAAAAGTCAGAATTGCGAGATATAAACTCAGAATTCTTACTTTTTCTTGCAATTGCAGGTTTACATCTCACAATTCTGAGTGTATTTCTTGCAATTCTGACTTTTTTCCACACACACACACACATGTTTGTTTTTGTGAAAAGTGGGGACATTCCATAGGCGTAATGGTTTTTATACTGTACTTACTGTATGTGCTATTGCCCTACACCAATCCTACACCTAAACCTACCCCTTACAGGAGACTGTGCATTTCAACTTTCCCCCAAAAAACCTCACTCTGTATGATTTATAAGCGTTTTGAAAAGTGGGGACATGGGTCAATGTCACCTTCACCTTGTAATACCTATGTCATACCTTTGTCATTATACAAATCTATGTCCTGACATTTCACAAAAACGCGCACACACACACACACACACACACACACACACACACACACACACATATGCATATATATATATATAATTGTTTTTTTTTTTTTTTTGCTACAGAATAAAAAAAATAATAATTCTCACCTTTTCTCGCTTTTGCGTGTTTATATCTCACCATTCAGACTTTTCTTCTCAGAATTGCGAAAAAAAAAGTCTAAATTGTGAGATGAAAGTTGGAATTACCTTTTTCATTTTTCTGTCCTTTGGTGAAAACAAGCATTCGTACTGTACTGATTACTCTACATATCTGTTTTAATAAAGTTGCAGTCTCTAGACAGTGATAGACACTGCATTGTTTTTAATGGAATTTAAATTGACATTTCCTCGTTTAATATTTAGCATGAAAAATGCACCGCCGCCTGTTCTGAGATGCCAGCGGACTGTTCTTTTGTTTAAGCACTGAGCGATATTTGTGACAAGACAATTCAAAACCTTGAGGAACCGAGAGTGTTATCTGATTCATTTATAAAACAATGCTTTTTTGGAATGCTTGAGGATTCAGCAAGAAAAATCCAATGAAGGTGCCCAGATATGAGACCTTATGAAATGATATATCTAATTTTATTTAGCGTATTTTATTATCTATAAGCCATTCCCTCAAATATTCATTTTCTCACCCTCTCTCACAGGTATTCCCCTCTCTGGTGATCCCAGGCGCACAGACGGAATCGTTCAAAGCTCACATCCTGGCCCTAGTCTTTCTGCCTGGGATCTGAACTCACCCTATAGCTCCGGCCTCTTGCTTGCAGCTGAGCAGTGGCTGTGGGTGCGGTGGTGGAGTGGCTCCCTTCCACAGCTGCTGGGGAACCCTGTAGGTGAAACACCTACTGAGGGTAAGTTTCAGAGCTCTTAGGGAATATAACACAACAGCAGAAAAGGAACCACTACCCCCCAGAACCCCAATCCCACTGCCCCCTAAAATCACCAAAATGTACCACTTAATCATGTGTTTCATATGTTGTTACACTCCTAGTGTCATGTATGTTGCTCTTGGCACCAAAATGTATTTGGACACTTGCAATTTCTTTATATTAGTAACAAACTATCAAACCAAATAGTATCTGTAAAAACAAAAGTATGTATGTATATATATATATATATATATATATATATATATATATATATATATATATATATATATATATATATATATATATATATATATATATATATATATATATATATATATATATATATATATATATATATATATATATATAGTGATTATTTTTAACTAATAAAATGATCCCAGTTCTCCTTGGGGTCAGTAAGAGTTTGTTGTTGTGTGTTTTATTTTTATCTTGTAAGATTCTCTTATGTTTACAAGACTGCATTCATTTGATCAAAAATACAGTAAAAACTGTAATATTGTGAAATATTATCACAATTTAAAGTAACAGTTTTTATTTTAATATATTTTAAATGGTCATTTATTCCTGTGATTGAAAAGCTGAATTTTCAACAGCAATTACTCCATTCTTAATGATCCTTCAGTAATCTTTCTAATTTGGTGCTCAAGAAACATTTATTATTATCATCAGTGTTGAAAACAGTTGAAAACTGCTTAATATTTTTGTGTAAACCGTGATTTTCAGGATTCTTTGATGAACAGAAAGTTCTAAAGAACATGCATTTATTTGAAATAGAAGTCTTTTGTAATATTAAATGTCTTTACTGTCACTTTTGATTAATATAATGCATCCTTGCTCAATAAAATTGTTAAATTCTTACTGACATCTTACTGACCCCACATTTTTGAACCGTAGTGTATGTAAACACTTTTGCTTGCTTAAACGTGCTTGCATTTTTATTTTCATTTTTTTAATGATCTAATCCAGTGATATACACGTTTTAAGTGATGCATAAATGTCCAAATACTTTTTGTAACCACTGTGCTTAGTTTTATATTATATAAAATATTACATTTATTAAATGATTAAAATATTTCACAAATTCCTTTTATTATGATCTAAAAGAGCTGGTTTGGTATCCTAATACAGAGAGAAAAGGTGCAGGTCCAGAGCAGTGAAGTAATTGGCCGTTATAGTTTATTCTCTCAAGGTTTCGATTGACAGGATTATAAGAACATGCTCTTCCTGAACTTTCACTGGAACATTGTAAAAATCAAGACAAATATTGGAAGAGCTATTGCCATGCTTTAGAAGTGATGTGATTAACTCTGTTGTGTTGGTATAAATCCTATAGCTCTTTCAATCACCCTCAGCCCGGAAATCGTGACATTTAAAAAGCCACATAACTGTCCGGGTCAATCTGGGTTACACATGGGTCAGCGTGCATCGCTTTGATAATGCACTTCAAGTCTTTCACTTGGAAATCCGTCACTCAGCCGTCATTTGCAGCGATTAGTAACAACAAAAAGCTCCGCTGACTGATTGGTCTGCCTCATTCTACTGTGAAAAGCCTTCTCCGTGTGTAAGAGTCATATCTCAGTGGGGCTCCTCCCACTCCTGCCGAGCCAAGTAAATACAATCCTCGCCAAAGAACGGCTGAGGAAATGCCAATGTAGCCCACACCAAAGGTTACCCTGTCGGCTTCTCTTAATTGGATCAGCTATCAAGCGCAGTGATGCCCTTTGATTCCCATTCGCAGCTGGACCTCAGTAGTTGCTTTTTAATTCAAAGAGATCTCACTGGACACTATTGAGCGATGATGCCTCGTTTGCTTAATGCGCACATCAAATTCAGAGCGGAAAACTGATCAAAAAGGGATTTCTGCCAGTTATGAATTGCTTGGCTTTGTTTATGGGGTTTTCAATCAGGGTCTCTTTTGACTGGAGGTAATCACTAGAGCCAGATAAACCGTTTTGGAGGTAATAAAAGATCGCAAGTTATCCTTCCACTCAAGGTTGGAGAGAACATGTTGTATTGATGGACCTGATCTTTTTATCAACAGACTTACATGGGCAAATATTTCTAGCTGAAACATGCGCTTGCATCAAAACAGGGCTAATCGGGCGCCTAACAAAGATGGATCCGATTTAAAAGTCTATAAGACCTTAATTAAAAAGAAACTGCTTGACTTTGGCACTCTTTCCCCATGCCAATTATGTAATTTAACCTTCTTGCTAGCCACAAAAAGTTTCCTTAGATGTTGGTGCCTAAATGAAGTGCTCTAACCTTGCCAGCTTTTGTAGATTCTAATTTGATAGGCACTAGTTGGACTTCTAACAAATTAAATACTCAGTCTTTGTTTATTTAGAGATGTGAAAACTGAATACAGTTCAGAAACTGTATTCAACGTATGTGAAACTGAATACAGCTTGACACCTCAAAGAAAACACTGTGTATTGCAATAAAATGCTGATTTTGTCAAAAAGCAGCTCTGAAGCTGGCCAGCCCCATGTTGATACAACAGAACTAGTGAGTGATAATATATCAGATGGTGCCGGATGGGAAATTCATCACCCAGTGTGAGACTGAATTACATAGACCTTCCACCCCACTGTAATCCTGATATTAAACATTGTTCAGGTTTTGATCTACTGGTAATATAGTCTAAGATAATAATCTTTGCAATACATTTAATGTCAGGGTACAGGTTGCCTAAAAAGGCCTGAATTTACATTATCTCAAGATTATATTAATGAATCAGATGTAAGCATGAGATGAATGCTAACGATATCTTGTTCTCTAGAGAGAAAAGATTCAAGATACATGCAGTGCAAAGCCATGAAAAAGATCCAAAGCATCACTGCCAAGATTAAATACATAATTACCAATGTGGCCAGTGAAGTATAAAATATCCAAAACATCAAAGAACATTTCTTATGGTCTGTTCTTCCTCCTTAATATATTGTTTATCTTAAAATATATTTTTGAAAATAGGATTTTGCCCAGTGTCATCAATCTTCAAACTAAATATTGCATTTTTAATACAAAATTGTATTAAATTAATAAATGAATAAATAAACATTAATTTCACAATGTATTAATATAATTTTAAACATTAATATTTATCTTAATAATTAAATTACCTTGACAAAATCAGAAAATGCTGAAGGGTACACAATTCGAGTTCTTAAGAGAGATGAAATCCATAAATGGTGCTAACAAGTGCAGGAAACAATCTAAAAGGTGGACTTGGGAGGTGCAGTTCAAAAACTAATTTTGTGTGTGATGATTTATTGCTTTGCCCTTTGTTGATACCTAAAACTTATATTAGAGTTTGCACTTGCTGAAACAGCCCACGTTAACCCTGGAAATGAGCTTTGTGGGTGAAAGTAAAAAATTTTCACTGTTTTATCTTATCAGTTGCTTTCCTGGTGTTGCAGATTTCAATTCTCTGACATGATTACTTCTGAGAGTCTTTCTGTTATGTGATAATTAAATATGCACGACCTGCTATTTGCCACCCTGCCAGTGGAAATTGACCAAAGTAAACAAGGGTCCTGGTGATGTTAGTTATGTTTTATATACACTACATATTATTAGATAAATATCTAGTACTTGCAACTGCTTAATAGACTACTTCTGTTAAATATGTGCCCTACTGATATGAGGCATAACACCAAAGAGCTTACAACATGTTAGGCCTGATAAAGCAGTCACGAAATACCAAATGCATGATTTATTTGTCAGTTCTACGTCTTATGAATCTCAAGTTGACTGAATGGTTCATCATGCAGCACAACGACATCTATGGCTGATGGGTCTTTTTAAGAATGTTCCAGTGCTTTTTTGTATGATTGATGGGTTTGCTTTCTTCTTCCGATCAATATAAATAACTTGAATCTAAAATCAAGAGAAAATGCACACTAGTTTTAAATGGATTGCTTTGTCAAGTGGATTGTTTCTGTGGTACAGCTCTAATCAAATTACAGTTGATAGTGATGGATAGGGCTTATCATGATGAGCCTCTAAGAGTAAAACAAGCATAAAACTATCCCACAATATCCCATACTGCACTCATGCACGGACCCACCCACGCAAACGCATCTTGGTCTTGAAAATCTGTCTCACTTGATTTTGAGTTTGAAATATATTTTCATGCATGCTGTCTTGAGGCAGATTTGTGAAACTTGTCGGCTTGATTATTAAATTCAAACAGTGTAAAGTACAATCCACCTACAATTTGAGAATAATGGAAGGCTTACTCTTAGACATTGTACGTGATTCTCCACTGTAGCCTACATGGTTGGGGTTTCAGCTGGAGTGCAAGACACACCTAATAATTATCCACAGGTGTGTGGGATACACAATGCAATACTAAATTAGTAAAATAGCCCTATATTCTTGCATATAATAATTATTCTGGTAATTGGGAGGCAGCGTGATCCTACCTTGAACTCCTCCAGGATTTTATAAGTCTTCCCTCTGTATTCACAGAAGTTTTTGACCTCCTTGCATTCGGGGCAACAGCCGTTGTGTTCCACCTTGGTGCACTTGGGGTGTATTTTAGGGCACTCGGGTTGATCACAGACAGGTCCGTCCTCCGTGCACACGCACGGGCAGTTCGAGTGGCCCGGGAAGAAGCGTTCCCCGAGCTTGTACACGAAGCCACTGTCATCCACGCAGCCTTTCCCTCGGTAGTCATCGAAAATGATGTCATTGTTGGCAGTTCTCTCGGCCTCGTCCGTGGCGGGATAGTCCTCAGGGCCGACAGAGGCCGGCGAGACAGCGGCGTTCAGGGCGAGCAGCACGACGCAAATCGCCGAGAGAAAAGGGCCCATCCTTCGCCGCGGCAGTCTGACGCATTCAAGGAGAGTGTCTCGGGTCCCTTAAGTTGTAAGTCTCCATGCTGCAAATACGACACTGAAAGAAATGCAAACAACCCGTAGCTTGATAACTGGACATGCATTTTCTTTATGTAAACTGCTAAAAAGATCGTAACACTACAAGTTAATGATCAAAGTACAGTTTGCTGAAAAAAGTAGCCATGTATAGGGATGAATGAGGAGTGTTGTAACAATGTGTGTTTTCTCTTTATTTGTTTGTTACAAAGTAGAGCAGTTTTGAAAAATATATGACAAACCTACAGTAAACTGTATAAATACGTGTCAAGTACATAGAGTGCCATTACCTACCTGTGTATGTTGTGGTGGTCAAATTTACTTTAATTCAATAATTACATTTTATATTGCAAATGTTAAACATGGGAATATTTTTAATTAAATACTAACATATCTTGAAGATCGCTATATATCCTTCTCCCATCCCTCCCCATCTGGTCAGTCGCGATATAAACATGTAGATAGCAAAATAGACATGTTGTATATCAAATAATCTGTGAGATGATGGTTCAAGGTTACACCAATTTGCAAATCAATTTGTAAACCTGACATTTTGCTGTCTTAATCCACCCCAAAAAAAACTTCTACTGCCTTCTCGTGAGGATGGCGATCATGTATGTTAGTGATTTCATTCTTGTAGCTCATTTCTAATTGGTTAAAGTGATGGTGTTACAACTCACCCAGTGTTACAGCACTCCCCAGTCTCGCGTACTGGTTAATTTCTGATAAAGATCTGCCATTTGTTCCCACACAGAATGCACCGAAGATACCCATAGATTGATGAAAGAGTCAGCTCATACAAACGAGGTGTGTTTTCCTCCTACAGTATGTGTTAGCTCTGGTATTAGTAAGCTCTGGATCAGGAGGGGGTGAAGATATTACTTCAAAGGAAAAGCGTGTGTACGAGAAAACAATTCCCCAAGAACAAAGTAGGTAAATCAACATATAATATAAGATAATCACAGGCATCATAGACAGTGCTCAACAAAGTTAGCCAAGATATCTATTTCCCAGGGACAACAGGTAGCTCTCCAGTTTCTAATCCCTCATAGCACTGCAGATAGGTGTGCATTGACCATGTCCTTACATTTCTACGCTCTGAATTTCATCTACTCCAAGAGCCCTGAAGAAACGACACGGTTTCTGTGTCATTAACGAGTGCGTAATGGGCTTCGGTCCAAATGCCTCTTCACTCGTGAAAGCGCGAGAAATTAACCATAAAACGGCACAGTAGTGTGAGATTCTGCACTTAGAAAAGCAGAGGAGCTGCCAGAGGAAAGCACTTCAAAGAAAGAGTTTCTTTTTTACACTGAAAGATAGTCTAGTATTGACAATACGTCTAGTCTATAATAAAATGACTGCCTCTGGCATGCTGAATGCATCTGTGCAGAGACTGCCTGCCTTGAATGTAGAGAAAGATGCATTTTAGTAATTAATATTATCGTGAACATAATTGTTATTGCATTGAAGTATTGCAATGAGCACGAATACATTTTAACCAAGTGGCTGGACTCGACTTACCGCGTTGAAATGTCTGGTTCCACTTTGTTGGAATCGTAATCAAGCGAGCAAGTGCACCTTCGTGATGATAAGACCACAAAAAGCATTCCAATTCGAGTTGGTGCAAAAATTGCTTACTCCAACAGAACAGATAATCCGAATGTCTATAATATTTACAAATGAAAGCTGATCATGCCCACTTCAGAAATGACATATCCAGAAACGCAATTATC
This sequence comes from Onychostoma macrolepis, assembly GCF_012432095.1. Classification (NCBI taxonomy): domain Eukaryota; kingdom Metazoa; phylum Chordata; class Actinopteri; order Cypriniformes; family Cyprinidae; genus Onychostoma; species Onychostoma macrolepis. The sequence goes on from NC_081163.1 coordinate 9,354,179, forward strand.
CTTCCCCGATCATTAAGTGACCTCTCAGAAAATGAAAAAGGAAGGAAAAAAGATCCAAAACATCTGTACAAAAAGCACTTCCTTCTCGTGATCATCTAGTCATCCGCGGCATTTAAATCAACTCCCAAATACTGCAGGTGGAACAGTATAACGCCATTTGGTCTTCGGCACCTCCGCCGAGAAAACAATTTGATGTCAAGTTAATAAACGAGAATAGATTCGATATCATTACGTTTCCCCAGTGCGAAAGTAAGTTTATCTACATTGGAGATGCTCGCGCCGCCAGAGCAGACAGAAAAGCATCGTCTGAGACAGCGCTACTAAGTTGAGTGCGGAGAGGAATGAGAACAGAGGAGTGTTTCATCTTCAATAGGTCGCCTCAGTGAGTTCAGCACCGCGGACAGCGCCGGATCCGGAGTTCAGCACCGCGGACAGCGCTTGATTCTGCACTGAATCGAGAGCTCAAGTCGTCTCGTTGTTTCTCTAATCATGAACGATTTTATGAAACGTGCAACAGGACAGTCCCTCTGGACCTTAGGAAATCTTTGCTACTCTTCTCAGCGTTTTCGTTCGTAAATAGAAAGAAGTAATTGAATCGAGACCAGTTACTAACAGCGGATCTTAGCAACACTTAAATGGAAATTGTAAACTGAGACCAGAGAAATATGCAAAATTGTTGTGCAGAAGGTAACCCATAGGGGCCACTGCATTACTGTATTTGATAGTGAACTGAGGGTGGGCAAAGCAGGCCTTGGTGCCTTCTATGTCCTTTCTGAACATGTGTAAACAATGAAAAGCTAACACTAACTTTTACTGTGTTATCATAAACCCATTTTCTTTATACATAAATGCAGGAGCTTTTATTTATTTATTTAGTTTATCCTATCTATCTATCTATCTATCTATCTATCTATCTATCCCCCTCTCTCTCTCTCTCTCTCTCTCTCTATATATACATATGAAATTGTGTTCCCAGGTCAGTTATGTGTCATATCCCCCACAAATTACATTGATGTAAAATTGTACATCTTTTCAGCATATAAACTCTTCAAGGACAATTAAGTGACTTCTCTATTTATCTTTTTATTTTATATTTAAATTTTGTTAGTAGGTGGCGATCTTAAAATATCCACTATGCTACCATGACAGCAAATGACTGATAATTGAAAACTGGATATTGGTAAATATCATCATTAAATTATCTTTCTAATAACCACTTTGTAGTTTTGTTATCTGTAGCACCTAACTAGCAATAACTAAATGAACTGTAAAATTGTTAACCTTGTTATTTTTTTTTTTAAAGGCATGGCTATATCCCAACTTTAATTTAGCAGAAAATGGCACAATGCAATTTATTAACATTTAAAGACATCCTTTGTCTGAAAGAACATTAAGAATTCTAAAAAAAACACCTGTTCACAATAGAAGAGGCACAGATTCTGTGGAATGACCAGTTAAGTATATCTGCTCCAAACTAAAGTACAAATTATACAAATGGATTTCGAACACAGAACTGCATAATACAAGCTCTCTACTTCAGTTTGCTTGTTTTTTTTACTATTCTCACTGTGTCTCATTACATTAATGGTCTCCAGGACAGAAACAATTACAGCTTCTGCATTATTATTGTTCTCATGGTAACACAGCAATAAAGGTTCTGCAGAAATTACAAAATTAGAAGTTCATCCTCAAATGGTGACACTGGCAGCTGTTATTGAATAATCACACTCAGTTTATGTTTTCCTCCAACACTGAAAGCGCTAAGCACCCAAGTTCTGCAGTTAAATTCAGTCGGTTGCAAAAGTGCTCCCGTGGGCCTGCTCAATCACCTCATTTTCTTCATGAATGGAACATTCAATAAAATTTCCAAGGCCCATAAAATGGGTCCAAACAAAACAAACAATAACATGGCAGAATTAGCTATTGACATATCCATAGCAATTGACAAAACAATAACAGTGGGTTATGTAACATCACATTGCATAGACCAACAGGTGAGGTTGGGTTTCACCCTTGAATACAAACATCTTCTAAACTTGCAGATGGCAGCCCATCTTAGATGCATGCTGTTCACATAGCAGAGCAAATCAATAGAAAGGTATCTAAAAGCAAGGACACACGCTTTGCTTTTAAATGTGAAATTTCAGCTAGGTTATCTGCCCCTGAAGATACATTAGGCCTGTTTCAGGAGAGTATGTATGGGCAAAGCCAAACATGAGAAACTATCTCTTAAACTCTTCATCCCAGTGTGACTCTAATCGAATAAGCATACCTCAGGGGGAGACGGAGTCTAGTGTGCCTTTGGCTTAACCTTCACTCTCTCTTCCTTTGCTAAATCCCTCTATGGAGAAAATACAAGTCGGCTACACTGATGTGCTAATGAATAAAGGGAAATACTTTATCCATATCTAAATATGAAATGTGCAATGTGGAAATCATCAGTCAGAGCCAGTGAATGTGTGTTGTGTCATGAAGCTTATGCCTCCTCCCTGTCTTGAACTTGCTCTGCATGTTTCTCACAGAAGCACCGGGGCTCTCAGCGCATCCGTCACATCATGTAGGAATCAAGCGCGTCTGACCGCGAGTGATGACATCACCGGCCGGTAATTGGGGCATGTTTTCTCACTTTCTCGTTCAGAGGGTGTCATCCCCTGTAAACGATCCCACCCTAATTGGCCTCAGTCTTTCCTGACTTTGGAAGGGTTCACAGACAGGGTCAGATTAGGGTCGTCACTCTCATTACAGAAATCATAACACTAGTGCATGAGCTCTTATTAAACAGTCTGCCAGGAGCCATTGAGATATTATGTGATTTTAATACAACTGATGTTTGTGAAACCAAGTGTGAGAATCTAATGTCTTCAAGCTTCAATGGTGAGATAAAGGAAACCAGGTTTTCACAATTACATTGTCAGTGCAGAAGCTGTATGTGTTCACAGTTTATTAAAGAGCGGATTCATGCAGACATAGCAATTTAGCAAGGACATATCTCCTGGAGAGACTTCGAAAGTGCTCCTGTTATGCCATTTTTAGGGTTGCTAATATTGTTTTACGAGTCTCCTAAAACAGGTTTACATGCGTGCAAGGTCAAAAAACACTTTAGTTTTCTCAAAAAATATATTTTATTTGACCTCATTTCTAAATGATTCGTAAACAACTTGCGCGAAACAGTTCCAAGAATCAGTCTCTCTAAACCCCTCCTTTCCGTGAGCCCTCACTGCTGTGATTGGTCAGATGGCGCAGTCCTTTGTGATTGGTCTATCGCGTTCAGCGCTTGTCGGTAAGGAAATGCCCATTGCCATAACGGACTGACTGAATGACAGCCCTAGAGACTTGTCAATTTGTAGAAAAGATGGTATCCATTGTACCTTACCAATTCGAGCCGGAGTCTGAAGATGAAACGGTTGAAGTGGCTGATCGACAAGAGACTGATTCGCAAGCATGACTGGAGCAGGACGTTTCTCAGTGGTAAGTGTCAAGTGTTTACAAGTTTGTGGTAATTATAAGATGTGATAGCAAGTTGTTCGCGAGATTAAGATTTGAGTTCCTGACAACTAGTTTAGGCGATTGCGAGTCGACTCTTTTTTTTTTTTTTGATAGACAATAACTTTATTTATCATGCACTGTAGGCTTCACAACTTTGCAGATAGTTTATGTTCACATACAGCTACATGACACACTGCATGAAAGGAAATATTCGAAAAGGCATAACTCATCTCCCTTGAACCTGATCTTGGCAAAAAAATGGGCAGTTCTTAAAGTCAAGTTTATTTATATAGTGCTTTACAATAGAAATTGTTTAGAAACAGTTTAAAAACAGCTTCACAGTATTAAACAGGACAGTAACTAAATAAATGATGCAAACTTCTTCAAATATGAGGCAAATACAAATTGTGCAGCTTTATCAAGATGGTGTTGTTATTCAGCTCAAGTAAAGTTCAATGTTGATTCAGTTCAGCTCAATAACTGTGTAAAGTTCATCAATTATGTTCAATTATATATTGTATCATTGATAATTAAGTTCAATTCAGTGATAAGCAGCTCAACTGTTTTGTGTCAGTGTAGTCAAAACAATAATATCACTTAATATTAAGTGCCTTTAAAAGGATAGTTCACCTAAAAACTAATATTTGTCATTGTTTCTCAGCCTCGTGTTGTTCCAAGCCTGTATGCATTCTTTCTTCTACAGAACACAAAATAAGACATTTTGAAGAATATTTCTAATGCATTTGTCCATAAAATTAAAGTCAGTAGGGTCCAGTGTGGCTTTTGGCTCCATTTACTTTCATTATATGGATAGTGAATCTTATTTCACTGTAAGAATATTTCAACTCTCTTTGTCCATACAAAGTCAGTGGGGCTCAAAGCAACACTAGACCCCACTGACTTTCACTATACAGAATAATCAAAACACTTAGATAAGAAAGTCATACAGGTTTGAAGCAATGTGGGGGCATGTAAATGATGACAGAATTTTCACTTTTGGGTAAACTATTCATTTAAATGGATAGTTCACCCAAAAATGAAAATGACCCCATGATTTACTCGCCCTCAAGCCATCCTAGGTGTGTATGACTTTCTTCTTTCAGACAAATACAATTGAAGTTTTATTTTTAAAAAAGGCTCTTCCTAGCTGAGAGGTTGAGATTTTGAAGCAAAATAAAGTGCATCCATCCATCATAAAAAGTACTCCACATGGCTCCAGGTGGTTAATGAAGGCCTTCTGAAGTGAATCGATGCATTTGTGTGAGAAAAATATCCATATTTAAAACTTTATAAACCATAAGAAGAAAGTCATTTACACCTAGGATGGCTTGAGGATGAGTAAATCATGGGGTAATTTTGATTTATGGGTGAACTATCCCTTTAAATGAATAGTTTACCCAAACGTGTTCTCAGAGTACCCATGAACCTGGTTCTATGGTTCATACCTGATGTAGACATTTTCAATGACACATTTGTATAATAAAAAGCAAGACTTAACCAAACAAGCACTCCAAATTAATAAAAGAACACATAGTCAGTGTTGGGCACGTTACTTAAAAAAAGTAATTAGTTATAGTTACTAGTTACTTCTCACAAATAGTAACGGAGTTAGTAACTGAGTTACATAATTATAAAAGTAACTAATTACCAGGGAAAGTAACTATTGCGTTACTTTAAAAAAAAAAATTCAAATGTCAAATAACTTTGGATGTCCCCAATATTAAATATGTTAAATTAATGAAATGGACACTAAAAAGAATAAATTATTATTATAAAACATTGTACATTAATCTACACTATTTATCTACTGACACTTAGTATCAGTCAGTCAAGCATTATAATATAATATTATGATAATTCAATATTATATGATGATAGAACTTAAGTAATTAGAATAACCAAGTATGAATGCATATTTGTCATCATCAATATAAAACGCACTACGGATTAATGAGCTTCTGGGTTCATGAATAGTAATCACGTTGTCTGCGTTCGCTCGAATTGATTTGCTGAAATCAAAACAGTGATGATAATAGGTGAGCGCCTGCGCCAGCCAATGAGATTGTCGTTTGCGCATTAGCTCCGCCCACTACCAGAGAAACCGGCAGTTCTTAAAAGCTGAAGAATTCCAAAGGAACTCCGTTATTTTGACAGGAAAATACAAGAAAGAATATCGTTTACATGTAGCGCGTCAATTCTGCATGATATGAAAGACTCTCTTGCTCTGTATCTTTCTTTGCGTGCGTGTGAGAGAAAGCGACGGCGAGTCGTGCGCTTCACACTAGAGTTTATGGTACGTCAAATACAGCTACACTGCGCATCCATTCAGATGAACTGAAAAATTAAATTCTAATAATATAATAGTAATGCCACATTTTATTGTCAGTAACGGTAACGGCGTTGTAACGGGGGAAACAGTAATTCGTTTGTTTAGTAGTAACGCCGTTTATTTATAACGCCGTTATTCCCATCACTGCACATAGTATACAAACACTTTTCAAATTTAATAGTATTTGATGATTTGTTAATTGCATCTAATTTGTAGAAGGTGTTTTTATGCATGTTTGGCCTAAGTTTTTATTGCATTTACCTGACCTGCAGGCATCACTAGTGTACGGTATTTCAATATCTTCAAAATAGTTTTGAAATTAATTTTTCCTATCACTATTGCACACTTCACCTGTAATTAGCTTTATATTTGGCCTGATCCTAAAACAGGACAAATTATATATAAATGGCCATCCTTTCTCCATGTCCACTGCATCCCACTAGCCAACTCAAAACATCACATATACTGTTTATCTTAAGATCTTGCCAAGCCTCAAAGGTCGTCACACTCACTAATTAAGGATGGGAGAGGGGTGACAGACTAAAGGACTGCGACTGACATTTCACTCCAATTCCCTGTCATGTACTGCAGTGGCCCATTTTGGCAGCGAATCAATGTGAAGATTGCAAAATGAAAAATAAGGCATACAGAGAGAACACAAACAGTTGTAAAAGTCTGAATAGATAAAATTAGTGGAACCACTTTACCCTGTGAATGTGTGTCTTTTCTGGCCTTAGAGTAACAAAAGGTCCAGAAACGAGATCAGGAACAAAAGGATAATTATGTACTGTAATTTTGCCAGTTTTTCTGTTGCTCTCCCACCACAATAGTAACATCACAGCCATTTCAAACCACTATGACACAGACTGATCCATTAGCTCTGCAACTATTCCTGACTGATCCATTAGCGTTCCTTCCAAACCCTAGAAAATTAGAAATTACTGTATTCACAGAACAACAAACTCTAAAAAAAAAACCACAAAGGTATGTCATCCATTAGGGTGTTTTCAAATTCAACCTTCATGTGTATATCTGAGGCTCAGGAGAGTTTAGACTCTTCTCTTGTTTGCTGTCCTCAGAGCGCTAAACAGAGACTATTTGGGTCTGATCAAATCGCTGGTAAAAGCATCAGGGAGCATCCACAGAAACCATTCAGATTCAATTAGCTAATGGAAGAGCAGCATATTTCCTAAAGGCCTTTTTGCCTTGGCAATGCTTTTCACAATGAGGATTTCAACATCGTTATAATGGTTTAGCCATTAGGGCTCCATTAATAGACTACTCACAACTTCTCAGCATTATATTTGGTTAAGACAGTTCATAGTTCCACAATATAAACGGCACAGCAAGACATGCCCGAGGACAAGGCCACCTCAAAAATAGCTATACATTGTCTCATTTCTATATATACTGTATACAAACACACACACATATGTGGCTGTTGTCTTGCATGTCTAACACAGAGTTGTAGCTCTACTTTTTTTAATCAAAGGAGAATAGAAGGAAACTCACTGTCGAGAGAAAAATATGGCCTCTCCAAAAATGCCACAGTCCCATGTCTCCCTTCTGTAGCAAATCCAATCCTGCATCAGAGGTGTGGACTCCCCTGGAGAGGAATAAAATGAATTCATCACACTCTCCATTATTCACTCGTTTTCTGGGAGTAAATTTTTTTTTTGCTTCAGTCCAAGTTCACCTTCTGTTGACTGCTTGCTCTAGCTTAGAATAGATTAATAGAAATATGACATTATGCACTGAAATTTACACTGTAATGTATAAAACATTAGCTATTAAACATCAAAGAAACTTACTGTGTATACTGTACTATATGAACATTTACTCACATGATTGCAATTATGACGTGATGCTGAATTTCTCCTAAAATTAGCTTAATAATAGCAAAGCAATTGTAGATATATATATATATATATATATATATATATATATATATATATAAAACATAAATATAAAACATAAATATAATATATATGCAAGTAAAATATTAAGTTTCTACAACAGTTTATTAAATGAGAAGTCATTATTGAGAAACATACATTTTAGACACAATATTTACTGTTTTATTTGCACCACCAACAAAAATATTTCCAAAAGCCACAGCAGAGAGAATCAGTGTTTTAATGATTCAGTGATTCAATTAATCGCTCAAAGTGAGTCACTTTTAAAGTTTCAGTGTTTTTGAAAGAATTGGCTCAATTCCACTTGTTTATTCCATTGTTTTTGATAAGGACCAATAGACATTTTGTGTGAATACCTTCATGCACGCTATTCTTATATATATATATATATATATATATATATATATATATATATATATATAAATAAAATAAAATAAAAAGGCAATCCACTCATGATAAAAATCTTTATTCTTAAAACTGTACTTTGGACAAAGCATTTTAATTAAAAATCGTTAATCAGGGTAGTGTTTTTTAAATTGTAAATAGTGTTTATATATAAAATAAACACTTAATACCCTCTTAAATATGTGCTATTTTTATTTAGACTTTCATTTGTGCTATTATTACATAGAAAATCTGAATACAAATACCATTTCAAATAAATTGTATATTGCATAGCATATTAATATTTCAACGTGACTCATGATGTGTATCAAAGCCTTTATGTCCTGTCCGTTTTGATATAGACAGCATGCTACGCAGCTTTATCTGATAAAGGTAAATAAAGACTCTGTTCTTCTTCCATTTCTCAGGACACACACATGCTCCTGCAGCTCTTAGAGATGCCGCTGTTGTACTGATGTGTATGGAGGCCAAATCCAATGTCTGGGCTCTGCAGGGTATCAGAGGCTTCCTCCAGTCTTTGTGGAATCATCCCCTTGCAAGAGCAGGCATTTTCCATTGGGTTAAACTAGAATCCTGCTCGCTCTCACTTCAAAGTGTTTTCTTGAAAGTCCTGGACACATGTTGTGGTTCCAGTGCTGAGAAGGAAACAGATTCACTGTAAGGTAAGACACTCTGTATAAAGCATTCAAAGAAATCACTTAAACAATTAAATGTCATTATTTACTCCATTTATTTACGTTCCAAATGACAAAACAGAAATACTGTAGAAAATGTTAAAGAACTTGTTCTTTTTGCATATAACATTTATAGTGACTTTATTGATCAAGCTAAAAAAAAAGGTCACACTTTATTTTAAGGTCCAATTCTCTTAACAAACCATTAACTACAACTTTTGCCTCAATATACTCCTAATTTGCTGCTTGTTAATGGTTAGTGAGTTGTTTAGTTTAGGTATTGGGTAGGATTAAGGATGTAGAATATGGTCACGCAGAATAAATGCTTCATAAGTACTAATAAACAGCCAATATGTTAATAATAGGCATGCTAATAAGCAACTAGCTAACAGTGAGAATTGGTCCATATACTAAAGTGTTACCAAAAAAATCATTAAAATCAATTTGACTCTTGTGCTATATTATATTTTTGAAGCATACCATGTTTTTGTTAGGAATTTTGGTTATTACTGAAAGTTTTCCATCTGCTGCAGGCTAAAACTCTAAAATCTCATTCACCATTCTGCATATTCAAACATGTGTATTGCATTTGGTTAGTATAGAATGGCCTTTTTGACTTTTAATGTGAATGTGAGATTTTAAATCTTCAGTGGAGGGAAAGTTTTTCAGATAACTTTTTTGTTTTGTTCCTCACATCCTGTATAGCTATTGTATGCCTCAGCAAACTTCAGATATAGCCAACTTTAATAATTCTTTTATGGGGTTTGTTTTGATTTCGTTGAATTTCTTAAAAATGTATGTTTGTGTTCCACAGAAAGGATTGCACCTTTTGGGTTTGTAATGGCATGAAGGTGAGTAAATAATGACCAAATGTTTATTTTTAGGAAAACTATTCTTGAGAATTGTGATCTAAATTGCACTGTACAAAGTATAGTGAGCAGGGCAGAGAGAGATTGCACTCAATCAGTTAGATTCATAAAGCCAGTACCGAAGGTCATTTGTTATGGGTATAATGTATTCAATGTAATCAGCTCCAATTACAGGCCTCCCGGTGGATATGCACAGAAAGCCGTCTAGACCCTCCCCTGACAGCAGGCCTCCTGCTGTCAGCAGATTGCCTAACCTGCAAAAAGGAACGTTTTACTGACAGAAACCATGGGGTGCTTTACTAAATGATGGCAGGTATGTTCCTGTGTCAAAGGTCTTATAATTCAACATCTTGACTTTAATTATCCCCTTGTTGAACGACAGTATTTTACAAACGATTGTGAAGGTGAGCGACTGGTGATTGCAATTACACTGGAAGCTTCTGCCCATCTAATCCTCTACTCTATGGATATTGTGTCAGATTAACAGGGCAAATGATCATGTGCTTCCAGAACATCTGAGACCTTTGAAATGAAAGTTGCACCTGGACATTTTGAATGTTTTATTTTTTTTTCTGAATTTAGAGTGAAAACCACAATGGTGTAATGTATTAGTTAATTTTATTGCATAAAAGTATCAATTTATTTACCTTTTGAACGGTAGGTGATATATGTTTTTCTATTTTTGGGAACAGAGACTCTTCCTTAAGGGGGACCTTCAGCTCAGTTACAGCTCAGTTTTGAATGATGTCAATATACAGAATTTGCATATATTCCTGTATTTCCCTAGATCATCCACAGTGCTCATGTTTTTCTAGGCTGGGTTTAAAAGAGTGCATTATATCCAATGTTAGTCGATCATAGCCCAGACCTGAAAAAGGTCTAATGGGGACAAACGTATCAACTAATTTCTGTTTTCATGAAATCCAGCTTGCAGGGGGTCAGTCAGACAGTGAGCCCATCCTTCCTCTCCAATAATGGACTATCAGACTGCCTGACCGCCGCAGCCGTAATGGGGCGAGCATACAGAGCGATAATTTATGGAGACGTAGTTGCGACTGGAGATGTGATTTTCTTAGTGCAACGGCAGAGTGCATTCAAAGTGATGTTTTGCATGCTGAGGCGGACCCGATGACCTCATTAAAACCTGTCAGAGACAGATCTGATGGAGGAAGGTTACCGTGGATACGGTGACGCAGTCTGCCTCAAAAGGCCCCGTGATTACCGAGTGAAATATAGCCGAGCACCCTTCCCATTCTTCTCCTACAAAGGCACAAAATGAAAATCTGTGGAGAAGAGGGGGTGAATCTGTGATTAAGGAGAATTTCTCTCTCAAAGATGGTGAATTTTTTGTAGCTGATGAGACATTGGGTTTTGAATACATGTTCTTAAAGGAACAGTTCAGCCAAAATGTATTAAAAATTTACTCACCCTCAGGCCATTCAAGATATAGATAACTTTGTTTCTTTATCAGAACAGATTTGGAGAAATGTATCATTACATCACTTCAGTGGATCCTCTGCAGTGAATGGGTGCCGTCAGAATGAGAGTCCAAACAGATAATAAAAACATCACAAGCACAAGTAATCGTCATGACTCCAGTTCATCAATTAATATCTTGTGAAGTGAAAAGATGCGTGTTTGTAAGAAATCCATCAAGGTGTTTTAAATTTAAACTGTTTCTTTAGCCAAAATATCAGTCCATTTTCTGTAATAATGCTTCCTCCAGTGAAAAGTCCATCCCTTCTTTTTATCTCATAGCAGCAGTTTTAAGTTAAAAATGTCTTAATGTTGGATTTGTTTATTACAAAGGCAGAGTTTTTCATTTCACCAGACGTTAATGATGGACTGGAGTCGTGTGGATTACTTGTGGATTATTGTGATGTTTTTATCAGCTGTATGAACTCTCATTCTGACGGCACCCATTCTCTGCAGCGGATGCATTGGTGCGCAAATGAGGTAATGCTTAATTTTCTCCAAATCGGTTCCGATGAAGAAACAAACTCATCTACATCTTGGATAGCCTGAGTGTGAGTAAATTCAGCTGTTTTTCAGTTTTGGGTGAACTATTCTAATAAATGAACTGGGTTTAAATGTACTGCACTAAATGATGCTTGGTACAGTCCACGGAAATTATCTATAATTTCAAATGCATCATGTAGAATTAAATTTATACCCATTTACATTCTCAAATCTTTGTCCATTCAGCAAAATGTAATAGCTTACTCTGCCTCTGAAATTACTTTCTTTTTCAGATGACATCACTAATCCCTTTTATTTTTCAACCAGTTTTTGAATCTATTATATGTAACACCCATATTTCACAATCCAATGGATACAATCATGTCTAGTTCTACTTTTTTCATTCAATATTCTTTTTTTAATGCGAAGTGTATAACATTAAGGAAGTAAATGGGGTTGAAAATATCTTTTCATGTTGACTTGACACAGGTCATATTCAATTCAGCGTCCCTGTGAGGGCACAGCTCTTATGTGCTGTGAACATGTGCGCTACCCGCTGTGCTGTGGCCCTGACTGCAGAAGTACATTTTAATGTTGACCAAAAGAAAATAATATAACAGGGATGCAAATACTGCAGGGGAGTCTCAACACAACGTTTGTTGTCAACGTTTTCTCAGTTTTTCTTATGTCTAGCGCTGCACCATGTGATCTCTCCCCATAGCAACACACTCTCTCTGTTTATCTGTACCTTTCAAAATAGCATTCTCCAAACACTTAGCTGGTCTGTAGCCGTAGTTCTCGACTTTTCTCAAGTGGTGACCCAACTCAGTACCAAAGGTGTGGATAGCTCACCCAAAAATGAAAATTCTGTTTCATTTACTCAGCCTCAAGTTGTTCCAAATCTGTATGCATTTCTTTCTTCTGTTGAACATAAAAGAAGATATTTAGAAGATTGTCAGTAACCAAACAGTTGATGGTCCCCATTATGGGCTTTCGCACCGGAAGAACCTTTTCATACTTCCTAGAACTATTGGCGGAAGTTCCTGCTTTTTGGCGTGTTTGCACTGTAGGAATGCATATAGTCCTACTTCAGAGTAGGGTCTAAAACAGTTCTATAGCAACTAGGGCTGCACGATATATCGCATGCGATATTTAATGCGCATCTTGTCAGTAAAGCCGGTTCTGTAGTCAGCGGTAATTTCCATCACGTGTGTGATCCACAGAATGTGGATTTGCGCAGCTTGTCAGTGAACAACGGCTCTGTGTAGTAAACGCTGCTCCATGTGAAATCACGCACGTGATGGAAATTACCGCTGATTACAGAACCAGCTTTACTGACAAGATGCACAATAAATATCGCATGCGATATATCGTGCAGCCCTAATAGGAACTACCAGTGACGTAAGTGTATGCTGATTGGCCAAACGCATACGAAACACTGGCTACCCAGCATTTTTAAGAAGCTGCATACTCAATGGACATGGAAAACAGCAATAACAATGACATTTAGCTACCTGTTGTGTACAGCGTTGTGTTCTTTTCTCAGCCTTAATGATTTGTAACACTGCAAGTTGTCATAGGAGATTTAGTCAGATTTTCGTACTCTTTTAATCGTGTAAATTGTGTGTTTACATTCTGTCTCCATTATCACAAAACTCACGACACACAACAAAAGCAGCTCCAATCACAGCGTCCTACATTCACCAGTTGTTTGAAAATGCCGCAAATAAAGACCTCGCTGTCGGCCGCTTCACAGTTCCTTCTGCCGGTGCAAATGCAACCAGGAAAACGGCCCGAGGGAGAAATTCGTTCTCTTGGAACCACTATTCTGTATAGTCCTTAGAACTGAGTTCTTAGAACTACGTGGTGTGAAAGTGCCTGTTGACTTCCATAGTATTTTTTTCCATACTATGGAAGTCAATCCATTTTGAAAGGCATTTTCTTATCCATTTTTTTTCTTGTTCTGCGAAAACCTTGTGACATGACCCTCTCCTTCTCCATCCATCTTTTATTCCAGCTGGGATCATTTACTGGACCTTAACCTTTCATTTGCTCTTCACTTACAGTGTTCTCTTCTATGCAGCTATCTGTTTCTTCACGGTTGACTGTGAGTCATGCTAACCTCAGGGACGGACTGGCTTGGTATGAATCGACCTGACAGAAGGAGGCCTTCAGAACCATGTGGGCTGTCTATCCATTAGCATCACTGCACCTGTGCCAGTTGTTAGTGTGAAGCATGTAATAGTGGTCTATGTATTCGGAGGTAGACATGGTTTCAAACATTAGGAGACTTTAATGTCAACATGAAATCAAATGTATCACTTGTTGCTTTCATAATACATGTTCCTGGTGCACTCCATGATTCATTGGTGCATGTTTATGCTTTTTAGACACTTATGGTTTTCCTAGATAATGGTATATTTATGGCATCTACCAGCAGGGGATAACCGATTTGGATGTCTTGAAGTCCTCTTTTTCACATTTTTCACAATCCAGTCTGTTCTCAAAGTATAACATAAAATCTTGCACACATTCTTAAAAATAACAGTTTCTGAATTGGCATTAATAGTTTGATAAAGAATCTTTAACATCCATGGAACCTCTCCATTCCACAAAAGTTTTTTTTTTTTTTTATAGTGGAAAAAAGGTTCTTAAGATTTTTTAAATGTTGTTCACTAAAAAAGAAAAGAAGAAAAAAAAAAGGCATTCATTTCAGAAGGGTCCTTAAAAGGTTCTTATGGGAAACCAAAATGGGTTTATTGGTGTCTCTGCAAAAAAGAAAAAAAACAAACAAACAAAAAAACAACAACAACATTTGGAACATTTATTTTTAGGAATACATTTTATTCATTTCATTTTTCATTGAATATCCCGTTTCAATCAGTACATCATGTTATGTTATGTAATCATCCAAGTCAATTTATTTGATTTGGGGAATATTTTGTTGACCCCGACCAAGAAGCTGTTCACAAAAATTTCTCATTCTACTGCTCTAAAATGCTCAGAAATGTCTTTTTCTATTTAAAAATAAAGGGCATTGATGGTTCCATGAAGAACCTAAAACATTCATGTAACCATTCCATTAAACAAAGGTTCTTTGGGAAAACCAAAAATGTTTCTTCTGTGGTATTGCTGCAAAACCCCTCTTTTGGAACTTTATTTTTTTAAGAGTGCACTTTTTCTCATTGTAGATCCAGTGTCAATCAGTAATACATCAGGTTTTACGAAGAATATGGGTTGTGAAAGCTGGTTCATGTTGACAGAGTTAGCATAAATAGCCCAAAACGTTACAATTTGAAGTAATCCAAATCGACTATTTGTTTTATAAAGGAATAATTTGTTGGCAAAGAAAATTACAGAGAAGCTGTTTACAGTATGAAATTTCTCATCCCATTCCACGTGAATACACTAAATGTGACATAACCCTCGGCCACGTCACCCCTGAGATCATTTTGTTACATTCTTCTCCACTAGAGCCTGGCAGATGATCCTACAATCCTCGGTGCTAAACTGAGACCTGCAGGCATTAAGCAGTTCTTCATAAGCCCACTCTGCTCTTTCTCAGGGGGCCTGTCCTTTACTCCTCATGGTCCACTGCCTCCTCTCATTAAGGCCTGCAAAGTGCTCAGCATCTGTCTTGTTTTGCCCTTGTAAAGGCTTCCGCCTGCTGCTTGCCAGACCAAAAGCATACTTGCACGTCAGATGGAGTGCATGCATGTTAGTTTGAGTGGCTATGGGTTATTCATAAATAGCTTGTCATTTTCACTGACCTCTAAAGCGTGCTTAATTCTTAGACTCTGAAGTATTTCATGCTTACTGGATGTTTGAGTAGCCGGACATGCACAAAGCTTGTAAGTCGAACCAGGCATAGTATTGCAAAACCATGTAAGCACAGCGCATGTCTACAAACTTGATGTTCATGCGGTGTAAACTCAAGATCCGTAAGACATCCGGAAACATCAATAATTCCGCAGCGACGATGCATTTAATTTAACAAACGAAGCATATGAAATATTTTCCACCTAAAACAATCTTACTCATTTTAATCAATGCTACTCTCATTTAGACTTGGAAAACAGCCATGCTGTCATACAAATGTGTCATACTTGGCTAATGAGACAGACTGAATACTTAACATTCTGAAAATCAATTACAAGCTGGAACAGTTGCATTCGGTAGGAGCTGTTTATATGCTGGTAAAATGCAAGAAAAACTTTCACTGCCTTTCCCTGTTAGTTTCCATCAGTGCAGAGAATCTGTGGATGTTGTTTATTTGGGTTAAAAATAGAGATGGTCTCCTGTTTTTTTTTCGTGATACTAATACCACAGTCTTGTTCAAAACATATTAAGGCAGATTGAATACAACATCTTGAGTCCCTCTCTCAATTGAAGAGGCTCTTTTTACACATTAATAATACATGGGATTTAGGCTCTGCTAATGAAAACTTACCCGTGGCTCATGGCATGAATTTTTCAATTGAACACTGTCCAAAGAAATATTACATTTGCAGAAATGAGATTTAACATATTCAGGTTGTGAAAGAAAGTAATTTTTAAAAAAGTGAAATTCAGAGAAACAAAGTCTGCATCTGCATATTCTGATGGTTGATGCTTTCAATCAGTTGTACAATTACATTAGGCTTTCATGCTAAAAGCACTCCTTTGTTTTGTTTACTTATTTGCTGATTACTGAATACTGAATGGAATCACTAATGGGAGCAGATATTACTTAAAGGCATAGTTCATTCAAAAATGAAATGCTGTCATTCTGAAAACAAGAAAATATTGTTTCTTACATTCATTTTGTGTGTGTGTGTGTGTGTTTAAAATGCATCTCTTGAACAGTATATATTTATGTCAATATATCATATAATACTTTTGAGTTAACGGATCTGTTCATAATATAGCTGTGTCATAATTTGTCACCCCCTATTCAACACTGCTGTTTTCAAATCACATATTATGTGCCTTCATATTTTCATTCTTCAAAAATATTTTTATTTGTATGTGTGTGTTCCATCAAACAAATAAAGTCATAGAGGTTTGGTAAAAAAAAAACACAGTCGTGCTTTTTTGGCATTTTGGAGCTTGACTGACCCAGTCCCCTTTAAAAAATGGCCATTTGTGTGCCACAGAAGAGAGAACATCACAGAGCAACAACATGAGGGTGAGTAAATGGCAGAACTTGTTCATTTGTTGGTGAACTATTCCTTTAAACAGAGCGTCCTGTTTTTTTTCCCCTCTTCATAATAGCCTACTGAACAAATACATTCTGCTTTCAAAAATGCCAAATATCTTACACGCAGTGAATTTCTCAAGGGAGCCTTTATCCTCATAGGAAGGATTCTGCTAAGCACATGGGTTGTCTCATAGGATGGATTAATTCTACATGGATTCAATTCAAAGCACACTAGATTAATTCGTACATTTTCTCCACTCTCTCCGTTTGCAGAATTGAAACAGGTGCATTTTGACCATAACTCTCAATCATTCAAACCTGCTGTATTGCACACAATCTCTCTCCATGCTCATGGGAATACCTGCTGCTGATTTCATGCAGCACATGCTCTGAACCACAGCAGACCATTCCTCCCTCCATGCCAACTTATTTTTGCAAAAAAATGGCAGAAAGAGTTCAGCTACAATTAATTCATGACTACTGCAGACCGATCACTCATAGATTACGGGCTCCTGGGGTTTGGCCTTCAAAGACGCAGAATTACTCAGTGGGAAAGCTTTTGATAATGCAAGCTGAAAAATGTTCTGTAAAGATGGATAATTGAAAATGTCTTGATATTGTGCTCACTACTTCACACACTATGTCTGCCCTAATAATAACTTGAGTTTCTCATGCTTTGTTTAATTATGCCCTGTTTTAGTATAGTGCTCCACCCACATGCTACTTCTAGTAAAGCATTAAGAGGTGTGACATCGACAGTGGAATTCTTGGATATTTTAAATGCAAAGGTGAGTTACATTTTGCTTTACAGATCTTTTATCATGGTGATACACGTGTATGTTAGGTTAAGGCTAGAGGTAATAAATTAACAATATTAGTTTAGTCATAATGTCCTTGTATGTTCTCGGTTGCATTATGCACAATTCACAATTTCCCTTTATATTAACAATCAATATATTAAATTATTTAATATGTATACTGAAAATACACAGAATATTTTATTGTGTTAATATATTTAAATATGTAGAATAATACATAAGGATTCACCTCTTTGAAAAATATTGGAAATATTTTACAAATATTTTTCATATTTGTTTTCGGTAAACACTTTTTTCTTATATTCTCACACATCTGTTCATATATGAAATGCGTAACTATGCAAATAATAAAGTGAGATAAAAGTTTATGAGTTTGTGTTCAGCTTAATGAAAACCCATGCTTTAAAAATGAATTAAGTGTTTCATTAAAGCTATTACATGGAAAAACATAGTGCAGTTTTTGTCTTCATGTTGTATATTGAAAAATACCAGTTTCCCATAGATGGAAATTTATTATTTAATATATTACATTTTATTTTCCAATATATCCCCATTTTTGTTTCATAAGCGTGATTCATTATTTTCATTCTACTATGAAACACCCCTTTTTCACATTCCTCTATTATTATTATTTTAATATTTTTCAATATCAGAATTTCACTTAGAAAATAAGACTATTAAGATCTGTAGTGAATGTGTGTAACTTTAAAATCGTGTAGAACATTTGATAACATTTGGTATTTTTTGATTATAGACTAATATACAGGTGCTGGTCATATAATTAGAATATCATCAAAAAGTTGATTTATTTCACTAATTCCATTCAAAACGTGAAACTTGTATATTATATTCATTCATTGCACACAGACTGATATATTTCAAATGTTTATTTCTTTTAATTTTGATGATTATAACTGACAACAAAGGAAAATCCCAAATTCAGTATCTCAGAAAATTAGAATATTGTGAAAAGGTTCAATATTGAAGACACCTGGTGCCACACTCTAATCAGCTAATTAACTCAAAACACCTGCAAAGGCCTTTAAATGGTCTCTCAGTCTAGATCTGTAGGCTACACAATCATGGGGAAGACTGCTGACTTGACAGTTGTCCAAAAGACGACCATTGACACATTGCACAAGGAGGGCAAGACACAAAAGGTCATTGCAAAAGAGGCTGGCTGTTCACAGAGCTCTGTGTCCAAGCACATTAATAGAGAGGCGAAGGGAAGGAAAAGATGTGGTAGAAAAAATTGTACAAGCAATAGGGATAATCGCACCCTGGAGAGGATTGTGAAACAAAACCCATTCAAAAATGTGGGGGAGATTCACAAAGAGTGGACTGCAGCTGGAGTCAGTGCTTCAAGAACCACTACGCACAGACGTATGCAAGACATGGGTTTCAGCTGTCGCATTGAGCCACTCTTGAACAACAGACAGCGTCAGAAGCGTCTCGCCTGGGCTAAAGACAAAAAGGACTGGACTGCTGCTGAGTGGTCCAAAGTTATGTTCTCTGATGAAAGTAAATTTTGCATTTCCTTTGGAAATCAGGGTCCCAGAGTCTGGAGGAAGAGAGGAGAGGCACACAATCCATGTTGCTTGAGGTCCAGTGTGAAGTTTCCACAGTCAGTGATGGTTTGGGGTGCCATGTCATCTGCTGGTGTTGGTCCACTGTGTTTTCTGAGGTCCAAGGTCAACGCAGCCGTATACCAGGAAGTTTTAGAGCACTTCATGCTTCCTGCTGCTGACCAACTTTATGGAGATGCAGATTTCATTTTCCAACAGGACTTGGCACCTGCACACAGTGCCAAAGCAACCAGTATCTGTTTAAGGACCATGGTATCCCTATTCTTAATTGGCCAGCAAACTCGCCTGATCTTAACCCATAGAAAATCTATGGGGTATTGTGAAGAGGAAGATGCGATATGCCAGACCCAACAATGCAGAAGAGCTGAAGGCCACTATCAGAGCAACCTGGGCTCTCATAACACCTGAGCAGCGCCACAGACTGATCCACGCCGCATTGCTGCAGTAATTCAGGCAAAAGGAGCCCCAACTAAGTATTGAGTGCTGTACATGCTCATACTTTTCATGTTCATACTTTTCAGTTGGCCAAGATTTCTAAAAATCCTTTCTTTGTATTGGTCTTAAGTAATATTCAAATTTTCTGAGATACTGAATTTGGGATTTTCCTTAGTTGTCAGTTATAATCATCAAAATGAAAAGAAATAAACATTTGAAATATATCAGTCTGTGTGTAATGAATGAATATAATATACAAGTTTCACTTTTTGAATGGAATTAGTGAAATAAATCTACTTTTTGATGATATTCTAATTATATGACCAGCACCTGTATACTGTAAGTCCTCATAAAGAATAGGTCACAATTATAAATCATAAAAGCACAAAAAATTATGAGCATTTTCATAAATTACCTTTCATTCAGCTCTGTGATGCACGTTATGGTGTTTTTTCATAGTTTACGGCTTTATAGCTTTGTGCATAGAATTTGGTAGTACATGGAAATTGATTTTTGTGGCCATAGTTATATTCACTGGTTTATCCAAATCCACTGACGTACTATAACAAGCCCATAAAATTTTGGCATCTGTTCATAATACATTTGTATAGCACTGGTAGGTATATACTGTATAGCTGTATTAAAACGGTTTTGTTCTGTAGGCTGCTGCTTAAATTTTATGACTTGAGTATTAAATTCTGAACTGATAAATTACTTGTCATTATGAATTTTATAACAAGTGTTAAGTAAGACACTGCCATACCATTTGAGAAATCAAGTCACGTATAAAAAATGTACCACATTCTGATGTGAAATAATGCAAATCCCAATGCTGGTATCAAAAATCAATGTCATTATGAAAGTAGACATTGTGGGCTGTGAGCTAATGAGGCCTCTAAAACATTAAATAGGATTTATAATAGCAATTAACCAAATATCCACAATACGATCAGTCTGTCTAATGTCCCTTCTGTTGCCATACATCCTTTAGGAAGAACAGAAACGTAAGCTCTTCTGTGCTCTGGGTTATTCCTCAGACTTGCTTAATCAGATAAAGTCATTCCTCCTGATAACATCACATCTGGAGGAGTCCTGACTGCACTGCCAGCCGACACTGAATTGTGAGGCCAGCCAGCAAGAATGAGCCTCTAGATTTGATCTTATACACACCCAGCCTTTGAAGAGATTATGGTAAGTAGAATGTAGTAATACGTTCAACACAATGCAAATCACAATGCCTGGTGCTGAGTATTACATGCGCACTGGGTAATATTCATTAATCTGAAATCGGATGTTCTTTGCACGGACAAAAAATTCCCATGGGGAAATATATGCCGAACATTTTCCTGTAACAAATGGCAGACATTTATTCTCCACCATCAGTTTTGGGGTTAATGTGTTACATAATATATATTACATAATCAGATAAGAACATTATTATATTTTCCCAGTTACTATTTCATAAAATAATTTTTTTTTTTTTTTAAATAAGTAACATAATTTACATACTTATTCAGGCCTCTGGGATTAGAAGGTATAATGGGAGTAGGTGTAAATGTGTTCACTTGCTATTTTTTTCTGATAATTATATATTTTCTGTCATATGGTGCTACTTTAATTTAATTTTATCATTATTTATTAGTTAATAATAATAATAATAATAATAATTTTTCTCATTGTAACAAATACAAAAAATGACTTTGTAACATAATTAGTGAGTTTTTTATGAGGAACATAATGAGGGGTCATGCACCCAGGCCTCTGGGATTAGAAATGTGAATAGGTGTGAATGTGTTCACTTGCTATCTTTTCTGATAGCCATATGGTGCTTTTGTTGGGGCACAGAGTGCATATCTGCTGGCGTGACATATCTCTAATGTATGGGAAGCAATTTAATTAAGAGGTTTCTTCAGCTGACCTGCCATTGAGCTGTGTGTTTTGTTTGCTGATGTCTAGAGCAATTACACGTCAGCTGTTAGGGTCACAGCAGCAAGGAAAAAAAGAATGCTAAATGTAAATAGCCTACCTGTAGCTCAAACAGTAGAGCATGGAGCTAGCAACGCCAAGGTTGTGGGTTTGATTCCAAAGGAATGCATAAATTGAAAAACAATGTATATCACTGAATGCATTTGTTGATGATATGTCAAATTAATTATCCGAAGCAACTTTCACAATGTACTCATTTTTATCAGTTTTGCCTTCCCTGGAAATCGAGTCCATGACCTTGGCATTGTTAGCAGTTTGAGCTATTCTTGAAAACCATGAACAAAACTTTGCCAGATAACCAGATTACTTTATATAAGAGATTGCTTGCTATGTTAATGTAGATAAATATAGTTTGTGTCAACCACAATGTGTTTTGTGCAGTGAATTATTGGCTTAAAGCTGCTGGAAGCGATTTATTTGTCATAGCACACAGAAAATGTCCCTACTTGACAGATATCTCTGAAATGGGTGTCCTGAGAAATCACACTTGTCTCAGTGACAGCCTGAGGCTCTGTGAACAGCAAAAAAGTCTACGCTTTTTTAACCAATCGGGAAACTAACCAATCAGAAACAGTCTCTGCCTGTCAATTATTTCAACATTTAGCTGATGTTGGGTTTTCTATGCAAGTGTGGATGAAGCTTGCAAAACAGCTGCAATTGCATTTGTACAAAAGTAAACAAAAATGCCTTTAAAATAAAACAATATATTGTTATTGAAGTAGTTCATTACACATTCAAAAGATTTTAACGTTTTTAAAAGAACTCTCTTATGCTAACCAAGGCTGCATTTATTTGATAAAATAAGATATAATGTATAAAAATATTATGAAATATTATTACAGTTTAAAATAACTTTATTTATTTATTTATTTTTTTTATTCCTGTGAAGGCAAAGTTGAATTTTCAGCATCCATTACTCCAGTGTCACATGATCATTCAGAAATAATTTTAATATGATTATTTGCTGCTCAAGAATAAATTCTTATTATTATCAATACTGAAAACAGTTGTGCGACTTCAGAGTTTTGTAGAAACTGTTATACTTTTTTTCAGGATTCTTTGAATCAAAAGTTCAAAAGCACAGCATTTATTTTGCAATAGATAATGTCTTTAAAAAATAGTCTTTACTGTCACTTTTGTTCAATTTAATGCATACATGCTGAATTTCTTTAAAAAAGTAGTGTAAGTAATAAATATATAGTCTTAAGTCTATATTAAAAGTTTTGGTACTGGTTGGTTTTTTACTGTGTACTGATTTCTAGTGGGTTGTTTTTGTTTAAAGGAAATCATTTTATGTTGTATATTACATGAACTCAAGACATATACTGAAGACCTATGACTTTATTCACAGAGCACATGAACACCAATATTCCTGCCAAGATGTTTCTCAACTGTGTTTCTGTAGAGAAGACAAGCAGTCTGAAAACCAGATGTCATCGAGTTGAACTGAACCTAGAAAGCAACACATCAGCAGTGAAGATTTGAACTGAATTTTGCATGTGAAGCTGAAAGACTGCAGATAACGGGACCCAAAGTGTTCTGTGCTGCAGCCAGAGGCACGTCAGGAGGAGGAAGTTAGATGAGAGGTGATTATGCTGTGTCTCATGTGAACTTTTGAATTACCTAGACTTTAGAACATCTAGACACACTAAGAAATCTTTTAATATGTTCACAACCAGTTTCTGCATCAAATGTATTACCCTCCAGCCCACCATTACCACAACAACAAAAAGAAAAGAAGAGAAAAGAATAGAATAGAACAAATAACTGAAAAGAGCTCAGCAGGAAAACTATTCTTGGCTAGACTTCATGTCGCTAAAATGGGTCCATGATAAATGCATTTCAGCACAAGAAAAGCATTGATCCATGTGAAATTACCCATATAAAGAAATTAGACTTCCTTGAAAAAAACGTTCCAACTTCATCTCAGCTGTGTGAGTGGTTTTTCAATTGTCCAGAGATAACTTGCCAAGAGAAGTAGCATAGAAATGTCGTGGAACCGTGACAATACCTGCTTAGTACAGAAAAGAAGTTGAACAGCTTACTTCACAGTGACTTCAACCCCTTCCCGCTGGATGCGTTTTGGCTCTACATCCCAAAATTTCCCGCACACCGAATGTCTTGGGTGAGTGCCAGATTACTGTTTTGTCAGTTGCTGGGAAAGGCTCCAAAACAGCAGATTTGCTGTTTGTACTTTCTGAACTCATCAGCATTCCCAGCTCTTCCATATGGAGTATGAGATCACTGAAACCTCCCATACAGGGAGCACAGGGGCATCTCCTCCATCACGCCTACTGTCACTGCCTTCACTGTCACGGAGCACAAGAATAGCGTAGTTCAGGGATGCCATCATCAATGTTTGATTACAAGCCACGGCTATCTTTACAGTTTATTAGCTGTGTGAGAGCTCCATTAGTTCTGTTCCCATAAGAAAGTAAATTATCGTTGTCATAAGCAACTGGGCTTTGTTTTACAGGGATTTCCTTGAAATCTCATCACCATCTATCTAGTGTAACATGCAACCATAGGTACATTTTCGCTGACATTATTTTATTTTTATTTTTTTCCTGATAGAAAATCACCACTGAGTATATTAATTGATTATATTACTGTTAAAAAGTAGGACTTTTTAATGTTTTTCAAAGCCTTTTTTTTTTTTTTTTGAAAGGCTGTTTTTAACAGTAAACCATTAAATATTATAACAATTTGAATAACTGTTCTCTATTTTAATATATTTTAAAATGTAATTTATTCTTGTGATTGCAAAGCTGAATTTTTAGCAGCCATTTCTCCAGTCTTTTCTTAAAGGTTCATTTTTGAAACTTTTTGAAAAGGTTCTAATTGGAACCTTCACTTAAAGGTGCATTAATGGCCCTCATGGCTTCCTTTTTGAACCTTTTTTTAGATAGCAATAACATTATTATTATTGTAGCATCAGAACGAGTCAGACAAAACTAAGATTCGATCAGGACATCGAAACATGAGGAGCTGAAATTCCAGGAGAACAGGACAACGTCGTAAAGATTCCTATCTCCGACTTCTGGAGCAAGCCTAACCAACAAGCCTCTTCCAGAACAGTTTGCAACATTAAGACAAAAGAACACTTATTGATAAGTGTTCAACGCAGGAAGGAGATCGTCAAATTTGGGGTAAATAATCAAGATTAATGGTCAAAGAGATGGCCATCACATGTGTTCCACGAGAGAAATCACAAGCTTCTTTAGATTGACCTTTCCCCCCCACATAGAAGACAAAGAACCAGACGGAAATCCTTCTGTCCAAAGAACATGTCTTTTGGTCCCCACAGATCTACACAGAGACTTTCTTTTTCATATGCATATAAAATCATCCTAAAAGGAACTTTTCTAGGCATAACACTATATTATGTATGTAACCACACATTAGACTATCATGTTTTAAGCACATATTATGTATGTCTTTCTAATAACTATTGAATGACTTTAAGGTTAGTCGTGTTTGGTATGTATGAGTTTGACATTTCTAGCTTGAAACGTTTCTTCCAACTGATTCTTTGTCAAATGTATCATATTCTGGTTATAGAAATCACATCCAAAATTATACTTTGCAAGAGTGTGTAAAATACAGACCATGTGACCAGATAACATGCTGATTTATGATGGAAGGAACAACCCTAGCTAAGATAATAGCCTATCAAATTGGTCAAGGCACCAGATGGAATGTGCCCAAAAAGCCGAGTTTAAAACCTCAGGACACCATCCAATCTTCCCTTCTTCCCTTCTCCTCTTCTTCTTCTCGTCACCGCGTTTTGACGCTGTTTTAGCGCTCTTTGAGCGTGCTCTGGCCTACAGGCCAGTTGCTACTTAACACCACGATGAGAAGAAAAACCACCTAGTCTCGTTAATCATTTTATTCTTTTACTTTAGTTTCTTTTCTTTCCGTTGAGTCTCGTGTTCAAAAGTTAAGTTTGCCGCAAAGTCCAGCTCCGACTGCACCCGCTTCAAACTTCAACCAGCAACGGACTCCAAGACCACCCTCAGCCAACGCCCAACCATTGGCTTCCCAAGACATCACTTCAAAGACTACTGAACTTCCAGCCAATCACCAACTCGGGAGAACCCCTTTCCTGCAATGACAACGACAGAAGGGAATTCCTGTAACCAAAGGCAACGCAAGTAAAACAACTCCAGATTCTGGCTGAACTGGTGCATTTAATATATAATTTAGCCTCATTGAGAAACTCAGTGCGAGGGTTAAATAAGTGATTGATGGTTGTTCAGGTCTATGCAATAGCACATATTGCTATAAACTTGGGATTTCACATTTTCATTCTCTTAAACTCATCCTTTCTCTCTTATTGCAACGTGTGAATGTGTGAATGCTTGTGTTCATGTTAGATTAGTTTATGTCTTAGGTTTATATAAATAAAGTCGTATTTATATTTAAAAGAGAAGTATCTTGTGTTTTGTGCTTACAAGTTAATGTCTTAATCTGCCGATCTAGTTACTGTGCTTATTAATAGTGTTTTCACTATATTTTGGATTTTAATATCCAGTGCAGAATTAATGTTATACGGCTCGTTCAGTGAATCGCTGCCGACTCAGTGACCAGCCTCAAAACAGTGATTCTGTTCAAATTCCCTATAAAATCATAAATGATTCCCTTTGAGCTAAATTAAATTATATTTATGTATCAAACCCTACATTATTATACATTACTAATCCAATTTCACTATATAGACAGAACACCATGATTGTCCATAAACTGTTTATTAAATAAATATGTATTACAAACAAACCAACAAACACATAAATAAATAAACAACAATCAAACATAAATATGTATTACAAACAAACCAACAACAATCAAGATCATATATATATATATATATATATACAGTATATATGTATATATATACATATACATTCATTTAATAAAAAAAACCTAGCCATTGTGGGTGGCGCATTGGTTTTGGCATTACCATACATTAAACAGTTTTCAATGAATGTCAGGGTGTCTCTCGACTTTAACCCTTTAAAAAAACCCTACACATAGGTCCATAATGGACAAAAATGTCCATGTCAAAAAACTCATAAAAATTTGAAGCTTGGGAGCACAGACTTAAGTTTGGTCTCATTTTAAAGAAGACCCATGGCAGATTGTTGTTGAAGTAAAAAAAGTTTAAAAAGTGAAACCCAAAAAAAAAAAAAAAGTTATAGAGGTTTAAGTTTATGGAAATGATTTATTATCAATATTTTATATAAAATATATATTTTATGAAACATGTTGAACTATAAACCTGCTAGAAAATCAAAGCCATAAATCTAAACAAGTTGTGTTCCAAATTTGAGGTTGATATCTCAAATAATGAGCTTTCAGTAAGATTTTGTTTGGGTGCAGTTCCATATTTTCCCCTTTAGATGCCAGCAAAACTCTGCTGGTGCACACAGTGGTTGGATTTATGATTTGTAGTGAATTTTTCTCTCTCAAATATTAAAAGAACACACACGCAAACACACACAATTGTTTTTGTGACACACATACAAACCACACTCTGACATCCATACCAACATACCCACACAATTATAGCATTGCATTATTTATCCAATTGGCTCTAGATAAGATATATGCAGAAGCAGAAAACAGGAATAAAGCAGATATTTGCTTTATAGGCCAAACCTGAAAAAATGGCACCATTTGGTAAAAAATAGTAAAAATTACATTTTGAAGCCTTGCCAACAGAATGAAAGCCTATTAACAAAAATTGCATCATTTTACAGTTAAACAGCACTGCGATTAAAAATAGCAGTTTTAATGGGTTTCAATGGGGACATTTTTGTCCAAAAGGTACTGAGAGGAACAATTTTTTTGTACCTAGTGCAAAATAGATTTATTAAAGGAAATGGGGGTGAAATACTAAAATTCCAATAAAAATACACACCTGTGCCAAAATTTATGCAGCTGGCAATAACGCAGGCAAAATGATCAAAAAAAAAAAAATAAAAAAAAAAAACAAACAAAAAAAAAAAAAACTGAAAAGGACAAAAATGTCCAAAAGGTTGCAAAAGGGTTAAGCATATTCATTGTTGAAGAAGAAGTGTTAGAGCTGTGTTCACATCGTCTACTTCACAGACCATCTCCTCCCCTTCCATCATTATTTCTAAAAGAGACTCTGCATCCAAGGCATGTCAGCACAGCACAGGGATGTGTGTATGTGGTTCCTAAAGAGAAAATAATGTTATACTATAACAATATTTAGTAGTTAAAGTGAAATTTTTTTTTTTTTTTTAAATTAAGATTAAAAAAATTAGTCAGTAATAAATCTTTTACTTTTTTTGAACCTGTCACAATGCAATAGAGGCTTTGAAAAGAAAGATGAGGCAGTGTAAACTATATTATCAATATAATAAAGATAATAGAGAGGGTGGCAAACGGTCATGAAAAACTAAATTTTGAGCGTTTTGGTTGCTCCGCAGAATAGCTGTCGCTAGGAGAGAGATAAACGCTACACAATACTTGGCCCTGAATAGAGGTTGGAACTTCCTATTTAGGGTGTGTGTGTAATTGAGTGCAGGTGAATCCAATCCGTGCAATGGAACAAGGGAAATGTAGTCCAGGGTGACGCTGAATAGTCTGTATGGTGTGAGAGTCAATAAGGTAGAAGACCGAACTCTGGTGACAATTGGAAGGAAGGGCAGAGACTGAATTCATGACAGAGCCCCCCCCAAGGAGCGGCTTCCAGACGCTCCCAACTTAATGCAATCCAGGGGGGCGGTGGAGTGGAGGCGGAACAGGGGGAGGGACGGAGGGCCAAGTCCACATGGAAGTGGAGAGACCGGGAACTGAGACAGAGTCGGCAGAGCAGAACACCAAGGCAGAGCAGGGAACCAGGGCGGAGCTGACGAAGCAGGAAACCAAGACAGAGCCGGAGACCAGGACGAGGCCGATAGAACAGAAGCCCACCAGGGCAGAGCAGACGGAACAGGAGCCCACCAGGGCGGAACAGAAGGCAACCATGGCCGACCAGTCGAAGCAGAAGACCTCCACGGTGGAGCAGAAGACCACCACAGCTGAGCAGAAGACCCCCACGGCAGAGCAGAAGACCACCACAGCCGAGCAGAGACCCCTAGTAGAGACTGGGACCTAGGGAAGACTGAGACACAATAAACAGAGAGAGCATATACGGTCTCAAGGACTGAGGCAAGGAACACAAAAAGTTAATCAATATTTTGCCTGGTGACAGCTGAACGGGCAGACAGTTCATAAGCAGGCTCACAGATTGAAAATGAATAGGCAGACAGTTCAACATCAAGCTCATTGAGTGAACCTGGACAGGCTGACAATTCAGAATCAGGTTTGACTGCAGAGTTTAAACCAACAGACAGTTCACAATTGGATCCATTGACTGACAATGGATTGGCAGACAGTTCAGTGGATGAAGCTGGGTAGACAGACAATTCATACTCAGACCCATTAATAGAAACTGGACAGGCACAAAGTTCAAAACCAGGTTTGTTAACTGAAACCAGATAGATAGTTCATGAATGGTCTCTATGGCAGTGACAGGGTTAATGGGACAGTCTTTTGCATTTATAGTTTCTGTGCTCAAGACAGACAATTCAGGTTTAGATACCTTGACAGAGACAGGCAAGACAGACAGTTCACAATCAGCCACCATGGCTGGTTCAGAGCAGGGCGAAAGTTCAAAAGCAGCCTCCGTGGCCGTGACATGACAGGCTGAAAGTGCATTGCGCCATCACCACGCAAGGAGCTGAAGCGAGCACCGCCGCTTCGGGAGGTTCTGCAGCATACGCCGCCACCTCTGAAGAAACTGCAGCGGGCACCATCGCAGCGAGTACCACTACCTCAGGAGGTTCTGCAGCGTCAGCCACCACCTCTGGAGACATCACAGTGGACGCCTCCGCCTCTGGGAGTTCTGTGGTGGTGTATGCAGCCCAAACACACCAAAAAATGATCTCCATCATGGGAAGCACTTCAGACAGGGGAATCAGTTCAGTAACAGGAGGGCTAGAGTGAGTGGGTTTGGAGATACTAGCTGCACGTGCAGACACCAGCGGTGCATCCCACACACTGGATACCAGACTGAGATATCAAAGGACTGACCTTGAATATCCAGGTGCAACAGACAGGGAGTGACAAGACTCTTGATGATCAGCTGAGATGTGACGAGATTCTGGAAGATCAGCGGAGACGTGACGAGCCGCCATTTTGTGATTGCGCTCTGGTGCGTCCGCCATTTCAGTCACTGACGCGGTGTCGCTGACGCGTTCTTCTTCCGCGACACCCACAGTAAACAAAGAACCAGCGCACAGCAAAGCATAGTCCATAAAGTCCTTTAAACTACAATTAAACTTCCCCTCCGGTAACCATGACTTTATGGGCTCACTTAGTCTGAAGCGAAAAATTTCTTTTAATACGACCTCATCAAAAGGCACCCTCTAAGATAACTCACAGCAGAACACCTTGTTGTGTTCGCCTGTCGTATACCTGAAAATAGAGAAAAACATTTTTACCGTCATCATTCTCTAAAATTATAAACTTACTGCATTGTGGAAATTACCATGTATATGTGCACATCTTATCAAACAGACCTTGAATTATTTTTGATCTTGTTTGCTTTGTCCTGTCAAAGAAAAAAATCTCTGCTCTCAATTCTTTTTTTGTTTTGTTTTTGTTGCTACAAACAAGCAATATGTTGTCTTGAGATTCATCCAGGTGAAATATCAATAGGAAGTCCTACAAAAAAGTTTGCAGAAAGGTGCATGTAAGTATGGTAAAAACAGCTCAATGATTTGCAAAGATAACAATGTAGTTCAGCTAAACATATGTGGACACCTGACCTGACCTGACCTGACCTGACCATCACACCTAATTGAGCATCCCATTAAAAATGGGAATGCAATGAAAGTTGCTTATTAACAATGTCAACCAAATGCATAAATGTGAGAAAATGTTAAAGTCACTAAGTTTTTCCGTACATCCCATTCAATAATTATAATAGTTAATAATAATTAGTAAAGGTGCCCACATATATTTAAACCCGTAGACTAACTTACTCATGGTGTCTGTGGTCTTGCTGGCATCTCAGTCTTTAGGTTTTCTTGTAATCTTATGAATTTAACTTAATCCTTCATTTTTGGGAATATTTAAGCTTTCGTAGTCTCAGTTAGGTTCATTAAAGTGTCTCCATCAATTTCAGCCTCTGTTAAAACAACAGGAGTCATAATTATAGTTATAAAGTTAAGAGTTATAAAGTACAAACAGTATTATTTTCATTCAACATACTACCTTGATAGGGACGACGGTGTCTCTTTTGAGAATTGATGATAATTGCGCCCTGCTGTCTTCCAGGTTCAGTTCTTCATGAATAAACTAGCGGCACGTGACCAAGCAATCAATGTAGCTCGCAGCACCCTCTGTTGGTGAAAATATTCAATACACGAGTGCTCTGGTAACCAGCAGGCTAAAATCTTCTAAACATCTGAGAAAAGGTCTTGAGGTGTAGTAACCATGGTATACGCGGAATAATTAACTATGGACAGGTAAACTAACTTAATATTGTGGCCACATTAACATCGTGTGTGCTTAATAATTCTACAATTATGTAACACACAATTATGACATTACGTAGGTGTTATTTTCATAGCTTTTCAAAAAGGTCATAGTTTATTTTAAAGGTTTTGTTATCTTACCTCAGATATTCGTGCTGCTCCACTCAGTGTCACTGCTGAATGTTTGTAACGTTTTTTTCTGCACGATCACGGATCTTGCGCGAAACAGTTTCAGTGCTTTGCGTTGCGTTCCCTTTCGATTCGGTCATTGCTATGGGAAATACCCTTTCCTCAAATACTACTGAAGCCTTATTGAATCACGCCAGTGAAACTGGCCAATGGGGTTCAAGCGCACAAAATATGTATAATATAGTCCCACTCTATATAAGGCAGCGCTTGTATGTCATCCATTCAGAATCTTTTCCTTCAACCAACCTTCTACGAGAAGCAAGAAGCCTATCTAACAAGACTACTCACTGTGATCTACACGCTGCAGCGGACACGCCTTCTCTTCCCCTGCTGTGTTCCGGTGAGCTTCGGACTCGGACAAAGATGACTCGCGATTGCCTCTCCTGCGCGAATCTTCCGATGGCCACGAATCGTACGTCTTGTGTCTAGGTCGCGCCCACGCAGAGGCGGCGCTTGGGGAACTGCCCCCACTGTGAAGATATGAGTCTCCGGACTCTCAGGCTCCGTGTGGCCATTGTCCAAGGCGATGAACTCGCCCAACTAACTCTGCCACGCTCTTCCTCTGCAGCCTCTTTCGAGCCAAGGAGGAGAGTGGCGCGAGCTTCTGATGCGGATCTGTCAGGGTCAGTTGACGAGCCCACTCCGGCTCAGTGCCCACGCGCTCCTCACCCCCCTGCTGCAGGTCCCTTTCCAGTGCGCTTCATGACTGCTCCATCATAGTGATGTTGAGCTCCTAAGCGTCCTGTCCAAGGCAGTTGATGAGTTTGGTTTGGAGTGGGCGCCTCCTGCCGAGCCGGCCAGAAGCCGTCTGGACAAGTGGTACCTCCAGTCGGATCACAGCCGAAAGGACACCCCGCGGAGACCCGGCCCCTTTTTCCCCGAGAGTAACGACGAGATAAAGTCGTGGAACGCGCCGCTCACCAGTCAGGTGCACAACCCTGGATCCTCCCTCCTTGTCTTCTGTGGATGGCTCTGACCAAGTGGGGTATGTCAAACATTAGCCACTTCCTGCGAAAGCGCGCTGGTGCGAATCCTCCTGCGCATTCCCGCTCCTCCTCAGTGCAGCGCGCGGGAAGACCACACGCCACTTCTGCTGCTGTTCGGCGCGAAGATCAAGACAGCTGTGGCCGAAGCGCCGTCAGGGCTCGAAGGGCCAGAGACCCTGCCCTGACAGAGACGGCAGGCCACCGTCACCGGAATCAAAGCCACGTTCCTGATGCTGTCTCTTGGAGGAGGAAAGTTGCACCCATCGCCGAAGACGAGCCACTGAAGAAGTCCGCTCGCTCTGCTGTGTGTGCTCAATTGTCACGCTTGTGTTTTGACTGTTCCACTATGCAGTGCAATAAAGTTGAAAAACATACAAAACTCACCTCAATATCAGGGCAATTTTCCTCCTCTCACTCCACTCTCCCCCATCACTCACTCTCACACTCGTGTGGTACTAAACTCCCCGCCCCCCAATGGCGAGTTATCCCTCACAGTGTGCAGTCTACCTTGCCCGCTGTCAGAGTTCACAGAAGCGTGGCAGACACTGCCAGGGGTATCAGATTAGGTTATGAAAACAATAAAGAACGGCTACATGCTTCAGTTTTTCCGCAGACCACCCCGTTTCAACAGTGTGTTAATGTCCACTGTACAGGAGCAGAATTCCTCAGTTCTGCGAGAGGAAATACACAATCTTCTCGCAAAGCGCGCTGTAGAGACAGTGCCCGTCACAGACCGTGAGAGTGGCTTCTACAGTCGTTTTCTGGTGCCAAAGACTCCACCCAATCTTGGACGTGAGACCGCTGAAGCGTGCACTTTTGAAGCGCTCATTCAGGTAGGCTCCCGCCACAGGCACTTCCTGAGATTTGCATTCGAGGGGATAGTGTACCAATTCACGGTCCGACCCTTCGGTTTATCCCTGGCTCCTCGTACGTTTACAAAATGCATGGATGCTGCTCTCTCTCCTCTAAAGCAGAGCGGAATGCGCATCCTGAACTATCTCAACGATTGGCTAGTCTTAGCCCAATCAGAGAGCGTGCTGCTCAGCGACAAGCTCAGACTCCTTGCTCATCTTCAGAACTTAGGGCTGACTGTACATATGCAAAAGAGCATGCTGGTACCGAGCCAGAACATCTCCTTTTCAGGAGTGGAGCTGAATTCAATCAATATGCGAGCGCACCTGTCGGAGGAGCGCTCACAAAAACTGATCAGCTCTCTCGCAGTCTTCAAGTTAGGGTGCTCTCCCCCACTGAAATGCTTTCAGAGGACGCTCGGCCTGATGGCTGCCGCCTCGACAATGTGCAAACTAGGGCTCCTACATATGCAACCGCTTCAGCTCTGGCTAAAGAGCCGGGTGCCACAGAACGCATGGCGCACGGGCACCTTGCGCATCAAAGTGACACGTGACTGCTTGCATATGCTGACCCCTTGGCGGGATATGACTCTGTATCGCTGGGGTGTTTTCATTGGCCAAGTGATCAGGAGAAAGACTGTTACGACAGATGCTTCGAGCACGGGACTATCCCACTGAAGAGAGACCTCCTCTCTCAAGCACAAGGAATGATATGGCACCCAAATCCAGAGTAATGGAGCCTTCATGTCTGGCCGACGGAGCTTGCCAGCGACAGATGCTCTTCCTCAGCACTATTGAACACTATCTCTGAGGCTAGGGCGCCTTCAACGAGGCGTCTTTACGCACATAAATGGAGAGTTTTTACAAGTTGGTGCGTATCACGGGGAGAAGACCCATTCAACTGCCCAATACCAATAATTCTTGCCTTCCTTCAAGAGCAATTTGATAGTGGCCATATGCCATCCACATTGAAAGTGTATGTGGCTGCTATAACAGCCTTTCATGCTGTAGCATCAGAACGAGTCAGACAAAACTAAGATTCAATCAGAACATCGAAACATGAGGAGCCGAAATTCCAGAAGAGGCCCAAGAAAACAGGACATTGTAAATCACATTCCTAAGCGCCATGAGTCTGGAGCAAGCCTTACCAACAAGCCTCTTTCACAGAACAGCTTGCAACATTAAGACAAAAGAACACTTTGATAAGTCCAACGCAGGAACGAGATTGTCAAATTTGGGGTAAATAGTCAAGATTAATGGTCAAAGAGATGGCCATCACATGTGTTCCACAAGAGAAATCACGAGCTTCTTTAGATTGACTTTTCCCCCACCCACAAGACAAAGGCTGAGACTGAAATTCCTTTGTCCAAAGAACATGTCTTTTGGTCTCCACAGAACTATACAGAGACTTTCTTTTTCACATGCATATAAAATCATCCTAGAAGGACATTTCTAGGCATAACACTATATTATGTATGTAACCCACACATTAGACTATCATGTTTTAAGCACATATTATGTATGTCTGTTTAATAACTATTGAATGACTTTAAGGTTTATTCGTGTTTGGTATGTATGAGCTTGACAATTCTAGCTTGAAACGTTTCTTCCAATTGATTCTTTGTCAAATGTATCATATTCTGGTTATAGAAATCACATCCAAAGTATACTTTGCAAGAGTGTGTAAAATTCAGACCATGTGACCAGATAACATGCTGATTTATGATGGAAGGAACAACCCTAGCTAAGATAATAGCCTATCTAATTGGTCAAGACACCAGATGGGATGTGTCCAAAAAGCCGTTTAAAACCTCAGGACAGCATCAAATCTTTCTCTTCTTCCCTTTTCTTCTTCTTCTCGCCACTGCGTTTTGACGCTGTTTTAGCGCTCTTTGAGCGTGCTCTGGCCTACAGGCTAGTTGCTACCTAACACCACGATGAGAAGAAAAACCACCTAGTCTCGTTACTCATTTTATTCTTTTACTTTAGTTTCTTTTCTTTCCGTTGAGTCTCGTGTTCAAAAGTTAAGTTTGCCGCAAAGTCAAGCTCCGACTGGACCCACTTCAAACTTCAACCAGCAACTGACTCCGCATCCTCAGCCAACGCCCAACCATTGGCTCCCCAAGACCTCACTTCAAAGACTACTGAACTTCCAGCCAATCACCAACTCGGGAGAACCCCTTTCCTGTAACGACGATGACAGAAGGGAATTCCTGTAACCAAAGGCAACGCAAGTAAAACAACTCCAGATTCTAACTGAACTGGTGCATTTAATATAAATGTTAGCCTCATTGAGAAACTCAATGCGAGGGTTAATTAAGTGATTGATGGTTTGTTCAGGTCTATGTGATAGCACATATTGCTATAAACTTGGGATTTCACATTCTCATTCTCTTAAACTCATCCTTTCTCTCTTTCTGCAACGTGTGAATGTGTGAATGCGTGTGTTCATGTTAGATTAGTTTATGTCTTAGGTTTATATAAGTTAATGTCTTAATCTGCCGATCTTGTTACTGTGCTTATTAATAGTGTTTTCACTATATTTTGGATGTTAATATCCAGTGCAGAATTAATGTTATACGGCTCGTTCAGTGAATCGCTGCCGACTCAGTGATCAGCCGCAAAACAGTGATTCTGTTCAAATTCCCTATAAAATCATAAATGATTCCCTTTGAGCTAAATTAAATTATATTTATGTATCAAACCCTACATAATATTGGTGGAGAATGCGGGCAGATTAATCTAAATTGTGAGCATAAACCAAGTTATTTAATCTTTTCCATTGCTGTGGATGAAAGATGAGACGCTTCTGAGCGAGACTAGGGTGTGTGTGTGTGTGACGTCAGCAGCGCGCGCCTGCTTGAATGAATGAACGCAGAGAAGGCTGTAACCTGAGTCCGCCTCTCCATTGTTCAACTCCAGTAAGTGAACTTAAAGTTAACATCTGAGATCGTACAATAAAAGGTCGAAATTGAGCGTATTCCTCTTTTCTGTAATGCCTTGTTTTATAGCTGAATTGATGTCCTGTGTGTTCCAGGTCATTCAATAGCTATACTCCTGAATCTCAGTCACTGTTAGTTGAACGGAGCTAAACTGCAATAATTAAAAGGTAAATAAATCGGTGGATAAAGAATAGTTCTGAGCGTGTTCCTCAATTCTATTTTATCAAAGTCTCATTATTCATAGTTTGATTTTCAGTGCGTGTTCCATTGTCAGATCATCTATGCTATAAGCTTGATAAAGTTAAAGTTAACTTTGAAAAACCTGCGAAGAAAACCTGTTGTGTTTACGTGTCCAGAGAAACTGGCACGGGCTTTATGATCCGATCACTGTTTCCTCACCTGCAGCACGAAGCAGCGATTCGAATAAAGTTTAATCAAACTCTGAACGAACTGAGAGTTTAAGCGCCACATCGCAGAACCAACTAAAATCGGTGTTGTTATTTGTACAGTGTTGAAATGCGCCGACATTTCATGTAACATGCTTAACTGTAATTGCAATGCAACGATTCACGTGCTAGTCCACTAGAGTTTGTTTTAGTTGCCACAGTTACTTGCATGACACAGAAGTCTTAACCTACTTCCGGAGCAACTCTGAACTGCGCACGCGCAGCACATTGATGCTATTGTAAACAAACCATCATACTGTTGCTAAGCACGGTTGATAGTGGTTGTGTTTACATTGAAGCCTATGCTAAAGCCATTAGCCTCAAAGGTTAGCAGTTAGCATTAGCATCCAGTGGTTGAATACAGTGTGTGTGTTTGAAAAGCTAAAGTGGTTTAACCCTTTAAACATCTAAACTAATACACTTGTTGGTCTTTCTCTTTCTTGTTTATCTAATTTCTCACTTCTTACCACTTATTTACATTTTACTAGAAAGGGAAATACTAGTTCACAATTATTAATTGTACCAAATTCAAATTTGTTTAAAACATTACATTTATTTGGAATCATTCAAATTTCCCTTCAGATCATGTCATATGATCATTACTTCTAGTATTCTCGTTTGGGCCTAATCATTTTAGGTACGAATAAGCCTTGAACTTGGAAAGTTTTAAACTTATTCTACCTAATTGATTTATTACCCATATCAATAGATTCTATTTAGACGTATACTCACTCATTACTTTATTGCGTGTTACCCCCTCATTCTTCCTGTTTTGGTTATACACTTAGCCACTATTTTTAGTTACTAAAACCAAAGAGTTCATCCTTTATTTAATTTAATTTTTGCTTATTTTACCCATTTATTACTTTTCAAGTTTACTTTGTCTTACCATTTTCTTTCCTCTGTGTATCCTAGCTTGGGAACGACAAACCTGAGCCTTAATAGGAGACATTGTTATCCCTCACTACGAGTTCAAATAAATTAGAGAGACAAATCTCTTTCACCCGAAATTTATTTATTTGTTATTAGTTGTGCAGCAACTGAAAATAACACTCTACTCGTAGTTGGGCATAACAGCTTGCTAGTGGACCCGATCCACTTAATCTACTGTCTCCTTCCTTTCTCTCCTGCTTTCTTTCCTCTTCACTTTTCACATTTGTAGGGACCTGTAAGAACCATCAATCGATTCTAAGTGAATGAAATACACAATCCTGTCAAAAGGCGAATCATCCTTAAGAATTTGATTGTAATCAAACCCTCTTTCGTTCTTCCTAGCCTTCCCACATTTGAAAACGCAATCCAAATTTTAACATCTCATCCAACGCTGAGATCAATTTAATAGAGATAAGTTTTGGGCAACCGTTGCCGTCGCAGCCTCCCTGGTGAGCGGTCCACCTGTAAGGTGTATGTTGTCAATCCTGTCAGACTAAGAAAGAGATATCAGAATTATTATTATATTCGTTTGTCTAAAACAGAGATTTAATAATATTGTTTGCCTCCTTGATAACATTTAATTGAGAAAAAAAAAAGAAAAGAATTTTCCTCATTTGAGAAAAAAAAAAAAAGGAATTGTTTCTTTTAATTGAATTTGTTTTTCACCTTTTTCTCTCTTTTCCCTCTTCCTCATTAGAAGTGACGAAGTCTTCACATCTCTAGTCTACCTAGATACCCTGAGACCAACACAGTCATCACCACACTATACTAGTGGTTCAAAATCACTGACACAACACTTAGTTGTCCCACCACACGTAGGCTTCTACTCCACACAGATCTGTGTCAGTCTCTCTTCTCCCCAGCGTGCTAACATGCCGCAGACTGCATCCCCCTTTGCCCAAGGGGAAGATGGGAACACTTGGCTGAGAGGCATGACAGACAGCCTCACCCCAAGACCCTTGTACTGTTATTATTTTTAATAATAATCCTAATTCTGAGAAGATTTCTGACACAAGATTCGAGCCAGAACACCAACCACGAGGAGCTAGTCAAAATCACCAGCTCCCTAAGCTATGCCTTCACAACCCAGCTGAAGCTCAGCGACAAGCACATCACCCATCTTCAAGAGGAGCTGACATGTGCTCAACGCCGCATAGACAAGCTGGAAGTGAAAGTTCAAGATCAACTCAAAGCACCCAACGAGAGGGAGCAGGAAACAACGGAACAAGTTAAGGAGCTCCAAGCAGCCCTGACAGCAGCTCAGCTCGACCAAAAACATGCAAAAGCTGCCCAGAAAGACCTGGTAAACAGACTCCAGTATGCCGAACAGCTGCTAGAGAAAGCCAAGAATGACATCAGCAACAAGAATGCTGAAATCAGTACCTTGAAAGACCACCTTGAAAGGTACAGAACTGAAATGGACAATCTGACCCAACAACTAGACGATACCAACTATGAGCTCTATATGGTCAGAAAAGAACTCAAACATGCTTATGAGCAGAAACAAGAGCCAAGGCAAGAGAAACATCTCTCAGCCTCACCACTGCTGAGCAGAGCAGAGTCCTACGTCCAAGAACTGGTACGCAACGAAAGAAGCGAAGGGCCACAACCCAAAACCTCACCTGCCTTCGCCACAGAACTCTTTCCTGTCAACGAAAGAAAACCTCCCATCCAAGCAGACATTGGAGCTGCACTTGGGATGACCGTCAAAGACCTCGACAAGCTGTCTAAAAACATCAGCAAGTTCAACCCGAACTCCACAGAGGGCCACACCATCGAGGCTCATCTGCAAGATATCGACTTTTATCTAGAAATGAGACCTCATGTGACTGACAGAGACAGGTTGTACCTCCTTAGAGCAACGTCCGGTCCCGAGGTACGAAACTTCCTAGATCGACAGCCCAGTCGAACGAAGTCAGACTACCAGCTATTTTGTGAGGTCCTGATTAAAGAATTTACAGATCCAGAGTCCGAACATGGACTGTTAACTGCCTTGGAAACCAAACAAGGTCGACAAGAGACTCCACAAGCTTACTACAACCGACTCCGGCAAGCTTACTTTGGTGCACACCACGAACCTGACCTTGAAGAGGATGTGAACTTCAAAAGCCTCTTCCTAAAAAATCTGCACCCTGGAGTCAGTCACCATCTAGGCGTCATGGCCTGTCCGCGCTCCATGACCATCCAACAGTTGCGTGACCTAACACAGAAGGCCTACAACAAGCAGAAGATGGCCTCAAAGAAAGGTAACAAAACCTCCACACTCTTGAACTCTGTCACCAAAGACTCTAGCCTTGCACTGGACGACGCCCAGTTGCATCACAACACCAGAGTTTTCCATCAAGAGCACGGAGAACGTGACCCCCATGTCCACGACAGCTATCAGCCCAACCGCTGGAAAAATCCATGGGACAAGCCACGCTTCTCAAGAAACCCAAAAGATCAGACATCCAAAAGTAATCGCCTGACTCATCCAAGAGTAACTCGTGTGGGTAAGCGACAACGAAACCCACCTCAGCACCACTCAGACATGCACAGTGCTGAGTACGCACAAGAACAAGACAGCTTACTGTAATAATTTGTAAGGTTTTATCCTTCATTTATAAATTTTAGCTTTAGGGAACCAAATCGTAGAAATTCGGTTTTGATCTGATTAATTGATATTAATCAAAATTGTATAATTTATACCTTATTAACAACTCGTCCCGCGAGTATTAATACGTATAATTCAGCAATGCTTCTTATTGTTGATAAGAATACAGGATTTATTGGGAAATTTGCCTGAGCAACAGGTAACACGATCTATGGCAAATAGTTTAACGATTTGAAAATCAAGGCACCAGACTATTCATTAAAAATGAATCGAGCGTTTATTTACTATTCTAAGGCACAATACAAATAACCAAAACACATACACACACACATACACATATTATGGCAAGATCAAAGCAGTTTGAAGGAATTCTATTCTCTTTTCTTGAGAATTAAGGACGACCTTATGGGGACGTCACAAACGGAAGACTCAGTTATTGTTATCTTTTAACGATTCATTCAATTCAACCAGTTGCAGCGAGTAAGAGATTTGTTTGTTTACTTATCGTGCGTGGGAGTTTGAAGTTGAATTGAAGGCTGTACTTCTTGAAGGGTTACTGGGGGGGAACCCAGGACTTTTCCTGCTGACGTGTTGTTGTCGCGTGACGTCACTCGGGATTCCTCCTTTGGATTTGATGGCTTCCTGGTAGCGCGCGAATAGCGAGTTTGAAGATCTTACGCCGCAACTTTGCAAGTTTTTCTTTGGTCAGACGTGGCCAGGGTGTCGAAGTCTTTTGATGATCAGCCAGATGTTTCGCAGCACGATCGAGGGGCAACGCCCAGACTTTCAGCCAAGTCTCTTGCAAGTTCACCAGTTGTTCACCCCGTTCTTTGTTCTGAGCTTCTGTTCAAAGTTGGGGTGTCTGTTTTATCGGACAGAATTAAGTCCATCCTAGTCACTGTCTGACCCAATCACATTGTCTCTGTAGGGAGGAGCCAGGCTCCACACGACTCAAACTTCGTGCATACATTATCTGCTCATAAATATGTCACCTAAGCCACAATATCCTAGCAGATTTCTACAAAGTGTTATAATCATACCTTATGAAGATAAAAGTCAACATTCATCTATTTCAATGTACTGGACTCATCATAACGTGAAATTTAATACCAAACATGAGATAGTTATATATTGAATACCTATAATTTTACCTACTAACTGGTTTAAGTCACAGATTAAAATATCCTAAGTTCTGATAACTACAGTCAGATATATGAAACATAAAATACCACATTCGTATATGTACTGTCTCTTGGATATATTGCTTTTAATAGCAGCAGTCTTTTCCGTCTCTGTGTGACTAGAGTTTCTTTGTGGTCCGAGCACAAGAGACGGCATCGTCTTGGAATGCAACTTGAAAAAGGGGGGTTTGCTCTGGGGTCACCAGGATGTCTGTGCTGTAGGTTTGTTCAAGTCTGGTTAACATATATCTGTCTTTCCTTGTTGATACCATCATTGAATTATGGTCAAAAAGCAGTCGGGATTTAGGGAGGGCCTGGTCTGGAACATATCCAGATCCCACGTGCTTTGTACTGTCTGTTTATTTGACTTTATTTATGGTAAACTGGTCAAGACCAACATTGAAACTCCTGTGCTTCAAAGAATGGCCAGATGTTCTCCTCCCAGCTTCATGAGATGATAAGGAGAACAGACAGGAAACTTAGTCAGATACCTGGGCGTTGGGTTGGTCATTTGTAACTTTTACGAGCTGATGAAGTTAGATTAGTTTCCAGTGGAATGTGACTTAAGTTACCCATGTGTGTGCGTTCTTTTCGACCAGGTTCTACATTACCATCAGAAGACATGGAACAAGTCATGAAACAACTGAAAGAGTTCCTTCAAGATAAGCTGAACACGGATGACTACAAAATTGAGTCTTGCTCGCTGTGACCAGCGACAGAACGGAAGGCCGGTGATCACATGGTACACCACCATCTCAGAGACGACAAGCACCTGTTCAACAACCACCCAGAATGAGCAAGTCTCTCACGGCCAACTGTTGATGTACCAGAGAACATCACCTCAGTCACCCAGCACTCACTAACAAACTGCTAAATGAACTCCAACTCCAAGAACCACATTCTTGTCTGTGCAACAGCAACCACCAAAGCACAGAAGGTCAGAAAGTCTGCCACATCCAGAAGGCAGCACAAGAGGAATGCAACATAGGAGACGAAGTTTGCATCCCAGCTTCACACAGCCATTCCAAACTACCTCAGACTGTCTGCTAAAGCGCTTCCTGCCTTTCTGGACTGACCCCTATTAGATCATGGACACGCCCTCATCCAAGCCAAGGATGCAGAGAGCCCGTCTTCACTGACATACCCGAAAAGGGGGGAGACAACACAGACTGAAACAGATCTGACCACACCTACACTACACCATTAACACACACAACATTACCTACACCCAGAGGTAACCACATCTACTGATAACACATTTATCATTAGAATATCCAAATTTTAGCATAACATAAAGTTACATACACCACCATGAAGGAGCATGCAGCTATCCTCACCATAGTTAGAACACCTGACACTAAGTTAAGGTACATGACTCCCTAGCTGCACATGACATCCTAGCTCAACAGTAGTTGCAAACCATGCTAGGAAAACTCACAGCAGCTTTGTTTTGTTTTGTTCTTCTTTTACCTATCCTTTTCCTTCCCCTCTTTCTTTAGTAGGTGAAACACCTAGACTGCAAGGGTCTGATATTAGGATTGACTCACCACACCTAATATCCGCAAACCACTCTAAACCGAATGGAAGCCAGAGAGCTCCATGCACGATAGGTCAATTCATTTTACCACAAATAATGTCACCAGAAACTAAAGGTGAACACTCTTAAGTTAAAACAACTTAGAAGAAACAAACAAATCTAATCACAAAATTTGATCGAAGAATCAATGTACTAAACTAAATTAGAACAACAATTTCCAAAATTGAACTAAAAACTATTCAGTTTACCGAACTAGATTGACCAATTGAATATAACCGCCTGTACCCGAATAACCTGATGCCCTGCACCAGTACAGTAACTATCATGGAGGTGTTGTCTTGTTGTTTGCTGTGTTTGTGTCTGCTTCTTCTGCCTCTGTTTATCCAGTGCTTGCCGATGTCTCCAACTCGACACATCGCCAATCAAGGGGGGTATGTAGCATCAGAACGAGTCAGACAAAACTAAGATTCAATCAGAACATCGAAACACGAGGAGCTGAAATTCCAGAAGAGGCCCAAGAAAACAGGACATTATAAATCACATTCCTAAGCGCCATGAGTCTGGAGCAAGCCTTACCAAGAAGCCTCTTTCACAGAACAGCTTGCAACATTAAGACAAAAGAACACTTTGATAAGTCCAACGCAGGAACGAGATCGTCAAATTTGGGGTAAATAGTCAAGATTAATGGTCAAAGAGATGGCCATCACATGTGTTCCACAAGAGAAATCACGAGCTTCTTTAGATTGACTTTTCCCCCACCCACAAGACAAAGGCTGAGACTGAAATTCCTTTGTCCAAAGAACATGTCTTTTGGTCTCCACAGAACTATACAGAGACTTTCTTTTTCACATGCATATAAAATCAGCCTAGAAGGACATTTCTAGGCATAACACTATATTATGTATGTAACCCACACATTAGACTATCATGTTTTAAGCACATATTATGTATCACCAACTCGGGAAAGCCCCTTTCCTGTAACGACGATGACAGAAGGGAATTCCTGTAACCAAAGGCAACGCAAGTAAAACAACTCCAGATTCTAACTGAACTGGTGCATTTAATATAAATGTTAGCCTCATTGAGAAACTCAATGCGAGGGTTAATTAAGTGATTGATGGTTTGTTCAGGTCTATGTGATAGCACATATTGCTATAAACTTGGGATTTCACATTCTCATTCTCTTAAACTCATCCTTTCTCTCTTTCTGCAACGTGTGAATGTGTGAATGCGTGTGCTCATGTTAGATTAGTTTATGTCTTAGGTTTATATAAATAAAGTCTTAT
Source organism: Onychostoma macrolepis (assembly GCF_012432095.1). Taxonomy (NCBI): domain Eukaryota; kingdom Metazoa; phylum Chordata; class Actinopteri; order Cypriniformes; family Cyprinidae; genus Onychostoma; species Onychostoma macrolepis. Next base: position 9,398,316 of record NC_081163.1, read on the forward strand.
TTATATTGAAAAGAGAAGTATCTTGTGTTTTGTGCTTACAAGTTAATGTCTTAATCTGCCGATCTTGTTACTGTGCTTATTAATAGTGTTTTCACTATATTTTGGATTTTAATATCCAGTGCAGAATTAATGTTATACGGCTCGTTCAGTGAATCGCTGCCGACTCAGTGATCAGCCGCAAAACAGTGATTCTGTTCAAATTCCCTGTAAAATCATAAATGATTCCCTTTGAGCTAAATTAAATTATATTTATGTATCAAACCCTACAATGCGCACGTCGAAAATCGCCCGATCGGCAGAAATGACTTGATCACACAATTTTTAAAAGGAGCTAGAAGGCTGAACCCTCCTCGCCCTTCCACGCTACCGACTTGGGACTTGGCACTTGTGCTTGACGCTCTCACGGGACCCCCGTTCGAGCCCATACAATCAGCGAGCTGGCAAGTGTTCTCTCTCAAGACAGCGCTCCTGCTTGCGCTGGCCTCTGTTAAGCGAGTTTAAAACACCGCTTGGAGATGGCTCAGCTGTGACTGTTTGAAACTATTTTCGTTGAAGAAATAGAGCAAAATCAGCCAATATTGTTAAAGTCATACAATGTATGTCACTTAATATTAACTTATTGTTTATTGACCTGTTGTATTCATTTAATATCACATTTGCAAACTCCCTTTGCAAACTCCCTGAATAACCTTTAAAAGCTGTCACTCACTTCAGTTCATCGCGATCTCACAAAGCTCCATTAATAATCAAGGAAACTCTCTACACTGCACAACAAATCTCTTACACCCTGTCTACACTTTGTTTGTTATTTATAACGAGAGGATTTGTGAGCTTGCATAACTCAGCAATGAAAAAAACTCCAGTATTTCGATCAGTGAGTGGATTCTGAATAACATTGCATTCAAGGAATCAACATATGTCTGCGATACATTACTCAACACTGAAAAAAGACGTAAGTAGACATTTTTGAAGCTCCCCTGAGCTCAAATACAATATGCTGATCGGGTTAGTCGCACAGGTGCTCCTAAATATTTTTTGATAGTCGCACGTTCTTTTCAGTCGCAAATGTGACTAAAATGGTCGTAGAGCCCTGGCTATGTGTCATGATATTTTCTCTTTTTTTTAATTTAGGTTTCGCACAACCGCGATGCTTCCTATCCACTCTCACAAGGAGGAGGGGGCAAAGCTGTGACTTGACCCAATCGCAATTCTTTGGGCTATGTTGTATCATTAACTGTTCATTTTGTATGTATCTGCATCTCTTCCAGCAAAATAATATATTTACAAAACATGAAAAATATTTTAAAGGTCTAGTCATTATCTTAATCACTTTGTGCCCCCCTATTGGCTGGTGCCCCAGGGCACTTGCCCAATCCCGTCTATGGATAATCCGGCCCTGGGTCACATATGTGAAAGCGCCGAAGCCGCCGCCATTTCACATTCTCTGTTTCACCGGAGTTAACTCCGCCCCTGGTGTGACGCCCTCTTGACTTTTACATGGTTTTGACTAGGTCCTGTAGACCTGAGCTGTGCTAACCAAGAGCGCCAATATCATTGCCGCTCTCATTACGGCTCCGAATGTGAAATTTGACATACAGGTGAGCCAGGCTCCATTGCCGTGACACGGCAGGATTTTATACGTTCCCATAGCAATGTAGAGTGACCAATAATATAAACGTGCCCAACCTGATCATGTCTAAAAGGTGTTTTGCCAAACAGATTCATTTAAAATAATTCGTTTTTGTCACTTGTCATGTTCTGAGCTGAATTAGTAGGCTATCTGAGATTTGAAGGTTGAATGTGGTATGGGGAAAATTTAAAGGATGTACGGCTGTAAAATATGAAGAGATCCTGTTGAACAAAGTCTATTTTTAGGGGTAAGAATTTCACTTCACCCTCTCAATTTAACACAGAATAGCTTCTTGTTCATTTATGAACATAAAACTGAACTTTGATTTTTTGTGATTTTTAATTTGTGTTCTAAAAATTGACAACAACTAATCAACTAAAGGCCTAACTCAACTGATGGAGGCCACAACTGCATCTGACATCACAGTCAGTAACTGAATAAATTAATTAATCCTGAGTATATGAATTAGTAACTTATTAATGTAACAAGCAAATGGTGTTCTAACTGTACTCAGTCTAGTCTTTACAGTACATCTTAGAAAAGGTTCATGAAAGAACCTTTAATATTTTCTTGGAACCTTCTACCACAACAAATGTTCTAAAAATAACTGCCAAATAACCAGTGGATCATTATAAAACCTTTAAGTTCAACTTTGAACCTTTTTGATAGCTAGAAGTTCATATTTGCACTTTAAAGTTCTTTTTTGAACTCTAAAGTTTCAATCACTTCTAAGAGTGTACATCAGACTGTGATTGAAAACTTTTCTCTCAACTGCTGCATTTTTGTTAGAAAGAAATCCACCATTAAAATGTTTTTAACTTCAAACCCTCAAACTTTAAAACTTAAACTCATAATATTGCTTTTTCCAGTTAAAAAAGTCACCTTGTCTGAATCAGGAGAGCAATATGCACAGATCAAGCACTGTTTACAAGTACAAACAGTCCAAAACTGTTCTAAACAAATATATTGGTGGATTTTGATGTGAGTGGACAACAGGGAATGGACTTTTTCACTAGAGGAAACTTTATTATGGATTATGGATTTGTATTTCGTCCAGAAGTTAAAAATGATGGACTTGTTGCTTACAAACTCACAGATTTTCACTTCACAAGACATTTAATTGATGGACTGGAGTCATGTCGTTTACTGCTTTTATCAGCTGTTTGTACTCTCATTCTGACGGCACCCATTCACTGCAATGGTTCCATTGGTGTGCAAGTGATATAATGCTAAATTTCTTCTTCTGATGATGAAAGAAACTCATCTACATCTTGGATGGCTCGAGGGTGAGTAAATTTTCATCAAATTTTCATTTTTGAGTGAACTATTCCTTAAAAGCCACATGGGACATTTATAGCCTCACTGTCTTATTTCCTTTGTAAACACAGGATGCTCACAGTGATAATCAGTGCACTGTTGGATAATGCATATCCTGTCAGACAAGTCTGTAAGTGATTGCTCCAGAATTTAGCATAATTTTCCATAAGAATTCTTTTATAAGTTTGCAAATGTAATCTCACAGTATGACCTTTTCAAAGATGTCGTGCTAGTATGTGGTGACTGGCGATCCCAGTGAATGCAAGGATAAAAACAAAGTTTTATATTGTCTTTTAGGCTTTTGCTTGTTGGAGTGAAACTTTCCAGACGCTGGCTGACGGAGAAGGTCAAGAAAGTTGCTAAATACTGCAGCTGATCAAAGGCTAATGTCTCTCCTCGTCTCTCTCCTTATTGTCACCGCTGTTCAGAGGTTGGCCTTTCTCTTTGCTGGTCCACATGCATCTAGTCTTTACTCTGTCTCCAGGAATACAGCTTTTGTAGAGAACAAGGCTCATTTGTCAAACACTGTTAGCGGCTCCCTGGCAAATGTTTTACCCTTTTATCTTTGTTCAAAAGGAGATTTGCTGTCGCACTTCCATATTTAAGCTGTCATGGCGTTCCTTTTTTTGTAGCCTGCACTTTGTGAGCCAAGTTTAAACAAGAGTGGTGGCTTAGAAAAATAAGAAAGCAATTTGCTGTTCCAACAAATGGCTGAATTACGAAGATCCACACTGCAGGCGTGTACAACGCTTTGAAGTGTCAGGGAATTGACAATGCTCTCTAGAGTGTTGCCCTTTTTTCTGCTCGCCTTTTTTCCTCTGTTGAGAGAGTTTGTAGCATCTCAAGTGATAATCCAGCTCCACGCCATTGTATGAATCTCTAATGACCCAAGGATGTTCTTTGTTAGCAGTCTATGCTAGCTGTATTGATGCTGCAGTATTTATTTAAAGCCTGTTAACCACTGGAGACATTTTTATTGATGTTTACAATTACTGCCATTCAGTTATTAGTTATTTGTTGTGAGGATTGTGCTGTTTAACATTGCCGTCAGGGTACATTCAAATATTGTTAAAGCCTCAAAGTAAATGGCAACATTTCCTTTAGTGTTTCAAATAATACAATTAAAATATTAAATAAAAAACCTATCAGCAGAATATGACATTTCTGTCATTTAATTTAGCAAAGCAGTGCTTTATGCAATGCTCTATTTGCATAATTTAAATTCATTTTTTTGTACCGAATTGTCTAATATGTTAATTGAAAAAGCTTAATGTGTTAGAACAGAACTAAGAACCTTTTTAGTCATACTTGATGTCAAGTCATATTCAGTCTTAAGTGAATGTCTATAAGGTACTCGTTGTAAGGAGATTCTTTGTACAGTTAAAATACACACACACACACACACACACACACACACACACACACACACACATATATATATATATATATATATATATATATATATATATATATATATATATATATATATATATAGTATTGATGCTGTATTGATATATCAATATCTCTCTCTCTCTCTCTCTCTCTCTCTCTCTATAGTTCTCATATGAAACACAGTTGGTTGGCAAAAATATAATATGTTCAATATCAGGATAATGCCTTGCAGCAGAATTTAATTAAAATAATAACACTAGCAGAGATGGTTATATCTCAGAATCTACCTTTTTATCCCTCTTATCTGTCTTGTCTTATATATGTTGGCAGCTATGAAGATATCAGCCATGACAGCTTCTGATACTATAAGTGTGTTTCAAATGAGTTTTCACCATAGACTGTATAAAAACAGGTTTTCACACATTTGGGGATTATAACAGATGTCATACATGTGGGGATTTTACCATGTGCGTTTTCAAACAAATGTAGAAACATCTCTCATGACATGTTACTTCTGATTGAGCACAGTAATGGTATAGAGGTAGACAGTATAAATTAGGGCTGTCAATTTAATGCATTTATTAATATAAATTATGACAAATTATGATAATGATAATCCTTCGTGAAAAATGATAAATAAATTAAAGTATGCAAAGTATGCAATTTATTATGCCCTGTAACTTTTACATGAACTAACTTTTTTTTCTTCTGCAAATGTTGCAGAATATAACTAATTGGGAATGATTTATTAGCATATCATGTCATTATGTGATTCAAATGAACAGCTCTGATAAAAATGCTTTTAACTTTGTGAAGCATGGAGCTATAATGTTGACCTGGTAATTTTGTATTTAACTACCTAGCATCTGTTGTCTGCTGAGGCAAACACATCACTAGTACTGGACCAAAGGTAATAAAGGCACAAACTACACAGAACATTTATCAACAGCCCCCAGGAGCACCACAAATGAAGATGGTAACACCTACAGCACCACAACAGAGAATTAGAAACAATGCATTGTTCACCTGTACAGTTATTTGATCAATTACGACCCTAAGTGTGACCTGTAGAGTGCCGACTTCCGTCAGCTGGTACGCTTCATATCTGAAAACTGCTCCCAGAGTTATACATAAAAAAAATATGCAAGTCATGAGTCAATCTTAAACATTTATTAGAATGCACATGATAATCAATTGTAAAGTATTAGAGCTCCAAGTATAAATGAACACTCTTTTACCAGAAAAAATGAGTCATAACAGAACATGGCTACTGAAAAAGTACCACTCAAGGAAAAATTAACCTTTTAGTGGTGCTTTACCAAAGACATCAACAAAGACATAAATTAAGAAAAACAGCCAGTATTACTTTGAAAAACGTTAGTGTTTTAAGAGACTGTTGCTGCATCCAAAAGCACTCTTCTGTTTTCTGAAGCCATATGTTGCTTTGTTTCAAACAGACCACAATTATTTTGTTTATTCCCCTCAAGGCTCTTAACTGCTGCAACCGAATGAGTCAGTGAGTTCAGCTCGAGAACTGGATCTGTCAAATTCCTGAATGAATCATTCAAACTGGGTTTGTGAACTGGATGCAGTGATTCAGTCAAAAGAGTCGACCCAAAAGAACAATTTGTTAGAGAATCAGGTATCGCTTCTTATTTTTCAGTGAATAACAGCTGTAATTCAAATTTATTTCACACATACTGTAGCTGGTTTCAGAAGACTTGGAATACATGTATGACTTTTATAATACTTTTTGAAGTCCGAGTCCCCATTCACTGTGGCATTAACTGAGTGGAAAAGAGCATCTAACTCAGACTTCAGAATTGTGTGAACAGGAAGAAAGAAAGTCTTACGGGTGAGAAAATTATGATTTTTTAATGTTTTTTTGAGTGAATTCTTTTAATACATTACCCGACTGACCACTTAGAGACATGGAGAGTCTGCAATCTTCCTATGAGAATACAGCTGAATGATGGTGTTTTTTATGAGAGTATTGTGCTTAGTCAAAGTTACCCATAGATGAAACACAGCTGAAGAGATATTGTATGACCTTGATCCTCACTGCACTGTTTTTATCTGGATGTTTCTTATTTCATGAGGCACATTCTCTAAAAACCTCTCCTGAATCTCAATGAGTTGTTGATAGAGTTTTGAGATCAGGATCAGTTCCCGGTCAAGGCTAAAAGAGAAAGACAAATCAAAATGGAAAGGGAAAGTAAACCTGTGGAAAAAAAGTTGACCACCAAATAGCACCTATGGCATTTCAAGGTGCGAAATGAGGAAATAACGCACGTTTCTTCGGTTTCCTTAAAAACTGCAGGGGAACGTGCAAATTGACCTGGCTCCCAGCGGAAATGACTTGCCTCCTGAGCCTCCTTTGCAACTGTGCTTGTCACGGAGACAGAGCAATGGGAAATGCCGGTGTCAAAAGTCCGGTGTTTTAGCTTGTCCACGCTGACAGGCAAGGAAATGGAGTGCTACCTGACCCGCATGTGAATCCAGCCAAGCCCTCATCTGTGGGGGCCATTGGTAAACACGCCTTTCCTCTGTCAATCAGCCCACTGTCCTCTCTATTCTTCCTGTCAGATTAACACAGCAATATCCCCCCTGTCAGGTGTCCACCCAGATAACGCCTCTAACAGCCACTGAATTCATTTTTCATACAGACATTGTCTGTAAACCCCTGCCCCCCCATCCCACAATGCACACAAAACGTGATCACACAAACACACACTCGCCATTGTGATTGGCAGGGCCTCTGCAGAAATTATTTCACAGATAAATAAATTCAGGACACTGTTTGGGATGTTGCCATCAGCAAAGATATGAAAGAACTGTTAAGAATGAACCATAAAAAATAATGTTTTTGTGACTTACAGGCTTACACAGTTTTACTGCTGAACGTCAAAGGAATAGTTTACCCAAACTAGTTGTTCCAAACCGGTATGATATGGAACGTGACACAGTAGTGTGCAAATTTTTAGTGACTGCAAACTACACTACCATTCAAAAGTTTTAGGTTGGTAAGATTTTTTTGCCTCACCAAGGCAGCATTTATTTGATCAAAAATACAGTAAAACACACTGTAAAAATGTTTTTTGATTTTAACGGTAAAAAACTGTGAAAAAGCTATGGTAGAAACCTGTTAAATGGTTAACGGTAAGTTCCCCTAATATATACGGTGAAAAACTGTAATAGACATTTCAGACCATTTTACGGTGAAATACTGCTTTTGGAAGTGAAAAAGAATTGACGTTCCCAGAATTCCCTGCGTTACATTTCAAATTTTGTTTGAATTTGATGTTTTTCTTTGAAATAACTAGGTTTCTTCTTAGTTTTTTCTTATCAGTTATGTTTATTAGGGTTGTATGTTACATCTAATGTTGTTAAATTAATGTTTATTGCATATTTCAGTTTAATGAGTCTCACCATGATGGTGTTTAATGTTTGTGTGAGTGACACTGTGCACCTTCTATATATGTTATTATTTAAAATCTGCTTGTGATGGGCTTTGGTTCATCATGTGATTTTTTCATCACCACCTGCATTTGGTGGTTATCAGTGTGTAATACAAAGGTACAAAACAGATTTCAGTACTTCAATAGGTTGGTATATTAACATTATATCAATTAATGAAATTACGGTATTTAACTGTAAATTTAAGTTAAAACCTAAAATGTTGCTACCGTATATTTTACGGTAGAATTGAACCGAGATGTTATTTATCTTGAAATATTGATGTATAATTCTGTAGTGTTATAATTTGCCTTGTTAGAAGCAAAATTGCTGTGTGTAATGTTGCGTGACACTTTTATATGACTTTTATATTATCAATTTTTTATTTTATTTTTGATATTTATATTGCCATTATCAACAAATGCACTGAGGTTTTTATGCCAAACAAGTTATTATTATTTAGTTATTATTATTATTTTCCATCCTCATTTTCACTGTCAAAAATACTGTTTCAAGTAGGGAAACCCCATTCAGAAATTCAAATTCAAATAAATGGCCACTGCTGTAATTGGCAAACTTCATTGCACCGTATCCAGGAATGATGTTAAAAATAAACCTCAGCCATGCATTTCTAATAGTTTTTGGAAGCATGGTTTTTGGAAGTTCAGTTTTTCTACATTTATAGGCAACAGAACAATGTTGGGTGCTCTTACCCTCATAGCCATATTGCTCTTGTGATTGACGGACAGGCATGAGTTGTTAAGATCACACCTCCTTGATTTGCATGTTAAGCGGCATGTTGAGGAAAATTGTGATATCATAACTGGGGGCGATTTCAAATCCTGGTATTTCAGAGGGGTGGAAAAACAAAAAAATTATATTTTAAACTGGGGAGTTTGCTGTGGGGCATGAAACTTTCAGTATGTTTTAAATGCATTTTAGCACAGTTAAACATCTTTTTATAGACTTGTATACAGTAGCTGCAGGCATACATTGTGACTTCAGCATTTTTTTTTGTTTGCAAAGTAGTTGTCACCTGTCGCCAATGGCTTGCTCTAATGTCTAATGCTGATGTTGTGCAAAGGAATGGAGAGTTTCCTTTTTTTCTAAAAGTGTCACTTACTTTTCTCATCTGAAGTTGGCAGCACTGAACAAGTTTTAAACAAGCTCCAAGCTCCACTAATTACTTGACTCATTTTAATTAGAAATATAATACTAGACCACTTAGTGTGATTTTGCTAATGATAATTTGTTCTGTTTGAATCTTGTCTTTGGAATCTTTTAATAGTGCTTATTAAGTGATTTTATTCATTTGCTTATTTCCTCCAGACTTAGCTACTAAATTGGATCCCACTTCTGCCCAAAATCCCTCTCTCCCAAGACAAGTAATCAAATTAGATGTTAGCAGACCAAGGATGCTCAAAGTCTTCTTGTGGCAAAAGTTGTTTATGTTTAGAGGGCTTATGGCTGTCACAGACTGGTGTGATTTCTCAGGACACCTATTTTAGTTGGGACATTTTATGTGGGTAGTTCCATAAAAAAATCGATTACAGTACCTTTAATGTCTGCAGGTAGAAACCACATCAAAAACAACCAAATGAAAATAAGTGTTAACTGGCCTCGCTAACAATTCTGACTGAAAAATGCCCACATTTGGGCTGTTATGTGGTGCATGAAGACATTCTTGACAGGAAATTCTTGTGCTTTTAGAAATTTACCACTGATAGTTTTCACAAGCATACATACAGGTCTTGCAGGCCCCGTGAATATACAATGGCATTGATGTGGACTGACAGGGTGACCTCATGACTACTCTTGTCACAGGGTGACCCAGTTACCAAGCCTCTGTCTTCTGTTCTGTGACATAGTGTTGTGTAACTCACTGTCATATGTCATGTGACCCTGGGGTTCATGTCAGAAGCTCTTTTCTGTCTTCTGCTAATAGTAGTTTTGGATGTTGTACACAAACTTACCAGCAATAACATGCTGTCTACTTGAATTACTATTATGCATTGTGTTTTTTTTTCTTTTCTTTTGTTTAAGGTTTTGAGCGAAGGAGGTCTGTAATACCAGGGGAGACGTCCCTTTAAATTCAAACTACTCGGCGGCCATCTTGACAACAATCAGCATATCGATGAAATCTTCAAAACTACTGGGTAATCTAGAATATTTCAAAATGAGATCATAAATTTAGCTAAACTCAGAAAATCAAATGTTTTAGGTTGAGTGAATGCAGTGCTAAAGTAAACAAACATGTGTTGCCTTTATCTGTAAAAAGTTTTTAAAAAAGCCCAAGAAACAATTTTCACACAAATTGCTAGTAAATTTCTGATTTATTACAAAGAAATGTTAAGTAACCCACTGATTTAAACTTGAAATTTTGAAGTAGAAAGACTGGTATAGTATTTTCTCATAAAACATACTCTAGTAATGTTTGTTTCATTTATAACTTAAATTATTATTATTTTTTATTGTATACCAGAGATTATTTTTGTAGGTCGTATGTGCCTACTCTCTCTGTCAAAGTAAAAAACATAAGTTCTGTATTTCTTGTGGGTTTGGCAGCAAAAAGTAATATTTTCTGATATTAAAAAAAATAAAAAATAAAATAAAATCTCTGTCTGCATTTGACACCTTCACCTCACACAAAGCAAAGAAGGATACTGTCCTCAAAAGAAATATGATTTTATATGACCGTATACATTTATATTTCTGGAGATGAGAGCTCACCATAATATGTTCTGAATCAAATAAGGTGAACCATTTGTCAGGTAATGTCTTCTTTTATATGAATGGTGCAGAGCAATACAAAACATTCAGTGAGATGTCTCAATATAATGCTTTGAAGTTCTAAGAGATATATATTTTTTCCGAGCTGTTTTCAGCTGATAATGAACCAGATTTTTCTTGAAATTTTAGAGGCAAAGGTTAAGGCTAATGATAAACACAATTAATATGCTCTGATATATTTAAGTATGATAAGTACAGGCCATTGATGTATTCACAAATGGTGTTCATAAAATATGTAGCGCATACTTTATTTGAAAAAAAAAAGTACATGCAAAATATGGTTCATGAATGTCTGGACATTCCCATGCCTCTTTGAAATCTGTCATTATGGTAACTGTGTTGGTAACTCACATGTGTTGGAAGATGATGAAAGCAGGAAGATGATGAAAGTAGTATCTTTCACCTTTTGTGACATGCAATATATGCTTCTTAAATTATATGTCATCCTAATGTCCATCCATTTCATACACGCTATCAGTCAGATTTTTGGACTAGCTTTACAGAATTCATTCTTTTTTTGGGATTAAAATAAAAAATAATGTAAAGACTTGCTTAATTGGCTTAACATTATATTTTATTTTACATTTGATTGACAACTGTATTACTACTATCCACATTTTTGAATAAGTAATTGTAAAAGAATTAGTAGGAATGTCTAAACCTTTGATTTTCAAAAAGTACTGCTTAAATAGTAATAAAAAAAGATAGATTTTTCATGAAGGACAAGAATATATTTAATAAACTGGTCAATTAAAGACAAATTTCAAAGTTTTCTTTCATCTCCTCACTGTTTCTGACATTTTATCCACCAAAACACAATGTATTTTAAATTTTTTAACATACTTAGAGGGTAAAGCATTGGGTTCTTAAAAAAAACCCTTCAGCAGTCCAGGTCCCGGGGTCGGGAGAATGGGAGTGCTGTAGGACAGGCCTATTGAGAATACAGTGGGAATACTGAGAAGTGGCCGGGTTGACTTGTAAAAGGCTTTTCACACTGTGAAGAGCGCAGACAACCACATCTAAAACGCCTGTCCCCCAGGAGCGCCTGCCATTCTCCACCAGGGTCAGAGAAGCATTTGATTTTGTTTTCCTCCACCAGACTCCCCTACGGTTAATCCATACGAAATTCAATCGATATGGATGCCTCTTCGTGCATAAACGGATGCACCTATACATCTGTCCTCTCCATTTTTGTCCATTAGTGCAGAAATACCTGAAAGTAAATGCATGCTGCTGACTAATTCAGAGAATATGAGATCCAGTGAAACACTGCATTATATCTAAATGGTATATAATTATTACTTGTCATCTTGAATATATTTTGTGCAGTAAGAAGTTTCAACCCACATGATTTTGTTTTTTTATATATGCTGGAAATTAATGCAAACAGATTATTTGATCTGCCTGGTGTTAAATAAATTATGTACACATACATGCATACATACATGAAGTGTACTGTATATTGTTATATTGTGCTTTGTGTCTGTGCAGCAGACTGTATTCCACTGTATTTTCCAGTTGCCAGGCTGCATCACAGCTATAAAGGCATTCGGTGGTCCAAAAAGAAGTTGAAACCAGCCTGCGAGGCTCGTCATCATGGTCGTAAGTTCTCTCTGTTCTGTTCTCTGGCTGTGCAACATCTCTCTTAGCCTCCCTGAGTGCATTCTCATATGATTCGATTACTGCTAACTCACTGAGCTCTGGAGAAGCCAGAGGCGCAAATGGCTCCAGGTCTGGCTTTCAGTGCAATCGCACCCCTGGCTATTTGATCCGAACATTCAGTGGCTGCTGTCATTGTCATTTGCCGCCTCGAAAATGGGTCGTTACCTGCATTTTCATTATCAGTCACGCTAAAGTAAGCTTGGTGAAACGAACCGACATCAGAAGGGCATGGGGGGAAGGATCGCTGTGAGGGGACGCTGGGTGGCTTGGAGCGGCTTCTATTGTTCAAACTGCCTTTGAATGGTGGAACACCCACAGCTCCATCTTCCACTCCTGTCTGCCCTGCATTTTAAATATTTATTTCTCTCTCCCATCATCTATCATGCGACATTGCACTGTGAATTTAAAGTGAAAAGATCAAAAGCGCTGAATGACTTTCTCTGCAAAGAACATTTGGATCCCAGTCATGCTGAACCACCCAAACAATTACTCTCCTGTCCCTGATATATCGGTGCTACACCACTGATACTTTGCTGATAAATTACTGATCTGTTACATGTATTGAGCTGAGGCAGACAAAGTCCACAGCAGTTTTGAGATAACCTATTGTGGGGAGCGACCAATAACATTCAATAATGCAAACTGAACAGTTTGTACTTTGCAACTTAATACACTGCAAAAATAATTTTCTTAAAGGAATAGTTCACCCTAAAATTATGAAAATTTACTCATCCTCAGACCACCAGAGACTGAAAACAGTCTAAAACAGCTCTAAACAAATATGTAGGTGGATTTTGATGTGAGAGGACAAAAGGGATGGACCTTTTCACCGGAGGAAGTGTTATTATGGATGATGGACACATATTTTGGCCAAAATTGATGGTTTAACACTAGAACCGCCACGGGGTAAATTTTCCCAGTGGCTGTTTTTCAAATGTACATAACAGATTTTCAACAAAACATTCAAGTCTCCCAGTCATTGACTTTTACTAAAATTATGTAATTTACAATCCAGTGTTGTTAAAAATTATTTAGATAAAACCAGATAAAAAAACGGAGCATTATACCTATAATCGCCGCGCGGGTCAAATTTACCCGCTATACTGTATAATGCATGTATTTTCACGCTGTCATTTTCTTGCCGCTTATGTTTTAACATTGAACATTTAGGCAATGCCTTTCACTCACTGATTTAGCGGTTATCAGTTTCATAAATGAAGTCAAAATGACTAAAAAAGGCGATTTATGGAAGGTAGGTATTAGAAACACTAAATGCGATGAGTGATGGAGAGTCTGATGGTAAGTTATGTGTCCTGGGTCGGCTCAGCGTCTGACGGCTCATCTGACAGTGATCCAGACATCATATTTAGATATTTTAGCCTAACTTTACTCATAATTGGTCAAACTTTGGTTTTATTATTTAATTTTTGTCTTGTCATATTGTTTATTGTTCGCTACTGTGTTGCTATTTATTTTAGTCTGGCTGTTTCCTGAAGAAAAAAAAAATCTATGATGTATTGAATAAAACATTTATTTATTTATTATTTTTGGTTACCCTAAGTTTATTGGTGTTGTTCTCTTATTCAGATTATAAATGACATAACTAAACAAATTAATAACTGGGCCTAGGTGAAGCTGTGCGCTTGAATTTTTCATAGCATCATCCTATGCAGTGTGGTGAATTATTATTGCTCATTATTGTCTATTGGCTATTTTAGTCATTTAAATAATATGGGTTATCCTAATATATTGATTAATGACATTGTATTATAATATTACACCACCCAAATATTTACTACCTTATTTTCGTTGTCAGTGCTTTTTATTTTTATTTAGCTTACTGACCATTATGGATTAGTGTAGCAAAGTCTCTTAAGGGTATTCTATAGTCTTTGATCGTAGGCTGCATTAAAAAGTCTTGAACATAAAACAACAGGGTAAAAATATAGTTGACGACTAGACATAATCATTTCATGACTCTAGACACTTCTTTGTGAAGACAGTGGTATAATACAGTGAAATAATATGTTCTTTAGTCATATAAAAACAGTTGCCATGTGTGTGGGTAAAATTTACCCGCTGGCGCTTTTAGGTATACAGCGACCTCTGGCGGTTCTAGTGTTAAAGTTAAAATGCCTTAATGATGGATTTGTTTCTTTCAAACACAAAGCTTTTGCTTCACAAAACATTAATTGATGGACTGGAGTCATGTGGGTTACTTGTGGATTATTGTGATGTTTTTATCAGCTGTTTGGACTCTCATTCTGGCGGTAATTACGGTGGCCGAGAGAGCTCAACGTGTTGCAACTTCAGAAAACACATGCAAATAGAAAAGCACCAGCAAATCACAATGTATGATTTTTAACTATTTATTTGTATGATACAGCTGCAAATAAGTATTTGAACACCTGTCTATCAGCTAGAATTCTGACCCTCAAAGACCTGTTAGTCTGCCTTTAAAATGTCCACCGCCACTCCATTTATTATCCTAAATTAGATGCACCTGTTTGAGGTCGTTAGCTGCATAAAGACACCTGTCCACCCCATACAATCAGTAAGAATCCAACTACTAACATGGCCAAGACCAAAGAGCTGTCCAAAGACACTAGAGACAAAATTGTACACCTCCACAAGGCTGGAAAGGGCTACGGGAAATTGCCAAGCAGCTTGGTGAAAAAGGTCCACTGTTGGAGCAATCATTAGAAAATGGAAGAAGCTAAACATGACTGTCAATCTCCCTCGGACTGGGGCTCCATGCAAGATCTCACCTCGTGGGGTCTCAATGATCCTAAGAAAGGTGAGAAATCAGCCCAGAACTACACGGGAGGAGCTGGTCAATGACCTGAAAAGAGCTGGGACCACCGTTTCCAAGGTTACTGTTGGTAATACACTAAGACGTCATGGTTTGAAATCATGCATGGCACGGAAGGTTCCCCTGCTTAAACCAGCACATGTCCAGGCCCGACTTAAGTTTGCCAATGACCACTTGGATGATCCAGAGGAGTCATGGGAGAAAGTCATGTGGTCAGATGAGACCAAAATAGAACTTTTGGTCATAATTCCACTAAACGTGTTTGGAGGAAGAAGAATGATGAGTACCATCCCAAGAACACCATCCCTACTGTGAAGCATGGGGTGGTAGCATCATGCTTTGGGGTGTTTTTCTGCACATGGGACAGGGCGACTGCACTGTATTAAGGAGAGGATGACCGGGGCCATGTATTGCGAGATTTTGGGGAACAACCTCCTTCCCTCAGTTAGAGCATTGAAGATGGGTCGAGGCTGGGTCTTCCAACATGACAATGACCAAGCACACAGCCAGGATAATCAAGGAGTGGCTCTGTAAGAAACATATCAAGGTTCTGGCGTGGCCTAGCCAGTCTCCAGACCTAAACCCAATAGAGAATCTTTGGAGGGAGCTCAAACTCCGTGTTTCTCAGCGACAGGCCAGAAACCTGACTGATCTAGAGAAGATCTGTGTGGAGGAGTGGGCCAAAATCCCTCCTGCAGTGTGTGCAAACCTGCTGAAAAACTACAGGAAACGTTTGACCTCTGTAATTGCAAACAAAGGCTACTGTACCAAATATTAACATTGATTTTCTCAGGTGTTCAAATACTTATTTGCAGCTGTATCATACAAATAAATAGTTAAAAAATCATACATTGTGATTTTCTGATTTTTTTTTTTAGATTATGTCTCTCACAGTGGACATGCACCTACGATGACAATTTCAGACCCCTCCATGATTTCTAAGTGGGAGAACTTGCAAAATAGCAGGGTGTTCAAATACTTATTTTCCTCACTGTATAATGCATGTATTTTCACGCTGTCATTTTCTTGCCGCTTATGTTTTAACATTGAACATTTAGGCAATGCCTTTCACTCACTGATTTAGCGGTTATCAGTTTCATAAATGAAGTCAAAATGACTAAAAAAGGCGATTTATGGAAGGTAGGTATTAGAAACACTAAATGCGATGAGTGATGGAGAGTCTGATGGTAAGTTATGTGTCCTGGGTCGGCTCAGCGTCTGACGGCTCATCTGACAGTGATCCAGACATCATATTTAGATATTTTAGCCTAACTTTACTCATAATTGGTCAAACTTTGGTTTTATTATTTAATTTTTGTCTTGTCATATTGTTTATTGTTCGCTACTGTGTTGCTATTTATTTTAGTCTGGCTGTTTCCTGAAGAAAAAAAAAATCTATGATGTATTGAATAAAACATTTATTTATTTATTATTTTTGGTTACCCTAAGTTTATTGGTGTTGTTCTCTTATTCAGATTATAAATGACATAACTAAACAAATTAATAACTGGGCCTAGGTGAAGCTGTGCGCTTGAATTTTTCATAGCATCATCCTATGCAGTGTGGTGAATTATTATTGCTCATTATTGTCTATTGGCTATTTTAGTCATTTAAATAATATGGGTTATCCTAATATATTGATTAATGACATTGTATTATAATATTACACCACCCAAATATTTACTACCTTATTTTCGTTGTCAGTGCTTTTTTTATTTTTTATTTAGCTTACTGACCATTATGGATTAGTGTAGCAAAGTCTCTTAAGGGTATTCTATAGTCTTTGATCGTAGGCTGCATTAAAAAGTCTTGAACATAAAACAACAGGGTAAAAATATAGTTGACGACTAGACATAATCATTTCATGACTCTAGACACTTCTTTGTGAAGACAGTGGTATAATACAGTGAAATAATATGTTCTTTAGTCATATAAAAACAGTTGCCATGTGTGTGGGTAAAATTTACCCGCTGGCGCTTTTAGGTATACAGCGACCTCTGGCGGTTCTAGTGTTAAAGTTAAAATGCCTTAATGATGGATTTGTTTCTTTCAAACACAAAGCTTTTTGCTTCACAAAACATTAATTGATGGACTGGAGTCATGTGGGTTACTTGTGGATTATTGTGATGTTTTTATCAGCTGTTTGGACTCTCATTCTGGCGGTAATTACGGTGGCCGAGAGAGCTCAACGTGTTGCAACTTCAGAAAACACATGCAAATAGAAAAAGCACCAGCAAATCAAGAAAACATCTTCATCAGTTTGACAGCATGTGGTGCAAATGCTCACAACACAAACAAATAAAGAAACACGCTGCAAATTGCTCACAACACAACCAAATAAAGAATTTTATTTGCAGTGCGTTCCTTTGTTTGGTTGTGCTGTGAGTATTTGCAGCGCGTTTCTTTATTTGGTTGTGTTGTGAGCATTTGTAGTGCATGTGTTGTCAAATTGATGAAGTTGTTTTCTTAATTTGCAGGTGGGTTTTTTTCTATTTGCAGTGTGTTTCTTTATTTGGTTGTGTTGTGAGCATTTGTAGAGTGTGTTGCCAAATTTATGAATTTGTTTTCTTAATTTGCAGGTGTTTTTTCTATTTGCAGCGCATTGAGCTCTCTCAGCCACTGTAGGTAACCATTCACTGCAAAGAATCCATTGGTGAGCAAGTGATGTAATGCTAAATTTCTCCAAATCTGTTCTGGTGAAGAACCAAACTCATCTACATCTTGAAAGACCTGAGGGTGAGTAAACTTTCATCAAATGTACATTTTGATTCCTTTAACTACCATTTTGTCTGGTTTTTCAATAAAAACTGTTGCGAAACTGTTCCAACACTTTCTCCACTGTCTATACAGACTGCATCCTAAATTAAATAGACCCTCCCAAGTAAATGATTTGGAATACACTTCCAATCCAAATAGTCATCTTTTGCAGTTGATAACATTATTCAATAATAAGCATAAAAATGCATAACAGATATACACACATTGTAAACTTAACTATTTTTATAGATAGTTTTCAGCACTGAATAAAATACAGGTGCATCTCAATAAATTAGAATGTCGTGGAAAGGTTAATTTATTTCAGTAATTCAACTAAAATTGTGAAACTCGTGTATTAAATAAATTCAATGCACACAGACTGAAGTAGTTTAAGTCTTTGGTTATTTTAATTGTGATGATTTTGACTCACATTTAACAAAACCCACCAATTCATCTCAACAAATTAGAATACTTCATAAGACCAATAAAATAAACATTTTTAGTGAATTGTTGGCCTTCTGGAAAGTATGTTCATTTACTGTATATGTACTCAATACTTGGTAGGGGCTCCTTTTGCTTTAATTACTGCCTCAATTCGGCGTGGCAAGGAGGTGATCAGTTTGTGGCACTGCTGAGGTGGTATGGAAGCCCAGGTTTCTTTGACAGTGGCGTTCAGCTCATCTGCATTGTTGGGTCTGGTGTCTCTCATCTTCCTCTTGACAATACCCCATAGATTCTCTATGGCATTGGTCTCAAACTCAAATACTGGAGGGCCACAGCTCTGCAGAGCTCCGAATCACACCTGCTTGGAAGTTCTAGTAATCCTGAAGACCTTGATTAGCCGGATCAGGTGTGTTTGATTAGGGTTGGAGCTAAACTGTGCAGAGCTGTGGCCCTCCAGGAACTGAGTTTGAGACCAATGCTCTATGGGGTTCAGGTCAGGCAAGTTTGCTGGCCAATCAAGCACAGTAACACCATGGTCATTGAACCAGCTTTTGGTACCTTTGGCAGTGTGGGCAGGTGCCAAGTTCTGCTGGAAAATGAAATCAGCATCTCCATAAAGCTTGTCAGCAGAAGGAAGCATGAAGTGCTCTAAAATTTCCTGGTAGATGGCTGCGTTGACTGTGGACTTCAGAAAACACAGTGGACCAACACCAGCAGATGACATGGCAGCCCAAATCATCACAGACTGTGGAAACTTCACACTGGACTTCAAGCAACATAGATTCTGTGCCTCTCCACTCTTCCTTCAGACTCTGGGACCTTGATTTCCAAATCAAATTGAAGTCCAGTTCTTTTTCTCCACAGCCCAGTTAAGATGCTTCTGATGTTGTCTCTGCTTCAGAAGTGGCTTGGTAGCTCTTTTCCTGAAGATGTCTGAGCGTGGTGACTCTTGATGCACTGACTCCAGCTTCAGTCCACTCCTTGTGAAGCTCTCCCAAGTGTCTGAATCAGCTTTGCTTGACAGTATTCTCAAGCTTGCAGTCATCCCTGTTGCTTGTGCACCTTTTCCTACTCAAATTCTTCCTTCCAGTCAACTTTGCATTTAATATGCTTTGATACAGCACTCTGTAAATAGCCACACCTTTCAGTAATGACCCTCTGTGACTTACCCTCTTTGTGGAGGGCGTCAATGTTCGTCTTCTGGATCATTGCCAAGTCAGCAGTCTTCTCCATTATTATGGTTTCAAAGACCAAGAGATACCCGGAGTTTATACTGTAGGGATGGTCATTAATTGAAACCTAAATGTAAATATTCTAATATTTTGAGATACTGATTTTTGACTTTCATGAGCTGTAAGGCCTAATCATCAAAATTAAAACAAAAAAACTTTTGAAATGTTTTACTTTACATGCAATGAATCTAAAATATATGAAAGTTTCACTTTTTGAAATAACTTACAAGAAAAAAATTACTTTTTCACGACATTCTAATTTATCGAGATGCACCTGTATACCGTACGTAGGCCTATATTTGGCAAGTCTCACTTTCTTGCTTTTTCTGAGAGCTTGTTGCATTACATACTGAAACTGGATCAAAGATGTCTGTGAAATCTAAAACGCTGTCTAGGTAGGCATCTCACTAGGTTTTGGAACAGAGATCAGAAGGTATTTGTTCCAGAAGTTTTGGTGGCATCCAACAAAAAATGGAAGATGTCTTCTAAGAGCTCAAAAGCTTGAATAAAGATAAAACGATTTTTGGTATTAAAGTAATCTCTTTCATTATAGAACAACAGATGCTGCTCAGGCTTAACAGATAAGATGGCTTCATCTCTGATAACTGACAAAGCGGCAGGACACGGCAGAATGGAGAATGGACAAAAATGTCAGCTTTTATTCATAATAAGAAAATCTTTCTTTCTTCATTCCTTCCATTTTTTTCACCCTCAGATTGCTTTCCATAGAGAATCTTAAAATATTACTCTTTTTAAAACCTTTAAAATATTAAAATACCATTTTATCATTCACAGATGCTTCATGGGTTTCTCCTAACATGGTTTCTTTCTCTTTTTGGTTACTTTTGCTTTAGCAAAAGCTCCTTTTTGAAAACTTTATCGGTTACATTGCTTCTGTGTGATGTTAAAAGTAATCTGATATCACTTTTTTGGTTTAACATGCATTTACATTAACGTAATGATTATTTACAGTGCACATGAACTGTCAAAAAAAAACTGTTATAGATGCTTTTGAGGCTTTAAATCATGCAAAAGCTGAACATAACAGCAGTGTGTGCGTGCTGTCAGCAGTTGAAGTCTGCTCCTGTCAGGCGCAGCGCCAGACGTGTGGTATGTG
This sequence comes from Onychostoma macrolepis, assembly GCF_012432095.1. NCBI lineage: Eukaryota > Metazoa > Chordata > Actinopteri > Cypriniformes > Cyprinidae > Onychostoma > Onychostoma macrolepis. Next base: position 9,418,925 of record NC_081163.1, read on the forward strand.
TCTTCATTATGTTCAGAGAGGACAGTTAGTCACGCGTGACTCAGTAACATCCACAAAACAACAGAGTGAGGATCTGTCTGCATGAATCAAAAACATTCATATGTGTGCACAACCACAATCTTTTTAATGAATCAATAGTGACAAATTGTTCTCTGTTGTATTTCTATTTGTTTTTGGCCTATTTAAACAGCCTTTCTGTTCTACCATCCATTTGAGGACTGAAGTAATGCAGGAATACTCAAAGTTTATAGCTTGGGGCCTCTTGCTAAAAGCATGTGTGGTGAGATCAGAGAATAAAATGACATGGAAAGTAGCCCAATTTTCATTTAGTATATGGATATCCTGATACTTTATGTCACAATATTAAAAAAAGGTTAAATTAATTGTGGAAACTTTTTTATTTTTTTTAATTAATCTGATTTCAAAACTGTAAATGTAAAACAAATTAATTTATAAATTAAATGTAAATGTATTTAATACATATAAATATAACCAAATAAATGAAAATGATATATTTTATATAATTTGATATGGCATCTTATTACCTATTTTAATTTGGATATCTTGATTAATCAACAAATGAAGTAGAATTTAAATATTTTATAACATTTTATATGTCTTACACAATATGGTACTCAATTTATTAAACAGTTTATATAAACTAATACGGCATTATATTTCATTTCTATAGGATTCATGCATTGAATTTTTAAAATAAAATATATTATTTAAACAATTATATTGTATTATATTATATTAATTATATTTAAATATTTATGAGCTGTTTTTTTGTTTAATGAATGAATGAATTAATAATTCATTAATTATTATTTTTCACATTAGCATGATGAATAAAAAAGGTAGTCATTATTTGGCACTAATTGTTACTTTACGACAACATGTTATTTTGAAGGCACAACCAAATGGTAACATCAGCTAATGATTTTTACCCACAATGTAATTTCCATCTTAACAAAAATGCTAAAATATCATGCTCCCCCTGCATTGTTCACCATACTTCTGTGTAGCTTGTGCTCTTTTATTCATGGGCTTTCTAAAATGCAAGAGAAATGCCACAGAAATGCTCCCAGAATCCTGATTTGTGCCTCCTCTGCAGCAGAGCATTAGTGACTGAGAGCCCATGAGTCTTCCAAGGTCATTGTTGAACACATCGGGGACCTGAGGAACTGTGTGTCAAGAAAATGTAGTAAAAACATGTGTTCAGAATAAAGCGCTCAGAAATAACTCTTGCAAATAAAAGTGCTTCCACTGTATGCAATTAAGTCAGTGACAGTTAAATTTTTTGGTCATGGGTATAATACTGGGTTAAACAAGCAAACGTTTTGCTTTTGACAGAACAGAGCTCTTTTGTGCTGCAGTGTGGAGCTTCTCTTGTAAAAAAGCTAAATCACTGAACCATGGTATACATTTGAAAGCCATGGTGCTGCAGAGGCTTAAAAGTTACCGTAGTGGTATTTAGATATGCTTTAAATCCGTTTAGGGGTCTAACTTCAATTTACAGATTGTTTCTAACTCTCTTATACCAGATGCCGCCCTGACTTCCTAGCTTCCACTACCAATGCCCAATAAAGAAACTGTCAGTTTGAGTTAAGCAATTCTGGCTAGAGTTAGAAAGAACTGTCATATCCATGCTAATTCATAAACCAAAGGCAGCAAAGAGTTTATTAATGTGTTTCTAGCGCTTTTTCAATTCAAGGATCTGGGCAGAGGTTTCTGTACATCGAGATGTAGTTTAAAGAACAATAAATGGTTGTTGGTAATATTTAGTGCTCAAATTCATGAAGCAAAATTATGAGAGTCACTCACAGGGTGTCACGCCCATGGACCAAGGGGAATTCACTCTGCGTTGTGTTGATATCACTCAATAAAGAATCTTCAGACCTCTCACTGCTTGGCACTGTCTTTATTTTCTGCATAAATGGGAAATATGTTGAAAACATGAATTCTGTGACTCTCTCCATTAAACGACACCGTTTAATCCCTAGATGAACTACGAGACAACCTTCTCTCGGCTCAGAAGGAAGTGAACTGCGTGAGTGATTTCATAAAGGAAAATACACTGAGTTAATCACAAGCGAACATAAGACAAAAGGAATAACCATAACATGAAATGAATCACAAAGATTGCACACAAAACAACAACATACCTGCATAAATGGGAAATATGTTGAAAACATGAATTAAACGACACCTGTTGGCAAAAGAGGAGTAAACACAGCAGGCTTATATGAGCTAATCTCACTCACTCATCGTAAACAGTCACAATTGCAATCATTCACAAATACAATTTCATACTCCCACATCGCAAAGTATGTTTAACAAAGCAAAGGAAGTGAACTGAGCGAGCGATGCGTGCGCATGAACAAGTATATGCTCTTAAAGTGACAATGCACTTCCTGAACAAATCTTGAAAATCATATACATCTTAACTTAAATAAAAATAAAATAATTGATACAATCATATCAAAGAAACAAAATTACATTTATATTTAATAGAAAAAGGGGGATTTTGAGTGAAAATAATATAACCAAAATAACTCTGTTACACTCCCCTTGACCTAGTTGTCCCTCCTGTGTTCATGCCCATATTTGTTTTTTCCTTTTCCTGTTCCCATTGTGTTCTATTGAATTCAGGTTTGTCTCTTTTAGTTGTGCATTTAAAGAGAGTTCTGGTCATGGTTTCTTTGTCTGGTGTCTTGTCATTTCCCCATGGTACTTTATATTCCCTTTTGTTTTTGTTATTAAAAGTCTGTTTTTGAGTATTCTCCTGTGTCTCCACGCTCCCTGTGATGTGTGACAGAAAACCGGACCTGTACAAGACGTCAGAGGCTGAATACAGGCTGTGGTGTTTGCGGCAGGCTGGTCAGAAGTTGGAGAGATATGTGGAGGAATTCCTTGAGCTTTCCAACCGTGTGAGCTGGTACGATGGCGCTCTTGATGCGTGTTTCCAACTGGGGCTTGACGATGATACAATCCGCTGCGATCTCCCCATGTGTGTTTGTTTTTTTTCTTCTCCCCTGATCGAGCTGATTAATTTCGTCCTTTATTTAAACTGTTCCGATTTCGAAGTGGAAGTAGTAAAGGAAAATTCTAAGTCTCCTCGTCCAGCCCCCTCTGGAACAAGCCGTGTCTCCCCAGCTCACCCCATGCCAGGAACCCCCACATACCCAGGGGTGGACTTAACCAATAGGAGAGGTGTTACGTGCCGCGTGTGTTTTTGTTTCTTTTCTCTTATTTCTATCAATCTGTTCTCTAGTCTGTCATCATTGCTCTTAGGTCTCTGCTGGTTGGAGGAGACGGCTGTCAATCATCATTAAGGGCGTCGTCTCTGCGGCCAATCCGAAGTCAACCTGCTGTTTAAAGATCTCCCGGCGTGTTACTCTGGGCAGCTCAGTGTGTGTGTTAAGGGGTGTATTCCAGAAAGCATGGTTAACTTACCGTCAGATAAACCCTGAACTTTCGGTTGATTAACCCCAAACCTTGCTTACTCGAGGTATGTGGTTCCAAAAACGCATCCGGGAGTAAGTTCATTCAACTCAGAGTATGTTCCCGATTAAGACTCAAGACATTCTCAGCAGAGCGACGAATCGACGAGTCACTATGGAAACGGACGCTAAGAATAAGCGCGCCATACTGCTTCTTTCTTCTTCTGTTCAGAGGTCATGTAGGCCATAGACATAATTATATACGTAGAGGCCTCATAGACTGACGCTGCCTATTGGAGCTGACGTACAGCGCGGCCGCCATCTTGGATGGGTCTCCAATGCGCCCCCCCCCTGCATTAATTTCTACTGAGGAATGTGTATCCCCAACTACAATAATCATAACTCCCCGAATTTTTACCGGATTTTCACACGGTTTGGTTTGTTACAAACTGCAGAGATTTAGTTTTTTAGATTTAGACGCTGTCACACATTAAAAAATACGTGCTTTCATGCTAAAAGACTTTGTATTATGCTCTTTAACAAATACATATGGTAGGCTATGGCATATTGATAAATGAATGAATTTTATATTTTAATAAAGAAACAAGTTTGATTGTTCATTTGAATTTATTTCTCTCTCTCTCTGTCTCTCACGCACACACTCAAACACACACACGCGTGAAAAGAACTTAAAATAATAGTGGAAACAACTTAAAATACGCCATAATGTTTGCTCATAAAGGTAAGAGTAATACATCATTCGGAACTGTAAAGGGTCTACTTTTATTTGTGTGCATTCACAATATAAAAAAACATTGTGCTTTTATTAAAATAAATAGGAAAACAGATGCGCTTGCCGTCTCATCTTGAACAGGAGCGCTTCACAATGATGAACTGAAACGAATTGAGTCACAAATATGATAAATATATCTATAGAAAGCTTTAAATTACTACTTTAAAACGAAATAATTCAAATCGCAAACAAAAACTCTTTCATTATGTAATCCGTAAAGATGCATTTCTCTCTAAAGGCACGTCCAATGAGGAGATGGCAAGTCATTTTCATCACCGTCTAAAATATAAAATAAGGAAAAGCCTAAAACAGGCCCGATTATATTTTTTCTGATTTTTACGTTGCTCTGCTCTTAATTCCTTAACATTTAAAGGGTTTTCTGCAACGAAATTTTGTCTGCATGATATGTGAATTACTTATTAGCCTATTTTTTTATCCATGCAGCAAAATGCTTTAAAAACAGCTGTAAAAATTACTTTAATCCAGATGATTTTAAAGAACTTTTCACTATAAATTTTACGGGTAGATAGTCGATAGAAATACGGCTATAATCTACTGCTGAAATGTTTGCGGGCAAATCTCAGGTCAGTCTGAGCTCATGGTACACACAGTGCGTACAGCCGCATACCTGCAGGCGCCACTGACCACAAATGACACAAGCATGAAATTATGTCCCCGAGTAAGAACACATCCTCTGAACGTTGAAGAACAGAAGACAAAAAAAACCAGCAAGAGATAATGAGAGAGAGTACCAGTTCCTGCTGTAATAATGTTACACGTAAGTAACGTTAGTTACGATGACATAATATTATAAATGGTAAAATAACCAAAATTATTGTTCAATCTTACTTGTGAAAGGTAATCCCACGCGATCTGGTATCTGCGCGGGTTATTGCAACAGTAAACTGCACAAAATACGGGCATAAATTGCTCGCTCTCCGTTGACTCCGGTGCTATCGTAGAGCGAGGAGACCCAAGCAATATGGCGGCGACGCTGGAATACGTTCCAGCATGTCATGAGGCGTCTACGTATATTATGTCTATGATGTAGGCCTTATGCTTAGTGCATATCGCCACCTAATTGATGGTTTTGCAATCATTTTAATTTTTTTCCGTTTAATCTTTAATCCTTGAGAATAATAATTATATTGTTTGTTTGATGCTAATTATATATTAAGTCATATCAGATATGTATTTTTATTATAGAAATACATTATAGAAAATGCCTATCCATGTGTGAGATGATAATATAAAATGTAATAAATATATATATAGGCTAATATAATAAATTAAACATTACCTTGTCATAATAGTGTTTTATAATTTATACAGATAACTGTTATATATGCCAATAAATATATAATAACCATATTAGAGCAATATATAGGCTAACCTTATTTAACCTTAAAATAGCATACAACTATATATATATACTGTTCTTTCTTTGATTGGGGAAATGAGGAACAGGTTCGCGTATTGCGCGCCCTAGGATACATTCCGCCCGCAGTTAACAAGTGTTAGACACACTAGGTGAGAGGTGAGTGTCTCTTGTATTTTTGTTTGTAGTTAGTGTAGTTTAGTTGTGGCGTCGCATACACCGAAGATATCGAGTTTGTTTTCTACATTTTTCTTTGGTTAGTTAGGTTAAGAGGGTTTTGGGGACTCAGTTTAGAATATTTATGTTTTATTATTTTTGTTGATTTGACGCCTCCTTCGTTCCTCAGTTTTTCCTAATTTAATGTATTCTTATTATTTTTGCTTTATATATTATGCATTGTCTATAGCTCACACATTGTTTAGTGGCTCAGGCTTAAAGAAATTAAAACATTTAATTGAATTCAAGCGTTCTTCCTGCCTGTTTTTTTCTACCATCTCTACTCTCCCAGCAATATTGAATAATAATGTTGCGTTCCAATCCCTAGATCTTTAAAGATCATAACAAGAGGTAAGCGGCCGCTTAGGGCCCCGGGGAATCAGGGGGCCCCGTCTGATATTCGCAAAACATACTTGGCAAATTCACCAGTATGTATTTGTATTATGGAGAGTGTCAAATGTTCACTTACCACTCAAAACGGCAAGTTTTTGTCAGGTGCGGAGTTCTGCAAGCTTGTGAATCCCCTAATTATAACAACGTGTAGATAAGATGTAAAATAAGATATTCATTGTGCAGAGAGCTTATTAACAGAACGTCGTGAGATCACGATGAACTGAAGTGAGTGACAGCTTTTAGTGCTTATAGACGGAGTGCTCTTTGCACGCATTCTAAACTGTTTTGACTGTCTCAGAACAGATATATTCATCTCAGTAAAGAAGTTATTGTGTTTCAAGTCATAATTTTATTTGTCTTGATGTTTCAAAATGACTCTCTTGTGTGTTTTTCCTAGGCACGCCAGCGCGAACTATACACTAAAAACGCAATGCAATGACTGGAGATTTTCGCTTAATAGATTAGATTTTCGATTTTTTTCTCGGCAAACCCTATCGTATGCCTTAAGAACACTTGGAATATGGAACGAGTTGAATGGGATCATTTTTATGACATTTTAATCCTTTTTGTAAAGAGATTGAAGAAGTTTAGGCTACAATTCATTAAATGGACAAGTGCAAGCATTTGTTTTATATAATGTCTTCTTTTGTGATCCGAAAAAAATAAGTTAGCTTAATATGGCTTTAGAATAGCATCAGGTTGACTAATTATTTAGGCTACCTAAGTTGTGAAGGGGTAATAGTTATAATAAATAATAATTATAGCTATAATGAGAGAGAGCTAGCGAGCAAAATAAGGGTTAGGCGTAAAAGAGCATATAGTTATTGTTTTGGGGCCCCGTACCTGAAATTTGCTTAGGGCCCCCAAATCACTAAGTCCGCCCTTGCACATACCTCACCAACGGCACCGACCACCTGCCCAACCCAAGGTATCCCCGAGTTCTCCTAAGCTCCCCCCTAGTCCTCAGCCCAGAACCGCCGGCCTGCTCTGCCATGGCCACCTGAACTGCCTGATCCGCCCTGGAGGCCTTCCTTGTCCTAGTCCTGCACCAGCCTCCAGGGAGGGGAGTAATGTCACGCACATGGACCCGTTTTGTGTTGGTTTTCCTTCCCACTTGCTCCCCTTGACCTAGTTTTCCCTCGGGTATTCATGCCCCTATTTGGTTTTTCCTGTTCTCACTGTGTTCTATTGAATTCAGATGTGCCTCGTTATCCCCTCGTTTAGTCGTGCATTTAAAAAAGAGTTCTGTTCCTGGTTTTTTCGTCCGGTGCCTATTGTCATTTCCCCATAGTACTTTGTATTCCCTTTGGTTTTTGTTATTAAAAGTCTGTTTTTGAGTATTCTCCTGCGGCTCCTCGCCCCGCGCTCCCTTTGTGTGACACAGGGTTATTATAGTTTTTGGTTTGTTTGTTTTTATTTGTGTATTTTTATTTTCAGTTTAGCTCCTTCCTTGTTGTTGGTTTTTATTTATTTATTATTATTATTATTATTAACAGTTTATTTCATTTTTATTTTAGTTTCAGTTCAAACATTTTAGGTCTGCCAAAGATAACTGGTATCATTTTAAAATGTGTACAGAATTATTTTTTTCTTTTCAAACAATGTATCAAACTAAAATGAATGTCCATTTTAATTATTTTTAGTTTAGTATCGTTTAGTTTCAGTTACAACATTTTTAGTTTAATGTTTACATTTTGTAATATGCTACATTTAGTTTACGTTTTTAATATTTACATTTAATAATATACTATAGCATTAACTTTGCCATGAATATAGCCATTTCTGCTGATATGGCGTTGTCATAAATAAATAAATGTACACAAATAAATAAAAAGTCAAATCAATTTGTGTAAATTTTTTTTTTCTTGTTTTGTTTTTGTTTAGTGATGGAAAATATTTTAGTTAATTTTTTTCCTCAGTTTTCCAAAACACATTTTGTCTGCCTATGTAGTGTTTTTGCTTTTAATTACACAACAATTCAAGATGCAAATGCGCACCATGCCACGAATATGCTATGCCACCTGAGGGAGCTTCATCAGAGCCTGATCAATCACTGTTAAAGCGACTAACATTCTTGCTTTCGTTGATGTTGTGTCATTGCTGCATTGCTGGAGGGCCAGCGTCTGATCTGAGCTTCAGCAGTCAACTATTTGCTTCTGTTGTCCTTCAGAAAGACATGACGTGGCACTTTGTAAAAGGGATGACTGTGGGGAGATGCCAGGTTGGCAAAGGCTGTGATGGATATGGTGGGTGGTGGCTCGGCTCCTGCCAGACTTTGAGACGAATGATTGTGCAGAGTCAACATCGCAATGTGTGCAGTCGTCACGCATCAGCACAGAGTCGAATCAAAAAACCGTTGCCTCTAAATAAGCCACTTGCGATAATGATTTCCCTTGTCTTTTGGCTAATTGCTAATGTGCTGTGCATTGAAGAAGCATGTAGGATTTTGTCTGTTTATGCAGAATAGGTAAGATAGTCGGCTGTGTGAATCATTACTGGCTGAAGGTGGTACAGTGTGCGAAGAAGAAATAGGTGGCATATATCAATAAGAGCCTGTGGTGTTAAATGAAAAATTTGTCTTCTGCGCTGTTCCTCTAGATGAACGGCCCAGCCATCAGTCACCTGCGCAACCCCTGAGATATCTTATTGAAACTCAAGCTTGTTCTTGCTTCCGGTGATGATGGTTTCATGTTGCTTCCATTTGAATTTGTTTGAAAACAAACCGCAGACAAATGCTGTATCCTGCCAGAAACGGCAGAGGAAACAATGCTAGCTGGCATCATGTTGTTGTGCACCTGTCCAAGTACATATTCCTCAAGTCGTGACAAATTTAACTTGCCCATGGCTACTGTAATGAGATTTCTGACTGTACCACATCAAAGGGACTATATGAGTGTGCTGAGTTATGTTAATAATGTTGGAGGTAATTGCACTACACTACATGGTGACCTTTTGTGCTTGTGAGCTGCCAATAATTAGCTAGCCTATTGTTGTGAAAGAAACCTACAGTGCAATTCCAATTAGGAGTAATTGACTGCTCCATAAAATATAAAATAGTGATATAAATAGTGTTTTGTGCAGTATGGCAGTATCGTCACTACATATAGTGACGTTATCATGTGCCTTTTGAATAGCAAGGGTATTTATTGATTCCAGTTAAATTGTGAGGCCCATTTTGCATGGGTTCAAGCTGGTCAAGCAAATTTGCTCTTTTGTGTTCATTCTTTTTAATGAATCAGTTCATCAGATTGGCAAAATAATCTTAGTGTTTTTAATTAACATGCATTTGATCAAATTACAGTTGATTATATAATATTCTAGGTAGTTATTAGCTAAGCTGGCTAAAATTTCAGTAGCGTGTAATATACATGGTTTTGTATATTACAAAAGGCCTCAGAATAATAATATTTATGTTGTAAGTGTAAACACATTATACTGTATGTAAACTGTTCTCTTTGAGGAATCACAATCCTCTGTAAAGGTTGCACTGGTTCAGCGATTTTGTCATTATTACAGAAGACTAACAGCTGCTATAGATATATACGACACATATATCTGCATTATTGCCATGCATCCATTTCATACAGAAGGCAGTGCAATTCAAGGAATCAACTGCAAATTCCAATCAACACCTTGATGGCCCTCAGTACACCTCGTGTTGCACATTGCATCTCAAATGTGTCTCTTCTGATCACTTGTGATTTAATTTTTTCAAGGAGAGGGTCTTGTGACTACATACATCAGTTACTGTGTCAGCATGTCAATGAATGTAGGTAACACTTGCTGTTGAATCTATACATCACCATATATGTGATGGTATGATGGTATATTAAAGTGTCTGCTAAATGACTAAATGTATGTGTTGAATGAGAGTGGATAGAACATTATTGGGGCATTTCAAAAGCTAGATTCAGTCTTGTGTCACCTACACAAACACCAAGGCTCAGTGTGTCTGACTGTAATTGCCTATCTTGACCTGCTTTATTTTAGTCTTTGCTGGGTCAAAAGGCTAAATGAGAATAAAGGCAAGTATGGTTTGATTAAAACAAACTCTGGTGCAATTGCTGTCTTACTGCATTTCATTTCAATAAGTGTGAATGCTGTTGTTCAAATCTTGGTGCACAACAAACAAGTGGACCAAGACCCACTTTTTCTGGGGTTTGGCAGAAACATGAATGTACTGCAGTCTGAAGACATCTAAATGAACCGAAAACAGGACATATCACATCACAAGATATAACCCTAAAACTGAAAGAATGCTCAAGCATACATGGTTCTTTTTGGCATATAATTTTGCCCATTAATTGGGTTCAGACATTAGAACCGCCATCTTCTTACAGCAGATTTCCTTGTGTGCAACAGAGGTATTCCTGGTGCAGTTTTGACTCTTTTACGTGTTTTTAAGTTCTTTTTAAATTCTTAGCTTGTAAAAATACCATATACACACATACAGCTAGCACATTTAACCCAGAACACTTTAGGTATCTTTAGGTTCGATGTTAAAAATGACAGTGTAAACGCTAAGCGAACCAGGACTAGATATATTATTTTCTTTTTTTGGTCCAGCCCATATAACCAAGAGAACTGAACTACAAGTGTTACTGTAACACACTCTTGAACTGCACTGAACGAAATTAATTGGACATATCCTAAAACTCTATTCATGTGTTCCCCATCAGAGCGTTTCACTGCCAATACCAGGCTGTAGACATTGAATATGCTAAGCTATATAGCTCTTGTCCTTCAGTGAGTAAGGAAGGTTGAGACCATAAAATATAAAAATTCAGCTACTGTGCATCAATGTGCATCATTGCTAAAATGCAACATGGAGAGCGCAGAGTTGAGACTTAAAAGATTTTTCCACTCTGTGTGATTGGAAAGGGGGAAATAAATCTGGTTGAACGGTAAATCACAGAGATGGCTTGTTTCTATTTATGCTGGCGACAAATGATAATGGCTCTAGATAAAAGGCAATTTTGCTTAAAACTATTCCAGCGTTGTATGTAAGAAAATGGGGACTACAAAGGGAGGCATATAATCAGATAATTCTGTTTGATTGATATTAGCCTACAATCCAGAATCTTACTTTGCATAAGGAAGCTTGAAGAGAGAACAGTGGCCAGCAAGGACACATGGCTGACATGGAGATAGATACATGTAGATCATACCAGTAAATAAAGTCTGTCAGAGACTGGACATATGCATTACCTTAATTCAATTTCATAATAGCTCAAAGACCAATGCCAAGATCCAACCCATCTGTAGGCCTGAGGGTATTTGTGGTTATAGACTCTGTTAAATTAAATGAAAATCGAGTCGATCTAAAGTGGTAATTTTATTTCAAGTTTAAATTATTTTTGTGCGTTAAAATTGAAATAATTTTATTTAGCAATCGTTTAATAGAAAATTTACTCAACCTCAGGCTTCTGAAGATGTAGATTTTGCAGATTTCGGTTTACGTCATAGCCATGAATCATCCATAGCAAGTGGTAGGGAAGAAACATCACAGGATCTGTATTCACACTTGTTTTTTTTTTCTTTTCTTTTTTTAAAGAATAAACTCAGTGCAATGCATTGTTCCAGTTCACTATTAAGCTAAACAGTTAAAGAAGCTTTACCGGTGCAAAATACAAACATTGATTTGGAGTCGCTTCTCACTCATGTAGGACAGGGTTATTGATGACCTGTCTTATCTTAGATAGAACTTACACTACAGCCTATCCTGAGAGACCGAACCTCTGCACATTCACAGGCTGTTTGGCGAAGGGCTCGGGTTCCTCTGCGGAGCAGCAGATAGTGATGAGGGGAGATAAGGTTTGACCGGAGGCCTGATTGGTGAAGTGTTTCTGAGAAAATAAATAGACATCAAAGTAAGGACTTTTGAAACATCTGCAAGGCTAAGATATTTTGTGAATTCCTGTCCGGTAGTATACTGCACATACTGTGCTTAGAGTCTCTATTATATGTTTTATTGATAAAATGTGTTATTTATGCATATAGATGACAGAGTAAGAATGGGAAAAATGCCTTCCTCTCCACTTTTATTTATTTATCTGAAAAAAAAAAAAAAAAACAAAACATTTATTCAACAAGGATGCATTAAATTGATCAAAGGTAACAGTAAATACTGTACATTTAAACTGTTCCACTACATTTTCAATAAATATATATATATATTTTTTTTATTGACAGATGTAATATTTATTCTATCTGAACATTTTTTTTGTCATTGGATAATAGTGTGTTTATATTATGGTTCATTTTGATTGAACTTTTATGCATATTTTAATGGAAAATTTGTAGGCCCAGTATTTCATTATGATTTTCAGTTTTTTTGTTATAAGGTGAAGTTGGGTAAAGATGACCTCCTTAGAAGTGGGGCAGGAGACCCCCAGAGGCATGTTGTTGCTGGTGTTATTGTTATTTATCACACGGCTCTCTGGAATACTTGATTGGTCAGCATTCAGTGATCAGATACTTCTGAATAATGTCCCTGACAACACTGCATAACTGACCCCTCATTCGGGATTTCTGTGTTGCCTATACAGAACATATCATTGCTTACCTATTTAATAATTATTATAACCCAGACAGCAGCCAGTGTTGGCCCACATCTGGCCCGCATGGATTTCACATGGGACAGATTTAGGCCGGATCTGGGCCAACACTATGTTGATCTGGGAAGGCAGCTCCAGTTCCCACAGGAAATATGCTGCACCACCTTAAGACCAGATGTGGTGCTGTGGTCTGCAGCTGTGAAGTCAGTGATACTGATTGAGCTGACAGTGCCATGGGAGGAGGGACTGGAAGTTGCCTACGAGAGAAAGAATGCGAAGTATGCAGATTTGGTTATGGAGTGCAGAGAAAGTGGATGGAGTGTGAGGTTGTACCCGGTGGAGGTGGGAGCTAGAGGCTTTGTGGGCAGATCAACATCATGCCTGCTCAAGGCCTGTCCAAGATCGACGCAAGCCAGCTACCTGGAAAGTATAAGGTGTGGTGTTATCACTTCACTTTGTACCCAAGGGTGATGTGGCCTCTGAAGCTGTGTGAAGTCACCTCATCAGCAGTAAGCCGGATGGAGGCAAAAGCCAATTCCTTCATCCGTAAATGGCTTGGCCTACCACGGTGCTTCTCAGCTGCTGGTCTGTATGGATGGAATTCACTCCAGCTACCCCTGAAATCCATCACCTTGGGCTACAGGCAGGAGAAGGCAAGGCTGGTGATGGAATTAAGGGATTCCTCCGACAGGACAGTGGCTGATGCAAATGTCAGAGTTGAGACTGGAAGGAAATGGAGGGCTAAAGAGGAGGTGCAGAAGGCGATGGGAAGACTGCAACATCAACAAATTGTGGGCATGGTCCAGACAGGGCGGACAGGCCTTGGATGGAGTGAGCCACCCATCCTATGGTCCAAGGCAAGTAGAAAGGAGAGGAAGGACCTAGTTGTTGCAGAGGTCACTAGGACTGAGCAGGAGGAGCTCAGAATAAGGTCTGTGGCACAGGGGCAGCAGGGGCGGTGGACAACTTGGGAAGGTGTCGCGAACCGAGCAATCAGCTGGGCAGAGTTCTGGAAACTGCCACAGGCTCGACTTAGTTTCCTCATTAGGGCAACATATGACACCCTCCCGAGCCCTAGAAACCTCCACCAATGGCTTGGAACAGAGCAATCTTGTGACCTCTGCGGAACCATCAATGCCTCTCTCCAGCATGTTCTGTCGGGCTGCAAAATAGCACTGACACAGGGTCGGCTCAGATGGCGGCATGACCAAGTGCTCAGGAAGCTGGCAGAGGTGCTGGAGAAAAGTCGGCAGGAGGCAAACAACCAGAGTCCATTAGAGAACCGATGCAGGATCCACTTTCTTAGGCAGGGGGAACCTATAATGCATACTAGCAAGAAACCACCCACCAAGCTATTAACACCAGGGGCGGGGTGGAAGATGGAAGTAGATCTAGGAAGGCAGCTCCAGTTCCCACAGGAAATATGCTGCACCACCTTAAGACCAGATGTGGTGCTGTGGTCTGCAGCTGTGAAGTCAGTGATACTGATTGAGCTGACAGTGCCATGGGAGGAGGGACTGGAAGTTGCCTACGAGAGAAAGAATGCAAAGTATGCAGATTTGGTTATGGAGTGCAGAGAAAGTGGATGGAGTGTGAGGTTGTACCCGGTGGAGGTGGGAGCTAGAGGCTTTGTGGGCAGATCAACATCATGCCTGCTCAAGGATCTGGGACTACGGGGAGCCACACTGAGCAGATTCACCAAAGAGCTCTCTGAGGAAGCGGAGAAAGCAAGCCACTGGCTCTGGCTGAAACGACGAGACAAGGCTTGGGGAGTAACATCTAAGTAGGTTTTGCTGCAGGGGGTGTCAGGGAGACGTCCCTGTTCACTGCCCCGCCACCAGGAGACGTTCTGGGTTAAGGGGCGAAACGTCAGTGAGCGGTGGTCCCCAGCTGAAGACCCTGCAGCAAAACCACATGGTATGCGGTCAGGCTTAGGCCTGCCTCAGGGAAGAGGACGCCCCTGCCATGCACAGTCCACCACGGGCACCGTAGGAGGTGCGACAGGCCTAAGGTCCAGCAGAAATACCACCTCGCTGTAATGAATAATGCTGTCTGGGAATGAATCAAGTCATCTACATTATTCAGTTAGATCTGAAGTATAACGCAAATGGAATCAGTTAATAGAATATTTGTTATTTGTAACTCAAATGTAGATAATGTAGATAATTTATACAGTAAAATAATTTAATTTAGTATTCAGTATTGGATTTGTTTATTACAAACACAAATGCATGAGGTTAGGTTGAAGATGTGCCAAAAAAAATAAAAATAAAAATAAGACTGTATTTTATGCTTTATGTTACTGTTTTTGAAAAGCATATTCAAACATGTCATGATATAAACCAGAATGAGGTGCATGCCACTAGAAAATTCATGTTGAAATCCAGTATTTATGAGCACTTGAGAACATTTCCACTTGGGTCCACACACACACACACACACAATTTGGGTCCAAATATTTTTTCTTCTTTTTTTGTGGAACATGAAAATGAAATGCTCACTTTGCTCATTAATATTGGATTTCAGCATATGGATTTTCTAGTGCCACTCTTCTTATGACGTGAAGTACACTATACCAACATTTACAGTCAGTACTAATGATAGAGAATTCACTTGAAGCCATGTATGTGTTTATTATGCCCATCAAAGCATGTATGTTTTTGTGACTTTGTATCATGATGCTAAAGACGCTATCTTAAATGAGATGAGATGGATTTTGTATATTCTACATTGCATCAGTAATAGCAGACTTTCCTTATATAGGAATCTCACCTCATATTCCTCTACACTACCATGCTTTTAGGCTGTGTGGCACATCTACTGTGCTTCCATGTCCCCTGTGGTTCAGGTGGATGCTCTGTCTTTGTGTCATGGCTTCCTGTTTTCCAGTCCTAATTCTTCTTGGCAGAGTAACACAAGGCTATGCTATGTGAAGATTTATGGGGCGGAGAGAGCTACAGTGACAGGAACTGGCTGAGCGTCTCCTGGGACAGAGTTCCTGGGCTGACACAAATGCTGCAGAGTGTTCCCAAGATCCTTTCTTCAGCCAGTATATGGAACATTTTAATAGGGTATGTGGCTTGCAATGTTTGGGAAGCTACTGCAGCTTTGCGATACATATAACTTAAACTACAGTCCAACTACCCTTTTGAAAAGGTTCTTTTATATAAGGTACACAGAAAAAAAAATAAAAAATTAGAAACAATTTTCACTTATGTATAAAATATATTATATAAATTTGATAATCACAAAGAAACACACCGAATCAAACATGACTGAAATGGTATTTTCTTGTAAAGATACTCCAGTCATCTTTTTTTAAAGTTACAAATTCAGTGATTCTAATCTATTCATATCTTGACTAGACTGTTTCTTAATTGGAACAGATTTGGAGAAATTTAGCATTACATCACTTGCTCACCAATGGATCCTTTGCAGTGAATGGGTGCCGTCAGAATGAGAGTTCAAACAGCTGATAAAAATATCACAATAATCATTAACATCTTGTGAAGTGAAAAACTGCATGTTTGCAGTAAATCCATCATTAAGATGTTTTGAATTTTAAAAAGTTGCTTTGTCTAAAAGAGTCTATATAATCCACAACAACGCTTCCTCCTGTAAAAAAAAAAAAAAAAAAAAAAAGCCCTGTTTTTTTAGCGGGATGCAATGGTTTGAAGATAACACCACCATAATGTTGGATTTGTTTATTACAAACAAAGCTTTTACTAATTGCTAATTTTGCTAAAATAATTGCTGGACTAGTGTCATGTGGATTACTTGTGGATTATTGCAATGTTTTTTTCAGTTGTTTGGATTCCCAATCTGACGGCGCCCATTCACTGCAGAGGACCCATAAAACAATGCCCATATATATTGTTTTTTTGACTGTCGATGCCGATATCTTGGAAAGCAGGGTGGCCGATGGCCGATATAATTTTATTTATTTTAATTAATATTTAAGAAATGTTAAATCATTTGAAAATGGATACAAAAATAAATAAATGTGTAAAATAAACATAATTATACTTTAGATGACAAAGTATTTTTCACAAATAAACAAATATTTAATAAAAATATAATTTAAAAGGAAGTAAACACTGTAACCAACAGGGCACTCGGTATTCTGGGATGTTTGTGTGCAATGGGAATCATATTTTTTCAAATAAAGCCAAGGTAACACTCATTTTACATACAGCACACAGTGAAAATGACATGAATATGACAGTGGGCAAATGCCTAGAGAGCAGCATAATTTGAAATCACGAATTTAATGTTTAAAGCATTCAATTCGCATTGATCGACCATCAGGCAGAGAACATGCGATCATGCAGGTTACAGATGCACACTTTATAAGATCTCACAGCTGGATTCGACTAGTCTGCAAGATTTGTGAAATTAAATGTTCATTAGTCATTCAAAGATTTGTTTAAATTATATAAATGCGCTTTTGCTGAATGCTGAAGGCAAACGAGAAAGTATTATAATGTTTGCCTTTCTATTACTATTAATATAAAAGCGATCTTTATAATATATTTTTTGTATACCTTTTAATTCCTTTGTTTTACAGTTCTATCTGATTCTATCCATATTAGACAGAACTGTAAAGGATGACAGCGAACAAGAGAGAGAATGTAGCCGTTCTCAGCGCCGTCAAAATAAAAGTCTCAAACGCATCGTGCCAAACAGAAAAACGTGTATTAAATAAATTCAATGCACACAGACTGAAGTAGTTTAAGTCTTTGGTTCTTTTAATTGTGACGATTTTGGCTCACATTTAACAGAAACCCACCAATTCACTATCTCATCAGAATATGGTGACATGCCAATCAGCTAATCAACTCAAAACACCTGCAAAGGTTTCTTGAGCCTTCAAAATGGTCTCTCAGTTTGGTTCACTAGGCTACACAATCATGGGGAAGGCTGCTGATCTGACAGTTGTCCAGAAGACAATCATTGACGCCCTTCACAAGCAGGGTAAGCCACAAACATTCATTGCCAAAGAAGCTGGCTGTTCACAGAGTGCTGTATCCAAGCATGTTAACAGAAAGTTGAGTGGAAGGAAAAAGTGTGGAAGAAAAAGATGCACAACCAACCGAGAGAACCGCAGCCTTATGAGGATTGTCAAGCAAAATCGATTCAAGAATTTGGGTGAACTTCACAAGGAATGGACTGAGGCTGGGGTCAAGGCATCAAGAGCCACCACACACAGACGCGTCAAGGAAGTTGGCTACAGTTGTGGTATTCCTCTTGTTAAGCCACTCCTGAACCACAGGCAACGTCAGAGGCGTCTTACCTGGGCGAAGAAGAAGAACTGGACTGTTGCCCAGTGGTCCAAAGTCCTATTTTCAGATGAGAGCAAGTTTTGTATTTCATTTGGAAACCAAGGTCCTAGAGTCTGGAGGAAGGGTGGAGAAGCTCATAGCCCAAGTTGCTTGAAGTCCAGTGTTAAGTTTCCACAGTCTGTGATGATTTGGGGTGCAATGTCATCTGCTGGTGTTGGTCCATTGTGTTTTTTGAAAACCAAAGTCACTGCAACCGTTTACCAAGAAATTTTGGAGCACTTCATGCTTCCTTCTGCTGACCAGCTTTTTAAAGATGCTGATTTCATTTTCCAGCAGGATTTGGCACCTGCCCACACTGCCAAAAGCACCAAAAGCTGGTTAAATTACCATGGTTGGTGTGCTTGACTGGCCAGCAAACTCACCAGACCTGAAATGCAGATGAGCTGAAGGCCACCGTTAAAGAAACCTAGGCTTCCATACCACCTCAGCAGTGCCACAAACTGATCACCTCCACGCCACGCCAAATTGAGGCAGTAATTAAAGCAAAAGGAGCCCCTACCAAGTATTGAGTACATATACAGTAAATGTACATATTTTCCAGAAGGCCAACAATTCCCTAAAAATATTTTTTTTATTGGTCTTATGAAGTATTCTAATTTGTTGAGATAGTGAATTGGTGGGTTTTTGTTAAATGTGAGCCAAAATCATCACAATTAAAAGAACCAAAGACTTAAACTACTTCAGTCTGTGTGCATTGAATTTATCTAATACACGAGTTTCACAATTTGAGTTGAATTACTGAAATAAATGAACTTTTCCACGACATTCTAATTTATTGAGATGCACCTGTATGTATATATATATATATATATATATATATATATATATATGGGCATTGTTTTAAAATAGTCATATACTGTAATTCTATGGCAATATAATTTATAATTTAGTCAGATCTTCATTTTAATAGCCCAAAACCAATGAGGTTTGAATTAATTAATGACAAGTGAAGAGTAAAACATTAAGCAAAATTTCCTTCCTAAACCTGCATCCTGGCCAAAATACATTGAGGCAGCAGATGCAAATGTCACCTGAAGCATCTGTCCCTTACCAAGATATGAAAGTAGATTTCTATACCCATAATGCAATGCTGTGATCATATCAGCAGTCTAGTGATAAACTGCACTTGACTTCAGGGACACACATGTGAGCTGGTTACAAGATGGAAGCCAGGTTTATATGCCTTGTAAATGATCATTCATAACAGCTGTAGGCTAGACTAGAGGTTTATGACTGTCAACAAGACTACAAAATATGGAGCTTGTGGTCAATGCTTGACCACATGAAAGGTCCAATTAGTGCTGAGAAATACTGTCATGTCTGATCTCAGCATCCACCCAAACCCATCACCTCAGTCTCCTCCAGGCCAAAGGAAGCAGACTGAAGTGATAAGATGACTCTGCTTTCACGAATAGAGCTTTTATTTCTGATAAAGTGAGTTACAGTTGAGACTGAGGTAATGACGTAGTTCTACAACTTATTCCCATGTAATCCAGTTGCTTTATGTAGTGCGTTTTTAAGAGTAGGCCAAATGTCTACTTTTATGAAATGCCATTTCAGTAGAAAGAAAAGGAAAGCATATCCTGAAGGCCAAAATGGTATAATGAGGGCAAGAAATTCCTTTAAGGCAAATAAATTGTCACTGTTTTCCCCTCCTTTGACACATTGGCGCAGATTCACACATAAACATACAGAGAAATGCACAATCACATTTAGTTTTTACATCACCTCAGGGCCTAATATAGCTCAGTTCATCTGGAAACAATTCTGAACCATTTTAAAACAGCATCACACAACAAACTGACAAGAAAACATACTTAAGTGTAGCACCACTCAGGTCACATATACTTTTCAATTCACACCCCTTTTCCTGACAGATATGTCTAACGACATAGTAGCAAAATAAAAGAGTGTGCATTGTTTGGTAGACCTTCAAATACAGGGTTACCACTGTGGTGAAAATTGCTTTTATAAAGTGCCGCCAGGCTCAAGAGATTTTCACCGCAAATCAGTCACTGAAAGGCAAACACTATTCATGACTGCGACAAATCGTATTTTAGCAATGCAATGGGACATCTGGAAATGAAACGTTTTATCAAGGGTTGCAAGAAATTGGTGCTAGGTTATAAAAAAAACTGTAAAACGTCAACAGTCAAAAGAAGGTTACATAAAAAATATCATGTCAACAAAGTGTTAAATAAAACAAATTGTGCTCAAAATTATTCATACCCTTGGTAAATATGATCAAAGGTGTCTGTGAAAATAAATCTGTATCATTAATCCGTTTAATCTTTTATTTTAAAAATTTACAAAAATCTAACCTTTCATTGGTGAATAAGAATTTAAAATGGGAGTGAAATCTCATTATGAAATATATGTTTTTCTCTAATACACATTGGCCACAATTAATCATACCCTTTTATTCAATCATTTTTGCAACCTCCTTTTGCCAAGATAACAGCTCTGAATCTTCACCTATAATGCCTGATAAGTTTGGAGAACATCTGACAAGAGACATCTGACCATTCGTTCATCCAGAATCACTCCAGACCCTTCAGATTCACAGCTCCATGTTGGCGCTTCTTCACTTCAGTTCACCCCACTCATTTTTTATAGGGTTCAGGTCAGAGGACTGGGATGGCCATTGCAGAAGCTTGGTTTTGTTTTCAGTGACCCATTTTTGTTTTGATGTTTGTTTGTGGATCATTGTCCTGTTGGAAGATCCAACCACGGCCCATTTTAAGATTTCTAGCATGGACAGTCTTTCATTTTTTATCTGTTGGTATTTAATGGTATTTAATTTTTTTTAAGGCTTTCTGTCCCCAAGACTCAACTAATCTCTGCAGTTCTCCAGCTGTGATCTTTGAAGAGTCTTTGGCCACTCAAACTCTCCTCCTCACCGTGCATTAGGACGATATAGACATACATACTCTTCCAGGCAGATTTGTGATATCTTTAATTGATTGGAACCTCTTAATTATTGCCCTGATGGTGGAAATGGGGATTTTTAATGATTTAGCTCCTTTCTTACATGCAGCCACTTTCTAAATTTGTGAAGTTCAACAATCTTTTGCTGCATATCAGAAATATATTCTTTGATTTTACTCCTTGTGATTAATGATTAAGGGAATTTGGCCTTTGTGTTCCTCATATTTATAATCCTGTGAAACAGGAAGCCAAGGCTGGACAAATCCTGTTGTCTTACCGTCGTCCTTTTTCTTATTAAATACTGAATATCTGTTTCTTAGTAAATATGTTAGATTTATATGGGCTGTGAAGGCTGTACATTTGCTAAAGAGTCTTTCACAAGTGTGCGTCATTACTGTAGCCTGTCTGATATCTGATTAGCCAGTTGTTGTTCTGTGCAGGTTTAAATTCTTTCTCTCCTGGTATTCGTTCAGTTATCTCTCTCATTTTTTCCTTTCTGTGACCTTGGCATTGCGCTGTCAGCAAGCTTCCCCTCCCAATTATCAGCACCGCAGCAGGACAGAGGACCTGCTCTGATTCAGCAATTAATGCCCCCTCCACCTGCTCACTGTGACACACCTCCTCTAGAGACTTCACTCGCCCCTCACATCTCAATGAAAAGATGAAACTGTTGAAGCAAGGTAAGTGAGAAATAGGAGGAAAAGAGAAAGTTACCTACTAAGCATAAATATAGCATCCACTTCTTTACTCAAGCTTGTTGTTTTATATCTACCATCAAATATACATGCCCTGTAGACAGCTGTCACACAAAGGAAAGGATCAGGATGCATTTTTAAACTTTAATGTTGCAAAGGTTCTCCAGCTCCATAGGATCTCATTCATAATGTGCGCGCATTTACTGTGCATAAACAAGAAAACAGAGATAAATACAGTCAATTGAGCCTAACTGCTAAACTATGATTTAAAAAAAAATAAAATTGATTACATCTGTATCCGTGTCATTCAGAAGCCGACGTAGTCACGTGACACAAATATGACATTAAATGATTAGGTGCGATTGACAACGCAGCGCTGCGCAGATCGATCAAATTCTGACTTGAAGCAGTGCATGCCGGTTAGAAATTTTGTCCGATTTGAGACGGCGCCGACACCACGTGACTGTCACGTGTGGCATCAAAGAGCCGCGAGAGCGTTTCGAGAGCAGCCGGCTGACTCAGCTGGCGCAGTTTCTCCAGAGCAACTGCAGGAGCGCTGATGCAGACATAGCTGTTTCACCGTTGGCCAGATTCACCGCATGACATCAGACAGGTTTATTCTAACCTTTTCAATTCCAATAATGCTCACAAATCCTTTTTTTTTTTTTTTTTAACAGTAAAAACTTTTTTATTGTAGTCGCAATGTTATGAGTTCTATTTATCAAAAACACTGATAAAAGCATATGTACCCCCACTTTATTAGTATTTAAATATTATATGATTATGTTGAACTTTATTCTTGAACAGAGGGTGCTGTATTAAGCTGTATATAAAAAGTGTTTATTTTGCTCATGAAAACGTTTCTGAAACATCTGTGTATTACTGCATTTTATTCCCTTCATCTGTGATAGAGTATGCAAGCACCGTGTGAGCGTCATTAACGGGAGCAGAAAGTAGGCTTGTTTGTACGGTGGCTGGGAAGTGCAAAACAACATTACAAAGTGTGAAACACTTTTACGTAGCTCGAGACAAATTTACATTTTGGAAAACATTTATACCTATCATAAAACACAATTACATGTGAAAAACACTTTTACCAAGGACGAAACAAATTTACATTTTAGAAAACAAATTAACAAGACGCAAAACACTTTTACCAGTCCCGAAACAAATTTACAATGACAGATTCTTCACGGAAAAGGAATGTACCCCACAACGGAAGTGACGCTGTGAAAGGTGGTGTTGTTGGCGAGCGCGGTAAATTCGTGTTGTCAAATCAATGGTATTTAACTCATAATTTTTTCCAATCTTCTATTGTCCAATTTTGGTGAGCCTGTGTGAATTGTAGCCTCCGTTTCCCGTTCTTAACTGACAGGAGCGCCACCCGGTGTGGTCTTCTGCTGCTGTAGCCCATCTGCTTCATGGTTTGACGTGTTGCGCGTTCAGAGATGGTATTCTGCATACCTTGGTTGTAACGAGTGGTTAATTGAGTTACGTTGCCTTTCTATCATCTCTAACCAGTCTGGCCATTCTCCTCTGACCTCTGACATCAACAAGGCATTTTCATCCACACAACTGCCGCTCGCTGGATATTTTCTCTTTTTCGGACCAATCTCTGTAAACCCTAGAGATGGTTGTGCGTGAAAATCCCAGTAGATCAGCAGTTTTTGAAATACTCAGACCAGCCCGTCTGGCACCAACAACCATTCCACGTTCAAAGTCACTTAAATCCCCTTTCTTCCCCATTCTGATGCTCGGTTTGAACTTCAGCAAGTCGTCTTCACCACATCTAGATGCCTAAATGCATTGAGTTGCTGCCATGTGATTGGCTGACTAGCAATTTGTGTTACCAAGCAATTGAACAGGTGTACCTAATAAAGTGGCCGGTGAGTGTGTGTATACAGTGGGGCAAAAAAGTATTTAGTCAGCCACCAATTGTGCAAGTTCTCCCACTTAAAAAGATGAGAGAGGCCTGTAATTTTCATCATAGGTATACCTCAACTATGAGAGACAAAATGAGAAAAAAATCCAGAAAATCACATTGTAGGATTTTTAAAGAAATTATTTGCAAATTATGGTGGAAAATAAGTATTTGGTCAATAACAAAATTTCATCTCAATACTTTGTTATATACCCTTTGTTGGCAATGACAGAGGTCAAACGTTTTCTGTAAGTCTTCACAAAGGTTTCACACACTGTTGCTGGTATTTTGGCCCATTCCTCCATGCAGATCTCCTCTAGAGCAGTAATGTTTTGGGGCTGTCGCTGGGCAACACAGACTTTCAAGATTTTTGATGGGGTTGAGATCTGGAGACTGGCTCGGCCACTCCAGGACCTTGAAATGCTTCTTCCGAAGCCACTCCTTCGTTGCCCGGGCGGTGTGTTTGGGATCATTGTCATGCTGAAAGACCCAGCCACGTTTCATCTTCAATGCCCTTGCTGATGGAAGGAGGTTTTCACTCAAAATCTCACGATACATGGCTCCATTCATTCTTTCGTTTACGGATCAGTCGTCCTGGTCCCTTTGCAGAAAAACAGCCCCAAAGCATGATGTTTCCACCCCATGCTTCACAGTAGGTATGGTGTTCTTTGGATGCAACTCAGCATTCTTTCTCCTCCAAACACGACAAGTTGAGTTTTTACCAAAAAGTTCTATTTTGGTTTCATCTGACCATATGACATTCTCCCAATCCTCTTCTGGATCATCCAAATGCTCTCTAGCAAACTTCAGACGGGCCCGGACATGTACTGGCTTAAGCAGGGCACACGCCTGGCACTGCAGGATTTGAGTCCCTGGCAGCGTAGTGTGTTACTGATGGTAGCCTTTGTTACTTTGGTCCCAGCTCTCTGCAGGTCATTCACTAGGTCCCCTGTGTGGTTCTGGGATTTTTGCTCACAGTTCTTGTGATCATTTTGACCCCACGGGTGAGATCTTCGTGGAGCCCCAGATCGAGGGAGATTATCAGTGGTCTTGTATGTCTTCCATTTTCTAATAATTGCTCCCACAGTTGATTTCTTCACACCAAGCTGCTTACCTATTGCAGATTCAGTCTTCCCAGCCTGGTGCAGGTCTACAATTTTGTTTCTGGTGTCCTTTGACAGCTCTTTGGTCTTAGCCATGGTGGAGTTTGGAGTTGGACTGTTTGAGGTTGTGGACAGGTGTCTTTTATACTGATAACGAGTTCAAACAGATGCCATTAGTACAGGTAACGAGTGGAGGACAGAGGAGCCTCTTAAAGAAGAAGTTACAGGTCTGTGAGAGCCAGAAATCTTGCTTGTTTGTAGGTGAGCAAATACTTATTTTACCGAGGAATTTACCAATTAATTCTTTAAAATCCTACAATGTGATTTTCTGGATTTTTTCTCATTTTGTCTCTCATAGTTGAGGTATACCTATGATGAAAATTACAGGCCTCTCTCATCTTTTTAAGTGGGAGAACTTGCACAATTGGTGGCTGACTAAATACTTTTTTGCCCCACTGTATATATATATATATATACAGTGAGGAAAATAAGTATTTGAACACCCTTCTATTTAGCTTGGTGAAAAAAGGTCCACTGTTGGAGCAATCATTAGAAAATGGAAGAAGCTAAACATGACTGTCAATCTCCCTCGGACTGGGGCTCCATGCAAGATCTCACCTCGTGGGGTCACAATGATCCTAAGAAAGGTGAGAAATCAGCCCAGAACTACACGGGAGGAGCTGGTCAATGACCTGAAAAGAGCTGGGACCACCGTTTCCAAGGTTACTGTTGGTAATACACTAAGACGTCATGGTTTGAAATCATGCATGGCACGGAAGGTTCCCCTGCTTAAACCAGCACATGTCCAGGCCCGACTTAAGTTTGCCAATGACCATTTGGATGATCCAGAGGAGTCATGGGAGAAAGTCATGTGGTCAGATGAGACCAAAATAGAACTTTTGGTCATAATTCCACTAAACGTGTTTGGAGGAAGAAGAATGATGAGTACCATCCCAAGAACACCATCCCTACTGTGAAGCATGGGGTGGTAGCATCATGCTTTGGGGGTGTTTTTCTGCACATGGGACAGGGCGACTGCACTGTATTAAGGAGAGGATGACCGGGGCCATGTATTGA
This sequence comes from Onychostoma macrolepis, assembly GCF_012432095.1. NCBI lineage: Eukaryota > Metazoa > Chordata > Actinopteri > Cypriniformes > Cyprinidae > Onychostoma > Onychostoma macrolepis. Next base: position 9,444,774 of record NC_081163.1, read on the forward strand.
GAGATTTTGGGAACAACCTCCTTCCCTCAGTTAGAGCATTGAAGATGGGTCGAGGCTGGGTCTTCCAACATGACAATGACCCGAAGCACACAGCCAGGATAACCAAGGAGTGGCTCTGTAAGAAGCATATCAAGGTTCTGGCGTGGCCTAGCCAGTCTCCAGACCTAAACCCAATAGAGAATCTTTGGAGGAGCTCAAACTCCGTGTTTCTCAGCGACAGGCCAGAAACCTGACTGATCTAGAGAAGATCTGTGTGGAGGAGTGGGCCAAAATCCCTCCTGCAGTGTGTGCAAACCTGATGAAAAACTACAGGAAACGTTTGACCTCTGTAATTGCAAACAAAGGCTACTGTACCAAATATTAACATTGATTTTCTCAGGTGTTCAAATACTTATTTGCAGCTGTATCATACAAATAAATAGTTAAAAATCATACATTGTGATTTCTGGATTTTTTTTTAGATTATGTCTCTCACAGTGGACATGCACCTACGATGACAATTTCAGACCCCTCCATGATTTTTAAGTGGGAGAACTTGCAAAATAGCAGGGTGTTCAAATACTTATTTTCCTCACTGTATATATATATATACACACACACACACACACACACACATATACACACAGTTACTAATATACAATATTTCAGCAATAAATGAAAAAAATCCTCTAAACATATGTCCGGCCCCTGATTTTATTCATAACCCTCGGCATGGCCCTTACTGAGTTTGGATTTGACACCCCTCTAGCTAGTCTCAGCCTAAGACATCACGCCCACGGACCGTTGGCTAAACGTCTGATGCATATGGCACACTTATCTGGAAACACTTCAGGAGTGTCAAAGTCGTCAAAGAGTATAGAAGCCCAAGAGGCAAAACTCAACAGAACAGTTGCGCCCATGACGTGACTGTGCCGCCACCATTTTGGACTGAAAACTACACTAAAACGCCGTAGAATAATAGGAGCCAGTCGCGCTTGACCAACTTACAATAACACAAGTTGGTTATATAAAGTATATATACTCTTTGTCGGCACTCCACTAGATTCTAGCTGTCACTATGGCAAATATCAGCTGATTTGTTTAAAAAACCGTGCATTAAAGCTGAAATACAGCCTGAACGATGACAACAATGACATAAAATCACTAGACTAGTGATCATCAAATCCTCTTAACAGTTTATTTTACAGACTTTTGCTCTCTAGAAACCATGTCAGTTTCGGCTGAAAATATTTCAAGTTCAAGTGTTAGCATTATAAACACTGAATTAATACCAACATATGAAATTAATTAAATTAATGACAGAAAATTAGGAATGTTCGACAATAAGTACAGCCACTTTCTCCAAAATTGTTTAATTATTTAATTATGACAGACACAGTAATGCATCATGCTCTAGATCATCATGATTGTAGTGTGTTCCAGGGGATTAAAGGTGCTGTATGTAGGATTGACGGTTGAACTAGGTATTGCAGTCCAAATTCAAAATATTGGAGACGGTTTTTTTTTCACCCGGCCCCTCCTTGACAAACACGCAGGTTGCCAGATTAACGACACCATCAGGAACAAGTGCACATGCCGATGAATGAAATTAAATACACTGTGTTTTCTGCCAACTGGCAACCCGGGATGCCGAAATACAATTGGGTAAACTGGCAGTGGGCGGGTTTCACAAACCATAACAAACACAGACATTCCGGCCTGAATGCACATTTTCAAAGGAGAATAACTAACTGTAGAATTGTTTTTCAGATAAACAAGTATGTTAACAGCCTTCTGCAAACATATTATGGTATTTTTATGCTTTAGTAGAGTCAAAATCCTATATACAGCACTTTTAAAACATACAATATATATTTCAGACCTAGTGGAGTAATAGTAAATAATAATATAGTAAGTAATTGTAAATGTGTAAAGTTGCATAAGCTCATTATAACTCAGTGTCATCCATATAAATCATTATTATGTTTTCTATGGCTAGGACCTGCAGTTCCTAAAAGGATATAAGTTTACTACTAGACTAAAAACAGTTAAAGTTAGCAGGTTTTATTTTTATTCTTATTTTTAAGAATTAGGAATGGAACGACCAAAAATAGATAATTGTAAAGTACAAGTTTCTATTTAAAATACTGCAAATTAGGACTTAAGTTGTTGATACCACCGGTCTGTATGTATAATAGTTTTTGCTGTGATAAATCTTTGAAAATGAAAGCTGTGTCCGAAATCGCATACTGTCTAGCATGTACTAAATTTGGTTTGAAACTTACTTTGATATAGTTAAACAAGTATGCTCTATATAGGCTAGTATGAATATGGGTAGTATGAATAAAATTTGCACATACTACAGTACATCCCTACTACTTCTGCCGCTTCCTCTCCCGTGGCCTCATGGGATAGTAAAGTGTCCATCTAAGGCTATATCCACACTTACACGGGTATTTTTTTAGTGCTGTCAAACGATTAATCGCGATAAATCACATCCAAAATAAAAGTTTTTTTTACATAATATATGTGTGTACTGTATATATTTATTGTGTATATATAAAGACAAACATACAGCATGTATTTACATTAATATATTTAATATATAAACGTAACATATTGTTCTTAAATATATACATGCATGTGTGTGTATTTATATATACATAATAAATATACACAGTACACTCACATATATTATGTAAACAAACACTTTTTATTTTGGATGCGATTAATCGCGATTAATCGTTTCACAGCACTAGTATTTTTTAAAGAGTTTTTTCTTCTTCCGTTTAAAAAAAAATCTCCGTCCACATGAAAACACAAACGCATGCTTTGAAGCACTGTCAAGAGCATGCCAAACCAACAGGTAGCGATGTAATCGCAACCGTAAAGCCATGTTGGCCAATCAGAATCCTGAAAAAGTTTCCAGTAGGCGGAGATAACAGTGCATGCTCCGATGTCACAAACCAAAATCTCCGGTTTTGCTCTCTACACAATAACACTGCAACTGGAGTTTTTGAAAATCTTCCCCCTGGCAGGAGTTTTCAAAAATGTTCGGTTTCAGTGACCTGGTGCAGCGTTTGTGTGTGGGCGAACAGCCAAACCGCATAGAAAAAAAGACCACTGCAGTTTTGAAAATAACCGCGTTCGTGTGGACAGGGCCTTAAACACATGTCAGAATCTAGCCAGAAGTTGTAGGTTATCTGGATACTTTTTACCTACTGTTTTTCGAACAATATGAATTCTGACATACTATGTTTTTTGACACAACGTTATTCTTGATTTTGTGTTGTTGTTGGTGGTGTGGGAGACAAAATTGGTTTTCCATTTATTGTGCATACTATGATATCAAGGTCTGTGGGGACCAATGAACAAAATCACATTTTCCTGACTGTCTCCAGTGGCGACTTCACAGTATGTTTTTATTAATTATCATCAATTTGTGGTTTTTGTTGTATTTAAAATGTTGAAAGGTGAAAACAGGTTTTGAGAATAGCTCTCTTGTCACTTGATAAGAGTGCATCTTTAGAATGCAAGGTTAAGGGTACACTTGCAGAGAATGACGAATGGTTATACAGGAAAGGTTACGTGACAAGCCCTTATATGGAGATGTTTTGGGGTGCATTATGCTAATTACTAACCCATTGAGATCCCATTGAAAATGGGAAATGAATGCACTGCCATGGCCACAGAAAAACAGACACTTTCATTCCCAAGAAAACGATCAAGGAGAGAAAAGAGACTGTTTCCCAAATGAATGTGTCTCGATTGTTTAAACCCTGTCCTGACCTCAGAGAACAACCCCAGACCTCTCTAATTCTAGCTCTCTATTTGTCATCATTTGCAGGAGCACCTAGCTGCTAACAGCAGTGATGATTATGATAATGGCCCTTGCTATTTAGGAAGAGTGATTGAACAGTGTTTACCAAGACAAACCCTCTGCATGTTAAAGGGAACCTGCTGTGACTTTCAAGGAGCTCCTGTTCGGTCAACAGAGTAAGTGTGTATTAACAAAATGAGTCCCAATACCCTTAAAAAAATTGAATACTATAGTTTTTAAAGGGGTGGTAGACTTTTTTTTTTTCTAGGCTTGATTGTGTTTATGGGGTGCAGTCTAACTAAACAAAACAAAAAAAACAATTTTTCACATAATTTACCTTTATTTTTACTCTGTCCCTTCTCCGATGAACGCTCTAATGATTTCCTGGTTTTATGAAGCCCCTCCCTCAGAAATACGCAACAGGGCTCAGATTGGTTAGCTGGCCCAGTTTGTTGGGATTCTCTGAACCGCCTAGTGCACATTCAGAAACGTCACGCCCCTCACCTCAGTGTCATGTGCTCTGGTGTTGTATTGTAAACAATAGGTGTGTTCGACTTGAAGCACGGCTACTGCCGGCGGTCAACGAGAGTAGCCGCTTGCAGTCGGGGCGGAGTTGAAAACGGAGCCATCAAGCCGGACACTTTCTGCTCCCGTTAGTGACGCTCACGCGGTGCTTGCATAATCTATCACAGATGAAGGGAATAAAATGCAGTATTTGTCAAATACACAGACGTTTCAGAAACATTTTCATGAGCAACAGAAACACTTCTTATTTTGTGAGCATTATTGGAATTGAAAAGGTTAGAATAAACCATTGATCATTGTCATGCGGTGAATCTGGCCAATCGTGAAACAGCTGTGTCTTCATCAACGCTCCTGCAGTCGCTCTGGAGAAACTGCACTAGCTGAGTCAGCCGGCAGCTCTTGAAATGCTCTCACGGCAATTTGATGCCACACGTGACAGTCACGTGGTGACTAACCGGCATGCACTGCTTCAAGTCAGAATTTGATCGATCTGCGCAGTGCTGCGTTAAGTCGAACGCACCTAATAGCTTCGTCAATATTGCTTATCAATTTGAGCCCGATTGAGACCCAGAGAATATTGGTGAAGAGGATCACGCAGAACCTGTGCAAGCATGGCTCTTACAGGAGGTTTCAGAATGGTATGTTTTTTTGTTTGTTGTTGTCTCATACTTTTAGATAAGCTGTCATTTGTAAATGCTGCTGCTTGTTAGCTTTCAATATTCAATTTTACCCCGATTACAGCAGAATACATGATTACGTTGTAATACACTTACCATGGTCTTTGCCCAAATATAAGTTATAAAATTGTTACTAAAACTATAATAAATGAATAAAGTGTAAAATTCCTAAATATTTATATTCTACTACTATTTCTTTCTGCAGTATCTATCATTTACTATTTGAAAAGAGGGACTGCTGGATTTGGCCTGTAAACAGAATTATGTGAAAAATAGCAATGTTGTTTGTGGTTTGCCTGCTGAGATGTACAGTACTCGTGGCTATCCAAACATCTTTCATTCATGCCATAGATCTAGTCTTTGCTTACTTTATCCAGTGTTGATAACATCATGCCTCACCTGCCATGAATTATAGCCTCCCTTGCAGGGAAACCACAGCTCAGCGACCACTGAAAGCACTAAAACAAAGAACCGACAAGCAATAATAATATTTATGTTATTTAAGTAAAGCCACAGAGGAAATAATGAGCAATGGACTGGATTTAATATTTGCTTAAAACCAAAAATAGTGTATCTGCACTGAATATCTCACATTTTGTGGTCTCCCACTGTCGTTTTGTTTGCTATGAGTGGTTAGTCTATTTACATTACAATTGGATCACTGAAGTGATGTAAAATCAATGCTAAATGTATTTCCGTGAATCATATTGCCTTTTGCCAAGGTAAACGCAATCAATTGTAAAATATTGCTGAGCAAATTCTCTTACTTGGTGAAACGCTGGGATGGAAGATTTGATCAAATATAAGATCTGTGAGTGATAGGCTAATACTCCAACACAAGCTCAGCTTTGATAAATGTTTATTGGATAGCATCACTCTCACTGGTGTGAGTAATCATCAGGGCTTGACAGTTAGTATGAATTGTTTGTGGGTGAAATCGCATGTGTGGTCTTAGAGCTACACATTTAACACACTGAACAATCCACGTACCTGATAAATACATATGGAGACATATATAGCCTAATCCTTTAGGAGGGAGAATTGTAGTATACACAAAACAAAATTTTGAGGTATTTGTCATCTAGTGAATCATTCCTCCCTATAGAGAGAAAAGTTTTTTTTTTTTTTGGTCTTCCTTCAGTGACAATAACGTTATCGGACTTGTCCTCCTGTGGATGAGCAATGAATCTGATTGTGAATATTCTGAAATTTCTCATAATCTGGTATCTCTGAGCTTTAGTGTCAGAGTCATGATAACCTTCATTGGGGTGAGGAAGGAAATGAGTGTCAGAGGATTTTTTTCTATCTCTCAAGGTGACATTTTGGAAGAAAAACAGAGTCAGAAATCATTAGATCATCATTTCCTCAGGCTTTCGGTTGTACTTGGAGCATTATGCATGAAAAATCACAAATGAGATCTATTTAATATATCAGCTGTTTCTCCTAGATAACACTGAGATGACATGGAAAGCAAATGAAGATTTTTGTTGAAGTTCTATATATTTTCCTAAGAAAATAATGTCTCACACCAAATTCTGATTTACCAAGAAGCCAAAATCTGTAATCAAAATTTTCTTATTAACTCAAGTTTATCCAAGACCAAATAACTAGTTATATAATCTTATCGTATGTCAACAGATTTGTTTTTGTCTGTTTTTATTGGTGTTCAAGTCTTTCTCGTTAGTTCATATTTACAAGTTGGGAGGTCATAATTACGACATAAGCTTCACATAATTTTGGACAGAGCAAAATGGCCTTTTCTGCTTAACTTAATTTAATTGGGAATTTAACTCTACATCTACCAAATTATCAATAAAGAATGTGCATCATGTGTGTTTTTACTCTTTTGTTTTATTCAGTTTATGAAGATGCTGTAAATGGAATATATTGTACAATATGTGATATTTTGGACATGCAACTTAGATTTGTAGGACATAGAACTTTTTAATTTACAATAAAATTCTAATTTCAGCAAATTTACCATTAATACAGATGCTGCATCCATTGTGTCCTACGTTTTCTCATTGACATGCCCCCAACTCAGAAACTCTGGGCTTAAAGAAAACCCTGAATTTCCTGCTCATAATTACAACTTTGTGGTGACATTTGTGTTCAACTCAGAATCTTTCCAGTATTGCTTGAACGTATTTCTCATAAGAAATAGGAATTTTAGTATGAACATCTGAGATGATGTTCAAGGGAGAGTTATGCCTTATTTAAAAGGTTTTGCCCATAAAGAAATAAATATTAACTTTGAAAAAATGTGTCAATGATCATAAAGACTCATCTGAGATGAAGGCTGCAGTCATAAGTATAGCCTAATAAACAATGTTTTTATTTCACATGGAGCAGGTCACCTAATGGGGGTGCCATATTGAAACCACATGACGAGTTGAAAAATCCATTTATATTGAAAACCTCCATATCAGACACTGGCTTTGGAATAAATCAATCATGATCGAATGTTAGTAGTGCATTTCTACAATCGCATTGTGATGGTTATAATATATTTTTGCTTGATTCTCCATCCACTCAGCATTAGTACCACATCAACCAGCACAACATAAAAAATGTTGTGCTTTTAAATTAATCTGATAACTGAAAACTCCTATATTCAGTCTGCTGAGTCATGTAAGAACATCTGTGCAAAAGAAAAATAAAATAAAATAAAAATAAATAACAAAATTCTCTGGGTAGCTCTAAGTGCAAAATCAAGAGTCTAAAATGACTTACAAGAGAAGCTTTTGCTTTTTGCAGGTTTCTGATTTGTGCTTTGCTCTACACCTTGTACTTTTTGCTTGCTAGCGGCTGTACACGTGCAATTCAAAACTGCTCTGTCCCTTAAAACATGAAATGAAGCTATCACTCTTACTGCTAGCTGACAGGGAGTGCTAAATGAGGGAGGCTGGGAACCCTGATCTACCATAAAAGCGCTTCCTCTCTGGAGTATCTGATTCCTGTTCACTGATGCCTGTGCTGGGCCAGTAGCTGTCAATCCAGAAGATTTACACACAATACAGGGTTCATCCACTCTGAGAATATTTCTAATGGAAGAAATGAAATGCAGCAAAAGAGTCAAGCAGAGCCATGCAAACGCTGCAATTATGATTCCTGTAGCAGACCAATTTAAGCTCATTTGTCAAGATGGACGACGGGGCACTGCCTCTCAGTCTCTAGATGTTGTGCACATTCACACAAGCGCATAATTTGCTATTCCAGTCTATTATTTCCAAAAGACGGCACAGTATAATGTGCGATCTAGAGGCAAAGAAGAGGAGCCTACGTACCCCTCTGAAAATGGTTTTGGTGTTTTAGGGCAGCATCTTCAAATGTTTTCATGAGTCATATATAGCTCAAAGCTACAGTCTAATAAATACCTGTTACAAGAACATAAACAACTCTAATTCTCAGAAATACCTGTATCGTCTTACTCCTCCTTTCCTTTGAAATTGAATTTCCTCCTCTTTTCCGAAAAGGGTAGCTACGTGTATTTCTCCAAAGGGTGGGATTCGGGGTACATGAAAAGTTGCATTTCTTTGTAGAACATGTTTTGAATTTTAGTTTCAGTTCGTAAGTAAAGTGCCTGGCTGAATTATAACTGAGCTGGCGTCTTCTGCCGAGGCTCTTGATGTGTCGTCCATTGGGAATGGCATTATAGAGGTACATCGTTTTATGCTGGAAAGCACTGAAGCACTTTTAGATGTTCTGTCTTCTTTATAATTTATGGACATACTTTAATCTGTTTAGGCTGGTAGTCAGTGGGTTGCGGTACCTGTCTCACAAGAACAAAAAAGGCTGTACCTGCGATTGTGGCGTCCATAGTCATTTCTGCTCTAAAGCTTAACCGTACCACTTTATTGATTTACAAGGAAAAACCGGCCAAGGTTTCGAAGGTATAGTCTAAAGGAGTGGAGCCACACCATCACATGTGGCAACCTACGAGTATAAAATGCACTTGTTCGAATGGTCTATTCATCATCCATTCCATGAGCAAATGTCTGAATAACAAGGTGGCAGCATTCCAGCTATTCTAATGATACTATTAGCACAAGATAATGTATTCAAAGCCATAATGAATTCATCTATATAATGTGTAGTTGGTGTTTACCATGCTTCACACGTTGCAGAGTGGCTGAGTAGATTGTTTGGGTTACGATCATCAATAAAAAGGTTTATCCTCGGGTAATGTACCTGCTTTCGTCTGTATTGTTAAAAAATGGTAGTAAACTAAAAAAAAAGAGTTTAAAAAGGAGGGGGGGGGGGACAACAGACACAACAATTTCAATTTGTAGTAAAAAGGACAAAACAGAATTCCGATGTGTCCATAGATTGACAACAATCGAACATTCCCAAAAAATGTGAAAAGTACCTGCTGATACAGTGTTACAGATATGACAGTTAAAGATCGATTGCAGTTTCATTTTAAACCTCTTATAAGGAGTTATATGCTCAATGTATGACTTTGAGATGGATAAGATGATGAGCCAAGTATTTAGAAGTTAAGATTAGATTAGACCACACCCTCTCCCAGTCGACCGATAAATCAAAATCTGTTAATTCACGATTCCAGATAGATTTAATAGAAAGAGACTTTGCAGTGTGATCATTAAGTGTAAGTGCCATTAACATTCAATGATAAGATATTCAGAACATGCATTGTGTGCTTGCAATGCCAAGATTCTGTCTAAGTGAAGAGAAAAAAAAGCAATGCCATACAGCCAGTGACATGTAAACATTAGTATGTATCCTAGATACCAATCCACCTAAATGCATAGTTCTTTTAAAAGAAAAGCAGAATAAATAAAAGTATTGATGTCTGTTGAAGGGCATAGAAAAATAAGCAAAAACAAGGAACGACAAACAACTGTGTATAAAAACCAAAGCAGACCACACATTACAGAGAGTGTAGGTCTGCATAAACAACAGAAACAAATGTTGATGCGTGACCAGTCCACTTCAATGCAAGACAGGTCCTCAAAAGGCCCAAAAGCGTAGTGATTGAACCTGCTCTCCATCAGCCCGAATAATAATAATAATAATAATAATAATAATAATAATAATAATAAAGAAAAATAAAGAAAATAAATCATTATTATTTACCAATCAGCGGACGAATGTACAGGGCAGGGGCAAGATTCCAAAAAGAAATTAACAAGTGTCCATGACCACCTTGTTATTGTCCTCTTCAGGGCAGTTAGGATCACCACAGACCTCCTCGTTAATTTTCCCTCTTTAAGCTGAGAGGATGGAGATGGTAGCCGACGCCTTCCCGCTGCTTTGTAGCGCTGCAGAATACGTCTTCAGTGACAGTGAAGTAACAAAATCCTCCGCCTTTTGAGGAGAGTCGAACATCATCTGCTCACCTTTGTGACGTAGTTTAATTACCGCCGGATAGGTGAGCAAGGGCTGGAGACCAAGTGCTGTCATCTTCTTCAAGACTGGATTAAAGCTCTTTCTCTTGGTAGTTGTGGCTGGACTAAAGTCGGGAAAAAATAGTAGCGTGTATTTTGTCCTGTGTGTATTTCACCGGATACGCCTGCCGAGCACCTTTCAGGATCGCCGATCTGTCATACCATCTTAGTACACGGAAGATGAGAGTTCGCGGCCTATCTGAGTTTTTTCTTGCATCATACACAATCTCTTTGTTTTCTTTGTTCTCTTTGTTCTCCTGACCTGGAATACCTCATGCTTCTGTGACGGCCGTTTTGGTTACCGAGGGAATTTACAGCGGTCATCATTACAGCTGTTTACATCCCCCCTCAAGCCGACACAGATGCAGCACTCAAGGAATTGTACGGGCATTTATGCAGACAGCAGACTGTGCACCCTGACGCTGTTTATTATAACCGGGGATTTCAACAAAGCCTATCTTAGGAGGATCGCACCAAAATTCTTCCAGCAGCAACACACGTGGAGAACGGACTCTAGACCACTGTTACTCCCCCTTCCGGAATGCCTACAAGTCCCTCCCCCGCCCACCTCTAAGGAAATCAGATCACTCTTCTGTTCTGCTCCCGCCTGCTTACAGGCAGAAGTTGAAACGGGAAACACCTGCCCTCATGACGATTCAGCTTTGGTCGGACCAATCGGATTCTATGTTACAGGACTGTTTTGATTACGTCGACTGGGATATGTTCCGGGCTGCATCCGATGACGACATCGACGTTTACACAGACACTGTCACGTGCTTCATAAAGAAGTGCATAGATGATGTTGCACCGACCAAAACAATCAGAACTTACCCGAATCAGAAACTGTGGATTAACGCTGAGGTTTGCGCGGCTCTCAATGCTCGAACCTCTGCCTTTAATTCCGGTAATGCGGATGATTATAAACAAGCCAGCTATGCCCTCCGCAAAACCTACTACAAGGATCACAAACACCCTGCTACAAACACATCTACCTCACTTCCTGACGAGCTCAACGCCTTCTACGCTCGCTACGAAGTCAATGGCTCCTCCCACACACAGAGCGCTCCCGCAGCCGAGACTGCTGAGGCTCGTCCACTTTCCGTGTCTGTAGCGGATGTTACCCGATCGCTCCGGCGCGTGAATATCCGCAAAGCCACAGGTCCAGACGGCATTTCCGGCTGTGTCCTTAAAACGTGCGCTCACCAACTAGCTGGAGTCTTTACAGACATTTTTAACATCTCCCTCTCTCTATCTGTTGTCCCACAATGTTTCAAAACATCCACCATTGTGCAAATACAAAAGACACCCAAAGCTTCTTGCTTGAATGACTGGCGCCCTGTTGCTCTGACTCCCATCATCAGTGCTTTGAGAAGCTTATCAGAGATCACATCAGCTCTGTATTGCCAGCATCACTCGACCCACTGCAGTTCGCCTACCGCAATAACCGCTCCACTGATGATGCAATTGCCTTCACCCTGCACACTGCCCTTTCCCATCTTGACAAGAGGAGCACATATGTGAGAATGTTGTTTGTTGACTACAGCTCAGCGTTTAATACCATAGTGCCCTCTAAGCTTGTAGTGAAACTCCGGGATTTAGGTCTGAACAATTCTCTGCGCAGCTGGATCCTGGACTTCCTGACAGGCAGATGGCAGGTGGTCAGAGTAGGCAGCAACATCTCCTCCCCGCTGACCCTCAACACTGGAGCCCCTCAGGGCTGTGTTCTCAGCCCTCTCCTGTACTCCCTGTACACGCATGACTGTGTAGCCATGCACAGCTCCAACATCATCGTCAAATTTGCAGACAACACAACGGTGATAGGTCTGATCACCGACGACGACGAATCAGCCTACAGAGAAGAGGTGCACACCCTGCCTAACTGGTGCCACAACAACCTCTCTCTGAACATCAGTAAGACCAAGGAGCTAGTGGTGGATTTCAGGAGGCAGACAAGTGAGCACATAACAGGGGCGTAAACATCACAGAAGACCTCACCTGGACTACTCATACACAATCAGTAGTCTCTTCTTCCTCAGGCGACTGAAGAAATTTGGTCTGAGCTCAAAAATCCTCAGACAGTTCTACAGTTGCACTGTGGAGAGCATCCTTACTGGCTGCATCACCGCCTGGTACGGGAACTGCACCGCTCTCAACCGGAAAGCCCTGCAGAGAATAGTTCAGATGGCCCAGCACATCGTCAGAGGTGAGCTTCCCTCCCTCCAGGACATCTACACCCAACGATGTAAGAGGAAAGCACGGAAGATCATCAGAGACTCCTGCCACCTGAGCCATGAACTCTTCTCGCTGCTACCATCAGGCAGACGGTACCGCAGCATCAGGACCCGAACCAGCAGAACGCGAGACAGCTTCTTCCCGCAGGCCATCAGACTGCTGAACTCCAGATAGCAAACGATACTCACCCACCTACCCCCTACTCCTCACACTGGATTCCATCTGCACACCAGTCACACTGACTCTGACAGCACTGTAGCCCGTCTTGCACTGTACAGCTTAGAACACATGCACCTCCATCTTCTCTTCTGCACGAACTACTGCACTGCACTTCATAGTAAAACACTAACAGTATACATCACTGTAAGTCAAATATAAAGCTATAAGTCAAATATAAAAGCTATACATACATCTATAAGTCTCTTGAGAACACGTGTACTTACTATGTGTATATTTTAGAAATATGTATGTATGATGTATATTGTGTACAATTGTGTATTGTTTATTGTATACTGTGCAAATGTGTATATTGTGTAAAGTGTGTATATTGTTGTATATTCTTGTTTATGTATATTGTAAATTTTCATATCTTGTTGCTTGTACTGGGAGAAATAGAGTCTGTACCTAAGAATTTCACCATTGGTACACTTGTGTACATGATGTGTGACAATAAAGAGATTTGATTTGATTTTGAGATTTGATTTGATAAGGGAAGGAATCCGCTTGGAAAGATTAGCTCTGAGAAAGCCAGCTGCATCGGAGCCTTCCGCCCCCTCCGGGAATCCCACCAGTCGCACGTTATTTCTCCTGCTCCTATCTTCAATGTTGGTTATTTTTTTCGGTGAGTTTCTCCAGCTGATTTCTTAAGTTTGTGACTGTCCTCCTATCCTCACGTGCAGCTGCTTGAACTGAATCGACCCGGTCACGTGTCTGTTTCGCCGCGATGGCTAGCTTTTCAACTTCTGCTTTTAGCTCTTTTACGGAATCGTTGGTCGTTTGTATATCCAAATGTAGATCACAGAGCGCTGGGGTCAGCACAGAGTCTATCCTATTGTCCACTCTCTCTTTTCCGGCTGTCCTTGACTGCTGGGGAACTCATAGTGAGCTAAATAAAGAGTGGTTCAACATTTACTGACAGGATATATACAATTTCTGAAAAAGTGAGCAGAGCGAAGGACTATGCGTGCATTGCCGCCGAAGGGTCACGTCATCTCAGATTTTTTGTATACTTTTATTTAGCAAGGATGCATTAAATTAATCAAAAGTGACAGACATTTATAGTTTTAGAAAATATTTGTATTTCTAGAAATGCTAACTTGCTATTCATCAAAAATAATGAATAAAATGTTAATGCAGCAGGTCTTTTCAACATTGATGATAAATGTTTCTTATGCACCAAATCAATCATTTCTGAAGGATCACGTGACACTGAAGACTAAAGTGATGACTTCTGAAAATTCAGCTGTCATCACAGGAATCAATTACATTTTAAGATATAGGAAATGTAAAGCAGTATTTTAAATTGAAATAATATTTCACTATAGGACTGTATTTTTGATCAAATAAATGCAGCTTCAGATGGTGAGCATAAAAAAAAAAAAAAACTTATAGTCTTATTGACCCCAAACTTTTGAAGTGTAGTGAAAATATTTTTTAAAAGATGTAAAAAGTATGAGTCATGTATAATTTATGGTGAAAAACAGTAAAAGCTTGTTCCCAGAGGTCCCTGTGTAACTTATTGTACTGTATATTTATATTTTATGTCAAATTAATTACATTTGTAGTTAACAATAATTAACTATTAATTAAATATTGTAAGGTCACAGAAAAGATTGAAAAACAATAATCATGCTTATTTAGGGGATCAGCTGTTAAGAAAATTTATAGTTTGATATCTCAGGTGAAAAACAAGTGCTCTATTTTTGCGCACCAATTTTGTACTTAATACACTAAAAATGATTCTTTAGTACGTCTTAAGATAATCTAAGTGTACTCAACTGTGCTATTTTGAGACACCATGAATATGAACTAAAATGCGCTTTTAACATACTATCTTTGTATTAAAAATTTATTTAGCTACCACTTGTAGTACACTTGAGTGTACAAGTGTATGAAAGATGGGTTCAAGTGTATTACAAGTGGTAACGAAATACATTTTTTAAATACAGAGATAGTATGTTAAAAGCGCATTTTAGTTCATATTCATGGTGTCTCAAAATAGCACAGTTGAGTACACTTAGATGATCTTAAGTTTATCTTAAGAAGTACTAAATAATCATTTTTAGTGTATCAAGTACAAAATTAGTGCGCAAAAATAGAGCACTTTTAGTACATTATGGAAGTGTACTCGTTTTTTTTCACCTGGGATATCAGTTGTTGAAATTCAGTTAAGAACTGAACCAATTCAAGCACCAAAATGCCATTCTGTAATGCCTGAAACATTGTCACCTTATTTTTACAGTGGATTTCTGGCAGACACCGCCGTCAGTTTGTGCTGTAAATTTAACAGGGCTAAAAAGTTGTTGAGAGATATAAGCCTTAGGGAATATGGAAAGGGTTCAAATCATGGCTGAAAAAGTTTGATCAGAGCCATTTCTTTCAGCAAAACTTTACCTCAGATTCCTCAAAGGGTGTCTATATCTTTCTTTCTCTTCTTTCTTTAATCAAGGCTGTATATCTAGCCACCAGAAATGGTCATGATGCCCTTTCGAATTCCATAGTCCGAGCTGTGGTGCTGAAACGAGGAAATAAAAACTAAAATGGATGAGCCGTCGTGCACTCATGGAGACAAATGGCTCAGTAGCCGGAACCATTTGAAAGATGTATAATGACAGGAGCTTGTCTGTTACGAGGCTGGCTCTCATATTTCAAACATGCATAAAAGAAATTCAGACACAAATGTGCTTTTATCTCAGCTGTGACATTTGTGAAATAGGGAGTGCTCTGACTTGCCACTGTGTCGGAAGGAGAATAGCCCATTTCTGGACTACTCAGTCTGGACTGCAAGACTAAATGACCAGGTTAGCGTTCAGATATGAGACTCTCTGCTTATCATTAGAGTGCTTCGGGTCCACTTCTGAACTCCTTGTCATTGCCTTTGGGAGATGACTGCACTACTCAGTATGGTGGTCATTCTTTGATGACTTCAGCGGTGTGTTTTAAATGATTATGATTGCAATAACTGTGCAGAAAATTTGTGTTATGTGTAGGTCAGTTTGAATAACGCATATTATCACTACATTTTATGAAATAGCCATAAAATATTTCCAGTAGACCTTTGTCAGGATAGGACGCCATATTGAATTTTACACAGATGGACTTGCAGTCTTTAAAATGGCATGCAATGTAAAAGGTACTAGATCACATTAGTAGTTTATGACTACTGAAAGAAATAGCCATACCATGACTAAGGTCAATGACACTAATAAAATAATTTCTAATAATATGCACCTACATATACTACAAGACAAAATTTCAGTCACACCTGCCAATTCTTTATCCTCATTCTTAATATTTTCCACATGTTAGAAAAATAGTAAATAGTAAACAGATGCATGAATTATTGACCCCCCAAAAAGAGGATATATATATATATATATATATATATATATATATATATATATATATATATATATATAGGATAAGCTGCATTCATCAAAAATAAAATCAGTAATATTACAATTTAACCATATTTTCTATAGTTTAAAATATAATTTAATCCTGTAATGGCAAGGGTGAATAAAACAGAAATATTGTCAAACATTATTAAAATAAAAAATCTAATCTAATAATTAAAACAAATATATATATTTGTGATAAAGCTGAATTTTCAGCAGTTATTATTACAGTCTGCAGTGTCACATGTTCCTTCAGTATTGCTTTCAGAATAATCATCTTTCTTATTGTTATCAATGTTGGGAATAACAACTTGGTTGAAATTATGATACTTTTTGTGTTCTTTGATGAAAAGAAAGTTCAAAAGAACGAAATTTTTCTGAAATAGAAATCTGTTATTACTTTCAGTTCTGATCAATGTAATGCATGCTGAATAAAAGTATTAATTTCTTTAATATAAAAATAAAAATATAAATAAAAAGCTAAAGAAATTCAAGCATGAAACCATACACTTTTATATCAGAAGCTAAGAAACAAATTGAGTCAAGTGTGTCCAAACAATTGACTGGTAGTGCATGAAAAAATGTAATTCTTTTAATTTGTTTGTATAGTGCTTTTCACAATACTTTGTTCTAAAGCAGCTTTGCAAACAAGAGTGCCTTACAAACTTCTTAGCAAGCAAGGCAAAAGCGACAATGACAAGGAGAACATAAGCTTTTCAAGTAAAACCATTATGGAAATAAAGCCATTTTCTATAAACCAAAGAATACATTCATGCTGACCGACCAGGGGAGAGCAGAGGGAAAGTCATGGACTCCCACCAGGGATGAGTTTGTCAGGCACTTCAGGATGTTGCCAGGGTAAGAGCTCCCATCACACAGGGGGATTACACTCAGCTAATGCTCTCGCAGTTGCTGCCATGATCCTCTTTCCTCATGTGGGCTGTTCTGATAACCCCGGTCCCCAGGAGGTCTCCGTCATCTGTCATGCTGTATAAACATGCTGGTTCCTTTTCACTCAGAACACACGTTCAGTACGACCAAACAATCAGACTCGAACAAAGAGAAAATTTGTATGCAAATGATTATGATTCAAGTGGTCAACCACTGTGGGACTATTTGTCATCGCTTCACAATTTGATTAGTTTTCATTGAGTTTTCTTTACCTGAAAGAAAATATATTTATTTGTTAGACTGTAATCCATATATTTATGTAATCTATGCTAGCGTGTGGTTGATTATTGATGTGAATTTTATGCCTGTAAGTGTTATGAGGGATATTTGATTGGCTTCAGAGGGGTTGCCGTTCCAAGTGCCCTCTGATTAAAAATGCGCCTGATTGCTAATTCTTTGAAATAAGGGTAAGAGCTCTCAAGACACACATTATGAATGAACATAATCACTGGTGATAACAAGAAAATAATGTGTGCTTTAAATCCTTACAGGGAGGAACTGTACTCAAATATTAATCCTAAATATATTTATTTTTCTGGGCAGGTTTACGTATAGTAAGAAACAAAGCAACATAATGAATTAATATGAGTGGGGTAAAACAGTCTTAATTATTATTTTTTTTTTTAAATATATATATATTTTTTTCAAATAACACTCCATCTTTAATAATATATATATATTTTTTTTAATTAAAAATTTAATAAATGTTTCATAAGACACCATGGAACATTATTAGGATAAACGGCAGTGTTTGTAAGTAAGAAAAACAGAATTTAATACAGATAACTGATTAAATTAAGAAGTGATAAAAAATACAAAATTAAAAAAAAAAAAAGATTTGTAATTTAATTTAGCTAACAGCTTAGTTTTAAGCAAAAATGGGTTTTATTTAAACATGAAGACTTTGATAAGCAGAAATATATCTGTGAAATACAATGCTCGTTTAAACCATGAACAAAATTGCAAATCTCAGGACAATCATGCAAATGTAGTTATATGCAAACTGTGGGATCATCATGCTGCCCAGATCAGTACTCCAGTGATGCAGCAAAAACCCATATCTGTGTCATATTATATGTTCTACTGTGCTTTTGAGAAACCCACATGTCTGAGATTTAAAGGGTTTATCTGTGAAACTATTGAAATAGTGACTGAAATGGGGTGTACAATTAACACAGAGTCTATTATCGAGTCACAAATCACAAATCCAATACTTGTTTCCCAAAGAGAGGCAAGAAGCAAGGGTAAACCTCAGCAAACACAACACAAAGTATAATGGAGAAATCAAAATAGGCAGGTAAACAAATAACTGATGTCCACCTAATAGCAAACAGTAATTATATTTCTCAGACAGCATGGGACTTCACAGTGTATCCAAAACAAATGATCACAAATGTGCAGAATTATTAAACACCACTTAATTAGAATTAAACAAAATTGTTGAGAAAAGGTAGAACTTCAAGGCAACATTATGCATTTAGATTTTGAAGTTCTTTCAGCTGTTGTCTTAATGTTTCCTAAGAAACACAACTTTTTGTCATTTTAAATATGTTCAATAACTAAATGCAAAAAAATCCCTAATTTATTGTGCTTTCCATGTGTACCGTCTTAAATTAGCTTTATTTTCTCACCAAAAATTGGTGTATGTAATTTAATTGTGATTCATTTAATATATGAATTATTATATCATGCAATTAATATGATAAAAAACAAAACAATTGACAGCCCTTTAACATGAACACAAATACATAATCTATAACTAGAGTGCTGTGAAGTACATGAAAAGCAGATATTATTTAAAAATAAATTTGGGACTGATTAAAAACATTTTTCAATAATATAGTCTTAAAAGGACGATTTTAGAATTGCTTGTAATTACTGAGTGTCAGGGGACCTAAATTACTTTTCCTAATGAGAGGCACTGCTGTAGTAGTTTAAAGTGCAGGCAGAAATCTGCAATAGACTTCATCTTCTATACAATTAAAAATAAGGTTTTAAAAAGAAATCGCTGCATCCTCAGCATCTCTGCATCAACCCAACTGAAATTAAAACATTTGGCTTCTTGCAATGGGAGATAAGAAAATGGCCCTATATTCTATGATATTAGAGATGCATTATTCATATTAGAATCTTAAATCTAGGCACAGAAATATTGATTCTCATTTTCCTGAGTAGAGAAATGAGGATCAATGAGGATATGACCCCTCATTTCCTACATATAAATATTTTGTGATTTTATTTATCTGGTGCTAGTATGGGTAGCAGCTTGGGCAGGAAGAAAAGGTGAAAGGGACATCTATGATCCATCTGTCAGGGATTGGTAATGTGCAGGGGGATACTAGGCAGTTTTCACAAGTTTAAATGAGCTGTTTTAAATTCTAAATATTTTAGCTTAAAATAACAAATTGCTTCCCCTGACATTAAATGGATAGTTCACAAAAAAATGAAAATTCTGTCATCATGCACTCACCCTCAAGTTGTGCCTCGTCCTTGTCTCAAGAACGCTACAATATCTTTTGTGTTCAGAAGAAGAAAGAAATTCATACAGGTTTGGAACAACTTGAGGGAGAATAAATGATGACAAAATTTTCATTTTGATTGAACTCTCTCTTTAATAGCTGTAGCATTTTTTAAAGGGACACTTTATAAAAATTCATAATTTACTCATCCAAATGTCCCAAACCTCCATGACCTTCTTTCTCAACACAGTCTCATCCCAACTCTTCACATATTGACGCTTGGTCAGGACCCTTTGGCGTCGTTTTTTGACGTGCAGGGTCCTCCGTTGCTTTAAATAAGAAACCCTTAGCGTCAATATGCCGACGCAAAAGGCTTATCGTCATGATTAAATTATATATTGGGCAATAATATTGCTATTATTGCATATATGTTGGGGTTTTATTTACATTACACAATTTACACATTGATGAGCACGTAACCCAACCCCTGCCCCTAAACCTACCATTTGTCAATAAAGCACAAGATACAACAGGCAGATGCAACTACCGTCATAATTATTTAAAAAAAATAATAATATTCCAAGTCTTTCGAGGCAAAACGATTTATTTGTGAAAGGAATAGACGAGATCGCCGTCTCCGTCCGCCCTAAAGCTCTTAATGTGTGCTGTCTCTGTGTGCGAATTCAAAAAATGCCGCCAGAAGTAGCCTTGCGTTAGCAATTGGCTCTTGTGTGTCTCGTGACCAATTGCGTCATGCTGTTGTGAAATGCCATTGGCTCTTGAGTATCTCGTGACCGTGACCGATTGCGTCATGCTACGGGAGTATCTTTTGAATGAGATGTGAGCACGTTAGCGGAGCGGGATCATTTTCAGCGATTAAAACCTTATGTTTTGCTCTCTTCTTCGCATAAAGATATCGTATGGCTTCAGAAGACTTGGAATGCAACACGACATGTTTGTAATGCATTTATAATGCTTATTTATGGTTGTTTTTTGCAATAAATACCTGTGACTGCACTTAGATTTGCCTGTGTGTGTTTTATATTGTTCAGAGATGGGTAGGTTTAGGGTACGGGTGGGGTTAGGTGCTCCAGTGAAAGTAAAAATTTATATAAAATTATTTATATTTTTTACAAATGCATGCAAATCATTAAATTAAGAAAACAACTGAAAACAATGGAGGACCATTCACGTAGAAAAGTGACGCTAAAGGGGTACCTTGAGTGTCAAAAAGCGACGCCAAAACGGTCCTGACCACGCGTCAATATGTGACGAGTTGGGATGAGACTGTGTTGTCTTTCTTCCGTGGAACACAAACGATATTAAGATATTAGTGTTTTTAAAATGAATATCTTAAAGCTATATATTATTAAATTAATCGAAATGAAATTGTTTTGAAATTTATATTACATGTCGACCAAATTTTGAGTGATTTGCCAAAGATAACAGATGTTTCTGTGGACAATTCTCTCTGGATACAATGGTAATTAAATGTCAACTTTGACATTTCCTGTCTGAGGAACAGATTCATGCTTGTATTCATAATTTCCTTGGACATCTATCCATTATAATTGCATTCCTCAAAGTTCAGCCAATGCACATTACTGTGTTTTCTTTTTCTTATAAATTACTTTAAATCTTGAGCCTGTTTATGAGCCTGTGCTTGGGTGAACAAGGACAGACACAGTGGTTGTTGTGTCAAACATTTTTTCTTTCCCCTAAAATGATCATGATAATTATAAAAGGGGAAAGAGTGTTGGAAAACGGTGCTGATCTGAAAGGGGCCGAGGCCTCGCTATAAAGTGGTCTTCAAAGGGACGGGGCGGCACTGAAATAAAGCAGCCGTTTTGTCTTAGAGCCAAAGTCATTTTAAGAAATGGGCATTCAATACGATGGTGCTTTCAGATTGACATTTAATCAAAGAATGGACAATCACTTAAAATAATTGAAAATTCATAGATATCCATATAAAATCCATTTTACACACTGAATCAAAAGTAACCTAGTATTTTTTTTTCCCTATCCTAAAGCTGAGGACTTATTTGAAGTCACTGGCCTGGCAGTGGCTGTAAGCTGCTTTGTACAGTTTCTGATAATAGAGCACTTTTACGGTCTTCTCTTGTACTCGCCGTTTTAATCACACTTTAAGAATCTATTCCCATTCTTATCATGAGCCCCTCCTTCCCTGAGGACCAACTGTAGTTGAGCTGCAACTGTCAGAGAGCTCTGACCTGGTTTAACATACAAATCTCACGACATGGATTTGGGATATGTGCCAAATTGAACAATACTGACAAGTGGTGATTACTAAAGGAGGATAACTGAACAATGCTATAATGCCACTAATGCATATGGAGTGAGACTGGTGGGATGAAAGCGACAGTCATATCAAAACTCATGACACCAATGCTACATCTTAGTGTTTTCCACTGTGGGTTTAGCAGGTATAGATCAGGGCCAGGATGCCTTTGCAAGGCACTTTCCCCCAGGTTGCTTCAGGAATCTTTCCTTGCAGTTAGTGTACTGTAAAATAACGTTTACAATGAGAGTGATTTGCAGTGACAAAGCAACTAGAAGCCATTTATTTTCAATTAGAGTTTGGTGAAGCGACAATGTTAAGCAGTGTTCAACTTAGGATAATTCATCCAAAAATTCTGTCATCATTTATTCACCCTAATATCATTCCAAACCTTTATGACTTTCTTTACTCTTTGGAACTTACACAAAGATATTTTGAAAAAATTATTGTAAAAAATGATTTTTTATCAAATGTGAAAATAAAATAAAATTTGAATTTTTTTTAATTTCTATTTTTATTTCCCCCCCAAACAATGAAAGTCAATCGTCATTAAAACATTTAGTTACCAACATCCTTCTTTTGTGTTCTGCAGGGTGAATTTAAGCCAGAAGCACAATGAAAAGTTCTTAAAATATTGTTTTCATCCCAAGGAACTTACAGTACAATGAATTCAAACTATATATATTGTATCAGTTGCGTGTTCTCTGGGAATCAAACCTGTGACCATACCCATGACCATTATTTATATTTCGACTTTATTCTCGTAACATTTCGACTTTATTCTCGTAATCTTAGATTTTTTTTTTTTTTTAAGGAGGCACTAAAACGCCGTCGTAAATGTCGGTAATGCCATTTTCCAAGTAAAAAAACAATAATGAGAGTGTTTTTTTAAAGGGTCTTCACTAGATAAAACTGAAACAGCCACAATTCTGCCTAAGTGATGCTGAAGCACTTTTGCTTGACAGACAACATAAGCTCATGCTAAATCCCATTTAGATTCATATTAGGTTTATAATCAAAGACATAAGGCGTAAAGAATTCATCTTCCTCGTATTCTGCAGGCATATAATTTCGCCACATATCATACGAGGCATCACATCAAGGTTTGGCATACTGTCAGAGGAGTCTTTTTAATGGCAAAACAATAACATTTCAGTGACATTTAGTTCACACAGTTGAGATAACAAAGTGGTTATTTGCATACTGGTGAAATGTTAAAGTGCTGTGGAAAGAATGTCACACCATTTGTTGAGGTCCAGGTTTTTTCCTCTCGTCATTTGTAATTTCCTTAACCACATATTTGTTGAACACTTTCACAAGCTGATTTGCTCTCATTCACAGTACTCCATTATGTGCAAATGCATGGCATCAAAACAGAGCCGTGTGACAGCATTGAAAAGTGTGCTGTAATTGGTATGTGGAAGAACCACATAATTATTTTGCCTTCTGGAATAACATACTATAGTATGAAATTGATTAAAGCAATATGTTGCTCATTTGAACCACATTCCTGTAATAAATAAGTTCCTAGAATAATTCTCAAATTTTATGAAACAGTTCAGCTCAGCACATGTAATTTTTCTTTAGCTTGAGGACTTGTTTTTGTTTTGGAGCCAGCACTTCATTGCTATTGGAAATTGAGATCCATACATAACTTAATAGTAACTGTAGCAAGCTGACAGTGATTAATGCATTTTAATATGGTCACTGCTCTGTTTGTGCCATTTAAAATCAGTCCATTAAAGCTGTAAGGTTGCTGTTTGGTAATCATGTTGGCCAGCTAACATACAGTTGTACAAAACTTGGGTTATGTTTTATACCTTAACTCCTCCTTGACTCTACTTCTTCTAGAGCTTTCAAGCTACATCCACCAAGTCTTTTCTGGTTAAAAAATAATTTTAATAATAAAAGTCTTGCCAAAAAGTCAGCTCTGATTTAATCAAAAATCCCCAAAAAAACCCATAGATTTACATTGACAGAATGATCAGAATCAAACTGCCTAGTAACTATTCAGAACACCTTAGCAACATTCTAGCACATCCTTCAAGCTACAAATCTCTTTTTAAAATGTTTTAAACAGTGGTCTTATTTTTTTTTTTACAATCATACTTAGGGATGGGTATCATTTACATTTTATCAATACTGATACTGCTTATCGATACCGGTACTTATTGATACTCTTATCGATACTATTTGGTGCAAAAATATTTGATGTGAAAAGTTATTTTAATACTGCTGAACTATAGCAACTGTATTAAAGTTCTTCAGTCAAGAGTAGTGAGTTATTTTTATCTTTGTGTTTTATTTTATTGACATTATATTAATATAGTTCACCCAAAAATGAAAATTGTGTCATCATTGTACTCACTCTCAAGCTGTTTTAAACCTGAATGCGTTTCTTTCTACTGTTGAACATAAAAGTTATTTTGAAAAATGTGGGAAACCAAACAGCTGCTGGTCGCCAGCGACTTCCATAGTATTTTTTTTGCTACTATCAAATTCAATGTGGACAAGCAACTGTTCGGTTACATTCTTCAAAATATCTTCTTTTGTGTTCAGCACAAGAGAGAAATTAATACAGGTTTGTAACAACATGTGAGTGAGTAAATAATGACAGAAATTTAATTTTAGGGTGATCCATCCCTTTAATGACAATCGGCAGAATGTTTACTGTCCCTTTAAGACCTGCACGCGTCTAATATACAAGCATGCATCCATTTTCTCTCAGCCGTTTACTTTCATTTTAGACATAACCAACTGAGTCTATATATAAAACGTGTGTGTTTTGACAGTATTAGCGCCAAAGATAACTTTAGTTTAGTAATCAGGCGCTGTTTAACAGGCTTTTTAGTGCGCACGCTTCAGGTGTATGGGCTCAGAAAAAGCACACGTCAGAAAAGCACATGATTTAAATGTTTAACCGGAAAGGCTTTAAAGCACATGTAAATAATGTACTTTTGTGATTGCTCCTGTGAGATTAACTCTACCGCTGAGTTAACACTGATGTGAATGCATGTGGCGTTGTACATTATATTGAGATGGAGGCGCCAGAACTGCAGCTTCCCAGCCAACATGTCCATGTGGGCCCCGGATGGGATTTATCTGGGCTATATGGGCATCAACTGGGCATGGGCTCAGAGTGGGCACATTGATGGGCTGAATGTGGGCCCCAGCAATCGCCCATATAACGTTTCCACTTCAATAAAAAGCTTTTAAAGTGAGCGCATACAGGCACGTCTGCTTCATAATAAATAAAAAAAATGCTATCTTTGCTGGCAAACGTGTCGGATGTGTAAGTCAGACAGCTATTTGGTCTCTGAACGGGGCGAGAGAGTTGATAGTGAGGGCACTGGCGCAGCCTCTGCCGTGTTGCCAGATCCAGCTATTATAAGCGTCTTTGTGGGGAGCATAAAACTAATAGGTTACTGAGTGAAATATGCAAACACTGGTCATGAAGATTGCTATGCATTCAGTTTGCTAGTTAACCTTTTACAAAAATCATGCTAAAACATTCATAAGAGCAACAGACAAAGTTCTTATTATCATACATATTGCAAAATTTATTAAGCTATTACAGTAATAAGCAGTGTTGCTTGAATGATACATAAATTTATCCACACCTAACATGTAGTAAAGTATCAACAAATTGTTGATACTTGATGTCAGACAACACAGATAGTGTAATGAGTTGCATTTGAGGTGTTATTAGGTTTTAGGTGTTACCAAACATCTCCCCATGCGATGGCATGGCACCATGACGGATTTATTGTGAAGATGAAAGCTCACAAGAGTGTGGCAAGTTAACTTTAGTTTTCAACTTTTTTATCTCTTTATACGTTTTATTCTGATGATGTTTGCAAGATATAAAGCTACATTCATTTTTATAAGAATATGTGAGCAAACACTCAGTTTCTGAGTCAAGCTGTGCCTTTTCCTCCCACAGCATGGCTTTCAAACCAGGGGGAGACTCGTCGTGAAGTCCTAAGTGTATGTTAAATTGGTAGGTATACGTTAAAATACATGTATACAGTTTTCTTCAGCATCATGGACGTATTATTGTAATTTTACTTGCTCACTTTCCTAGTAAACTAGTATTTTCCTCCCGCAGCGGCACTAGCAGACCAATGGGGAGACTCATGAAGATGAAAAGTTGTACGAGTATGTTAAATAGGTAAGTAGGTGAACTTTAAAACACTCGCAGTTGTCTCATTTGTTTTATCAATTAAGCCGTGCTAACTTGCATTTCCCTCCCGCAGTGGTGCTGGCTGACCAGCTGGACCATCGTGAGGCAGGCGGGAAGAGTCGTTGCCATAAAGAAGATCATTTTAAATGTTTTGAGATGATATGTATTCTCTGATTATTTTTATATAGTCTTAATAATTAAGTACATTAACTCTTCAAAGTTTTATTTTTATATTTACACCATTTATTTTCCACTGGCACAATGTGTTATCTGTGATTTTACTTGTAGGCTATATGCATGTTCACTGATGAAATATGGTTAATATGCTGGTAATTCTGTGTTATTTAAGTTCAGCTGTGAAATATAAAAGATGATTTGTGAATAAAGCTTGTGTTATTGAATATATATATATATATATATATAAAAAAACAGTACACTTAAAACTACTGTACTTAGTTTCACAGTAATTTTACTGTGGTATGAAATACTGCAACTACTGGATAATTGTTGCCAGTAAGTTACTGTTAATTTGACAATAAACATTTAAGAGGTTATAGACTCTCAAAAGAGGTTATACACTCTTTTGAAATCAAACTGCGTTGCATTGTTGTGTAGGCTGTGTCGCAACAAAAATAGCTCCTAGAACATAATTACATTTCTAAACTGAATAGTGTCACTTTTAACTTGTTCATATTACCTTTAGTAGTATAACTATCCCTTTAAGTGAAAGTTTTGTCACTTAGGCAGAAATATGAAGTACTGGCACGGCTTAATTATAACCATGCATGCTTTTTAATGCTTTTGTGAATGTTTTAGTAGTATTTTAAAATAATTG
Source organism: Onychostoma macrolepis (assembly GCF_012432095.1). Taxonomy (NCBI): domain Eukaryota; kingdom Metazoa; phylum Chordata; class Actinopteri; order Cypriniformes; family Cyprinidae; genus Onychostoma; species Onychostoma macrolepis. The sequence continues at coordinate 9,471,762 of NC_081163.1, forward strand.
CCTTTTCTGTTTTTCTTTTGTTTTACTGTTTTTTAGGTATAAAGAGAAGTCTGCACAGGCCCATTTCATCCTGTTCTGCTCAAGTATATTTATCCAGTTTTTATCATGTTTTATTTTGTTTTACCCAATAAATTTTTTTTTTTTTTTTTAGAGATTCTGAGTTGAAGTCATTTTCTTAACAGTTTAAATATTTTAACATGTAATTTAACATTTATTGAGCACCACATAAAATCAACTGATATTAGGTCAAAAAACATTGTAATTTACAGTTTTATTGCATATTAGCACATTCATTTTATTCAGAGGAATTAATAAAGAAATATAAATGGGGCCCAGTTCTGACCCACGGTGGTCCCACAAAAACCCCATATATGGGCTTTTTGTGGATTCAGTGTGGTAACCCATTTGGGCCCCATAAGGGTTCTGTATGTGGCCCACCTTGGCCCCAATTAATAGAACCCATTTGGGACCCATGTGGGCTTATATAATGAAAATCTACATGGGCCCCACTTGGAGCCCACTATGGATACATCATGTGCCCCTATGGGCTAACACACATGGGGCCCAAGTGGAGCCGATGGACAAAATTGTATGGGTCCCATTTGGGTCGCCCATGCGGGGCCCAAGTGACAGCCCATCAAAAATCCACATGGAAAAGTTGGCTGGGTGATAGAATGTGAATAGCACGATACTACGATATTTCTTCAAGAGCAGATCGTGGAGACATTTTTATCGTCCACGATCAAAAATCGCAATATTGTGCACCCCTACGTGAGCCCACACTTTTGAACGTTTCACTCTTGCCGCAAATGACTTATTGCACGCAAACACACACCGCACACATGCGCATGGATATCACACGAACGTCAAGCAAACGTTGGCCACATCATTCAGTGAAGGAAAATGACAAGCAGCAGCTTCTAATTCGCCATTAACATTGAAGTATACAGAGATAAAACAACGCAAGTATCGATAACAGTATCGTTTGTCCTGAATCTTATCGGTAGTCCGGTATTGTTGACCCAGTTACGTACCGGTCCAAAAAAATACTGGTTCTCGGTACCCATCCCTAGTCATACTAATGTTTTAAGAAAGGCAAAAAATCTCCAACATTTCATAAAATATCAAAATCTCATAACAAAAGCACTCCTAATTGAAGAATTGCCTATTTGAAACCATTACAATACTATAAGGAAAAACTGACCATAATTGATCTTTTAGGAGATATATAAAAGTACCATTAGCTTTTGCTCCATTAAAGTTGTTAACCTTCCAAGATTTGCGATCGTTTAGCCACAGATAGCATTTTTACAGCCTGTTTGTGACATGCTGGATGGTCACATTTAGTCACCTCTCTCTTCCAGGTGTTGTTTGTTGCGATATTTCTCACTCTTGCTGCAGCCTCCGCCAATCAGCAGTGCTGTCACACAGGATTACATCTGACCCCTCTATTCATTGAGGTTACACTTGCCTGGGTGTTAAAATCAATTTTCCAACCCCTATCCATATTACCTTGTTTGCTGTGCTCTGTCTTGGCCTTACTCAGTCAGACTCTTGAAATCCACTTTTTAGTTTTAGAATGACTGCTGCCCAGGTCAATCTATTCTGTGACTGGCCAGATAGGAAGACTGACAGATTTACACCTCTCTTACACACACACACGCACACACACACACATGCACACACACACACACACACACACACACACACACACACACACACAAAATAGCTACAGATAGAGTTTATACAAATCTCTTCTTCTGTCTGTGTATCTTTTTTTGATTACATTAGCAAGTTTGTCATGTTAGTCAAGTCAGATCAAACATTCATGTTAAAATCTTTTATTTTCATAAATATTGTTTTAGTAGCCTAATGCTGAGAATAAAGATTCTCGTAATTATTGATCATAAATACCTTTTCTAATACCTAGATCTTATCACCTAATATAAGCATAACATAGATCTATAATATAAATATACACTAACATTCAAGATCAGTACGATTTGTTTTTTTTTTCTTGAAAGAAAGTAATACTGTATTTAGAATACAGTAAATGTTCTTTTGGACTTTCTGTTCTTCAAAGAATCCTGAAAAAAAAACCACTTTCCACAAAAATATTAAGTAGCATGACTGTTTTCAACATTGATATTAATAAGATTTTTTTTTCTTAAGCTTGGTGCTATTAAAAGGATATTAAAAGGATTTCTGAAGGATCTTGCAACTATGAAGACTGGAGTAATGATGCTGAAAATTCAGCTTTGCCATCACATGAATAAATTACATTTCAAATTATTTTAATATATAAAACAGTTATTCAAAATTGTAATAACATTTCACAGTATTCATGATTTTACTGTATTTTTGATCAAATAAATGCAGCCTTGCTGTATGTGACTTATTACAAAATCATTAAAAACTTTTGGGGTTTTGCATGGTGTACAATGTATTTTTCTGGGAAATAGGATTCAACCTGCATGAACAATATGCATATAAATGAAAGTAGGTCACAAAAACAATTTAATCCAATTAAAAGCAGTGATCAGTGTTAAGATTATTTGTAGGAAAAACATAAATCCTGTAATCATATCCTGAACTGTATATTTACATGCCGAGGGTTAATTATCTAAGTCAATGATTGAAACGGCACTTTGCAGTCATTTTCTCTTGTAACATTAGGGATTTCTTTCAGCCATGAAGCGGCTCAGAGTGAAGCTGATGTTCTCTGTAAAGAGTGATAAGTCTGTCATAGATACAGAGCTGTGCCATAAGGGAAGTGACCTTTTAGTATAATGGAGGTCATAAAAAGTATTCTTGTGATGCTTTTACTGCAGTCCATAAAATAACACTTCATGGCGAGTTGCTACAGTGATGTAGAGCCGGTGTGCTACCAAAAAGTTAAATCATGAGCGATGAATATGACTCATGATGGAACAGTCTGGGACCAATGTGTACTCATATTTTAGCTGAACTCACTGTTAGTCAACCGGCCAAATGATTTGTATTTGATTTTAAAGGGAACAACCTTGGGCTGGCCATTTAAAGCAGCATGGTAGTTTTGTCTCAGCAAATGATTAAATGTTTGTTTAATTTAATTTCCTCTTCATAGATGATACAATAAAATAATAATTTTAAAGGGCTCAGCCTCTTATTGTGTAATTCATCATGGTTTATGGAGTGAGAAAAGTAGATGTCACCTTAATGAAAAAGAATGGGTGTTTAATGGCATTAGAAAGTGGTCAGCAAATGAACACCCTGCTTTTTCCAATATACTATAGCTTTCAAAAAACTACATGTTGCAGAAAGCCACATCTTAATGGTTGAGAGGGTACCTCAGTGATGCAGATGTGCACAGCAGTGTTAAATGAACTTTAAAGTTAATTTCAATTTATTTGTGTTATGGTTTTCAGAATACAAATTGTTCCAAAGCAGCAATGCTGATTTACACTAAATGAATCTCATGGGAGAGTCATTGGTATTTGAATCTTATTTGCAACTAGATCTATTTGGTATAGAAACTTTTAGGGCCTACGTCACGATTTTGTCACAGCGCTAGCTGGAGGCAAAACAAAGAGAAAACTGGAGGCGGCCAATCATCTTGCTGTGATGTTGGGTGCCAGAATCGATGTAGTAGAGGCTCCAATTTGGAATAATAATGTAGCTGTAAAAACAGTTGCCTGCTGAAATTTAAATATATACACATCTTCATGACTAGATAGACACGGTGAGCTTGTCTTAACTATACATGTTAGATGTGAGTCACTCAACTGGAGGTAATCCTGTCAGATCGTCCATCCTTTGAGTTAAAGCGTGTGCGGGTCGGCCAATCTGGTTTCATCTGTTAAAGTTAAGCTTTTCAAGTAACATGTAGTATCCACTAACTGCTAAACAAGACTTCACAATTAGAGTGTGTTTGTGTGTGTCTTTTATAGTCTTCCAGATAGGAAACAAGGGTCTATGCAATTAGTTCCTAGGCATTGGGCATTATGGGAAATGGAGTACAAGAAACAGTGGCAAAGGTCTGGGATGGAGTGCCCTCTAGAGGAGCTCATGGGCACTCCAGCTGGACTAATCGAATGCGATGATCATGCGCATCTCGTCAATAAAGCCGGTTCTGTGATTAGTAGTAAATCTCCATCACCTGCTTTCAGGTGACAAGCCACACAATATCACGCTCATAATCGCAGGAGATACATCGCCGATAATGAACGCGATATTGCGTAGTTTGTCAGTGAACTACGGCTCAGTGTAGTAAATGCCGCTCCATCTGAAAGCAGGTGATGGAGATTTACTACTAATCACAGAACCAGTTTTACTGACGAAATGCCCATGATCATCGCATTCAATTATTTGCACAGCCCTACTTGCAATACATCAACAGAATAGTCTTAAATTAAAATGATTTGTTATAAAAGTAATGAACTCCAATACAGATATATTGTAAATCGACCGGTTTTCTCTCAATAAGTTAATATTATATTATATTAATAATATACAGCCTATTATGATAAAGCTGTAAATATGAATCTGAAAAGAAAGAAGCTTTAAATAAATATTTTAACGTGCGTGAATAAATCCAACCACCCCTATAGATTTAAGTTTCACTTTCCATAACCCACGAACGACAGAGGAGCATCTTGGCTGCACGGATTTACATTTTTAGCAAGACTCAAACTGACACAGGCAGAGTGAAAGACTGGATTCTTTTTTCGATCAGGTAGAGTACAAGTGATTTCAAAACATTTCCGCCGGTTTATATATATCGTGTATATATTATTTATCTCGTATAAAATGCATTTGGTTGAGTTAAGCTGCAGTAAAGAGCTTCATTGTACTACTAAGGTTATTATCTCTTCAGCGTGCAGCGAGAGCAGAACAAACAACAATGCAGAATAATATTAACTATGACTGGGACTGTCATACACATAGCGTTATAATGAGAACACTATTATAATAAAAAGCTGTGAATTTTTAGAGTTTAGTTGCCGTGTTTCTGCACGTTGTTGCGTGAAGAAAGCGTCCACAAAAGGAGTTCATTCAGGGCATTTTGTGCAGATAGCCTATAAGTCGTAATATTAAAGTTATGTTGTATAAATAACGAAGCCTATTCTATATGAGGGACATTCTACCAGAAACGTACATTATCTGTCCTTGACATCTTACAGTGAATAAAAACTATTTAATCCAAAAAATTTCTAAAACTGCCTGATGGTTGATTTCTGTGAGTTGTTCTGTAAAGGAATATGTTATTCATTAGGTTCTCAGATATTTTTTTCTTTATTAAAAACACTTTTGAAAATTACAAATCCCGTTTTTGTCCTTGTCCTTAGCTAAAGTAGACCTACAGCTTTCATAATTTTGATAAGCTAACAACTGTTATTTAGAAAAAAATCTCCATCAATAACAAGATTAAATTCACATCAATTGATTAAAAACATGAAATTAAACATAAATTCTAGAAATAAATGCTATTTTACAACTGTCCCCATGTTTTCGGTCAGTCCTGTCACGTTTACATAAAACTCAACATAAAATGTGTGCAATATGCCTTTACAGGTATGACTCAGAGGAAGTGACATCATTTGGCTGAGGTGAAGCTGACACTGATCAAGGGTGAGTTCTGTCATTGAATTGTATGATTTTAAGTTTTTTTGTATGTTTTTTTTTGAGGAGGACGAGCTAAAGCGTCAGGCCCTGTCACACTAAAACATCCCAGAAAATAATGAAAATGTTTTAAATCCAAAACATGTCTAAAAAGGTTACTGAAATTCCTTGATTGCATGTTAACAGTTTTTATGCTAGCACGCTAGCAGGCTGAGTAATAGCAGTTTAAAATGGCCGACCGTCAGGCCCTGTCACATCCCTGTGTGACAGGGCCTGACATATGAATGAAATTGTTCTTCTTTATTACATTTATTGCATATAATATGCATTTAACGCATGCCATAGTAAAACATTGTTTGAATAAATAGACATTACACTGTAAATTTGAAGCTTTTTATGCTTGTCAACAACTTTTACCTAGGTCTATGTAGCACTGCTTTTGAGGTTGTACTTTGTGTATTAATGATATTTCTATATAGATATAATTGTCATTTATATTGGCTTTGAGTAATGACGACTGTAATTACTCCAATTCATACAGGTTGCAGTTAGATGGCTCCAGTTAGTGCTGCTGAGAGACAAAGGCAATGCCGGGCACAACTAAATGCAGACATTGAGAGAAAGGAGAAACATCTTCAGAAAGAAAGGGAGAGAAGGAGGCAGAGAAAGGAAAGAAGGAAAAGTATTCATGAGTTGAATGGGCGAGACCAAAGGCATAGGTGCAAATTATGGAGAGAGCAACAGAGAAAATCTAGGCTTACGAAAAAGGCAGCAGTTCCAGGGCCAGGGCCAGTTCCAGGGTCTGGGCCTTCAAGGTCAGAAAGGGCTACCATCACAGTACCACTTCATAGTATAGCTTGGTAATAACAGGGTGATACCATGGTAATATCTACATTATTACAAATGGCATGCAATTTCCATTATGTAATTTCCAAAGTATTATTGTAGATATTACCGTAGTATTACCCTGTTATTACTGAGCCATAATATGATGTGGTACCACAGTTATCATAGTAAAATGTACTTTATATATTATGAGGTTATATTTCCATATAACTACACAGTAACTGAATAGAGCAGTGTAACCTTTTAATGACTGTAAAATGGTTGTGTGACAGTATATGTGATATATGTGGCAGGTAAAAGGGAGAGGGGCAAAAACGTTCAAAGAAAGAGAGGAAGAAGCTCCAGGACAAAGTGAAAGAGCTACAAGAGGCCTTAGCAGCTGAAAAAAAGATTAAAAGAGCGATATAGAAAAAGGTTCCAACGGTTGTTGACGAGATCAGGGTCTCCAGCAAAAAAAGCGAGATATGTGAGGCCAAGAAACACTCTAAGTGCAAGAGAAGCCCTGTACCATGAGGCATTGATTGGGGACCTACAGGAACACATTCAACAAGCAGGTAATAGTCAGGAAAGAAGACTGATCAGTAACCTGGTGACAGGGAACATTGTAAAGAAATACAGGCTACAGAAATATGCCCAAAGTACCCTTGACTTCACCTGAAGGCGATGGAAGTCAGTAGGAGGGAATCCATACTCTTTCTCAAGAAAGAAATGTGTCCGCATGGAAGAGGCATTCAAAAACAATGTCAGAGCCTTTTACACCAGAGACGACGTGAGCCATGTGACAATGGGGAAAAAGCAGACCATAACACAAGCCAAGGTCAGGATGCAAAAGAGGTTCCTTGTGGACACCCTGAAGAACCTGCACAAAAAATACTTGGCAGAGAATCCAAGGAAATCAGTTTCCTATTCTCTGTTTTGCAGACTTCGACCCTTCTGGGTTGTGCACCCAACACTTTCTGATAGGGAAACATGCTTGTGTAAATTGCATGAGAACTTGGGCTTTGTAGCTCAAAAGCTTTTCAGCATGAAGTTGCTCAACACCCCTGAACCGGAAACATTGATGGCAGAAATCTGTTGTGACCAAACCAACAAAGAGTGCATGTACAATGACTGTGGGAACTGCAAAGAGAAGGAGTTCACCTTGCTCAGGGAGTATGAAGGCTCCACCCAGGTGGCATACATGCAGTGGGTCACAGAGGACACAAAAGGACAAACAAAGGACAATATTGAAACAACCTTCAAGAAGACAGTCAAAAAGAAGGTTGAGACCACGCTAGATGACCTCATTGAACTCTTCAACGACATGCTTGTGAAATTCAAACGCCATGCATTCAACATCCGACAACAGTACAGAGACAGCAGGGAACTGAAGAGGAACATGGCTGAGAACAAATGTATCATACATGTGGACTTCTCTGAAAATTATATTTATAATCTGAGATCCAGGCAGCACACTTTGGAGCCTCCCATGAGCAAGCAACGCTGCACACTGGAGTTTTATATGTAGGACCAGATGCTGAGCCAGTTTGCTTCAGCACCATCTCGCCATCACGACTGAAGGGGCCCCCAGCCATATGGGAACATCTAAGCCCCATTTTGTCCTATGTCAAGAACGTCTTCCCTGCTGTCACAGTGGTCCATTTCCTCAGCGATGGACCTTGCACGCAGTATCGCCAGAAGGGGAACTTCTACCTCTTCACCTCCCTCCTCCACAAAAAGGGATTTCAAGCTGGGACATGGAATTTCTTTGAGGCCAGCCATGGTAAAGGGGCGCCAGATGGGGTTGGAGGTGTTATGAAGAGGAGTGCAGATCGGTTGGTGAGCCATGGCCGCGATATCCACAATGCAATGGATCTGTTTGAGGCCTTGGTGCACACAGGGACCACTCTTAAACTGTTCTACGTAAGCGAAGAGTCCATTGACAGGGCAATGAAGGACATGCCAGACAGCATCCCCCAAGTCCCATCAACAATGAGAATGCACCAGGTTGTCACTACATCTCCTGGGCATATGTTGTACCGGGACGTGAGCTGCATGTGCACTGTAGACAAGATTCTACAGTGCACATGCTATAACACAAAGGCATTCAGCTTCAACATACAAAGCACCCCAATGACAGAAGAGATCAAATGGGGTCCAGAAGTCATTCAAAAATGGTGCGTCATAAAATATTACGGAGACATCTACCCAGGCATCATCACCACCATTGATGAAGTTCAGGTGCAAGTGAGATGCATGCACCGTGTGGGAGTGAACCGATTCTTCTGGCCCACCAGAGAAGACATGATCTGGTATGTGTTCGATGATGTCATTTGTTTCATTCCACCTCCTCAGCCTGTAACCACCCGTCACCATGAGATCCAAAAAGACATTTGGGCATAAGGATTAGAAAATAATTATCTTGAATTTCATTGTTCTGGTTATCACAACCACATGCACGTATCACAAGACGGGGTTATTGTTTTCACTCCTGTCTGTTCTAGTTGGTAATTCTTATTGTTAAATTAATTTTACCATAGTAGTAGTTTACATTACAATTTTGTTTTCACTCCTGTCTGTGTTTGTGCCATTCTAGTTGTTTATTGTTATTGTATCTGGCCATGTTATTGTTAAATTAAATTTTAATTAATTGTTAAATGAATTGTTAAATGAAATATGTTTTACAAATGTTAAAATTAGTTAAATTAGTTTACTGAATTAAAAAGATGTTTGGACAATATCAGTTGTCAGTCATTTTCTAATGAATTAGGTCCTTATTATATGTCCTTGGCTGAACTTTACCATAGTCTAATATTACATTAACATTAAAATTCTAATAATAATTTAAAATAGGAATGCTTTTCAAAACTTAAGAACACAAAACATAACTTTTTCTGCATCAAAGAAATCCATAAAGTCAGTCCTGTCACAGCACCGTCAGTCCTGTCACGCCAATGTCAGTCCTGTCACACAGTAAATTATGATATAAAAATGTACTATTTGAGGAAATATTGATGAATGACTCTCTTTAACTGTGTAGATGAAGGTGGGAGTAAATATACACTGCTATGTTTTTGTAAAAATCTCCTATGTAAAGGTAGTATTTTTACAACTATATGAGTGCCTGGCGGGTATTCTGTGATTTTTGTGTACAACAGTTGACCGAAAAGTTGCTTATATTTCTTATAGGAATTATAAAACCATATTAAATACAATCAGGGACATGTGACCAATAAGAAAATGCTATTTGTATCAAAGAAATTTATTAGGTAACCATTCTAACATATACAAATTTGTCTGTGACGGGGCCTGACATTTTATGGGTGAAATGCGTATAAAAATTTATTTTATTCAATCATAAAGACATGCTGAGATGGCACAATATGTGTTTCTCATAGTTTAACATGTCCTCCATATGACTCAACGTTCAGATTTAATAATATTTATATTTTTTTCCCCAAGATTTTTACAAGTGGAAATGTACGTTTCTAGTAGAATGTCCCATGAGATAAATGAGTTAAATCCCATTGATTAAAAACCTGCTATCATATGCTTCAATCTAAGTTACTGGATGCTCAACTCAAAACAGAAATGCAGAACATTAATAACTACTGTCATATACATAACGTTATAATGAGAGCGCTATTGTAAAAATTGTGAATTCTTAGGGTTTTGCTGACTTTTAATGTTAACTATCTTTTTATCAAAACATAAAACATTATTTACCCCGTTTGTATCTGCAAGGCGTCCGGTACACATTTTCCTTGTGTGTTAATGTAAGTAATTATGGCTGTTGAAAGCTGAATGTCTGACTTGACTCTTGGTAATGTGATTTGCCCGAAAATCCGGATTCGACTATGAAAATCCTTAGTCGGGGACACCCCTAATTTATTATGTTTCTGTTTTGGTTTAATTTATTTCAGTAGCCTACTTTCTAGAAATTACTTCAGCTTCAAATTATTTATTTCAGTTAGTTGCCAAGGCAGCATTTCCAACTTTTCATCTAATATTTAATTTTATTTCAGGTTTATTTAACAGTTCCAAATGATTCATTAAGAGAGAGTTGCTTGTCTGCTGTGATCGCTGTGAATTGTGTTATGCACCATACCATGTGTTAATGCTTTATTGGGGAAATCAACCTAGGAATGGCTTATTTCTGAAAACTGGGATATGAGCATACATCACCTTTAATTAAGTTTTAAATACTTGGTTTGTGCACGGTGGTTTCTGCTGCAGTCGATTGTCCAGCCTGACTCCCAGCATTTGCAGTGACTTAAGAGCCATTGTCTTAGAAGGACCCGGCATGGTCTGGTCAATGATGAGGTCTTGATTCCCGCTTTGTTTCTTTTGTGCCCCTCAGGTGGAAGATTGTGCTACACAAACTGTCAATGGAGCGTGAAATCCGGCCAGCCATGCATTATGGATGGGGCAAAGTCCACCTTATTTTTAGACTGCAGCCCTCATGTAGCTGCAGTACAGTGCATTGTGTGCTTTACTGTATTAGTTAGGCCAAATAAAGCCTGAAATAACTGACAGCACTGTTTCCCAAAAAGTAAATATTTAAGCAGGCATACTGCTAAAGCTTTTATGATCAAATGAATAGCTGAGGATGCATATTTCATTAAACAGAATCGTTCTCTGCTGGGAAAATGTCAATCAAACAATCACTTAGATCAGAGGAAATCAACTGATGGATCTTGACCCAAAAATAGGCTGCAGGAAAAGTTCTGATAGGGTTGTGTATAGAAGGAAAAACCACATAATAAATAATAAAATGCAACCATATAATCATATAGGCTACAGTCACACTTGAAAAATATGTAGGCTTATTGAAGTTTAAAAGGAAGGAGAAACATTAAGACATGGTTAATGATAATGAGGTGATCTTATATTTCCATTTATTCCCAGAATTTTTACTGTGTTTTTTAATTTTTTTTTTTTGTTGAGGTCTTGATATTAAATAAAATATTACATTATATGTTATATATAGGCCCGTTCACACCAAGGATGACAACGATAAAGATATAGTTCTAAAAATCTTTCTTAATATAAAAGAATAGCAGAGTCCACACAACAACTACAACGATAAAGGCACAGAGAAACAATATTGTTGGAATTACTTTCAGAATGATTTTCTTTCCAGCTGATGAACCATACAAACACTGATATCCAACTATGCTAACATCGTTATCTTTATAGTTATCGTTCTTGGTGTGAATGGGACTTTACTCATGTTACAACATATATATATATATATATATATATATATATTAGTGGTGGGCATAGATTAATTTTTTAATCTAGATTAATCTCACTGTAATCTTGGAATTAATCTAGATTAATCTAGATTAAATGGCTCATTTGAATTCTGCCAAGTAGATCAGAATAAGTTCTAGTAGTAAACAACTAGCAGTCATCAAGAATTTAATATTGATAATTACATTGAAGACATTGTATGATTATTCCTTAAAGATAAGGTTTTAATAGTTTTAGTAGTAGTAGCCTATTACGTTCTGCCCAATGTCTTCAAGTGAAACCGAACTTTTATTTTGACGGGTTGCCGTGAGGATAGTTTTTCTCAAATGAAACGCTCGAATGCTCATGAAGTGACTCTCAGAGCAGTTCTGGAGATGTTGTTCGTGTATTTACGTCCTCATTTAGGGAGACGACAGACGTTAATATCGCCGCAAGCGTCGCGCGGTCTTCTGTATGAGTAGTGAACAAACCCGTGTGTCTGCGCCATACATTAACACAGAGACACACAGAAGTCATATTTAAATAGACGTTTTGCGGCTTAATATTTACAAATAGGAGTGGGAGTGTGCTCACTTGTGTGTGCGCTTAAGTTTGTTTGTTTGTGTGTGTGTGTGTGTGTGTGTGCGAGAACCGGGGCGGAACTCCGCGCGATACAGAGAGCGCGACCATGTAAGGTAGAGACAGAAATGACTTGCCGATTTCCATTGGGAAGCTTCTTAAAAATAAATTTTCCCTGAAGCAAACCCGGCGGCTTCATAGCTGCATCCATGTTAGCACGCATACACACAGGTTCGAAGACTCGCTCTCGCCCCCTACAGTGCAATTCGGCTAGGTATACATCCGGTGCACCAAGGTTCCTCCGGTGCGAAATCCCCGCTACAACTACAAATGTGTCAGTTAATTCACTGACTGAACCGATTTGTTCAAATACACTAATTCATTCGGTAACGAAGCAAGCGACTGATTATGAGTGAGTTATTGAATCATTCACTCATTTGATTTATTCAAAAAAGCACAGATTCATTCAGGAACAAGATTTTGTAACACTTTGCTTAAATCTTTTATGTATTATGCATTATAGCTGTAGTTTAAATGCATTAATTGTACCTTGTAATGCACCTTATAATGCATTGTACAATCTCTTGAATAATTGTAACCACAGAGAATACATTATAACACTTAATTAATTCAATGTTACAATATGCATTTTAAATTCGGTTATAATTATTTATGACAAGATATAATGGATTACAACACACATTAATAATTATAATGCATTATACCCTTTAAAAATCCTTTATAATGCATTATAAATGCTTTAAGTAAAGTGTTACCACTGATTCTTTATGAGTGATCAACTGTGCAGATTCATTCAAACACTACTGTGTGTTGCTTGCAGACATCCAAAGATAATTCTGCTGAGGCTTTTTTTTTTTTTTTTTGTGGTTGTGCAGCAGCAATAGTAAAAAATAACTGGCAACATTATGTATAAATTCTAACATACTCAATACTAACTTACTGTTTATTATTCGGCCGTCAGTTGAGGTTATTTGTGCACTGCATTTTCTGGGAGGTTACCAGTTCAAACACACATTTGCCTTTTATACATTGCATAGACTGAATGCTGACAACCAAAGTCCAAAAATGAAGAGAAAAATAAATGTCAATAAATGACATCGCCTGTAAAATTGGAAAAGGAAGTAAATTGTTGCTATTTCACTTTTGCCCATTTTGCCTTGAGCAGGCTGCCCATCAGTCCAACTCTATATGCCTTTCTAAAAGATTTGTTGGGGTTTCACAAAATAAACATGCTTTCTCTTCAGTGTATTTCCGTGATGTTATCCATCATGTTGATATGAAGAAGGACATTGCCATCAGCATGTTAGAACATTGAAACAGGCTCTGAAGGGCACATGTAATATTCACATGAAATGGTAAAAATGCTTTACCGAGGCATTGACTAATGTGCTACTGAGTTTTTTAGTTGTACATATACTGTATAGCCATATAAAAATAATTATTCTCAAAGCACTCTGCAAGTCACATCCAGTGTGCAAAACTGCTGGAGAAAATGTCAGATCCAGTAAAGAAAACTGAGTGAGAAATACTTGAAATGAAAAATGGAAATAATGAGTGAAAGGAAATTGGAAAGGGAAAATCAAGAGCACCATAAACCAGAGCTTCCTGTGGCTGTTTTGTCATCTTTGTTCTTTAAATCTCAGTATAGAGCTGTTCAGTCATGACGCTGATATATAGACCAATCCAAAAGGATAATTTGACATGGGTTTAGTCTGAAAATGCAAATGGGGATTTAGAATAGCAGCTTTAATTGCTAACAAGTTGCTATAGGGACTGCAACAGATTCTTCAAGCACATAAACTCACATCTTTGTGGAAGTGGTAGTTGTTATTTAGAGATTTTATTAGATTTAAAAAAAAAAATACAGTATAACAGCATTGTAAAATATTATTACTATTTAAAATAACTGTTTTCTATTTCAATATATAATAACATATTTATTCGTGACAGCTAAATTTTCAGCAGCAGTTATTCTTCAGTGTCACATGATCATTCAGAAATCATTCTAATATGCTGATTTGGTGCTTGAGAAAATTATTATTTACTGTTGAAAACAGTTGTTCTGCATAATATTTTGTGGAAATCTTGATTTTATTTATTTATTTTTGATTAATAAAAAGTTCAAAACAACAGTATTTGAAATATTTTTATTTTCATTTTTTTTATAACAATGTAAAAGTGTTTACTGTCGCTTTAATTAATTTAATGTATTCTTTATGAATTAAAAGTGTTAATTTCTTTCAAAATAAATGAATTTTACTGACCTCAAACTTTTCAACAGAAAGTTATTTTAACTAAACACTATTAAAAAATAATGAAAATGCAGATAAAACACCTGTAAAAAAAAAAATCATTGTGGAATATTTCTTCATATTAATACAGTATATTGTGCCCTATTTTTACATTCTGTTTTTTTTTTTTTTTAAGTGTACAGAAATTCCAGAGAGAAACCATAGCTAAAAAAAAATGCTGTTTATTTTCTGGGTTTAAAATCTGAATAGATCTATTTTTTGCTCTTGTCTTTTAGGCACTTAAGTATATTATATGAATTATAAATCAATGTCTGTCCTAGTGTGAGAGATTTGTAGAAACATATGAGTCAGTTGCCCTTTTGTACACATCTCCCTATGCGATGTGTTCTGGAAGGGTCAGCGGTTTAAGACTATAAATAAACCAAATCCTTGAAAATGAGCAGACAAATGAGATATTAATGAACCTCACATTACACTTTAAAATACTCTCAAAATTTAGTTTGTCAAACCCATAACCTTTTTTTAAATGGGTTTTAATTTAAGAGGGAGGAATAATTCTGTGTGAGACCCATCTCTCCACCCTCCCGGTGAACAGAGTTTCACCTGTCACTGTGGGCGTGCTGAGGGCTTGCAGACAGCCCTGTTCCTGCTGCCTCTAATTAACACTAAGGATCTCAAATCCTCAGTATGCCACTCTCCATATGATCCCTGTACGAATAACAAGTTAGACCCTCATGAACCCCAGAATCGGTCATTATTAGCACCTCTATTAAGTGAATAGTTCACCCAAAAATGAAAATTCTGTCATTATTTATTAATAAATAGACCAAATAGCCTGTTACTCTAAAAGAGTATGACTTTCTTTCTTTCATGGAGCAAAGTTTTGAAGAATATCCTGAGCAGTTGTTTAAATATAATGCAAGTGAATGAAGAATTGGGCTGTCAAGCTCCAAAATAACAACAAAAGTTTTACCATTGAATAAAGGAAGTCATGTGGGTTCGAAACAGCATGAGGGTGAGTAAATAACAACAGAATTTACATTATTGGGTCATTATTCCTTCTACACCTGTATATCTGAGTTGCATTAAGGGTAAGCACACCCTGGTCAAGTCATGAAAAGAATTTGTTTTCTGCATAGATGTTTGTGACACTGAGACTATGCTATATCAAAGATGTTTTTCTTCACAAAAACTTTGTGCTTATTTTGTATGCACTGTCAAGTCAAGTCATGTTTATTTATAAAGCACATTTTAAAAACAAGTGAAATTAAACCAAAGTGAAGCAAATATATTGAAATTTCTAACAATTATAAATGAAATGAATCATAGAAACAATGAATGTGACAGCAAGGATATGATTCTAAAAGATTTTAAAAAATGCATTAAGCGCAATGAAAATAAATGATAAAAACAAAATAAAAAGTAATAAATTTCTTAATGAAAGTAAAAATAAAACAACTCATCCCTAGACATGGTGTACCCTAGAATCAAAGTAATATATATATATATATATATATTGTGACGGATCAGTGGCCCTCCCCTCATTATCATCACCACCCCATCCCTTATTCGCCGCCTTCACTGGCGGCGTGTGATGAGGCACAGCTGGACTGAATGAAGCCTCATCACCGCCGCTGTTAAATGCCCAGCGCCTCTCCTCGAGACCGGTCTCTTCCCGTGCATGCACGCTGGTGTCCTCGTGGGTCCAGGAAGGGTGCGTGAGGGACATCGCGCCACCGAAGACGTGAGCTGCGAACCCGCGGTCCGGACGAAAGCCGCACCGTATTACGGCCGCCGGACCAGGATGTCGGGCCGCATAAGTCCTACCAAAGGCCGTGGACGGCGTGTAAGAGCCGCCGCTATGATGAAGCCGCCGCCTCGCGCCCGGACCCGAGTGGGAGCGCGTGCGGCCGCCGGACTCCGCCCTTCCTGGACCCTTCCTCCTGGAACACTGCCCTCCTTCACGAGCCCCGCAGCACGACGAGGACACCAGACCCCTGTTTATTTTGGACACTTCTTCCCTGGACACTTTATTTTGTTAATAAAAGCCTCTCCGAGGCCTGACGCCACACCCACTGTGTCTGTCGTTGGCTCCTCCGTCACAGTGGTGGAGAATGCGGGCAAGGCGGAGCCTAGACAGCGCAGTTGGGCAACACCTGAAGACGTCATCCTCTCGCCCGCAGAAGTTCGTGGAGAAGCGCGTGGGACGGAGAAACGACGGAGACGGCCTCCCAACCACCAAAGGGGTAAGTGGCGTTTCCCACTTGTCATCTTACCCTGTGGTTGGTTGAGGCTGTCGACTAATACCGGTTTCTCTGTCCCTGTTCCGCGCGGTGCGAGAGGAGGATCGCCCGGAGAGGAATCCCTGCCCCGCCCACTCCGACCGTATGGAGCCTGGTTGAGGAAGGTAGCACTCCTGCGTGGGCGGCGAACGATGACGGGATGTCGCTTGGGGAATGTGACGGATCAGTGGCCCTCCCCTCATTATCATCACCACCCGTCCCTTATTCGCCGCCTTCACCAGGCTCCCGACTGGAGTGGGTGGATGAGAGGAGGCGTGGGATCAACGCTGGCTGGCGGCGTGTGATGAGGCACAGCTGGACTGAATGAAGCCTCATCACCGCCGCTGTTAAATGCCCAGCGCCTCTCCTCGAGACCGGTCTCTTCCCGTGCATGCACGCTGGTGTCCTCGTGGGTCCAGGAAGGGTGCGTGAGGGACATCGCGCCACCGAGACGTGAGCTGCCGAACCCGCGGTCCGGACGAAAGCCGCACCCGTATTACGGCCGCCGGACCAGGATGTCGGGCCGTACAAGTCCTACCAAAGGCCGTGGACGGCGTGTAAGAGCCGCCGCTATGATGAAGCCGCCGCCTCGCGCCCGGACCCGAGTGGGAGCGCGTGCGGCCGCCGGACTCCGCCCTTCCTGGACCCTTCCTCCTGGAACACTGCCCTCCTTCACGAGCCCCGCAGCACGAGGACACCAGACCCCTGTTTATTTTGGACACTTCTTCCCTGGACACTTTATTTTGTTAATAAAAGCCTCTCCGAGGCCTGACGCCACACCCACTGTGTCTGTCGTTGGCTCCTCCGTCACAATATATATATATATATAATATAATATAATATAATAAGAAGGAACATGATTAAGCTGATTTGCTTAATGACAAAGGTTTTTTCCTTAATGCAGACTCGTAGTTAAGAGACCTAGTTGGTTACTGACACCAACAATAGATGTCTGCTGTTTTATTTCTATTATGTTGAAAGACATTTATGTCCAACATTTGATGTTATGCTAAGAAATTTAACAGAGGTCAGCTATCTGGTGTACCTGGTAGGTTATTTGTCGTTATTAAAAGAAAAAGTTATTTTAATTGTGGCAAGAGGTACTGTAGAACAACATCTTGGATGCCAATCAAACACTCAAGGCCCTTTTAAAAGAATGTTATGGTCAATCATGTCAAATGCTGCATCTAGCAGGGCTAAGATGGCACAAGATCCAGAGTCAAGGGAGAAAAAAATGTGACACCTTAAATATATGCCTGAAGTAGACCCTAACACTAACTCAAAATCCAGTTAACTAGCTTGTGCATAGAAGGATATAAACTCATCAGGGGTGGAAAAAGTGACAAAGGTTTGAACCCTCTCCCCCATTTTTAGTACCATAGGGTGAAAAATAAGTGAGAAATAAAGAAAACATTCCCACTATGACAACTAGATGGCAGCCAAGGATCATTTATCAAGGATCTCGTTTACCATTTCCACTCCGTAATATAGCTCTTTTCACGTGTTTTGCTTTTGGATTTATATTTAGACATCATAAAATCCACTATTATAACATTTAAAACATCACTTTTGTCAAAGTTCAGCATTCTTTATACTGAAGTATGAAGTAGCAAGAGTTTAAAAAACAAAAAAAACAAACTCTGATCTACTTGAATCACACAAATGGCAAAACATCGATGTCAAAATGGCAATTTTCGATGAAGGGTTTACTTTGTATACTTATTAACAATCTTCCCAGTTCATAAATTACATATTGTTAATTTTTTTTTTTTTTTTTTGAGCAATAGAGATACTCCGAAATTAACTGATATTAATATCCTCTTAGACTACAACGGGAAATGTTGCATGACCTCATGAATGATGATAAGAAAAATAAAAAATACAAATAAGGTGAGCTTGTACATTGCTGTCCTCATTTTAATGCATTGTTTTTCTTTTTCTCTTTGTCTTTTCTGTTCTGTGGCCTAGAATGGCATTCCCCTCTGTGCAGCGCCCCATTACTGCATACCTCGTTTTTGAACCACTGCTTTCGACAGTCTCTGAGAGTTTCACATGAAACATGGATCTACACTCATGCCAAAAACTGTGGGTGGACTTACTGAGCCAGGCCAGAGCCTTTTAGATATCCTTGGCTTAAGAGGAGCAACAGAGTCCAGAGTATTGGTACTGGTAGGGTTAAATTGACTCACCAACTGCTCAGTGTCCAAGCCACAAGAGTTTTCGTGACATGGGACAGATGGATGGCTTTGTAGACATCAGAGAACTGCTGGGGGAGAATAGGCAGGGGACATCTCAGTATGGATTCAAACACAACCAGATTGTGAACAGAAATACCAACTTCAAATATACATTGTCACAGCAAAACAACAAATGATAACACTAGATGTCGTTTCTGGTGTGTGGGACCTGAAACTTATTTTATAAGGTTAACTTGAGTCTAAAAGATTTTAAAAATCATGAACCAAGGATTTAGATGGACAGCAAAAGTGAATATTCATATCTTAATTCAGCCTGTCAGAGCGAGATACCACAGGTGACAAAAGCTCTGGATGAAGTCCTTATTAAATTTATGAGGTCTGTAATCCAGGGCACAAAAGACAGGGCTAAAGAGTTTGATCTTTATAAGTTTTACTTCAAAGCTACAAATTCATCAATAGGTGATCAAAGCAATTCCTGAAGATATAGCTAAGACTCCATTATGACCAGAAGTCCTTCAAGAGCAAAAGAAAGTGGGACAGTTCACTGAAGGAAATAAGATCTCTGGCAATGCTGAACATTTCAGCTAAAACAAAACTTAGAAAAATAATAATAATTGTAAACAGAGACCTGACCTTTACTAAAGCCATCTTAACTGAAAGAAAATCAGCAGTCGATGCTTTGATGGTGTCACATTTAACAACAGAAGCTGAGCAAAATCAAGGTTTTCAACAGTGTCATACTGAAAAAGTGAAACGATACGTTTATAAGTTTAGATTTATGAAAATTTCCAAAAATTCACCCAATTCACTTCCAGTGATTTCTTGTAACCTCCATTTTTGCTCCTTATAAGAAAAAAAAGGGACGAGTCAAAATAATTTTTTTGTGGTAATCACCATTATTCCACAAAAGCTGCTGATTGATATTGTGAACTCTGTCTTCTTTTAATCAAAAACCCAGAATTTGCTATATGAAAACAATAACTTTATCTCAGTTAATTAAAAGCTATTACTTCTACACTCTCTCATTACAGAAATCATTTATTGAGGCACATATCTGCACATTATGCAGAAAACAGAGTTTTGTATTTCAGCAGCTGTTTAGTGTGAGCTATCAGTTATTGAAATAGCAAATTAAATTTCAGTGTGGAAAAGCTAATAAACCCATGTAAGAAATACATAGACAATTAGCATGCATTTAGAGAATTTAGAGTTTTATGATGGTATGGTGTGCAAACATTTAATGACGATTGTTCCCGGTGGTTTTGCACGCAGATAAGTCAGCAGGCTGGATTCTTCAAAGTCATTAAGCATCATTGCCTTTAAGCATGTCTCATAGATAAAAAAAAAAAAAGAAGACATTTTGAAATGCTTTTTTGTGGAGTGTAACCTTTCCTATTTTTTTTTTCAACATGAAACTGTGACATGAAATTAGGGCACCTTGTGCCTAAGACCAAATGCGATTGTGTACCCTGAACAATTGTCTGGTATGCCGGCCTTGAGTAACACTGCTGCTGTCAGAGAAGTAAAACAGTACTATTTATTTTATTATTCACCAATAGAACCATTTTAATTGTAACAGCACAATATTTTCAATGCAATTTTTGAGTTATTATTTTTGGGAATCCCTCAGTAATTGTGATTCTGTCCGCATCACATACATGCACCCATTCAAAGGCCTCTTAAATGACTTTTGAAATGCAAAATAAAAAGGGAATAAAAAAATCAAGCGCTCCCATTCACACAGGCAATAAATAAAGCCTTTACAAACAACCGGGTAAAATTTAACTGCCTCTGGTTCAGTGGTTGCAGAATCCCTGAGGAGAATACGAAAAAAGGCCAGTGAAATACTATAATGACTTGTTTGTCCTATTAGTCAAGGCCATTCACTAGGGCAAAAAAAGTTTTAAAGTTTTTCTATGAATTTTTTTTGTGAGGACTTGGGTCTGATCCCTAAAGTCAAAACGATTGACTTTGTATTTACGCACATAAACCAAAATACCCTTTGGCGCTATAGTGACTGTAAGGAATTTCAGGCAGCTGAGTGGCATTGACTGTATAAAAGACATCTGCCTTTTTATTGGTCAGCAATGAAAGTTTTCAAAGGGTGCTACAGCAGAAGTTGAATAATGGATCTGCAAACTTTATCCACAGGGAATTTATGTCTGGTCAATTTACAGCTCAATAGTTACAAAGTCAGAACTGATTCTTGAAAGTGACAGGCTTGAAAGATGAACCGTTTACAGGGATGAACAAAGGACAAAGAGGATAAACAAGAACAGAGATCTTTCCAAGGGCCACAGAAGTCACCACTCAGCCAGGTCATGCTGAAAGCACCAGTGTCTTCCTAACTTCCTGAAGAACCCATGATAGTCTCAAAATTAAACTTTTTGTTTGTTTGTTTTCTTGATACAAGTTTTTAACTTCTATTCAGATGATTCCATAAGTTTTGCATTACAGTGTTCATGTTAAATATTTAAAATTAAAGTAAATAATTGCAGTAGCAATTGAAGTAACTTGAGGTAAATCTGAATTTGAAATGAATGAGGTAGCAAACAGGAAGCAAAAATAAATAGCCAGGTCAGAAATGAAAGGGGAATACTGTAAATGTCAAAAAAGTCAAGATATGGTTAAAAAAATGTATTTGTATGAGATCGCTTTTTTATTATAAAATATAATTAAGCAATATTAAAGAAGCAAGAGAGCTGTTTTCATGAATATGAGCATGATTGCAAATGTTATTTATATATTCAAATTTTATTTTTTAAAACAACAATATTTAATCTCAACAATATTTACTGCAGTTAGAATTGTACCAATTCAGATAAAACTTCTGTACCACATTTGTTTGATTGGTAACAGCTCTATATAGTGTCTAATTATTCTAATTGTATTTATTGATCGAATATAAGTAATTTCTCAGGCAAATCTGAATCCTTTAGATGAATTTGAGGAGTGCTGGTTTTGTCTTGGTCTTGACACAGCCTTGCCCTGCCTTGGTCTTGTCTTGGTGTCAGCACAATCTGGTCTTGCTCTCAACTTGGTCTCGGTTTAGGTGGTCTTGACTACAACATTGCTATATGAGCCCTGTAATCAAAAGTGTGACCTAAACCTTAAATTGCTCAGTTGATCACATTTTTATTGAATCTTGAATAAAACCCTTTTTAGCATTGACTGTGACAACATTTACTACAATAAATAAAAGACATAGTGTCACAGACTTTTCTAACTGCTCACAATGCAGAAATGATTTCATTATGCAACGTCTGAAGCTGTAGGCAGAATATTGCGGAGCTGACCAAGGGTATTCAGTGCAGGCACTAGCTGTTTTGGTAACACTTTAGAATAGGGAACACTTATTCAGTGTTAACTACGACTTTTCCCTCAATAAATTCCTAATTTGCTGCTTATTAATAGTTAGTATGATAGTTGTTAAGTTTAGGTATTGGGTAGGATTAGGGATGTAGAATAAGGTCATGTAGAATAAGGCATTAACATGTGCTTAATTACTACTAATTAATGGCTAATATTCTAGTAATATGCATGCTAATAAGCAACTAGTTAAGAGACCCTAAAATAAAGTGTTACCGCTGTTTTTAATGTTGCTGTCTATCGTTTTTACTCAATACGTTGTTTGCCAAGAGTGCAGTAAGATAACCCAGCATGATAAATTAATGAGCTGGTTCTGTTGCTTTTCTTGCAGAAATTGTCTGACAGCCCTGTCTTTTGTGTGACCAGATGAACCTAAAAGCATACACTGAAAAATCTGTAGCATTTGGAACAATCAGACACACAATTTTGCATTTGATTTAACAAATCAATTAGTTATTAGATTAACAAATAGTCACAGACCCCTCACCCAATACACATACTCGGTGCCAGTATGTCTGTAAATGGCTTCAGGCCCCCGGTTCCATGGCAACCCATCAGATAACACTAGTTTTAGTGCTCGAAGGAATGCAAGCAGAACAACTCTCACTACCTTTTTCCTATAGGAAAGACATTATGCCGTAAAAATGGACTCTTCTCAAATTAATTCATAGAAAAACCTTTCTTTGAATGAGCACACATATCATTCAGGTCATTGTGTATATTATTACTGTTCTTGTATATGTTTTTGTGTATTGTATACTGTTTTATGCATGCTTATGATAGATCACTTGTTAATATCACTTTAACTCATACCATGTTTGGTCTCTATCAATCTATCAAAGTCTTTGGGTGATCTAATTGAGAGTGAATATTACATGTTGATACCTATGCAACATATTAGTGTCCCAAGAATTTTTAATAGTTTGTATATCAACTTCCAATCCAACCCCTTTGCAAATTACCATGCTTGGAGACAAAGAGTCATAAACTTTCCCTCCAAAAGTTCAAGTCACCATTGGTTCTTTGACACCCCAGATGTGTGACCTCTATATCAGATAAAGCTGTTACATCAGTGACGCCCCTCTGCGGTTCTGTTAGATTCTGAGAAGATGAGGATGTGAGCTAGAACTCTTCTGGATCCTTAAGTTTTGCGCCAGGCCTTGCGACCTTGACTTTCCATTCAACCAAAGCTCCTCGGACCTCAGCAGATCTCTTAATTAGCTCTTTTTCACTTTCTACCTGGAAAGAACATTTCTATCTCAGAAAATCTTTGGAATTCATCACTCTTCAACCTGGAAGAACATGATTGGGAGTCCAAAACCTTGAAACCATTAAGACTTTCATCTGAGACTGCGTTCCGGACACTCATCACAACCAAGGCATTGCAAGAGGTTTAGTATAAGTTATAGACCCCGTTGTAAACGGCCCTGATGGTTTTATTCAGGTGGTTAACTGACTCTTTTCATAGCTTCATTTTCTGGTTTCCTGATGGTTTCATCCATCAACTCTCACTTGCCCTTTCCCCATGTATGAGTGATTGTATGTTTGTTTGTTAGACCAGTTTGCGTTAGTGTTTAGTTAATAAAGTTGTGTGCATAAATTACTTGAGTTTCTGATTCTGCCTTGCAAATTAATGTCCCTTTATGATTTTTGATCCTTACTACATGCTCTAATGTATTAATACTTAGGAAAGTGTTTTCTGTGGCCAAGAAAATATCCTTTCTTAGAGTTGATATGAACTTACACTGAATGTTCGCTGGACGAACAGATTAGATGATGCCAATTTAATTCTGCGACAGTTATTACTGTCAGCCGATATAAATAATTGTAATTAATCATAATTAATTGTAATTATTTATATACAATTCCCTTTTAAGCTAATTTGCTACAAATCGTTCTCTTAATCAGTATTTCGGTCTTTTTTTCTACTACATATCTAAACATACATATAACAAGATACATTTACTTGAGAAGTTAAAATGCTTAAAATTTCACGTCTTGTAGGAGCACAAACATTTTGCTTTTCAAGTAAATTTATCTTCGTTTAAGGACATTTAGTTATATTTACTAGTAGAAGGCAAGTCTATTCTATAGAGCTGAACATTTCATTTAATGACTTTTTTTTTTGTTTTACTTCTGTAAAACCCATTTCTCAAATCTCTTCGTACATCACTGAAGCTTGAGTTTCTAAGAGCATCATTTGTCTCTTTGGCAATAGCCTGCCTCTCATGTCAGATCCAATAGACTGACCCATTCACACTCTCTCCAAATATCTCCAAAACGGCTACAGACATGATACAGACATATGTACTAGGACAACCAAAACCACAGGATCAAACGGCTCAATCTAAAAAAAGAAGCTTTGCGGTTATCAGTCAAGAACCACACGCAGAGTTCATCACTTTCAATAAATCACCATGACAGATAATCTATTACAAATCTAATTCATGCAATTTATATTGATTAATGCAATGAGATTACATGTCTCAATTCAAGGCATTTGGAATTGGCATCAGCTGAGCATTGCAAGAAAAGTATCCATCCAATTAGCATTATTGTTTACATACTCAAAATTCAACACATGCTGTATTTTTAAAACATTATTTTTTCCAGTTTTGAGAGTGCAAGCCTGTGCACAAAATGAACTGTCATGAAAGACTCTCACTAAGGGAATTTACCCCTATTAATTGCACACTGTTTGTCTTGTAACCGTTGATAGGGTGTAATGAGAATGGGATGTTAATTAATAAACAATGCCTAACGGTTCATGAGTGGCCAATTAATAGTGCTTAACAAGCAGGTGATGGATGAGTGAGAACATGACAGCCCTTTGCTCGGTGTCCATGGACAGCCAGTGGAGGTCGAGAAGAGAACTACTCATGTTCTATATGTACATATTAATATATCTTGGTAAATTTACGGTAAAAAAAGTCAGCTGTGGTTGCTAGAAATTCACCGTAAAAGTACAAGGGGCTTGTCCAAGTACCCGCACTTGTGGTCTTTGCACTTGACCACTTGTCTACTCACATGACGTATTTCCTGTATTCGCCGAAGTGTGGCTTCAAGTGGGCTTGAAGACCGCAAGTCTGTATTTATATTATATAAATGCAAGTCTGTGTTTATATATAAAACTTTTAAATTTTATACAAATTATATGTGATATCTAATAATGTGTCAGTTGTGTAGTGTTCAACTACATTCTATGTCATCTGCTGGAACGCCACTCTCTCGTAAACGTGTGTACGACAGTAGGTAGAAACTAGAGATTACAGTTTATGAAGTTTTAAATAAGGATATTTTTCTTGCACAAATGCATCAATTCACTTTAGAAGGTTTTTATAACCCCCCGAAGCCTTGTGGAGTCCTTTTTTTATGATGGATGGATGCACTTTTTTGGGCTTCAAAATCTTAAACCCCATTCACTGCCATTATAAAGCTTGGAAGAGCCAGGGCATTTAAAAAAAAATATGGGTAACACTTTACGGTAAGGGTACATGAATTACTATGAATTCATGCATAAATTAATATGTGAATCATGCATTACTTCATGTATTAATATCTCATGAATTATCAGGAACTAACATGAATTCAAAGTCTTTCATTCATGACTTCATGGATGAACAACACCTTAATTAATACATTAACTAAGGCGAGTACATTATCATGATTTATGATTTATTACGCATAATCATGATGTTTTCTTTGTTCACAAAAAAACAAGGTCTTTACTATCTATTGTGGATAAAGCTATGCTTATGGTACATGATTCAAAAAAGCATTATTTTGTGCATGTAAGACTACTTGAATTATTAAAGGAATATACAAAATCCACATTACCTCATGCATGCATACAGGCTAGAACAGTATATCAATTAATGTGAGAACTAATGTTTTTAATTAAATATGATATGAGTTATCAAGCATGTTCATATCACTTTAGTTGAGGGGCCACACACATGATGAAGTCATGAGAAGTTAATGCATAGTTAATGATGATTACTGTATTTCGATGTTAACAGAATTCACATACTGTGTTCTGTGATTGGCCAATGTACATTTACCTGCAGGCTACTATGAAGAAGATATGAACATGCTTGATAACTCATATCATATTTAATGAAAACATTAGTTTTAACATTAATTGATATACTGTTCTAGCCTGTATGCATGCATGAGGTAATGTGGATTTTGTATATTCCTTTAATAATTCAAGAAAGAAATGTACCATAAGCATAGCTTTATCCACAATAGATAGTAAAGACCTTGTTTTTTTTGTGAACAAAGAAAACATCATGATCATGCGTAATAAATCATAAATCATGATGATGTACTCACCTTAGTTAATGTATTAATTAAGGTGTTGTTCATCCATGAAGTCATGAATGAAAGACTTTGAACTCATGTTAGTTCCTGATAATTCATGAGATATTAATGCATGAAGTAATGCATTATTCACACATTAATTTATGCATGAATTCATGGTAATTCATGTACCCTTACTGTAAAGTGTTACCAAAATATGTAACTCAGATTGTATTCGTTTGACAGAAGAAAGTCATATGTACACCTATTTTGGCTTGAGGGTGAGTAAATCATAGAGTAATTTTCATTTTTGGGTGAACTATCCCTTTAATGCTTCGGAGCAATATTTGAGACTAAGCATATACCATCATTCATCACGTTAAGAAACTTGCGTGCCCTGAAAACACAAGATGTCAAAAAAACAACAACAACAACAACAACTTTGTAGTGTAAATTAATTTAATCTAGAAAGCCAAGACAAATCATAATCAATGCAAGTGGTCTGTCCATAAAAGTCCAATATAGATGGTGCACAAGGTCATACACACAAAGACAAAACAGCATCAGCATAACACACAATGCTTAAATAATGCAACAAACATTAACTAAATAGCAGAAAATGTAACACAAAACCACATTTGCGGTCTTTGCACTTGACCACTTATCTACTCACATGACATATTTTACTAATGACAATGACATTATTAATGACAAACCTAAGAAATTAAATAAAATATAATTATATGTGATGTGCCATGCAGGGTCTTCTAGGAATTATTATTTTTTTTTTTACCATAAATGATATGGTAATTCATAGCTTTTACTTCCAACTTAAACATGAATTGGATAGTATTTTATTGTAAATTTACTATGATAACCAGATCTCATTAGTTAGTATTTATAGTTCTACGACTGTAAAGTATAATTCTAGCACACTATTTTATGTTTTTATTTATTAAAATTTTTGACACTGATACATATATCACATTATCAGGTTCACAATATATTGAGTTCATATGTTTATTTAATTAAATTATATTAATTATGTTACATGCCATTATTTAAGACAGTTTACATGTTACCTAATTAGACACTATAATTATTCTGGTTGAAACAGTTATGTTACCCACTCACACATAAATCAATAAAAATATGTTCATGTAAATGTTAATCTAACATAGACAGTGTGTTCAGATTTCATACTTGTTGAGGTTTCATGATAATTAAATTATGCCATATCAAGGAAGCAAACACCTTCACTTTTATTAGTCCCATCCTGCTTTTATCAATTCTTTATCATAAAAAAAATAAATAAAAAATAAATAAATAAATAATGAAATGAAATGTAATCATGTGTTCCACATGGACTTCTGGGAGTTCTCTTACTGTTTTTATTTTATTTTTACAGTAAATCATATGGTAAGCCATAATTTTTACTTCCAGAAAATATAAATTTAAACAGTGTTTTACTGTAAAATTACATTTTAAATTTTATTGTAGCATTTTGTTACATGTATGATCTGTTTTAGGTTAGTTTTCTATGTCTCCATCTTCCTGCCTGGTTTGTTTACATGGTTTTTGATTAATTAGTTCTGCACCTGTTTTCTGTTCCTCCCTGATTGCGTTCAGTGTATATATAGTCTGTGTTTATCATTCTTACTTTGTCTGCTATCGTTTTGGATTTATGTTTGGTTGTGCCCTTCTCAATCTGTGAATAATTAAAAAGAACTCTTTATTATACTCCGTCGTGCGCTTTGCACAACAGACTCGTAACAGATTTATTGTAGCAAATATTTAATGTACAGCATGCATGGAATATGCATGTGACAATTGCATCTGACAAAACATGCTTTAAAGATAATGTGAATATTACATCTTTGAGGAGTCATTTTTTCATGTAATATTACTATTGCTAAAACTACAAAGGTTGCACAGGCTTTCAAACACAGAAATGTTCCATATGCTGCAGTGAATGAAGTCCATACAGGTTTAGTTGCCTTTGTGTGATCCACATTTTTGGTTCACTTACAGATCTCATTTGGTAACAGGGTTATATTTTATTCTAGAATGACAGAAAATGTCTACAGAACAGTGTCTTTTGGGCCTGGTGATTGAACACTGGCAGAGTGAGTCTTATTCGAGGTGATGAATCGTATTGATTACTCTCGTCCTTGTATATGCTGATACTGCACACAGTGACAAGGCACCAGATCCCTGGGGTTCTCTAGTGCCTTCCACCACCAACTGAATGACAGACAGACGACACCTTAATCCTTAAATGGGTCACCGCCAATCTGTGAGAGTAATTTGACATAAAGGGAGGTAGAGTAAAAGAGTAATAGAGTCAAATGAGAAAAAGAGTGAGATATACAGTACTTCCCCTATACTTCCTATGACCACCAGATCTCATTAGTTAGTAATTATAAGTATATTTTTACAGTAGTATAGCAGTAATTTTAATAGTTGTTTAAACACTGATATGTACAGTATTACATAGTATCTCATAGAATACCGAGTTCATAGCTAATTAAATTAAATGCCATCATATTTAACACATTTACCTATAGACACTATAATAGTATGTAAAGTGTGATTCTAGCACACTATAGTATGTTTTATTTAGACACTAATACATACAATAACATGAAGTTCATAGTATATGGAGTTAATTAACATCATTTAATTAAATAAACTAATGATGTTATATGCCATCTAATTTATTTAACAGTTAACATATGTACCTAATTAGAATACAGTAGTGTCACAAAACACGGTCAAACTGGTGAGTGGTAACAAGCAGGTTTATTGAAGGGAACTTGGGAAGCAGAATCAAGAGTGACCAAATGCAGGTGAGTGAGCAAGTTATAGTGGATTTCTGTTTGCTTAGCTGTGGTCGTGATGCCGTGTCTTTGTTTGCAGGTTTGGATCTGATGTCTCAGGCTTCGAGGGAAGATCAGCAGGGAATCCAAAGGGTAAGTTTCACAGGTAAGCCGGGAGCATTGAGAGAGTCCAGAGCAGTCCATCTAGTGAACAGTAGACAGGACAACGTGGGGTATGGAAGTGTGTGTGTATATACTAGTGTTAATTAGTGTCAACAGGTGCGTGCAATCAGAAGTCAGGTGATTGTGAGCGGGTGATTGTGCTGGGTGGTGACTGTTGTGATGGTGACTGATCCCTGACAGGTAGAATTGTTATTTTCTATTCTGGTTGGAACAATTATGACTGTACCCACCCACACACAAACATGTTCATGTAACATAGACAGTGTATTTCAATAATATTTTATATGTTACTTGTTTAGGTTTCATGAAAATGTAAATTCTGCCATATCAAGAGAGAAAATAACTTCACTTTAAATAGTCCCATCTTGATTTCGTTTACCATTAAAAAAATGTTCCCCCTTTTTGGACAAAATTATTTTTCATTAAAAAAATAGTTCACTTAAAAATGAAAAATTACAGAAGATTTTGTCACCATTGACTCACCCTGAGACCATCCAAGATGTAGATGATGATTGTTTTCTTCATCTGACTTCATTTGAAACTTGCTCACCAATGGATCCTCTGTAGTGAATAGGTGCCATCACAATGATAGTCCAAACAGCTGATTAAATCATCACAGTAATATACAGCACAAGTCCAGTGC
The DNA here is from genome assembly GCF_012432095.1 of Onychostoma macrolepis. Taxonomy (NCBI): domain Eukaryota; kingdom Metazoa; phylum Chordata; class Actinopteri; order Cypriniformes; family Cyprinidae; genus Onychostoma; species Onychostoma macrolepis. Next base: position 9,502,071 of record NC_081163.1, read on the forward strand.
ATTAATTAACATATTGTGAAGTGAAAAGCTGCTTGTTTTACAGGTTTTGTTGCTCGCTTTGGTACTAATTTCACAAGTAAGGTGTACTTTTTCAAAACTCTTAGTACAAAAATCCAAACTGATCACACTTGTAACACAACTTGTTATTCGTTCAAAACCTGATGTAATGCTTTTATTCAGTTGCACATATTTTCAGTCCACATAATCACTGTTTCAAACACAAGATTAGTGTAATATGTAATGACAACATTTGGTTTAATCACCGAAACACAACAGTATGATCTTCTTTCAGTTTAATACTTTTAACAGTCAATATAATAGCAAACAATACAAGATACGTGTTTTAAATCACCTTTGTTGCTGAAATAATTACAGTAATAGAGGCAATAACTGTCATGTCAGAAATTACACTTACATTACCTAGCTTGCATAACTCGCATAAAATGCATAATGTTTGTAAAAGTATTTATACAGTGTGTTACTGGATCAAAAGGTGTGATGAAGATATGACATGGCCATAAGGTTTGGTGCTAGACAGAGTTTACTGTCAATGCAGTATGACATATGACTGAATCTACACTGTAACTGCACTTTTCAGATGAGTTATAGTAATGTGCAGTCTCTACCATGGTAATGCCTCTATATACAGTATCACATGGCATAATGTAATGTAAAATGCAGTATTTGATGCCATCTGTCTCCTTCTTCTGATACATCTCTGATCAATCTCTGATCAGTTCCTCTCCTTGTATCCTGCTGTATGTTCACAAATTGCAAAACACACAGTTTTACAAATGAGGATGTCCTCAAATGTTTGTGTGTGTGTGTGATTTTATTAGGTTTTGCTCACTTCTGGGTAACAATTTGTCCCCAAAATATGGGTAATTAGGTACACACACACACACACACACACACAGGTATTCCTATCATTATGATGACATTTCATAGGAGTAATGGGTTTTATAGCATACTGTACAAACTATATATTCTATCCCCCTACACTAACCCTACCCTTACAATTTGTTTTTTTTTTATAGAAAAAAAGTCTCCCACAAGGAAATTGATTTCAGATATTGCCATCTTTGAGGAACATTTTGTTCCCATAACAGGGTTTACCTGAACCACACACACACATGTACAAAATAGTGGTTATCATCGAAGATAAATCACTTTTAGTGCAAAAAAATTAATAAATAAATAAAATAATTACATTTGATTGCCCCTAAATAGCAAACAAGTTTTTTTTAGAGTACTATAACTATATCTATTGTATCTATATCTATAGTTATATAGAGCTGCACCAAATGATTCACTGGTTAACCATTAAGATGAGTTAGATTAAATAATAGACAAATGTATGAAACTGAATGAGAAGACATGCAAATGAAAAGCTTGATAGTAAGAGCATTATGAAAAGCAGTTACTGTGAATGAAACATTGATATAGATGAAACAATTATTTTGTGTAGTGAAAAGGATACTTTGTGATTGTGTGTGTTGTACAGGTGCTGGTCATATAATTAGACTATCATCAAAAAGTTGATTTATTTCACTAATTCCATTCAAAAAGTGAAACTTGTATATTATATTCATTCATTACACACAGATTGATATATTTCAAATGTTTATTTCTTTTAATTTTGATGATTAGAGCTTATAGCTCATGAAAGTCAAAAATCAGTATATCAAAATATTAGAATATTTACATTTGAGTTTGAATAAATGACCATCCCTACAGTATAAATTCTGGGTATCTCTTGTTCTTTGAAACCACAATAATGGGGAAGACTGCTGACTTGGCAATGATCCAGAAGACGAACATTGACACCCTCCACAAAGAGGGTAAGTCACAGAAGGTCATTACTGAAAGGTGTGGCTGTTTACAGAGTGCTGTATCAAAGCATATTAAATGCAAAGTTGACTGGAAGGAAGAATTTGGGTAGGAAAAGGTGCACAAGCAACAGGGATGATTGCAAGCTTGAGAATACAGTCAAGCAAAGCCGATTCAAACACTTGGGAGAGCTTCACAAGGAGAGAACTGAAGCTGGAGTCAGTGCATCAAGAGTCACCACGCTCAGACGTCTTTAGGAAAAGGGCTACCAAGCCACTTCTGAACCAGAGACAGAAGCATCTTAACTGGGCTGTGGAGAAAAAGAACTGGACTGTTGCTCAGTGGTCCAAAGTCCTCTTTTCAGATGAAAGTAAATTTTATATTTCATTTGGAAATCAAGGTCCCAGAGTCTGAAGGAAGAGTGGAGAGGCACAGAATCCATGTTGCTTGAAGTCCAGTGTGAAGTTTCCACAGTCAGTGATGATTTGGGCTGCCATGTCATCTGCTGGTGTTGGTCCACTGTGTTTTCTGAAGTCCACAGTAAACGCAGCCATCTACCAGGAAATTTTAGAGCACTTCATGCTTCCTTCTGTTGACAAGCTTTATGGAGATGCTGATTTCATTTTCCAGCAGGACTTGGCACCTGCCCACCCTGCCAAAGGTACCAAAAGCTGGTTCAATGACCATAGTGTTACTGTGCTTGATTGGCCAGCAAACTCGCTTGACCTGAACCCCATAGAGAATCTATGGGGTATTGTCAAGAGGAAGATGAGAGACACCAGACCCAACAATGCAGATGAGCTGAAGGCCACTATCAGAGCAACCTGGGCTCTCATAACACCTGAGCAGTGCCACAGACTGATCGACTCCATGCCACGCCGCATTGCTGCAGTAATTCAGGCAAAGGAGCCCCAACTAAGTATTGAGTGCTGTACATGCTCATACTTTTCATTTTCATACTTTTCAGTTGGCCAAGATTTCTAAAAATCCTTTCTTTCTATTGGTCTTAAGTAATATTCTAATATTTTGATATACTGATTTTTGACTTTCATGAGCTGTAAGCTCTAATCATCAAAATTAAAAGAAATAAACATTTGAAATATATCAGTCTGTGTGTAATGAATGAATATAATATACAAGTTTCACTTTTTGAATGGAATTAGTGAAATAAATCAACTTTTTGATGATATTCTAATTATATGACCAGCACCTGTACTAAGACAATTGAAAATATGCTGAAATGTTTGAAAAAAGTGCACTTTTGATGATCTGTTGTGATATTAGTACTAAGAGTTTTGAAAAAGTACACCTTACTTGTGAAATTAGTACCAAAGCGAGCAACAAAACCTGTAACGTGAAACCGTTGCTTCCAGCTGAAATGTGAGTCATCTATCCATAATATTGCTTTTGCTAAAAAAGTCACTTATCTGAATCATTTACAAGTGAAAACAGTCCAAAACATGGTGGATCTTGATGTGAAAGGACAACGGTGAATGGACTTTTTCACTGGAGGAAACTTTATTATGGATTATGGACTCATACTTAAAGCCAAAAGTGACGCTTTAAAGTTAAAACTCCTTAATGATGGATTTGTTATTCACTTCAGATGTGATGTTAATTGATGGGAGTCATGTTGATTACTTGTGAATTATTGTAATGTTTTTATCAGCTGTTTGGACAAATGATGCACTGATATTTTTCTCCAAATCTGTTCAGATGAAGAAACAAACTCATCTACATCTTAGATGGCCTGAGGGTGAGTACATTTTCAGCATATTTTTATTTTTGCGCGAACTATTCCTTTAACTAATAAAGGAGAGTTCAGATGAAGCCCTCCCATATTTGTACATTTTCTAAAGTTGATATGCAAAGAGTTACATTAATGCATTTAGCAGACGCTTTTACCTAAAGCGAATTACAAAAGATAAACAAAAGTATTTTGTCAAAGAATAAAACAAAACATTGAAGAAACAAAAGCAATTAGTTTCAGATGCTGATGATATGTTGATGATATGCTTTAGTGTCTGTACAAACATACAAAAATACTAATGAGATCCCTCTAGGTCTTGAGATAGAAACACATTATAGACATTTCTTTTTAGCACCAAAAAACTTGTGTGCCAGTAGTGTATTCACAACTCTCTGAGTTATCCTTCCCACTCATCTGTCGATCCAATAACTTTTTCCACTAACTGACTCTCCTATCATCTGTCTGTAATACTGCTTGACTTATACGCATACATTGGAGAGACTGCACAGTAACACACCAAAACACAGCCACTAGGAAAGACACTGGCAAGGGTGAACAAAAGTTTAAAAATCTTCTGCATCTCTCTTCTTAACCTTTTTTTTTTTTAACTATTTCTTTTTGTGTGTTTTTTTTTCACCTTCTCTCTCTCTCTCTCTCTCTCTTTCTCAAATCCAGATAATGTCTGCCTTCCATCTCACTCCTGGCTGAGAGTCCCTGCTGTGGACTGTGAGAGGAGAGGGATCTTTTTCACAAGTGGTGTCCAGGCTGGCAGTGTAGGACAGTTCTGGACTGTGCCCAGGATCAGCCTTCTGCTGCTGACATGCACACGCTCACAAAGAGGAGCTTGTCATTTCTAATGTTTAGTTCCCTTATAGTAATGCAAAACATGACTGTGGTGCCAACAAAATGACAACACAGGTAAAATGGAACAGAGTTTGCTCTATACGGAACAGTTTGCTTAAAATTAAAATAGCCATTATTTACTTGTATGTATTGGATTTAAAACAAACATTATAATGATTTTTTTTTTTTTCTTTTGTACTTGGTAACAGTGACACCAGAAAAATCATATATTGCTGTGATTGGCTGATCACGCTGTCAATGAGATAAAATGATGTTCAGGTACACAGATCTGCCTGAATGCCTCAGATGGTGAAAATGGTCTGATTACATAGTTAGCAACTCATAAAAACAATATATAAAATATAAATGTAAATAATACTGTTTACCTTAAAGGGATAGTTCACCCAAAAAATGAAAATTCTGTCATTATTTCTGTCAAGAGCAGCGCGTCCAAAGGCACCATTTTAAAAACTGAACTCTGTCAATCGTAATTAATCACATTATTCACATAATTTTTGGAATATTTAAGCATCCAGTTCATTTTTATCGAACGAAACAAAAAAAAAAATCATTCATCGCTAACAATGTTAACATCAATAACATCGTTAGCTCTGGTAGGTCACAGCAGTCATAAAAGATAACTGAATCATGATGTCAACCAAAACATAGTGTGATAACGGAATTATATCGACACTCACTATATATAATACTATTAATGCCAGATGGTCCTGGTTGCCATAGAGGATAAAAATGATCCGGACTCATCTGGGGAAGGTAAGTGATCCGTTTCATAATGACACTGTTATTTATGGCCAGCTCCTGCTCTGCATTGTTCTGCATGCTTAAATGCATATGGCTTTAACTATATCTTCAAATATCTGTAGGTGCAATTATTGAGGGGTTATGGTAATTAGTGTTGACAGGTAACCATGTGTAGTGTCAAGTGGATTGGGACGTTAGCACTGCCTGCTGGCTTTTCATTTGGAGAAATTCTTAAAATAGGAAGAGAGAAGCCATCACTGGCCTAAGCTGTATAAGTGTTTATGTACTTCATATACAGTTGGTACAGAATCAGTTTCACAAATGTTTTGTTTTTCGACGAGCTTATTCACTGATGAAACAATTACTTGTTTGTTTGCTTATTATTTATTTATACATTTCTGTTTATGTACAGTAAGTACTTTCTGATTTGATATTGAATACACCATTAAAATTGTGTGGTATATTGCACTTTTCTGTCCATTATTCCAATTTGCCATTTTTAAGGGATTACATTATTCTAGAATTACTTGTATTCCTTTCAATAGAAAAGTCAGATACTAAGGCTGGTAATTTAGTTGATATTGGGGTGTGATTTTAAGTATTTTGATTTAACAACAACCTGCTTGTTGCTTAAAGGAATAATTCACCGCAAAATTAAACTTGCATGCCGCTCCAACGTGGTGTTATTTTCTTTCTTTCATGAAACAGAAAAAGAGATCTTAGGCTGAATGTCCTGATCCTGGCATTTCAAATCACTATCCATTTCAATGTGGAAATGCTGCCTAAGAAGATTCGCTCTGAGATATTTTGTGTTTTGGAGAAGAAAATAATACTGGGTTGGAACAGCATGGGGTAAATAAAGACTTTGCTCTTTATTGCTTAAAATATGCTGCCTGCATGGGGTGCATGCATGATTCCCCTAGTTGGATATGTTTCTGTCAGGTGTCTCCAGTCATGAAGTTAGTAATGTCAATACATGTCAATGCTCTAAGAATTTTCCAGCTGGCTGTTTATAGTGACACATAGAGTAAATGTTGATCAGTATGGTATGGTTTTGTTTGGGTTTTAAATGGCCTCTCATTTCACTCCAACCAGCCATGCATGTGTCACCAGGGAGTTTTGTCCACAACACAATCATACTGCTAACACTATCTAAATTGGTATGTATATATTTGCATATTTTTAAATTTGTCATCCCGACCAAGGTTATTTTCGTAAACGAAAACTGAAACTAAGACTAAAACTATTGGTCAAAAAACATTTTCGTAAACTGAAATAAAATTACAATTTCTAAACAAATGAAAAACTAAAACTAAACGAAACTAACAACAGTAACTGAAAAACTAACGAAAATAAAATAATAATTATCAAAAATAAATAATCGTGTTCGTGATTTAATAAGCTCTCATTCTGTGACAGAAAATCGGACCTGTGGTTGTTCAGGGAAATAGACAACCCATTCTCACTCCCAAGGCGTCAAAAACTGAAGCATGGTCAAACGCCTTTCGCGTCACTATGAAGACGCCAAAAGTGCCCCTAGGCGTCAGTATATAACAAAATAGGAACTCCATTGCTTTCAATTGCTTGCTTTATGCGTCAGGTCAAGACGCTCATGGAAAATGACAACACGTTCTCCTCCGTTGTTTGTCTTAGTTTAATGGTTTGCATGCATTTGTAAAAAATATAAATAATTTTATATACATTTATACTTTCATTGGAGCACCTAACCCACCCCTACCCTAAACCTACCCACTTCTGAACAACATAAAACACGTAACAGGCAAATATAAGTGCAGTCACAGGTATTTATTGCAAAAACTGACCATAAACAAGCAGTATAAAAGCATTAAAAACAAGTCGTGTTGCATTCCAAGTCTTCTGAAGCCATAAGGAGTCTTTATGAGAAGAAGAGAGTAAAACAAGGTTTTAATCGTTGAAAATGATCCCGCTCTGTTAACGCGCTCACATCTCATTCAAAAAGATACTCCTGTCCCGTAGCATGACGCAATCTGTCACGAGACACACAAGAGCCAATAGCCTGTCAGAACAGCATAACGCAATCGGTCACGAGACACACAAGAGCCAATAGCATTTCACAACCAAGGCTGACGTAAGGCTTCTTCTGGCGGCATTTTTTGAATTCGCGCACCACAGACTGCAGCACAGGATGAGTTTAACGGCGGACGGAGACGGCGATCGCGTCTATTCCTCTCACAAATCAAATGTTTTGCCTCGGAAGACTTGGAATATTAATATTTTTTAAATAAATGATGACGGTAGTTGTATCTGCCTGTTATATCTTGTGTTTTATTGACAAATGGTAGGTTTAGGGGCAGGGGTTGGGTTATGTGCTCACAAATGTGTAAATATTGTAATATAAATAAAACTGTTGTGGCTGTTTACATTGAAAAATCACACCCCAACATATATGCAATAATGGCAATACCCAATATATAATTTAATTATGACGATAAAATTCCCAGTATGGCGTCGGCATATTGACGCTAAGGGTTTCCTATTTAAAGCAACGGAGGACCCTGCAAGTCGAAAAATGACGCTAAGGGGTACCTTGAGCGTCAAAAAGCGACGCCAAGTGGTCCTGACCAAGCTTCAATATGTGACGAGTTGGGTGTGAGAATGGGTTGCAATAGATGGCGCTTCATGCACGTGAACTGCGTCCTAAGCGGATATTCAGAGAATGCGTTTTTGCATTTAAAAACAAGACGCGGGCTATGAAATGGGAAATAACTATAAAATATGAAATGTGGAATAATAATAATGCACACCTTACAGCGCACGAACGTTTAAAAGCGTGCTTGACGTGCGAGAACACCATGAGAGTGAGTTAACAGACACAGAATTAAAAGTTTTGGATCAGCTGAATACTATGGTAACGTCCGCCTCGAGTCCATGAAACGAGCACCGCCTTGACTGTATAAAACGCATCCGAAATGAGAGAAAGCGATAGCCGCGCTGTTTTTCACCGCTGGCCGTGTTGTGTAAAAGGGGCTTTAGAACTGGAATTGATTGCATTGTTCATCTGAAGCGCGTGCGCGCCAGAGCGGCTCGTCTAAGTAAAGTGCAAACATCATTTAAATCACCATATCGCATTTATTTTTGAGTAGTATGAGGTTTCAAAGCATTTTAGGTGGTTTCTTCTTATTGTGCACGTTCATTGAGGGAGACGGGACATACAGTGCGCACCGGTGGCTTGTATGTGCAAAAAATCCAACAGATTAATGCATTGAAAACACAGATGGATAAAAATAAAGTTTACAGAGTTTCAATGACGATTACAAAGAACATGCCTGCGTCCCAATGTGCACACTATCCATGCTAAATTCTATCTGATATTAATAATTTTTAATACTATTTAGGGCAGATAGGGTGGATAGCTATGCACATTGGGATGCAGGGCATGTTTCCACAAATCCAGCACTGGAGGGCCATTGTCCTGCAGAATTTAGCTCCAACCCTGATTAAAAACCCAACTGCCTGATGCTGTCTAGTAACTCTGAAAACCATGGTTAGCTTGTTGTTTGTAAACTATTGGCATATTAAACAAGATTACATCTTTAATATGAATGAATATGAACATGAATATGAATTAATAAATTGTATATAAGCTGCATATTTTTGTTTTTTGTTGAATTGTAAATATTTATTGTATTGTCATTATTAAGAGGTTTACACAATAGTTAACTGTAAACTGCAAACATTCAACTTTGCTCAAATTAAATGTCTTGTTTGGTCTACACTGGAAGTGTTCCATTAACTCTGTTAACCTATAATTACTAAAACTAAAACTGAAACTAAAATATATAAAAACTAAATAGGAATGTGTTCACAAAATAAAAACTAAACTAAAACTAACAAAACCATTAATGAAACTAACTAAAACTAAACTGAAATTATAGGAAATTTGAAAACAATATTAAAATAAAAACTAATTTAAAAATTCAAAACTATAATATCCTTTATCCTGACTAAATGTGTTGGGTTCCGTTTTTTTAAACGGGATATAAAGGCAATGAATAAAAGTAAAATCTAAAATTTGTAATTATTTAAAAACAACACTTGAAATCACTTAGATTTTACTTTTGATTATATAGAATAGTTTTTCCTCTAGATTAAAAAAAAGAAAATAAATCTAATTGCATCCATGAAGGGCATGGATAGTTATTTTTTAATGATTGCAGAGTTTCTTTCATTTAAAATGGAATACTTTTGAGAAACTTGAGACATTATTCTAATAATTCTAACTAAAATAGTTCAGCAGTAATTCTGGGTAAGAACTTAATTTTGTTTAACATATTTGTTGTTGATCGTTAAATTTTGGTTTAAAATTCTATAAGTAAAGCAAGCAGGTTTTTTTTTTTGCATCATTTTAATTTAGCGATTAAAACTTGATTAAAAATTATTTATTTTAAATGCAATGTTTATATTTTACTCATATATATATATATATATATATTTATTTTTATTTTATTTTTTTGCCCAGCCCCAGACTGTACAGCAGATACCTATGCTTACACAGATACACACTATTTTGGGGACAATATTGAGTATAAAATGCTGAATTTTTTTTCAATATAACATTAAATTGTTTTTAGCTAATGAACTGAAGAAATTGGCAGGTTAATTACTTAATCGAGGTTAAGTTTTTCTGCACTGTAAATGCAACAGCTGACTGTAGAGTGTTTGGAATGTTGGCGTTTGTTTGGGCAGTGTGAAACTGCCTTTAGTCATCATTGGTTTTGGCATCTATTAACAAGAGCAGGATGGTTGGTCTTTTTACACTCTCAGAAATAAAGGTACAAAAGCTGTCACTGGGGCGGTACCTTTTCAAAAGGTACACTTTTGTACCTATTAGGTTCAAATATGTACACTTTAAGTACTAATATGTACCTTTAAGGTACCAAAATGGACCCTTTAGCTACAAACATGTACCTTTTTCTGAGAGTGTAGGAACTCGCAGTCCTACCCAGCAGCCGTCTACCTTCTATTTCTCTACTTCTTGTCTGTGTTGTAGACATACATTAGTTCAAATCATTAACTTCAGAAGACATTGCAAAGCCAAGCCAAGCCACCCTTACCCTAGAATGAACAGAATACTCTAGAAAAATGCCCATTTTGATGCCAGTTCTTAGTGGCTGAGCACAGGTTCAATTCGGGAGTAAATTGTTTGTACAGTCTACCTTGTTCTAGCCAATATGTGTAGAAATAAGCTCTGTTCTCAGCCATTAGACCCACGGTCCTCTCTTCCAGGAGGCTCCTAATAGTTGACTGCTTGAGACAGGTGCTCTGCAAATTGCTTCTTCGAAATGATTAATGATTGGAAGTTTACTCGAACTCTGTGTGTGGGTGCTGTTTGGTAAGGTGATGGTGCCATGTCTCGGTCATGGACTCCTTTGGCCTCCAAACTATGAACAGACTGATTAAACGTTTAGACAGATTGCAGAAAATTTTGGATGACATGCTGGATGGCATAGTTCCAAAATGCCAATATATGCCTGAAAATATCTAAACTGGACCAAGCGATTAATTGATAATATATGACTAAAATGAATGATTCGTTCATAAATTGGACATGAATATGGCTGGATCACTTGGTTGAATCATGCATTTGGCTCACCTTCTCTGTTTCCACTCTGGCCAATCGTAGAAGCAGTTCAATACAGTAGTGGATATATGGCAGCAATGATGAATGTGGGTCCACCTCATCACACACTTCCAGCATTCTAAAGGCATCAATGGCAATAGGACAATCAGATGACAATGACTGGAAGATACCTTTCTACCAGTATGCGCCATTTAAAGGAAAGCACTGAATTGATGTGTATCCCCAAAAGTCAAACTGTCAAAATTGTCTGTGGCCTCTAAGGACTTCGATCTGTGTTTTGATATATTGCGAAAATGTCATCTTTGCACCTAAAGCCCAAGTACAGTGTCTATGAACTCATCCTTGACTCCAATTACAGTGGAACATTCTTTGTCTCTACTCATTGTAGCACAGGGTGTCCTGTACATGTAGGTTGGAAGTTGCAGAGCTGTGTGTGGTGCTATCTTTTGTTCGAAACTTTACCAAAGCTCACCCCTGCTTTTCACTTCTGCTGAAGGGAAGGAAAAAATGAATTCCTCAAAGAATATGATTTATTGGAGTTAAAATTGTAGTCAGACAGACTTGTAAAATATTCCAGGAAACAGATATTAAAGAAAAAAAAAAAACGATATTAAAGATAAAATGGATACAAATGTAACAGTATTATGTACAGCATTATCTCCATTTGGCAGGGATATATTTAGAAAACAAAACAAAACAATGTGTCGTATTAAAGTTCTAAAAAGGTGTTGTTAAAAAGGTATTTTTGTTCATGACAGCTCACAACAGCTTTTATTATTATTATTACTTATGTACAAAATAATAAATAACAAACAAAAAGATTCATTTTTGTAATAAATTTTGAATTTCTAAAATACAGCTGTTCCACATAGATATTGCATATTAATATAGAGCTTTGAAATAATTTCGGTTACACTTTATTTTAAGATGTCCTTGTTACAGTGTAATTGTGCATTTGAGTACTGAGTAATATTAATTAACTACATTACTATATGGTTAGGGTTAGGGTTTGGTTTAGGGTTACTTGCATGTAATTGTGCATAATTTATTGTTATTATAATAGTAAGTACATGTAACGTGTAACAAGGACACCTTAAAATAGTGTTACCATAATTTCTTATTAACCTTGGAATGTGTTGAAGTCCTATTACATTCGTTAAACATACCTTAGAGTTTCACAGCTTTTGTTATCCTTAAAATGCCTTTCTTTTTTCATAATCCTTTTCTTGCGTCATGACCTGAAGTCTGACATCATATCAAGTTTGACATTTTTCCTACCCTTTTCTGGCCTTATTTTGAACATGTTTGTGTCAAGCCAATCAGATGTCACCTGCACCTCAGTTCCATTCTGGCAGCTGGTTGTTTTAATTCATTAACATAACCACAGCTCCTCATTCAGACCAAAGGAGCCTGCAGCCTTTTTTTACATGTCATTCAATAGAGAATGTCAAACACTTTTCTTGCTAAGGATTATGGGTTCAGTTATTGACATTTCTCACTAATGCCTGTCATGGCTGCTTGCATTGTGATTGGGGATGAAGTCTCACAATGTTTTCCACTATTCTAATTCATTTTATTCTATTCTATTCTAAGAGGGATTTATATTGCAGGGCATCTGTGTAGAACGGCTCTGCTGTTTTCAAACCATTGCTAGTCTTGTCTAAAAGCTGAAGTGTTCCGCTAGTGGCAGCAAATATAAATTGCAAGACAGGTTTCCCCAAACACACCCCTGTTTGCCATTGGTCAGATCATTGAATAGATATGAGACTTTAAGACTTTAAGAATAACTGTAATTGTTTTTGTCATTTAAGTTCATATTCTTATTTGAAATGTAAATTGCAATGGACTTTTTACATGCAGTTCCCCAATGACTTTTAGAAATATAGTCCTATGTCATAGACGCCGCCTTCTCATGTCATTTCAGAGCAGATATCCTGAAATATAATTAGAAGTAGTTTTAGCTCGCTCTCATTTCTCCTTGCCTAAAGGACATTTTCAAGTAAAAAGTGGCACAGCTTACCCCAATCTTCTCATATAGAATTTATGACTAACCCTGCAATAAAATATTAATTCTTCTTTACATTTTGTCCACATCTTTTTAGAGAGCATTTTTGTGACCTCTGCTCCATTGGAAATTTTTCAGCACACGTCCTTTTATATAAGGGATGTGTTGTCTCATTTTGAAGGGCATAGCAAATTGCATTGGTTGTAGAGGACTAAGTCAGAGATTTCACCTTTTTGTAGCAACACATAGGCCATGCACTTGCTATCTCTGTAATACCATAGACCAATGTCATCCAGCACACCAAAAATGTAATCATAAACTTTTATTGTTTTTCATTGGAACTGTAGAAGAATGTGTGTCTGGAGGAAACCTTGACAGCTGTCAGATGTTTTTTGATTAATTCATGTCCACTGCTATCGTCTCAGCTTTTGACACATTGGGAGCTGGGACCTTTTTTCAGTGGAGCAATTTTATAGGAAACCACCACTGGCTTTAACCATCGTACACAAAACTAGTTAACAATGATACTGCAAATGTTGCACAGTATTTAATCATCAAACTTTTCTAGTGACACGTATGCAGGAGAGGGATGGACCTAAAATTGGAACGTTGTGGCTCTGATGTGGTTTCCGTCTACAGCAGAAGCCCAGTATGTAATTTTATACTTTTTGGGTTTTTTAAGCCTAGCTGGAAGTCCTGCTCTTAATTTTCTCTGTTCTACCATTCAAAGCACTTTGCAGTCTGGTTTGTGCCCTTGCTGTACATCTGAAAGCTGGAGACTGCAGCCTGTATAACATTTGCTTTTAAGCGGTTGGCCGCCCACTGGAAAAGCGTTTTCAGAATATCTAACAGAAAACCATCCTCTGACTACCTTACTTGACTGCTCTTGACCTATCACATATAAGACATGTGGCTTAGCTTTGAGTTCAACTGTCCTCAAATTATTCTTCCAACTGCAGGCCAAAGCAACTGAAGTTCAGTAACTGGTGACTATCCTGTTGTCAGAGAGACTTTTTTGGGTGCCAAAATGCAAGAATAGATTCAAAAAGGTTGCACTTCAAATTTAAATGCCTATTTTATTACCCAATTTATCACAATTAATTGCATACACCAATATATGTTGAGAAAAAGCCGTAAAATAAAGATTGTTGAAAGACATTACATTGTTGTGTTAAATGAATAGTTCAACCGAAAGTGAAAATTCAATCATAATTTACTTAACACCATCATGTTGTTCCAAACCTGAATTACTTTCTTCTGTCAAACACAGAAGTTTAGAAATTTACAAAAAATGTATTTTTTGTCCTTACAATGAAAGACAAAGTGGTCCAATGTTGTTTTGGACTCCACTGACTTTCATAGTATGGACAAAAATGTTGTATTGGACAAGTTTCCATAAGCTTCTTTTCACACTGAAGAACCACATATTGGTTCTTCATATATACAAAGCCACATATTGAAAACTGCAATTGTGATCCATAGCGATTGTGTAACCAAAAATTTTTCTGTTTCTCCTACACTTAAATGACTAAGAAAAGAAGAAAGCGGAGGCAGAACAGTCTGTGGTTGTTGAATGTCAATCTTTTTCTCACTGCGTGGTATTCAGAAATGCTTACAGCACCTTTAGGTCTGCCAGTTTATTTATTGTTATATATAATTTATGTAGTTAATTTGTGTATTTTTCTTATTTTTATCGAGCATCTGTCAATCATAAACTTTTAAACGTCATCCTGATGAACAAAGGAAGCATATTTCTTTTTAACTTGAAATGCCCTCTATGTCTCAGTTGAATGATTTTCAGCTTGTATTTAGTATAAATGACATTAGAGGTTTTGAATGGCACTTCAATAGACTTTAGTTACACTGGTGCCTGCAAGAAGTTTTGCATGTTAATTACGGTTTATAAAAAAAAAAAAACCGAACGAAAAAACCCCTGAATTTCTTTTAATTAGTAGCTGTAGCATTAATGAGAGCATGTAATTCAGTGTAGTGTGAACGACTGCTCTGCTTGCATAAACACGATGAATTAGGTAACAGATGAAAAGTGTTATATGAGCCTAAGTATTATTTTTAAACTCTGACAACTACTGAAGGACGGTTCAAATGATTAATAAACTGAGGGATGGCTGTACAGAGTTTTCAGAGCTGTAATGTAAACAAGCCATCTGCTGATAAACAAATGAATGAGAAGCTGAGACTGGCAGAGAGAATCGAGGGGCTACTGGACTGCATAACAAGAGAGCGCAACCATGAGCAGGGGCAGCTCAGAAATCCAATTACCTTGGCTAATAAGATGACATTCTGACATAAACCCTTCCAAGAGACCGTGGACAGAATGTTTTAGTGCTGCCAGCTAATACATTTCCATAAACACCCATATGTGGACATAAAAGTCTTAAAATAAGTTTGAGCATGCCTGCAGTGGACTTTCTCCTAGCATATCAATTGACAGTGTATGATATTGGTTAAACCAAAAAATGTAGATCTTTTGCAGATCATGCCGTTCTGTGAATGCAGTATGGGGGAAAGTGGAATACTACAGATGTTACTCCAATAAATCCAGACGTTTGTGATATTTTTTTTTAATACTTTTATTCATCAACGTATTTAATTGATCAAAACAGACAGTAAAGATGTTTATGATGTTACAAAATATTTCTGTTTTAAATAAACGCTGTTCTTTTGAATGTTATATTCATCAAGAATCCTGAAAAAATCTATTACTCTTTCCATAAAAATATAAAGCAGTAGAACCATTTTCAACATTGATGATAACAAACGGTTCTTGAGCACAACATCATGATATTAGAATTAAAGGATCACGTGACACTAGGGACTGGAGTAATGACTGCTAAAAATTGTATTCATAGAATAGAAATAGTTATTTTAATGATAAAATTTCACACTTTTACTGTTTTTACTGTAAATTCAATTAAAAAAAATGCAGCCTTGATGAGTGTAAGAGACTTATTTTAATTAAACCTAGAACTTTTGACCAGTAGTGTATTCACAATTTGATTAATTAATTAATTTATTAATTTATATGTGATTCATTATTTATTAAAGTTTAGAGTGATCACAGCTTCTTGCAAATGCTAATAGTAGTCAATAGTGTTATATTTGCTATTAGTTATTCTTAATTTACTCTGACAGAAAGGATACAATAATTGGTAGGGTTACTAAGATAAAATATTCAGCTGGATGCGATCTTAATCATCCATTCCATGTAAAATAATATCTCTGCTGTGTTTTTTTTTTTTTTTTTGAGTGTCACGTCACTTTTTTTTAATGATGCCTCTGATCACTTAAGTCAGTGTGGCTTGGTTTTAACTTAGCTTTGTGAACCTGTTTAAAATGTAATGCAGGCTTTGCTGCTGTATAAGAGGCTGCTACTGAAAGATATGGAGCCCAAACTACTGTATATAGTAAGTGCTATTTCATTTCACATGCAAAGAGGGTGCTTAACATAGAAAGGAAGAAAAAAGAAACGAGAAATGGTGTGAAATTGCCATGAAAAAACTAAAACTGGTGCAGAGACTTGAAAAATTACTAAACATGTGACCCTGTTTAAATCTGAAGCAAGCATTCGATCAGTAATAGTCATATTCTGTTCATTTTAAGGATATCTGTCAGGATGGATTGATTTAACCACAAGCCGTGCCTTCAGATTACTGGAGATGAGGGAACCTGTTCTTTTGAGATGGTGTGTATGACTGGGCATGTGAATGAGAAGTGAGACAGAGAAACAAAGACAGGCAGGTTTAGAATAAAGTAGAGAGTGAGAGCATGAATGGAAAACATCATATAAATGCTAACAAATGGAGCAAGGTGCAGTGTCTGCCTCTGTTACTTTTACTGAATGACCTTATCTTTTGAATTGATTCATACCCTGAACACACAGTCTCTACCAGTTTCTCAAGATCAGGGTAAATAAGAACTAATGCATTGACTTGAATTAATTCATCAGATTCTACAGGTGCTTGTGTCAAAGTACATTAAGCAAGTATAAAATATATAGTATAGAATAGCAGTCCAGCAATGTTCATAACTTGTAAAAAAACTCATCTGTTTAGTCAGACGTATACTTTGATTTCTTATCTTTCTGCACTAGCTCTGTATGCTGCTGAGAGGAATGGTTTCTGTAGTTTCTCCTTTTTTTTTTTTTTTTTTTTACATTACTTTCATACATCCTTTACTTATCAGAGGCACTAACATCTTTATCCTTTCATTTTCTATGCCCACATCTTGAGACGCCTATCCTGTCATGCCTAGATCCACTCCTGACCATCATCAGGAGTAACCTGTATCTGAACCAATCTTGCTGTCTCTACAATGCTTCATTTGGTACTATTTGTAAGGATGGTAAGATTCACTGATTTGCATCGGTGCATTGGCATAAAAGTTAACGGTACGATGCATCGATTTAAAAAAAGTGTGCATGGGATACAAGTTGGCATTTGTGTTGAGATACATCCTTTCTAACATATTTGCATCGGTAAAAACAGATTTATTTATATAATTAGTATGCACTATACTTTTATTACAGTTTTTGTTGCTCGCTTTGGTACTAATTTCACAAGTAAGGTGTACTTTTTCAAAACTCTTAGTACAAAAATCCAAACTGATCACACTTGTAACACAGCTTGTCATTCTTTCAAAACCTGATGTAATGCTTTTATTCAGTTGCACATATTTTCAGTCCACATAATCACTGTTTCAAACACAAGAATATGTAATGACAACATTTGGTTTAATCACCGAAACACAACAGTATGATCTTCTTTCAGTTTAATACTTTTAACAGTCAATTTAATAGCAAACAATACAAGATACGTGTTTTAAATCACCTTTGTTGCTGAAATAATTACAGTAATAGAGGCAATAACTGTCATGTCAGAAATTACACTTACATTACCTAGCTTGCATAACTTGCATAAAATGCATAATGTTTGTAAAAGTATTTATACAGTGTGTTACTGAATCAAAAGGTGTGATGAAGATATGACATGGCCATAAGGTTTGGTGCTAGACAGAGTTTACTGTCAATGCAGTATGACATATGACTGAATCTACACTGTAACTGCACTTTTCAGATGAGTTATAGTAATGTGCAGTCTCTACCATGGTAATGCCTCTATATACAGTATCACATGGCATAATGTAATGTAAAATGCAGTATTTGATGCCATCTGTCTCCCTTCTTCTGATACATCTCTGATCAATCTCTGATCAGTTCCTCTCCCTTGTATCCTGCTGTATGTTCACAAATTGCAAAACACACAGTTTTACAAATGAGGATGTCCTCAAATGTTTGTGTGTGTGTGTGATTTTATTAGGTTTTGCTCACTTCTGGGTAACAATTTGTCCCCAAAATATGGGTAATTAGGTACACACACACACACACACACACACACACACACACACACACACACACACACACACAGGTATTCCTATCATTATGATGACATTTCATAGGAGTAATGGGTTTTATAGCATACTGTACAAACTATATATTCTATCCCCCTACACTAACCCTACCTTTACAAAAATGTTTTTTTTTAATAGAAAAAAAGTCTCCCACAAGGATATTGATTTCAGATATTGCCATCTTTAAGGAACATTTTGTTCCCATAACATAGGGTTTACCTGAACCACACACGCACATGTACAAAATAGTGGTTATCATCGAAGATAAATCACTTTTAGTGAAAAAAATAAAAATAAAAATAATAATAATAATGACATTTGATTGCCCCTAAATAGCAAACAAGTTCTTTAGAAACTATATCTATTGAATCTATATCTATAGATATATATTCTGTAGCTGCACCAAATGATTCACTGGTTAACCATTAAGATGAGTTAGATTAAATAATAGACAAATATATGAAACTGAATGAGAAGACATGCAAATGAAAAGCTTGATAGTAAGAGCATTATGAAAAGCAGTTACTGTGAATGAAACATTGATATAGATGAAACAATTATTTTGTGTAGTGAAAAGGATACTTTGTGATTGTTTGTATTGTACTAAGACAATTGAAAATATGCTGAAATGTTTGAAAAAAGTGCACTTTTGATGATCTGTTGTGATATTAGTACTAAGAGTTTTGAAAAAGTACACCTTACTTGTGAAATTAGTACCAAAGCGATAAAAAAAAACTGTATTTAGAAAGTAGCCAATAATTTGTTACCAATATTTTATATGTAGATTGATTTCTCATCTCTAAACTATTTCTCAAGCATGTTCTCCTGTCACCATTGCTGCTATGTGAATATGACGTTTCACAACACTATGGAGACCAAAGCGTGTCAGAAAATAGATTAACATGGCTGTCTGATCCAAAGAAATGAAAGCAAACTATCTGTACCATATTGAATTTTTTTCCATTGCATCGTATTGCATTGAATCGTATTGTGTTGAATTGAATCGAAATAAGATCGCACTGCATGGTAATGGGGGGTGAATGGTATTGCATTGCATTGGTAGCTGTTTCATATGTATCTTGAATGCATCATATTGTTGGCTATGCATAGAGATGTGTCGCATAGATCGCATTGGCCTCAGTTATGGAGATGCACATCCCTAACTATTTGGAGTATCACTTAGAAACATTATGATAATCCTTAATATTTAATTTAAATGTATAGTTTAATTAAGTGTTATTTAATTTAACACATTGACAGACAGATAGATAGATAGACACAATGTAAAAAGTGATTAGTTGACTTAACTTAAAAAAAAATTGATGAAACCCATTGCCTTAAAATTAAGTAAATAATAATTAAAAAAAAAAAAAAAAAAAGTTAAGTGAACTTCACTTAACTTATTTTTTAAATTATTATGTACTTAATAATTTAAAGGCAATGGGTTTCCTCAATTTTTTTAAGTTAAGTCAACATCACTTTTTACAGTGTAGATAGATAGATAGATAGATAGATAGACAGATAGATAGATAGATTGATTGATAGAAATAAAGCACAGAAATACATAAAAAGTATGCTTGTCTCCCTGCATGATTTATGTTCTGAACCGTCAAGTTCAGTTTAGTGAGAAATGTCAGGCTTTTGTCTTTTGTTCTTGTGTGTTTACGTTTTCATCTATGTAAAGAAGGTCCAACTATACAGTGGAATGCTATTTACTTGACTTTTTTGTGGATATGTATCTTGGATATGTATTATTATGGTCAGTCATCCTTATGGAGCTAGTCAGCTCTTGTTTGGTAATTGCAGAAAATTTTGTGTATTATACATCAAACATATTCTTATCTGATTCAACATGAAACTGTTTATGCAAGTAACTTGCAATTATATTTCAAACACAGAGCTTGGTATCAGAATTCTGTCATATGCCTTTAAACTAGTGATGCACTGAAAGTATTTTTTATTGAAACATGGAAAATTTAACTTTTCATTTAGCTGTAAACCAAATATTAGGTTTCTGTAATGAAATGTGGGTAATTGATCACGTTATGCAGTTTAGGGTGTTGTGTTCTTGGGTGACAAATTAACAGTCATATTAGAGTTCCTCTCAAATTTCAGCTGAACAAATTTTACATATTGTTAGTCTACCATAATTTTTGGTAATGGTGGAATGTGTCCACACTGCTAACAAAATCAAAACACATCATCAGAGAAGTGCTGAATGACAATACAAATACATAGTAAGTGCACACCCAGGTGAAAAATAAATATATTTAAATTGTGCTTTTTCAGACACACTTAATATATTTATATTATACTATACTAAGTGCATATTAAATGTATTATTTTGAAACAACTTTAAGTATATTAAGTGTATTTCAAGATATGTTTAAGTTCGATTTTAATCTATTTGTAATATATTTAATATATTGAAATTGTGTTAAATTGGAACCACTTTAAGTATATTTAGTGCAATTTGAGTGTATTTATTAAAATACATTTAAAATGTACATTTAATACTTCATGAACTACAGGTAGAATATATGTGAAGCATCGTTTTAATGTGCTACAAGTACATTTCAATTGTATTTCAGCTCATTAGAAATGCATTAGCATTACACTACTAGTATATTATATTTTTCAGTATATACACACGTACACTTTGATGTCTAGAAAACTTTAATGTATTATATATTGTGTACATTACAAATATTCATAAAGTACATTTAAAAAGTACAGCAGCATACAGTGGGGCAAAAAAGTATTTAGTCAGCCACCAATTGTGCAAGTTCTCCCACTTAAAAAGATGAGAGAGGCCTGTACTTTTCATCATAGGTATACCTCAACTATGAGAGACAAAATGAGAAAAAAAATCCAGAAAATCACATTGTAGGATTTTTAAAGAATTAATTGGTAAATTCCTCGGTAAAATAAGTATTTACCACCAAGGGGTACCCAGAACACACTGTGCAACCGGCAACAATGGCGGCCAGATCGTCAAGTACATTTTACATTTTACATTTATGCATTTAGCAGACGCTTTTATCCAAAGCGACTTACATTGCATTCAAGTTACAGTTTTTACATTTTATCAGCTCTTGCTTTCCCTGGGAATCGAACCCATGATCTTAGCGTTGCTAGCGCCATGCTCTACTATTTGAGCTACAGGAAAGCTATTCAAGTATTCAAGTATTTTCGGCTTAAATAATTTATTTAAAAATAACGACAGTCTTGTTTCGTGCTCTAGACAGTCCTGTACATATATATTTGCAACCATGTTCTTAATTGAAACGTTTAAAAAAAAAAATCGCTAGATTGCTACGCTAACGTTACATTGCTGATTTGCACAACAGTCCCGCAGACTAGCCTTGAATGGACTCCATGCATGTCTACAGTTTTAACAAGTTTGTAAAACGATCCAAAGTTTGTGATCAACACTTGTCGGCTCTGGTGCCAGCTAGCGACGGTGTATGATGACGTAACCGTAACCAAGTGGTGTCTCATTTCATAGGGGTATGTTTTCACCCCTAGCACTTACCACTCGGTTTCGAGGGACAAGGGCTAGCGGTAAGACGAAGGGGAAGGGGTAAGACAGAGAAATGGGATTCACCCTTACTATTCCTTTGCTTGTCTCTGCACTCAGATTTCAGTTTGTCTTCTATAGCAGCTGATCTGAAAAACAACAAATGTTAATATTTCTCACACGCACAAAAAAGGCAAATGATGATTGATGATTTGTTTTCTATTTAAGAATGACAGAACAATGTACCTGGTCAGAAATATAGTCAAAAACCTTACCAGCCTCAGCAGTTTCAGATGTACTGTATGCTCTCTTATAAGCAGCCCTTCTTACAATTTAATCTTTGTTCTTATCTGTAATGAGAAATATATATTAGAAAATAAAGTCTATAAGTTTGTCAAGCTTGAACAAATATAAACACCAATCAACCAACACTACCACAGTTGGGTGATCAGCTCAAGACAAAGTAACTGTATGTTCATAATCATGGTTTTTCAAAGATCATTAATCTCATTACAATGAAGCCAAATTATTCAGGAAATCAGAAATAAATACACTTAAAGTTGCAAATAAAAACTGTTAATGTTGTACATGTTATAATGACACATTTTTTTTCTTTATTTTTTTTCTGCCAATGCATGTGTCAAAAACACGACTGGTACAGACAAATAACATTAATTAAATACAAATCTTACCTGAAGTCACAGTGAGGTTCTGAAGCCAGACGCCATACACGCTCGCAGAAGTTGGTAAAAATAAGAACATACCGCTATATTTTCTAATTAATTTCATAGTTCCCCCAAAACAATTTGAATTGTGTCATCACTCACCTTTAAGATGCTCCAAACCATCTAAGACTTTTGTTCATCTTCGAAAGAAAAGCGGAGATATTTTAATGAAACCTGAGAGATTTATGAAAGATGTTCACGTTTTAAAAAGTTAATCGCAAAAAAACATCGCAAAAGTAATCCATATGATTTGCGTGGTTTCCTCCAAGCGCCCTAAAGAGACACGATCGCTCTATATAATACTGTTTAAATTTAAACTTATATTCACATTCAAGGGACATCTGCACGCACATCATTTACTAAGCTCTCTGCTGCGAGCTCATTATCATACGAACCAATCAGAGACGTTCAATGGCTCTGGAACCAATCCGGTTTAGTCTGGGTTGTTTGAATTTAAACACAAATAAACGTGTTTTTTTTAAAAAATTATTATTAATTATTTATTTATTTTAATTCAGATATAATGTTGAAATCCTTGTGGGAATTTCAGAAATATATATTAGAAAATAAAGGCGTCAAGCTTGAACAAATTTATAAACACCTATTACAATTAATGTATCATGTAATGAACAACAACCTAATCAACCAAAGGAGCATAACCCATATTAAACAACATATTTTAAATATTGCAATGGTTAATAATATTTGACAAAGGTTTGTACATTGTAAAGGTTAAAAATGTTTTTCAAAATATTGTACTTTTCCAAATATTAAAATTATAAATACATAAATATTTAAAATATAACCATGTGTAGGCCTACTGCAATATAAAGTACATTAAAACCTGCTAAAAGTGTAACTAGGAATATATTTATTAACATAGTATTTCTACAATACTTTTTAGAAATATAGTAATAGTGTGCTTGGGTTTAGCATATTGCTTAAAAGTGTAATTAAGCATATATTTATTACCAAAGTATTTCTAGTATACTTTTTATAAATACATTAAAAGTATGCTTCTGTTTAGCATATTTCTTAAAAGTATAACTAAGCATATATTTAATACAAAAGTACTTCTAGTATACTTTTTAGAAATATGTTAAAATGCAATTCAGTATATTTTTAATGCACTTCAAATAAGCATGTTGGGAATACAAATGTATTATAAACATACTACTTGAATTTCAAGTATATTTTTAATACATTTAATACATTTCACCTGGGCAGTGTCATTCACACAAATACAAAACACTATCATTGTAACACACGACACTAAAATAATACAAGACACATTAATTTAACAACATTAGATGTAACAAAATGTAAAACATAAAAAAGAACAATACCGATGAGAAAAAACAACAACTAAGAAACAGTTATTTCGATGAAAGATTTACTTTTTTTCACTGTAAATTATACAATAGCTTATATAGCTATAGCTAATTATACAAAGTACTGTTCACACAATTCACAGGTTTTTACCATTAAGCTTTTTTGTTTTTGTTTTTTACGGTGTGTGCTCCTGTGTCTCCTAACGTCTTCTTTGAATATGAAAATGCTGCCAACTACATTGTCAGTCAACCATAACTCTTTACATGGAATATGATCAGATTCAATAGCACTTCCCTAATATCATCAAAGGAAGTTCTTTAGAAAGGAAAGGACCGTTTTTTTTTAAAGTCAATTGCAATATATATACTAAAGTAAATGAGTTAAAGTCTACATTTCCTGGTAATTACACAAGCTGTGTGCAAAATGAGCACAGTAGCGGAATTCTGGTGTATTTAGTCAAATTTTAGTCCCATGCGGAGTGCTTTAAACCACTTGCACGGAAGTGAAACCCATGAATATGTCATCAAAGTGGCCGTCAAGAGAATTAGAACTCTCTTCCCACACTCTGCAGTCTGAACTGCTGCCCAGCTGCATTAAGTTGCTTTTCTCCATTCACTGCCTTGAAGCCTCTCACCACTGCTATTTTCCATGCCCTTTTATCTCCCCAGAGTGCATCTCAAAGTCCTATTATGGATCTACAGTTAATAAAAGCTTGGCCACAGAATGGATATATGCTCCTATATATGCTGGAAGAGCCTACTTTTATACAGCCCCTCTGACCCACTTCTGACCCATGTAATATGCAAACAACTTTTCTCATGTTGAAGAAAATAACAATACAGATTTTTCTGCTTCCAGACACTGCCCGAGGAACGTTATTATTATTCTAATTTATTATATCAAGTGCTTAGTGCAATTCATCAGGATTCAGAGAAAGCTTTTAGGGTTGAAGTGAAGAGTTGTTGATGTTTGTTATCTAAGCTAATATTTGATGTTTCATGAGTGGAATGCATAAAGTTCCCTGATAATGTAATGTTCTTTTCTTAAAAATGTTTTGTTTTGATTTAGAGTGTTGGATTCAAGTCATTAATTTTAGGCAGGTGATAAGCTGTTTTAGTTATATGCAAATATCATATTGACCTGCAATGGCTCTTAAAAAGTTCCCATTAATTGTCCGTTGCCTGCTGTTTAATGATGTTGGCAGAAGTAGTTCTAAGCACTAGCTACTAGTGTCTTTTATTCCTTCAAACAATGTTTCTTTTCTTGTTTTCCTTCCTTCAATAGTTTTACACATAAAAAGGCACTTTAAATTTGACTCCTGTAATGTTAATTAATACTAATCTTTTAATGCAAGCAAAATGCCTTGGGTGAATGGGCTACCTGAAACCCACAGGTTTTACAACTTGTTCTTACACGAGTCATACTATGAAGAAGTACCATTTGTTTGCCTGATAGGTCAAACTCAATATGACATAATGACATCATCACATGGTACAGCTGATTGGTTCTTTTTTTATCAGTAGCCAGTGAGCTTGCTGCTCAACATTCAAATACATGGCTAGTGCTTGATGTAGCAGTTGCAGCGCACTTCAGAAACTCTCCACCTTCCCCAGCTCCACCTGTAGATCTGCTACAGAGCGATTCATGTATGGGGTTATTTATAATAATAATTCCTTACATTTATATAGCGCTTTTCTAGGCACTCAAAGCGCTTTACATTGTGTGTGTGTGTGTGTGTGGGGGATCTGATGATGCGACGGCAGCCATAGTGCGCCAGAACCAGCTTATTTGTGGAGAGGAGACAGAGTGATGAAGCCAATCAGCAGATATGGGGATTGTTAGGAGGCCATGATGGTTAGAGGCCAATGGGCGAATTTGGCCAGGGTGCCGAGGTCAGACCTCTACTCTTTTTGAAAGACATCCTGGGATTTTTAATGACCACAGAGAGTCAGGACCTCGGTTTAACGTCTCATCCGAAGGACGGTGCTTTTTACAGTATAGTGTCCCCATCACTATACTGGGGCGCTAGGACCCACACAGACCACAGCGTGAGCACCCCCTACTGGTCTCACTAACATCTCTTCCAACAGCAACCTAGTTTTCCCAGGAGGTCTCCCATCCAGGTACTGACCAGGCTCAGCCCTGCTTAGCTTCAGTGAGTAACCAGTTTTGGGCTACAGGGTGACATGGCTGCCGACATCTTTACATATATTGTGTGCAGCAGCAGTATTTCTTACATGCTCACAGCAGATTGTTGTGGATGTATTGGCAGTAGTAAGTCTCTGTACTTGCTCTATCGCAGCAGCAGCGTAGCAGTTCTATTCCACCAAGACCAAACACATTAACATCGTCTTGTACATTACCATGCCAATCCCTCCGAGAGTTGTCATGACAGGAAAAAATAAATAAATAAATAAATAAAATTAAAAAATTAAAATTAAGTATATATATATATATATATATATATATATATATATATATATATATATATATATATATATATATATATATATATATATATATATATATATATATATATATATATATACACATACACACACACACACACACATGCATATATATACACATACAGTCATGGCCAAAAATGCATTATGTCAGAAAATGCAACACTTTCTCGCCGAAAATTTTTCCAATTGCAAACATTCTGGTATTCACATTCTTATTGTTTTTGTTTGCACTGCAACAACACAGAAACAGAACAAAGAAGAAAATTCAAAGTTGATAAAATTTCACACAGAACTCGGAAATGGACTGGAAACAATTATTGGCACCTTGTCAAAATTGTAAGAAATAATTGCTTTTCAAGCAAGTGATGCTCCTGTAATTTGTATTTAGACACACCTGTGGCAAGTAACCGGTGTGGGCAATATGGTAATCACACTTGCAACCAGTTAAAATGGAGAAAAGTTGACAACCTTTGTGTTGTGTGTCACACTGAGCATGGAGAAAAGAAAGAAGTGTAAAGAGTTGTCTGTGGATTTCAGAGAAAAAAAATTGTGGAAAAACATGGACAATCTCAAGGCTACAAGTCCATCTCCAGAGATCTTAATGTTCCTGTGTCCACTGTGCGCAATATCATCAAGAGGTTTACAGCCCATGGCACTGTAGCTAACCTCCCTGGACCTGGACGGAAGAGCAAAATTAATGAAAAATTACAACGAAGGATTGTTCGAATGGTGGATAAAGAACCCCGATTAACTTCCAAACAAATTCAAGCTGATCTGCAGATACAGGGTACAACAGTGTCAGCTCGCACTATCCGTCACCATCTGAATGAAAAGGGACGCCATGGTAGGAGACCCAGGAGGACACCACTGCTGACACAAAGGCATAAAAAAGCAAGTCTGGAGTTTGCCAAGACTTATGTGACAAAACCACAATCCTTCTGGGAGAACGTACTGTGGACAGATGAGACAAAAGTAGAGCTTTTTGGTAAAGGACATCATGGCACTGTTTACTGAAAAATAAATGAGGCCTTCAAAGAAAAGCACACCGTCCCTACAGTCAAACATGGTGGAGGTTTAAAGATGTTTTGGGGTTGCTTTGCTGCTTCTGGCACTGGATGCCTTGACTGTGTGAACGGTATCATGAAATCTGATGATTACCTAAGAATTTTGGGGCGCAACGTAGTGGCCAGTGTCAGAAAGCTGCGTCTCCACCAGAGGTCATGGGTCTTCAAGCAGGACAATGACCTGAAACACACTTCAAAAAGCACTCAGAAATGGTTACAAACAGAGCGCTGGAGAGTTCTGAAATGGCCAGCAATGAGTCCAGATCGGAATCCCATAGAACACCTGTGGAGAGATCTCAAAACAGCAGTTGGGAGAAGGCATCCTTCAAATCCGAATGACCTGGAGCAGTTTCCAAAAGAAGAGTGGTTCCAAATTCCAGTAGAGAGGTGTAAGAAACTCATTCATGGTTACAGGAGCGACTGATTTCAGTTATATATATGCCAAAGTTCATTTTTGTGTATCAATACCACGAGTTTTCATTTTTATTTGGCGTACTATTTATCCGCATTTTCATGAGACCGGGCTCGAATGCATGTGTGTATTTGTAAGTATGTATTTTCAGCAGCCATTAGTCTTCTCCTTTAGAAATCATTCAACACTTGTGCTGCTCATTTTTTGAGACTTTATTTTTTTCAGGATTGTTTACAAAAATAGAATTTCAATCATTCAATTTAATGTATCCTCGCTGATTAAAAGCATTCACATTTTTAAAAACAAAAACTTACTGACCCCTGTCTTTTGAACAGAGGTGTATGTAGTGCATTCATTTAGCCTGATTGATGGAAAGCCACTTGACTTAAACTTCCACTATAGTGAGATAAACTGAACAACCTTTTGGTGCTACAGAATCTTTTCAAAGAGTACAATTATGAACAGAACAGGCCACTTATTGATTCTGAAAAATAGCTTGTAGTTTTGAAGAGCTGTTATATACACAAGCCATGAGTTTTTTTTTTTTTTTTATCATGCTCAACTAGTTACGCTTCGTGTTTCCTTGCCAACTCGCCCTGGCAGTTTAACCTTGTGTGCTGATGTGGTTAAGAGGTAATGCAAATTATTCAAAATAAGTTTTAGGATATTCTACAACATTTTTTGTCAAAACTGTAAATGATTCAGTAAAACACCAGTTTCAAAACAGACTGCTCTGAAATAAGTGCAGACTGTTTGAGTGATTAAGCTGCTAAAATGGTCAGAAAATTAAAATTTTATTTTTTTATTTTTTGTGCCTACTCAATATACTGTAGTTTAAATCCCCAAAAGTGAAATAAAAACCCTATTTATCGGTCTGTTAAAAACATTATTGAAGTGAACTCCAGTAAACAATTTCAAATACAGTTTTAGTGCTCACTGCCATCCAACGTTTAAAATGTTCAGAGACCTGAGCAGGGGTTGTAAAGGTCAGAAGCACATCATTCACAGATGAATTTCATCATCTCGAGAGGGAGAGATTTGAGCAGCATGTGGAAAATGAAAGAAATAATGTGGAATTTAATCAGCTGCAGTCTGTTTCACTGTTATTCAGATTTAATATGAGTGTTGGGACTCAGTGATGCATAATGTATGTTACCCCCAAAAAATAAAAACAAACAAACAAACTGCTGCCTCCTATATTTAGGATAGATTCATTGCTTTATTCTTCACCTTCACCCCTCAACAAGAATACATTCTATTTTTATCGCAGGAGGCCATTTTGTATGAAAGCATTCAGTTAATTACACAACCCAGTGGCTTCGGTATAGGCTGCACATTTTCTCATTAGGAAACACAGGGAGCCTGGACTGAATACTCATGAGGTTATTAGTTTAGCGAACTTAATTTCATCTCAAGAAAATTGTTTGTACCTGGAATTCTGATCCTGCCATCGCCATATCAACCTTTTACATTAGCTACATTAGACGCAAGTCACCATGATTACTTTAAGCTAATTTTGTGGTTGAAATCGCAATGTTTCAGATTTAACCCACACCAGCAGGTGAGCTTTTGGGAATTAAAACCATTTCATGAAACAGAATTCTGCTTGTCTTGTGCATTTTGAAGAACAGATTAGCATTTTCTGCTTGTTAAGTTTGAAATATTAAGCAATATCAAACAAGCAATTGGAATTTTAATGTAAGGAAGTAGGATTTAAATAATTAAATTTAGTTGACATATTTCATCATATTTAACACTTTTTTTTTTATCAAGATGGAAGAACATGTAATTTCCCAGAATTTATTATCCGTGTTCTTTGAATTCCAATCAGAGATAATCTTGCCAAGGTCTGCAGCTCTACCATTGGAGAAAGCATAACAGCCAACATGGATCATATGTGTCTTGTTAATCACATCAAAGCTTTGATGTCAATAGGTGTGTTCGACTTGAAGCGGAGCTGCGCAGAATGATCAGTGTATGACATCAAAGTACCGCGAGAGCAGTGTTGGGTGTAACGCGTTACTAAGTAACGTGTTACTGTAATTAAATTACTTATCGGGATTACTGTTCATTTTTAGGTAATTTAATTACAGTTACTTATAAAGTACTTGCGTTACATACACTAAATAATTTCAACAGTTCTAAAATCAATATTGAATTTGAAATCTAAATCTATGCAGCGGCGTTAACCCTCCGCGCGGGTTCGTTCACTTTCAGATTTTCCTGATTCACAGAGAAACCTTAAATACTAAGATACATATAAATAGGGTTGCCAACCATCCCATATAGCCAAGACCGTGCTGCCGCGACTGAGAGCGGCTCGGCGGTGTTTAGTGTCCCGCAGCAGCAGCGAGAGCAAGTGACTTCAGCACAGCTGAAGAGTTCTGCGTTCAAATGCACGCAATAGGCTAAAGCTTGCTGCAAAGCCCCAGCAAACATGACCATGAATGTGTCCGCGGGAAATAGTAAGGACATATTTGAATTATTTACTAATAAACTAATGTTCCCCTTCAATTCGGTCACTCTACATTGCTATGGGAAATACCTTTTCCTCGAATACTACTGAAGCCTTATTGAATCATGCCAGTAAAACTGGCCAATGACGTTCAAGCGCGCGAAATATGAGCGGGATCCCACTCTATATAAGGCAGTGCTTGTACGTCATCCATTCAGAATTTTTTCCTTCAGCAAGAAGCCTATCAAGAAATCTTCTACTCACCATGATCTACACGCTGCAGCGGACACGCCTTCTCTTCCCCTGCTGTGTTCCGGTGAGCTTCGGACGGACAAAAGATGACCTCTTGCGATTGCCTCTCCTGCGTAGAGCCAGTCAAACCCTCTGATGGCCACGAATCGTGCATCTTCTGCCTGGGTCGCGCCCATGCAGAGCCGGCGCTTGGGGGGTCGGACTGCCCCCACTGCGGAGATATGAGTCTCCGGACTCTCAAACCGTGGCAAACTGGAGAGTGCGAAACAACGCGTCTCTCCCATCTAAGCCTTGCCGAGCCACTGCAAACTTCGCTGGCAAGGCTTTTTCAGCGGCGGGCCAGGCAGCTTCAACACTGCATGTGATGGCGATACTTCAGGTGTATCAGGCCAAGCTCCTTCAGTCCCTGGATGAAGGTGGCCCGGACCCTGAAGTCTTCAAAGAGCTCCGACGCGCCACAGATCTGGCCCTCAGAGCAACGAAGGTGACAGCTTGAGCGATCGGCCGCAATATGGGTAATCTTGTGGTGCTGGTGGTCACCTGTGGCTGACTCTGACCGAGTTGAAAGACTCAGAGAAGACGGCTCTTCTGGACGCTCCCGTGAATCCCTCAGGTCTCTTTGGAGCGGCGGTAGAGGCGTTCACGGAGCGCTTCGTTGAAGCGCAGAAGCAGTCGAAGGCCATTAGCCACTTCTTACCAAAGCGCGCCGGCGCGAACCCTCCTGCACGTTCCCGCTCCTCCTCAGCGCAGCGCACGGGAAGACCGTTCACCCCTCCTACTGCTGTTCGGCGCGAGCATGAGCCGGCGGTGAGACCAAGACAGCTGTGGCCGAAGCGCCGCCAGGGCTCGAAGGGCCAGAAACCCCGCCCTGACAGAGACGGCAGGCCACCGGCTCCGGGATCAAAGCCGCATTCCTGATGCTGTCTCTCGGAGGAGGAAAGCTGCACTCAGCGCCGAAGACGAGCCACTGAGAAAGTCTGCTCGCTCCGCTGTGTTTGTTCACCACACCCCCCTGCCTGTTGCAGGCGGCAAGAACGATTGTCATGTTTGTGTTTTGACTGTTCCACAGTGCAGTGCAATAAAGTAAAAAAAAAAATACAAAAATCACCTCAATATCAAGGCAATTTTCCTCCTCTCACTCCTCTCTCCCACATCACTCACTCTCACACTCGTGTGGTATTAAACTCCCCGCCCCCCAACGGCGAGTTATCCCTCACGGTGTGCAGTCCGCCTCGCCCGCTGTCACAGTTCACAGAAGTGTGGCAGGGACTGCCAGGGGTATCAGAGTGGGTTATGAAATCAATAAAGAACGGCTACATGCTTCAGTTCTTTCGCAGACCGCCCCGTTTCAACGGTGTGTTAATGTCCACTGTGCGGGAGCAGAATGTCTCAGTTCTGCGAGAGCAAATACACAAACTTCTCGCAAAGCACGCTGTAGAGGCAGTGCCTCTCACAGACCGCGAGAGCGGCTTCTACAGTCGTCATTTTCTGGTGCCAAAGAAAGATGGCAGACTCCGCCCAATCTTGGACCTGAGGCCGCTGAATCGCGCGTTTTCAAAGCGCTCGTTCAAAATGATTACGCTGAGACAAATCCTCTCACATATCAGACCGGGAGATTGGTTTATCTCTGTGGATTTAAAGGATGCTTATTTTCACATTCAGGTAGCCCCCCGCCACAGGCGCTTCCTGAAATTTGCATTCGAAGGGATAGTGTACCAATTCACGGTCCTACCCTTCGGCTTATGTCTGGCCCCTCGTATGTTTACGAAATGCATGGATGCTGCTCTCTCTCCTCTGAAGCAGAGCGGAATACGCATCCTGAACTATCTCGACGACTGGCTAGTGTTAGCGCAATCAGAGAGCGCGCTGCTCAGCAACAAACTCAGACTCCTTGCTCATCTTCAGAACTTAGGACTGACTGTAAATATGCAAAAGAGCATGTTGATACCGAGCCAGAACATCTCCTTTTTACATTTACATTTATGCATTTAGCAGACACTTTTATCCAAAGCGACTTACACTGCATTCAAGTAACAGTTTTTACATTTTATCAGCTCTTGCTTTCCCTGGGAATCGAACCCATGATCTTGGCGTTGCTAGCGCCATGCTCTACTATTTGAGCTACAGGAAAGCATGTAGCTGGAGTGGAGCTGGACTCAATCAATATGCGAGCGCGTCTGTCGGAGGAGCGCTCACAAAAACTGATCAGTTCTCTCGCAGTCTTCAAATTAGGGCGTTCTCCCCCGCTGAAATGCTTTCAGAGGACCCTCGGCCAGATGGCTGCTGCCTCGACAGTGTGCAATCTAGGGCTCCTACATATGCGTCCGCTTCAGCTCTGGTTAAAGAGCCGGGTGCCACAGAACGCATGGCGCACGGGCACCTTGCGCATCACAGCACGTCGAAAATCGCCAGATCGGCAGAAATGACCTGATCATACGATTTTTAAAAGGAGCAAGAAGGCTGAACCCTCCTCGCCCTTCTACTCTACCTACTTGGGACTTGGCGCTTGTGCTTGACGCTCTCACGGGACCCCCGTTCGAGCCCATACAATCAGCGAGCTTGCTCTCTCTCTCTCAAGACAGCGCTCCTGCTCGCGCTGGTCTCTGTTAAGCGAGTTGGAGACCTGCAGGCGCTTTCAGCTGACGACTCGTGTATTGAATTCGGACCAGGTGATTGCAGACTCACCTTGAAGCCTAGAAAAGGTTATGTGCCTAAAGTGCTTTCGACTCCATTTAAAGCACAGTCATAACACTATCTGCTTTCTGCCCCGAAACACCGGCCGGGACCGAGCCGCTTAATACACTCCTGCTGTGCATGAGGGAACGAGACATTGCTGTTATTGCCGTGTCACCGAGCTCAGGATCTTAGAATGCCAAGTTGCTTCAGTCAAAGATTCTGAATGGATGACGTATAAGCACTTCCTTATATAGAGTGGGATCCCGCTCATATTTCGCGCGCTTGAACGTCATTGGCCAGTTTTACTGGCGTGATTCAATAAGGCTTCAGTAGTATTCGAGGAAAAGGTATTTCCCATAGCAATGTTTCGTTCCCTCATTTCGGGGAACCGAGGTTACGTTAGTAACCGAGAGCGTTTTCTGAGTCCGTGTTGCAAGGATGAAGTTGCTGATCCTGACTCGCCGTCTCCTCATTAGACGCCTTGCATGATTAAGAAATGCATGATTAAGATTATAATAAAAGTTTGTTTTTGATTTTTTTTTTCGTTATGTGATAATTTAAAGTTTTCTATAGATATATTTATCATGTCTGTGAGGCATGTATTCGCTCAGCTTCGATTCGTTTTTGTGAAGCGCTCCTGTTCAAGACGAGACAGCAGAAAGCGCATCATGTTTGTTTTCTTTGTTTAATAAAAGCACAACGTTTTGTTATAGAAGCCCGTTCCCGCCACCTTGAGAAAAAATATAATTCTGTAAGTCATAATAATGACTTAGTTTCTCATAATTATGACTTATTTTCTCGTAATAATGAGAAACTTTCTCGTAATAAGGACTTATTTTCTCATAATAACGAGAAAATTTCTCGTAATAATGACTTATTTTCTCGAAATAATGACTTATTTTCTTATAATAATGAGAAACTTTCTCAAAATTATGACTTATTTTCTCATAATAATGAGTGACGGCACGCTAGCGACATCTGCTGGTCAAAGCCATGCAGGAACACTGCAAACATTGCTTGTTCTGTAATCTAAAGTGTATAATATATCATTAAATAATGATTTCAGATAAATTATCTGCATGTAGTCTTGTTAATTTGTAGCACTTACCAAGTTACTCTGCCAGATAGGTATGGCTTCAAACATTCCAGACTAATATTTCAGTTAAGAAATACAGGCATTTTATAAAGAAATAAAAGCCATTACGCATATCAGCTTAATTTATAGATGTTTATTTAAATGATTTATTAGTTTTATTAGCTGTCCCTTTCATGCATCACATGCTTCATACAGTAAGCCATCTCATTCCAAAAGCACAAATCATCGTTGTTCGTTACCATGGCAACCGCTTGGTCTTCAGCGTCCCACACCGCTTCTTGCAGGACAAACGATTAACGTGAAAAATGCTTAATGTAGCTTTAAGTACAAAGACAGATTGAACCAAATTCATTACACAACTTAATGACATGCATACTGTATACAGGCATTCAGGTGGACCCAAAATATGAATGCAACGCAAAACAGCAACGCTTATGCAGCATTTTCTATAACAGTTTTCTAAAGGAAAAAGCTTAACATGCAACTTTGGGTGTTGTGTTCAAATTCTGGGTTCTTATGCTTGCCTGTATGCATGATCAATAATACTGTATCCTGAATTAGTCATTTAAGCCACATTAAGCATTTTTCACGTTCACATGTCCTGCAAGAAGCGGTGTGGGATGCTGAAGACCAAGCGGTTGCCGTGGTAACGAACAACTACGCTTTTGCTAGCGAGATGAGATTGGGCTACTGTATAAACATTGTGAGTTTATGCATGTGATGCATGAAAGTGACAGCTAATAAAACTAACAAATCATAGAAATGAACATCTATTCATTAAGTTTATGTGTGTAATGGCTTTCATTTCTTCATCAAATGCGTGTGATTTTTGTTGGAATATATTCCTCTATATCTGTTTCTGCTGGTAAGTGCTACAAATTAACAAAAGACTACATGCAGATAATTTATCTGAAATCGTTATTTAATGATATATATTATACACTTTAGATTACAGAACAAGCAATGTTTGCAGTGTTCCTGCATGGCTTTGACCAGCAGATGTCGCTAGCGTGCCGTCATTCATGCATTGCGCATGCGTGGAATAAGTCATTATTACGAGAAAATAAATCATAATTTTGAGAAAGTTTCTCATTATTACGAGAAAGTTTCTCATTATTTCGAGAAAGTTTCTCATTATTTCGAGATGTTAAGTCATTATTACGAGAAAATAAGTCATTATTACTTGAAAGTTTCTTGTTATTACGAGAAAATAAGTCATTATTATGAGTTTCTCATTATTGCGATTTTTTTTTCCTGAATGTAATATTACTAAATCATTATTATGAGAAAGTTTCTCATTATTACGAGAAAATAAGTCATTATTATGAGAAAGTTTCTCATTATTAAGAGAAAATAAGTCATTATTATGAGAACCTAAGTCATTATTATGAAAAAAACGAAGTCATTATTACGAGAAACTAAGTCATAATTATGAGAAAGTATCTCATTATTATGACTTACAGAATTATATTTTTTCTCGAGGTGGCGGGAACGGGCTTCCATTTGTTGATATTGTGAGTGCACACAAATAAAAGTAGACCCTTTACAGTTCTGAATGATGTATTACACTTACCTTTATTAGGAAAAAAAAAAAAAAAAAAAATGACGGCGTAGGCTATTTTAAGTTGTTTCCACTGAAAAAAAAAAGTGTTTGAGCTGGTGCCTCCATGTCCTGCAGAGCGCGCTTTAGCTTCCACTCTCCGCACAAACTTGGATATAGGTTAGCGCACATTATTATTATAGCGCAGGTTTAACGTTTAAACCTTGTTATATGCTTGAACTGTTTTAGTATATTTTATTTTAGGCAAGTCGTGATGATTTGAGAAGGCTAAATTGATCAAACATAGACTATGATCATCTCACTGTATGCCGCTGGCCGCTTGGTCGTTATACATTATATAAAACTTATATTTAATGAACAAAAATACTCCAAACGTTTTTCTAAATTAACTTAATGAAAAACAAACAAACAAACAAACAAACAAAAAAAAAAAACACGAAACGAAATATAATCATTTTGCCATCACATACAAAACTGAACTATTTTAATAGCCGAAACAGTAGTATAAGCTGTTTTGGGAGAAGGGGGGAAAAAAAAGACGGGCTCGGGTCGGACTCGGGCCGGTAATTCTGATAAGCTGTCGGACACGGGCCGGGCCAGGGCCTAAATTTGAGGCCCGTGCAGAGCTGTACTCGCACTATTGCCAATTCAGTCCGTGTTTTGACTTCAGTAAATCAGTTTTGGTGAATACAAACAACGTGATTATTTTTCATGAGTCCAACATCCCGCCGCGCAAGAGACGTGGTTAGTAAGACATCTTTCACTATTGTAATGTTGTTAAATAGAGAAAAACATTTTATATTTAAGTAGGCTAATAGCATAATTCTTAACCTTATTCTTGAAACACAAAATTACCAATAAAAAGGTGTCAAGCACCAAAAGGCAGCCCATATAAATCCATAAGCTGTCTTTAATTGAAAAATACTCATTGTGTGTGTGTGTGTGTGTGTGTGTGTGTGTGTGTGTGTGTGTGTGTGTATACACGGTCACTCACCCAACGCAAACGCCCACACCTAGATAAAAAAAATAAATAAATTAAAAAAAAATTAATTAATCAAGATTCATCTAATTTTCATCATTTTTGAAAGAAGACCTGCTATGAGGAATTTACCTCATAAGAACAGCGCGATCTGACATGGCTTTATTCAGCAGAGAAGATCATTTCTGTAATTTATTCTTACCTACATTAGTTAACGTGTTATTTTTACATAAACCTGTATGGATTTTACTAGTTGAGTTTTCCTGAACATCTTACCAAACTGAAATGTATTGTTTAACTTTTAAGCTTTTTTGTTATTCAGATATTTTGCAGAGTATTTATATTTATCAACCAAAGAAGGTTAATATTTTTTTTATAAAAATGTTTAAGTATTAAAGTTGTGTTAAAGCTAAAAGGCTAAACTATTCTATGTTTGACTCAAATTGAAAGAATAAACAGTTTAATTTCTATTAAGGTTTATAGGATTTTAAGATGTAGCATAATTAGCGATTTGAATAATTAAGTTACTTATTGAGTAACTAAGTTACTTTTCAGACAGAGTAATCAGTAAAGTAATTTAAATACAATATTTATGATGTAATTAGTAACTGTAATTAATTACTTTTTGAAAGTAACTTACCCAACACTGCGCGAGAGCGATTCGAAAGTGTAAGAATCCATCTGCTCTCTTATCGTTCTCGCGGTACTTTGATGTCATACACTGATCATTTTGCGCAGCGCCGCTTCAAGTCGAACACACTTATTGAATTTATCTCAGAATTGTGTGACAGTCAATCACTGTGCGACAGCCAATCACTGTTTGCTGATATCATAGAAATAAATGAGTAAACTAAATCCTGCCTGTAGCAAAATTGTCTGTGACTTCTGTAATAAATTCTTTTTTTTTTTTTCAGTGTAAACTCTAAAAATAGATAAATCTAAAAATAAATGTTTAATGGCAAACATGTTAAAGATTAGGCAGTAGGCTGTCGATTCATTAAATGATAAGCTGTTTTCCCCCAAGAGTTTATTCAGTGTAGTGAAGCCTCTCTTCCATTGACGTCCATTCGAAACCCGGCCTCCCGTCTTCTTCTCTGAGGATTGCAGCATTACACTTTTTTGCTACCCTTACTAAACAAAAATATCTGGAAATATACTGCAAAATATAATGTGATATATTACATAATACATTTCCATATATTGGAAATTAGTGTTTATATTTTTCAATATACAGCAATATATGCATTGTCGATATATGGCTATATATTGATACATACAAATATATTTAGAATTTTGGACAAAGATAAATCTAATATTCATAATGTTTGATCCTTTATTGAGTATATATTGCTCATAGATGTTCCCATATAAATGTGAATATATGTACACACACACAAATATATACACACATTCACTGAATGAGTTAAAGCAGATTTCTAGTTCCCAGCATGCTTTGCTTCTGACTGTTAAAGGAGAGTAAAAAGTTAAAAGAAAGTGTTATTTCATGTGTTTTTGCTCAATATTAATATAGGGGGAGATCTGTTAGTGTTTAATGTTGTATTATTTTGAAATGTAAAAGGATTTCTAGTATGTGTAAGTTTGTGGGGTCACCATTGTGCTGAAGAGTAGAGCCTGTGGTTAGGAAGATGACTGGCCAAACACCATTAAATTATATATTACTTTATTTAAAAAATAATGGCTGTGCACTTTTCAGCACAGTGAAAGTGTATCCACTAAGTGTTTAGTATGAGCAGGTGTGCTTATGCTATAGTTAAATAGCTATGTTTTAAAATATGAAACATGTATATCATAAATGATTGTTAAAAATATGAAATATATATTTCCATGTGTGTATATACTGCATGAGTAAATATATGTTCAATATATTTGTACACATGCAGTGCCATATATATATATATATATATATATATATATATATTATAAAGTGTATTACTGAATATAAAATTACATCTATCTTGATTTATAAGTAAATATATTGTCACATATTTTTCAATATATGAAAGCGGCAATTCCTTATGTATTATTCAATATATTGTAATATACAGGTGCATCTCAATAAATTAGAATGTCGTGGAAAAGTTCATTTATTTCAGTAATTCAACTCAAATTGTGAAACTCGTGTATTAAATAAATTCAATGCACACAGACTGAAGTATTTTAAGTCTTTGGTTCATTTAATTTTGATGATTTTGGCTCACATTTAACAAAAACCCAAAATCAAAAATCTCAACAAATTAGAATATGGTGACATGCCAATCAGCTAATCAACTCAAAACACCTGCAAAGGTTTCCTGAGCCTTCAAAATGGTCTCTCAGTTTGGTTCACTAGGCTACACAATCATGGGGAAGACTGCTGATCTGAGAGTTGTCCAGAAGACAATCATTGACACCCTTCACAAGGAGGGTAAGCCACAAACATTCATTGCCAAAGAAGCTGTCTGTTCACAGAGTGCTGTATCCAAGCATGTTAACAGAAAGTTGAGTGGAAGGAAAAAGTGTGGAAGAAAAAGATGCACAACCAACCGAGAGAACCGCAGCCTTATGAGGATTGTCAAGCAAAATTGATTCAAGAATTTGGGTGAACTTCACAAGGAATGGACTGAGGCTGGGGTCAAGGCATCAAGAGCACCACACACAGACGCGTCAAGGAAGTTGGCTACAGTTGTGGTATTCCTCTTGTTAAGCCAATCCTGAACCACAGACAACGTCAGAGGCGTCTTACCTGGGCTAAGGAGAAGAAGAACTGGACTGTTGCCCAGTGGTCCAAAGTCCTCTTTTCAGATGAGAGCAAGTTTTGTATTTCATTTGGAAACCAAGGTCCTAGAGTCTGGAGGAAGGGTAGAGAAGCTCATAGCCCAAGTTGCTTGAAGTCCAGTGTTAATTTTCCACAGTCTGTGATGATTTGGGGTGCAATGTCATCTGCTGGTGTTGGTCCATTGTGTTTTTTGAAAACCAAAGTCACTGCACCCGTTTACTTCCTTCTGCTGACCAGCTTTTTAAAGAGGCTGATTTCATTTTCCAGCAGGATTTGGCACCTGCCCACACTGCCAAAAGCACCAAAAGTTGGTTTAATGACCATGGCGTTGGTGTGCTTTACTGGCCAGCAAACTCACCAGACCTGAACACCATAGAGAATCTATGGGGTATTGTCAAGAGGAAAATGAGAAACAAGAGACCAAAAAATGCAGATGAGCTGAAGGCCACTGTCAAAGAAACCTGGGCTTCCATACCACCTCCTCAGTGCCAACTGATCACCTCCATGCCACGCCGAATTGAGGCAGTAATTAAAGCAAAAGGAGCCCCTACCAAGTATTGAGTACATATACAGTAAATGAACATACTTTCCAGAAGGCCAACAATTCACTAAAAATGTTTTTTTTTTATCATTGATCTTATGAAGTATTCTAATTTGTTGAGAATTGGTGGGTTTTTGTTAAATGTGAGCCAAAATCGTCACAATTAAAAGAACCAAAGACTTCAACTACTTCAGTCTGTGTGCATTGAATTTATTTAATACACGAGTTTCACAATTTGAGTTGAATTACTGAATTAAATCTTGACTTTTCCACAACATTCTAATTTATTGAGATGCACCTGTATTTACAAAATATATTATTCTGTATAATTTCTAATATACTGTTATGTCATTTAATATATTGATCATTCATATATTAGGAAATACATTTTCTTTCCGTGAGGGTAACCTTGGAGGTTTGCCTTAAAGCAGCTTCATTCTAAGTGAACAAATTCCTCTTCCTGTTATTCATATCAAATTCAGCTTTCTGTAGGTGTGGCCAGTTAAATTCAAATTCACACTTATAAATAGGAGCCAGTTCTTCAAATCTGAATTTTGCACATCCCTCATACTTATAGTGCAGTGCACTAGCGTAGCCAGAAATTTTAAAGTGGGTGGGCCTACATAAAACTGGGTGGGCCAGGTGTGTATATGAAAACTGCATGTCAAATTGCCAACAAAAAATAGAGCACCAAGGTTCATTACACAGTACTTCTAAAGCATGCATTAACATTAGTAATTTGTTATATTAATGTTCATTTCAAAATGTACTAATAGGACATTATTAAAATTAAAAGTTGTATCTGTTAACATTTGCCTGAGCTGGTTAACAAAGATGAATAAACATGGTAACAAACGTATCGCTAATGTTAGTTAATACATTAACTAACGTTAACTAAAGGAAGTTTATTAAAAAGCATTACCTCAGTCTGAAACAACGGGGCTTCGCTGATGATTTCATAATCAAACGTCTCTGTTGGTTTAAGCGCATCGAGGACCGCAGAAATGCGTGCAGCTGCAAATTATGCAGTTTATTGTGGCGACCAGGATCTAGCACAATGTTTATGTGTTTCTTTCCACAAAGGACGCATCTGTTTAGCGGATCAAACCTATGCTAATATGATGTTTCAAACACACTTGGTTCAGAGGTTTCCGATCGATAAATCCAGCACCCTCAGGTGGTCTGTCGGGTTTCATTTGCAGATGGTTCGGATTTATTCCTAAGACTTTTACTTTTTAAAAGAATTTATCTGATTTATGTTTGCTTCACTAGGCTATTTTCAAATGTAACTTCTCAAACGCACACATTTTAGTATTATATCCGTACGTCGTAAACATAGGTCGTAAACATAACATTGTGGGTGGGACTAAAAGAAACGAACGAATCATCATTTTGACAAGCATATGATGCACCTATAGGAAGAGGGGAAACGACCTGTAATTGACCGTGAAAACAAGCGTTTAATATTGTTAATAAATAAAGTTGCAGTGAAATAAGACGTTTATTAGTATCCTTTAATAAATTACATCCATTTGGAAAATTACAAACTTCTTATTGGGTTGGCCACAGATGAAAGTAGGCCCACCTGTAGCTCCGCGACTGGTGCAGTGCAACGCATGGACTATAATGCAGAATAAGTCAGAGTGCAGCCTGTAGGTTGGCTCATAAGATGACTCTGAAAGCAGTGCCATTTTGAGGAACCCCTCAGAAGATATGTTAGGTCAGTATAATGAGACCATATAGCCTTGTCAAAGCTGTCAACACTCATTCTCACCCTTGGTTCAAAGTGAGGATATTTTCTTTGAGGATAAAGGATTCTTCACTCAGGGTTAGCATCTGTTCTGCTAGACAGCATGTTGCTTCATGAAGATAGAGTGAGTCATATTGTCATTTACTTTGAGTAACAGAGGTCAATGTCACAGTAATCAGACTAGAGAGCACTCTTGCATAACTAGGAAATGAGATCAAATGAAATGAAAATAGCAGAACAGGATATATTGAATTCAAATGTGTAATCGCTTTTTGTGCTGAATTTAGCCATTGTGGTTTCTGGTGCAGCACAGTGTATGGAAATAGTTAGAAAATTAAGAACAAATTTAAATCTTAAGGAATTCTTCCACAATAGTGCAACAGTGGAAGACTTACTCAAAATTGATCCAATTGACCTTTATGCTAAAGGTATTTTATTGAATGCATTACTAACACA
Source organism: Onychostoma macrolepis (assembly GCF_012432095.1). NCBI lineage: Eukaryota > Metazoa > Chordata > Actinopteri > Cypriniformes > Cyprinidae > Onychostoma > Onychostoma macrolepis. Next base: position 9,544,374 of record NC_081163.1, read on the forward strand.
TTAAGTTTTAACATAATATAATGATATTATCATATTTAATGTGTGTATATAATAATAATAATAATAATAATAATAATAAATAAATAAATAAATAAATTAATTAATAACTGTTTCTTTTGTTTTAAAATCCCAATTCTTTATTTCCAGGTTTATATTAGATTTTGAATCTTGGATTTAGTATGATATCAGACGTATGAATGGTAACATCTACAATTTAAAAAAAAAGAAAACTAAAATATATTAATATGTATAATAATAATAATAAGTTAATATAAATTATATATTAACTAAAATACATTAATAATAATGTGTTTTTTAATGTGTTTTTTTTTTTAAGTAAAGAGGGGACATTAGATGATTGGCAAGCCATTACTAATGTTCTTGTCCAACGTTGTTTTTCTTCACAGTTCTTCAAAATCCTTTGCAAATGTCCAAACAAAATTTAGTTCACTAGTCTTCTCAAGGCTGATGATGACAAAAAACATTCTGCAGCTAACCAGAATACAGTAAACCACACTGAAAAAAATAAGAAGTTAAATTTACTTAATTTTTCTTTTGCAAGTTTTTGCACAAATATTTTTTAAGTAAAATTTAAATAAGGAATTAAGTAAAATCTACTTAACTAAGTTATCTAAAATTAGTAAAGGAAATAAGTAAATTTAACGTGACCAGGTAGAGTTTGATGAGTAATTTCTACTTAATTATTTTAACAATTATTTCTACAATACTCAAGTACATTTCACTCAGTCACGGTTTGTAAACTTTACTCAAACAACATAGCACTGAAAAAAAATGCCTATAAGGCATGTGGTTAAGTTACAAGCACGTATGTAAGCAAGTAGACTGCTCATTATTCATTTTAAGGTAATATGTTGACTCAATATAGTTATTAACTGAATGAACACAGAGACCTGAATACTTGGTATATGATACACAATGACGGTGACAATCAGTGACTAGTGTTTGAGTATGAATGGGTCATTTTGAGTAAAAAATGAACTCCAGATGTCACAAAACAGTAAGTTACTTAACCTAACAACAAAAGCAACCACAAAACAGTGTAAATACATCTCGAAAACAGAAAAAAAAACAACTTATTAATTATTCATGCCCAAGTGCATGATGGGAACAACGGGATCATGACATTAATATTTACTTAAACAATATTTGTAAAAATAACAAACAATTCCAAGTAAAATATAAAGTTCAAACTTTAAATTCTACAAGCTTAAATTGAGTACTAATATTGAATTTACTCTTTTATTTAAATTCTTGCCTGAACTAAATTATTTCATGTAATTACATTTGTTTTTCAGTAATATTTACCACAAAATAATTTTTATCAGTGCAGAATGAAAATGCATGAAATGCATAATTTGCTTGGTGGTGAATAATTTTTTTCATAACAATAATAATAAAATAATATATATATAAATATATAATATAATATATTCAGTGAACAGGAATAACTTTGGCGAAATATTAAATTCTTTTCAAGATAAACATTGACAAAAAGTCTAAGGGAATTACTTTATTGCTGTGGGTGCAGAAACCCTTGACTCACAACTAGTTACTCTAAGACTATATAACCTTGAGCCCATCCATGCTAATCCCTTTGGGTCATTACATATACAACCTCCATCCCTAAATCTCTTTGCATATGGTCCAGGCCTCCTGTCCATCTCTTTCCGCTATTTAACATCTTTACAAGTTTGCTTCCACAGCATGCACCAATCACTCTTTCAATTCCCTTTATGCTCAGCTTTAGACTTTATCTACCCAAACAGCTGCCAGAGCGAGGGTGAGGTCTGTTCCCCTCTCCCATGCACCTCTGTTTTCTCTGACAAACAGATGGATCTGTCCATTTCTCTGTATGCAAACCATCATGGGGTGAGGCCAGTGAACAGACAACAGGCTGATACCTGGTGTGCATCCCAAGCAGTTTTTCTGACAAAGTGAGAGGCAGCTGGAGACGATTCCCAGTCTGTGGAAGGTGTGAAAAAATACTTACAGGTGACTTTCCATGAGGAAAAGTCACTGTTGTGGCTATGTATCCAGAACTGCCAAAAAGCCACTGTTGTGCCGTATTGAAATGTCACTTTGATGCCGACCTCTTTTTGGAGTATTAGAATCAGAGAGGCCAAACTTTAAAGGGTTAAAATCAAAATTCTGTCATTTACTCACAAAATCAGTGTTTAATATAATAAAAGTGGACAAAAAATGACAAAAACACCAAGTACATCTTGTTAGATATTAGTTATATATTTTTGTACACTTATAAGGGGTTTTTAGAGGCTAAAAAATATAGATTATAATGGTTTAATTGTAGTATACATCAGACGTGATAATACCAAAAGTTGTGAAAATGTTGACAAATTTGTCTGAACTGAGGTGAGAATCACAAGAGAAACATTTTGGAGTTTCACAGATAAAAGTCACAACAGCAAAGTTTCCCTCATAAGATTGACTGCCTTACTCAATTTCATTTTATTAAACCTGCATACTTTCCTCATTTTAGGTTTGTTAGTCACAGCTATGTTGCTAATACCACACTAGAGAATCTATTATAATGTTTGAAGTTTATTTACAGACTTTGTTTGGGTATTTCTGGATCAATTTGGCATCACTGCTGTCTTGTTTCGAGATAATTACAGAGCCAAAGATGCGAAAAGGTGCATCATCATATTTGTCTAAAAGTAATTGGAAAACAAACTATTCTTTCTTAACAGCATACCTGTCTGCTTTAATGTTTGTTGCACCATAATGTTTGTACTCCCTTTGTTCTTATGTTTTTTTTTTCTCCATCTTTTGTCCGTTTGTAATTATCTGGCCCACCAGCTCTGTTCTACAGTGCTCATTTGCATATCCATGTTCCATATGCTATTAAAGCCTGTCTCAATGCCTGCTTGCACTTTGCTAAAAAAAGCTAATTTACAGTGGCAAGAATAAGTTTGTAAGCCCTTTGAACATATCTGTATTTCTGATTAGAGCTCAGTGATACAGTCAATATAACAATATAAAATTGGAGAATGGCGAGACGCTTCTGTTCAAGAGTGGCTTGACACAAGGAATGCGACAGCTGAAGCCCATGTCTTGCATACGTCTGTGCGTAGTGGTTCTTGAAGCACTGACTCCAGCTGCAGTCCACTCTTTGTGAATCTCCCCCACATTTTTGAATGGCTTTTGTTTCACAATCCTCTCCAGGGTGCGGTTATCCCTATTGCTTGTACACTTTTTTCTACCACATATTTTCCTTCCCTTCGCCTCTCTATTAATGTGCTTGGACACAGAGCTCTGTGAACAGCCAGCCTCTTTTGCAATGACCTTTTGTGTCTTGCCCTCCTTGTGCAACGTGCCAATGGTCGTCTTTTGGACAACTGTCAAGTCAGCAGTCTTCCCCATGATTGTGTAGCCTACAGAACTAGACTGAGAGACAATTTAAAGGCCTTTGCAGGTGTTTTGAGTTAATTAGCTGATTAGAGTGTGGCACCAGGTGTCTTCAATATTGAACCTTTTCACAATATTCTAATTTTCTGAGATACTGAATTTGGGATTTTCCTTAGTTGTCAGTTATAATCATCAAAATTAAAAGAAATAAACATTTGAAATATATCAGTCTGTGTATAATGAATGAATATAATATACAAGTTTCACTTTTTGAATGGAATTAGTGAAATAAATCAACTTTTTGATGATATTCTAATTATATGACCAGCACCTGTATACATACACAGTGCCCTCCACTAATATTGGCACCCTTGATAAATATGAGCAGAGGCGGCTGTGAAAATAAATCTGCATTGTTTATCCTTTTGATCTTTCACTGAAAAAAATCACAAAATTCTAACCTATCATTGAAGTAAAACAATTAAAAGTGGGGAGAAAATCTAAAAATAAATATTTTTCTCCAATTAATGTTGGCCACAATTATTGGAACCCCTGGAAATTCTTATGAGTAAAATATCTCTGAAGTATATTCCCATTCATATTTACATTTTTTTAGCACACCAGGGTGACTAGGAACATGAAATTGTCCAGTCATGACTTCCTGATTCACAGGATTATAAATATGAGGAACACAAAGGACAAATTCCTTTAATCATCCATCACAAGGAGTCAAATCTTATAATGGGCCGTGTTTGGATCTTCAACCAGGACAACAATCCAAAACAAACATCAAAATTAACACAAAAATGGGTCAATGTGCACAAAATGAATCTTTTACCATGGCTGTCCCTGTCCTCTGACCTGAACCCTACAGAAAATGAGTGGGATGAACTGAAGAGAAGAAGTACTAACATGGAGCTGTGAATCTGAAGGATCTGGAGTGATTCTGTATGAAGAAAATGGTCTCTGATCTCTTATCAGGTGTTCTCCAAACTCTTCAGGCATTATAGGAGAAAACTCAGAGCTGTTATCTTGGGGAAAGGACGTTGCAATAATTGGGTGCCAATAATTGTGGCCAACATGAACTAGAGAAAGCATTTATTTCACAATGAGATTTCCCCCCCCACTTTCAATTGTTTTACTTCAATGATAGGTTGGAATTTTGTGTATTTTTTGAATGAAAGATAAAAAGGATAAACAATGCAGATTTATTTTCACATTTACACACAGTTATTCATACTCTTGGTAAATTTGGTCAAAGAAGGCTGTGAAAGTAAGTCTGCATTGTTTATCCATTTGATCTTTCATTCAAAAATTAAAAAAAATCTAACCTTTAATTGAAGTAAAAAATAAAATAAAAAAGCATACATTTGGGGAAAATCACATCAGGAAATAAATATTTTTCTCTAGTACACAATGGCCACAGTTATTGGCACCCCTAGAAATTCTTATGATTAAAATATCTCTGAAGTATATTCCCATTCATATTTGCATTTTTATCTCACCAGGGTGACTAGGAACATAAAATTGTCCAGCCTTGGCTTCCTGTTTGACAGGATTATAAATATGAGGAACACAAAGGCCAAATTCCCTTAATCATTGATCACAAGGAGTAAAATCAAAGAATATATTTCTGATGTGCAGCAAAAGATTGTTGAACAAATTTAGAAAGTGGCTGCATGTAAGAAAGGAGCTAAATCATTGAAAATCCCAATTTCCACCACCAGGGCAATAATTAAGAGGTTCCAATCAACTAAAGATATCACAAATCTGCCTGGAAGAGTATGTGTGTCTATATCGTCCTAATGCACGGTGAGGAGGAGAGTTTGAGTGGCCAAAGACTCTTCAAAGATCACAGCTGGAGAACTGCAGAGATTAGTTGAGTCTTGGGGACAGAAAGCCTAAAAAAAAAAAAATAAAAAAAAAAAAAAATAAATAAATAAAATAAAAATAAAAAAATAAAATAAAATAATAATCAAACAGCCCCTACATCAGCACATGTTGCTTGGGAGGGTTTCAAGAAAAGTTCTTCTAGATCATCCAAAAACAAACTCCAGCAAGTTCAGTTATCAGACACGACTGGAACTTCAAATAGCACTGGCCTCAATGGTCGCATGAAACTAAAAAAAGCTTTTTAGCAGCAAACACTCAAAATGGGTTTGGTGCACACAGGGATAAAAAAGTACCCCATGTGTACAATGAAATATACTGCTGGATCTTTAATGTTGTGGGCCTATTTTTCTGCTGGAGGTACTAGATATCTTGTTCAGATATATGGCATCATGGATTAAATTAATACCAACAGATAAAAAATTAAAAACTTACTGTCCATGCAGAAATCTTATAATGGGCCGTGGTTGGATCTTCCAACAGGACAATGATCCACAAACAAACATCAAAACCAAAACAAAAATGGGTCACTGAAAACAAAACCAAGCTTCTGCTATGGCCATCCCAGTCCTCTGACCTGAACCCTAGAGAAAATGAGTGGGGTGAACTGAAGAGAAGAAGCGCCATCATGGAGCTGTGAATCTGAAGGGTCTGGAGTGATTCTGGATGAAGGAATGGTCTCTGATCTCTTGTCAGATGTTCTCCAAACCTATCAGGCATTATAGGAGAAGATTCAGAGCTGTTATCTTGGCAAAAGGAGATTGCAAAAAGTATTGAATAAAAGGGTATGATTAATTGTGGCCAATGTGTATTAGAGAAAAACATTTATTTCATAATGCGATTTCTCTCCCATTTTAAATTCTTATTCATCAATGAAAGGTTAGATTTTTGTACATTTTTTAAAATAAAAGATCAAACGGATTAATGATACAGATTTATTTTCACAGACACCTTTGATCATATTTACCAAGGGTATGAATAATTTTGAGCACAACTGTATATATATATATTTATATGTGAGCTTACATTTAATACTTGACATTTAATTATTTACATTTAATTATTTAAGTGTTTTTCCCCCATCACCACTTGAGACTTGATGTACAATGCAATCTATCATTACTTGGACTAATGTTTGATGTTTTTATTGAGACATAGGATGTATTCACCACCACCCTCTTTATCTCCAAAATGAAGAAAAAGGAAGAAATGTAGAAAATCTTATTTGCTTAAAATTCATTAGTATCAGGAATCGAAATGTAGCCAGTATTTATCTAAGCACAGTACTTCAGCACACTTGTGAATAGGCGTCTTTTACAGACACATCTGTGGCTTAACAGGAGAGCAGCTTTATGTACTAATAAATGTGGTGAGGAAGATGATTCATTTCCATCAAGTCAGTCTTAACCCCAGGCTACTCTTGCTTTTACATTCACTTTATTAAGTCAGCGTGAATAACCATGACCAAATGTAATAGAGGGTGCCAGCAAACAGTCTGCTAATACAAACCCAATGGCTCAATTGTCATGGGCCTATTCAGTCTGTGAGATTTTGCTTAAAGTAAGAAAACAAAAAGATACACATCTGTTAGTTTGCTGTGTCCTTCCCTATGGACTGCATATCGGCTAGAGGGTGATGTCTAATTAGACTAATTTGTGAACAACACTTGGTACACTGGAAACTGAAATGTAGTATATAACAATATAACCGTATATTTTTTGCAATTAGCTTTTAATCAATGTCAAACATGATGCAGTACAGGGAGTGACTTTGTGGTGGGTGCAGTAAACAATTAACATTAATAAAATTTGGCTGATTTTATTGTAAATGTAAATAATGCTAATTGAGGGATTCATATATATTTTTTTCCAGTATCATGATGAAACATAACACACACGCAACGCACGCATGCTCAGACACAGACACAGACACAGAGTGAGAGCTCAGAAAGTATTTGAACACATAAGCCACACTAAAAAAAATGCACTTAAGTTTTTCAAGTTTTAAATAAGGTAAGACATTTTGTTTGTGTGAACTTGAGAGGAACCAACTTCATGCAAAATGATTTTGGGCCCAGATGAATAAAAGTAATTGCAAAAATGTAAAAAGTAAAGTGGTTTCATATGTTGTATCTTATGCAATGACATTCAAAATAAGTGTCTTAAGGGCCTAAAACTGTAAGAACCTTTTGGGGCCACTGTACTTTGAAAATGTCACCATCAAATAGACACATTTTTATTTTTTTTTCCACAGCCTGGAATCTGTATGTGCTGTATGATTTTTTTTTTCTTTTTCTTTTTTACATATTAAAAGGAAAATAAAATGTTCAGTTTAGCTAGGCTCATTGTTTTCCCCTCTTTTTGTGTGTATTCATACTATTCTCTTAAAACATTTATGAATTCTCGCTACACAAATGAAAGGAAACTATCAGAATGAAAAATGTCTCTTCTTTTGACCTGAAATGGCTCAGAATTTTGTGGTTCATACCAACTTGCCTAATGATCATCCAGCACATGGATGCTGGAAGCCATTTCCTGTGCTCTCATTTCTAATTACATGCAGTATTAATTATGAGATTTTGTCATATTGATCAGCACTTTATCTTTTACTACATTTCTGTGCCATTTATTATCCTGACTGTCTGGACCTTTGCAGCACTCTCCTCCAAAGAGCCCCAGGGCTGAATAAACACCTGAGCTAGTTTAGTTATGGAAGATGAAAATGTGGATGATGGCACAATCCTCAGTGCATTACAAAAAGCTTCTCTATGAGGTTATACAGATTTATATAATTTTTTAGTCTACATTTAAACTGAAGCCCATTCTGGACTGCTTCCATTTAATAAAAAAATGATTTCTTTTTATAGTTGAAAGCATCAGTGATTGTATCCGTTTGGAAGCTGCCAGTCATCATTATGCAGATTGTGATCAAATATTATAATGCTGTTCTCAGTAGGTGGCTTTTGAATTGAATTGTGTGGAGAGCTACAGGAGGTGTTTCCCCCAGCAGTTGTTTGTATTAAATTTATATTTGATACTGTTTGTGGTAAAGTCTCTCCCTGAGTTTAATGGAAGAGCATATATATATATATATATATATATATATATATATATATATATATATATATATATATTTTTTTTTTTTTTACAGTTTTTTTTTTTTTCAATTGCTAACAAGCATTGTTCAATACTGCAACCACATTTTCAAAACTGTTCACACATTCAGTGATACAGAAGTCTATGTGGACCAAACTGTGAATCATTTTTTTATTTGCTTTCAGACAAAATGCATGCAATGACCACATTTTCAAAATTCACAAACACTTTTGTCATTCATACTCCACAACTGGAAAAACACTATACATTTTCAGCACATTTTTCAGATGCTAACACACTGCTTTCAAAACTGATAAAAGCACATTCAAATCAAAACGATGGCAAACTGTCCATTTCTGCAGGAATTATATTGAAATATAAAATCTTAGCAGAATATTTATTATGAAATTGAATAATAATTATTCCAAACACAGCTAAATGCAATTTCAGCTGAAAGCCAAGCCAAATGTCCTAGTTTTAGTCTTCTTCTTCTTTCTTTCTTTTTTGGTTATCTTTTGATAAACAGTTCAACAGTTTTCAAAATGCAATTGAAAAAAACTGTAATTGTAAGAGGAAATATATGTTAATCTAATCTAAGACTGGGTCAGTAAGGTTAAGATTTTTTTTTTTTTTTAAAGAAGGCATTTATGCTCACCAAGACTACATTTATTTGATTAAAAAAAAAAAAATTATATTTCAGTACACACACACACACACACACACACACACAAACACACACACACACACACACTGTTGTGTGTGTGTGTGTGTGTGTATGTATATATATATATATATATATATATATATATATTTAGTCATTTAGCAGACGCTTTTAGCCAAAGCGACTTACAAATGAGGACAGCAATCAAAACCAACAAAAGAGCAACAACATGCAAGTGCTATGACAAGTCCAGGTTAGCCTAATGCAGTATACCTAGCAAGTTTTCTTGCTCGAATCTGATTGACTGATAGGTATGCGATATTGGATGTATATATAAATACAAACACATGCATGTATCTCACATTTAACACATTTTCTTAAATGTGAGCCAAAATCATCACAATTAAAAGAACCAAAGACTTAAACTACTTCAGTCTGTGTGCACTGAATTTATTTAATACACGAGTTTCACAATTTGAGTTGAATTACTGAAATAAATGAACTTTTCCAGACATTCTAATTTTTTGAGATGCAGCACCTGTATATTTATATTTATACAACAGTTCTTTCTGGTTGTCGAATCTGATTGGCTGATTGGAGTCCAACAGAGCTCCTCATCCTCTTCACCGTTTGTATCACTCCGCTTGCCGAAGTTGCCGTATTTCTCACAGCACGTGTCATGGCGGACGGCCAAATCCACTATCATTTTAAAAATAATACTGTTTTGTGTCACGGAATGCAGTTTTAAGAGTTTTTTTTAGGCGAGAATGTGCTTGCTTGGACTTCAAATATGCGGTTTGTTAATAAAGATAAGGTCTATTTCAAAATTTGCTTCGATGTTTTCGGAGACGGGAGATCCATCGGTTCAGCGGCCATTCAGAGCTCATTACACCCGCAGAGTGCCTGACTGGAGCCAGATCTTCTGGAATTTACTGCTGACTCTGATGTCTCTATAGTGGTTAAACATGAGATATAATTTGTGTTGGGTAAATCTAAACTATTATTTGTTCCAGAGCAAATAGTTTTGGCAAAATATTATCATGTTCAATGCTGTGTATCGCGCTGTCTTTATATGGTTGGCTGAATTGCCTAGCAACTTTTATGATGGCTGTTGTTTATTACAGTGAATATGATTATTCAATAAATAATGTTTTATATAAATAATAATAGTATTTAATAATAGTGTTTAGTACCGAGGCATGGTGTTCGTGATTGTGATTTTAGTTACATTGTTCCGCCATTAGATGGCGACAAGAGACTGTTTTTATGAGTCAGCGCTGCAGTAAAGACTTTTATTTTGAAAAATAGGCCACATTCACACAGCAGCAGCAGAATGCGGTTGTCAGTCCTGTATTTGAGTCCTTAATACAGTTATGTTCACACACAATTCGGTTAATTACGGGTGTGACAACCGCATTCTGTAACCGAACTCACACCCGTAAATTTTCAGGACTCAACCGCATTCTTGGAACACACGCGTTGTGTGAACGGAACAGGACTGAACAACTAGCTGTCTGTCAGGTCATGCAGCGCGAGAGAGAGACACTCTGCCGCACAAACGTGCGTCTACCGCGTGTTTCGTGTTTCCATGTTTTTTCGGTAACTTACAGTGACGGAGAAATGAGCTGCGTGTCATCTGAAACATTTAGATCCCGTCAATTTTCCACTGGAGCCGCTCCCGTCAGTTTTGTGTTCTGCGCTCGTCCGCGCGGTTGAAATGCTCTGCTCTCCACCCAAATTTAAAAGCTGCCTTCGGCTAATGAAGATTTGATGAATGAACTCGCGGCTCGACTGGACTCTTGTCGTGTCAGAAAGTGATAAGCTGCGCCGCGAATCGGTCTGTTTTAAAACTAGAAGACAGAAAACAGACGTTTTCTCATGCTGAGAGATAAGCAGAGATGTATGTGTGTGAGAAAATATTATATATGGCGTTAAAAAAATAAATGAAACGGCTGATGATAAGAGCGCCTATTCTCTGTTTGTATTTAAGCTACATTAGATGATGAGGCATGTTAGGAACATATTCTCTTGCCGTTTACTGTTGCTGTCAGGAACTATTTATTTTAGCGGAAGGACAGTATTTAACGAACTTGCTTCAAAAAAAGTAACATTTCAATACATACATTTTGGGTTTTAATATTTTTTGCTGTGTGGTAACCGTTTTATAAAAGCAATAAGGTACTCGAGGCCTTCGCATTGTGCCTAACAACGCCCTTCAGCCGTGATTTATTCACGATACAGCAAGGCCTTGAGTACCTTATTGCTTACATATACACACACACACATACACACACACACACACACATTAGATGGATTAGTTTCCTTGATTAAATATATATTTTTAATATGTCACATTTTAAAGTCTTGTTTATTTCCATAGGATTTGTGTTAATGTAACTTGCACACCATTTACACATTTAAATGAAAAAAAACAAAAAACATATTAATAGTTTTTAAGGCTCAGCTGGACACAAGGGTAGTCTGTTGACAGATATTTCTTTAGACATGGTAGCACAGGCAGCGTTGTTAAAAGAGAGGCAGAGCAAATGTTACTGTCCTAGTGCAGATGTTTCAACATTGGGCTTCCGTTTGAGAGCCATGTTAATGTAATCAGAGCATGAAATGTAACAACAATATCCGTAGATGAGTGACTGAAGCGCCTGTGAGAGAACAAGGCAGTTGGCTTCTACATTAGCATTACATTAAGGGTTTATTCAGCTCCCTTTCCTCCACCGTCTGCCATTCCTCTGATTTATTTTGCTAATGTGTTATCATCACTTGGACTCGGCTGTAATCATGTGTCATCTGGCCGATTAATGAGTCGATATGGCCGGCTAAAGTCTTCAAACATTTGATCATTCACTTCTTTTTGAATCATAGGGGAAGCCTGTCAAGTGAGTCCGTAAACAATCAAGGTTTTTCATTATCCCCAGAAAAATAATCCATTCTAATAATCCATCTATTCAGTGTGGTAATGAATGAACCGAGTGTTGTGAGAGACTGATGACTTTTTAAGGATCATAAAGCAATCCAGAGGGACGAAGCAAGGCCGGATTATTTAAAAGTGTTTTAATTTATTAGGAAATTCTGAGAGAAGGACTTCCCTTATCAGTGCCAACGCTTCAGTCTAAATGAGATTCTTTTGACATTTCATTTGCCCCCATGGAACAGCAGCTAAATTTGCAAGCAGTTGAACCCCCTCCTCTGAATGTCATTTAGAAATATCATTTCCCATTTTGTGGAGAGAGAGGAAAAAAATCTGAGGTTACCATCGCCATGTGAGTTATTATCTGCTATGTGAAATCTATTGAAGGGGGGAGATTTCGAATGCTACAAAGAACAGCACTCGAGAATAGTGTTAATACTGAATGCAGGAAAAAATATAGATACAGCTGCAAATATATAGAGAGAGTGACAGATTAATTTGTACATGTTTATTTTAATGTACATATCTGTATGACTCTATGAATATCTCATGACTCTCATATGACACTGACTGCCTGCATTGGAAGAAAATAAACTTTCCAACCTTGGATCATGACAAATTTAATTGGCTGTGATGAAACGTGATTTAAAACAAATAGCAGTCCATGGATGTATTACAGAAAAGGCTGCGGTATGTTTATTTCTTATGAAACCATTTTCAGCGCAGATGACTGTATGACCTCTTATGCGTTGGATATGTCATCCCATGTATTTTAAATAAAGGACGTCTGGCCTCAGTTGCCTGTAACCGTTAATAAAATGACACCAATCATAATGTGTTCTTTTCAATGATGACACAAGCTTTTAGAATTCATGCTTTTGCTTCTGAGTGAGTAGATATTTCTGTTTATTCTGATGACATGAATATTTGATGTTATACTTAAGGTAGACTTTATAGACAGTCCCGTTTGCTGTTAAATCAGACAAATGGCAAAAAAAGATATACATTTTTTTTAAATAAAATATATAGAACATACACTACTCTGCAAAAGTCTTAGGCCATTATTTTCACCAACAAAAAATAAAGTCAGTTATTTCTATCTTTTGCTGTAGTGTGTCAGTAGGAAATATCAGTTCACACTTCCAAACATTCATTTTGCCGTTAATTGTAATAATCCAGTGAGATTTTTGCATGCACAAGGAGTCTGACAACAGCCAGTGCTCCACACAGAGATCTGATCTCATCATCGTCCAGTCTGTCTGGAATGACATGAAGAAACAGAAAAAAAAAATAAAACCGAGACAGACTAAATCCAGAAGAACTGTGGCTCAAGTCTCCGTTTTTTTTTTGGTTTCCTTCAATTCATTCCAGATAGATTGGATTATGGTGAGATCAGGTCTCTGTGTGGAGCACTGGCTGTTGTCAGACTCTTGTGCATGCAAAAATCTCACTGGATTATTACAATTAATGGCAAAGGAATGTTTGGAAGGCCACACTTTATTTTAAGGTCCAATTCTCACTATTAACCAACCATTAAAGGGATCATGTATTGAGAAATCAAAATTGCGTTGATCTTTTGACATATAAGAGGTCATTGTACTATGAAAACATCCTCTAAGTTTCAGAACTCAAAACTTTGTCATTACTCTAAAAACATCTTATACTGAAGGCAGTCTGCCAAAATGACAGCTTTTGGAATGTCCACCTCCGCAGAAGAAGATCGACATCACCGCCTGTTTAGCCCCGCCCACCAATTCACACATAGTGTTTACGAGAGAGGTGAACGCACAGGTCTACGCAGAAACCAAACGATAAGATGGATCAGAGAACAGTACAAAATAAAAAAAAAACAAAAAAAAACAGAGGCAGTTCATGACCCCTTTAATTGCGACTTTTGCATCAATAAACTCCTAATTTGCTGCTACTTAATAGTTAGTAAGGTAGTTGTTAAATTTAGGTATTGGGTGGGATTATGGATGTAGAATATGGTCATGCAGAATATGTGCTTTATATGTAGGCCTACTAATAAACAGCCAATATGTTAATAATAGGTATGCTAATAAGCAACAAGTTAATAGTTAAAACTGGTCCCTATACTAAAGTGTTACTCTTTGGAAATGTAAACTGATATAACACTGAATGTAACACTTTTGCACAGTAGTAGTGTATATTCTAATGTTATTTTGGTTGCACTTTATTTTGCAGTACGTGTACTTACAGTGTACCTACCTAAGAAAGTACTGGTAATATAAGGTAAGTACATGGGGTAGGGTTAGGTTTAGGGCTAGGTTCAGGGTAAGTACCTAGTTTGTACCTACTTATTGCAATTACTAAAATAAGAACATAGTATGTGCATGAGTAACAGGACTGTAAAATAAAGTGCTACCGTTATTTTGCATGGTGACATTACCGGTATTTTGATGATAATAATGTTGTTTAGTCATGACCTTAATTTGCAATCCAATCTGGATGGCTATTTTTATTCCTTATGTCTTTAGGTGTTTGTATGTTTGTGGTATGGCTATATGTAATTTATTTTGCAGAACAACAGACCTTATTTTACTCATAAAACCCCCCCCCCCAAAAAAACAGCTACGCTAAAAACCCATTAGAAATTCCAGAAGGAACCCTTGGGTCGAAAAATGCTAATTCTGGTCCAGGTTTTAGGTCAGCTCTATTAGGTACTTTTTCTCCCTAAATTCTCATTACCGTGATGCATCTGAGCAATTTAATTCTCATTTTTCTCAATGGTGATTCTCATTAGATTCCTATATTACTTTAGATACCTATTACCCAATTCCACTATTTCTTATTGTATAACAATGATGAGAATCATTACAATACAGTGATTCTTTTAAATTAAATCAGCTTATAGGCAGTACAACAAATAGCACCATGATGTATGAATTCATATCACTATAATAAATAAATATAGATAATATATAGTGATATATTGATAAGAATGTTTGTCTTAATGAAAATAATGTATTTTTTTTCTCGTTTTGATTTTGGGGAGAATATTGACATGGACAGTTTACATGAGATTCACCCTGTTGTTCTTCTCTCGTGAAGAGCATCCAGTTCAAATCTCTTGGCATATATTCGGCAATTTAAAAGCAAATAATAATAATAATAATATATTATTATTTAAGAGCAATTGAAGTTAGCAGGAACAAAGCTTACAACAGGAACCCGAGTTCTCCCATGACTCCTTTACTCAACTTGATCAGGGTTGACAAATCGAAGCTAAGTGTGCTAGTGTGCAGCTTGAAAGGCCCAATCACGAGTAGCATCTGCCTGCAAAACCGGAGGCTGCATTTTCAGGAACGCAGTCCTAGGACCGCATTTCTAGGGTCCTACACTGTAAAAAAAAAAAAAAAAAGTTGAGCGAACTTAAAAAAACATTTTTTACCAGCTTCAGCAGATTTTTGAGTTTGCTCAACTTGTTTTTGTGGGAGATTCTCAAATTTTTGTTGTATAAACTTAAAACAACAAGTTGAGAAAACTCAAAAATCTGCTGAAGTTTGTTGCCTTAAAATTTTAAGTTGGCTCAACTTTTTTTTTTTTTTTTACAGTGTAGGTTTTTAGTGACAATGCCACCTACCGAATTAGAGGACCAGCGAAGATGGATGACAATCAGAGTGTGAGTATCAAATGTGAATCAATTTTTATTTGTTTAACATTAAAAACAATTGTGATGCATTTCATTGGAAAGTTAACGTAGTGATCGTGATTTGCTAAATAGTCTTGAATGCATAGCCATCATATATTAGCCTCTAATACTGTAAAATGAATTGTTAGCACATTAATTTAACGAAACTGTTGCATGATAAGCCTGTGTTGACTTATTGACAGCACAATAAACTGTAGCACGTTCATTGTGAAAGCTTGTTAATTACTCATTGTTTTTCCATTTTATTTAAGTAAGTTAAAATAATCTTAATGTTTTAACTGTCACGTGCTCACAGTCAGCCTGTTTAACGTTACCCCACAATACATGTTATCAGTACGACTTGGAAATAAGCCCTAAATGTAGGGGGTGGAATATTTTCGGTTGATTGCTTTCAAAATCTACCTTAGTCTTGCTCGTTTCTCCAATTCTGCAAATTCTAGCTTTAAAGTCAGTTGTTCCTTCACTAACAACTATCACAGAATACACTTAAAAATCCTATTGCCACAAAATAATTGTAATAATTGTGGCAAAATAATTTGCCCGTAGGACATATTCAACAGGAAGACTTGAAAGTGGTATCCTCCGAAGTCCTTTCGCCAGGTGTCTGTCTACCTTGACAGTGAAGAACAACAACATGACAACCTTTTTGCTTTTCTGAAGTCAGTACTACATAAAACACCTACGCAACTGAGCTTCACGGATGAAGTGCAGTTAATCTGTGGTGTTCTATTTCCAGAAGTATGCATAACAATATAATGTATTGTGCATGTTTTTGCCCTTTCAAACCCTACTGTCTATTATACATTATGCTACTTATGTACAGACCTATGTATATTTCAATTAACAATTTTCTTTTGATAGGCCATCATATATGGCCTGGCTGGGCTCCAGAATTTGTCTCTGCAGGATGCTGAGCAGGCCTTCCTCTCTGGTCCTGATTATCATCACTGGTAAGAGTAGAAAATGGAATTGTTTTTACACAATGCCCAATGTATCCTTTTTTTTAAGCATTAACAGTATTTCTGTTAACCTAGCAGTGGTTATGTTCTCCATTTCAGTGAAGTGGAAGAATTTAATAGGGTGATAGAGAAACAATTGAGAAAAGAGGGGATAGCATCCAGGTGGTAGGTACTAGTGCTTCTGCATACATCACAGTGTGTGCTTTAAATATTTAAAGGTAAGGAAAAGTCATGTCAATAATGTTATTTCTATTCAGATTTCTTGCATCTCTCTCTATTATTATTATTTTTTTTCTCAGTTCAGATGGGCTTTATTGACATGAATGTTTCAAGAACCTTTGTTCCCACAACATCAAAATAATTTATTTTCCCCAAATCTTTGAACAGTATGCAATAATAGTATTATGAACATTAATTGGTAGGAAGATTGATATAATTATTTTTGTATTGTGTGCGCTCTGTGGTAACTAAGACCTTTTAAATATGAAATTTAAAATTAGAGAGTAGAACATGTTCAACGAAATGTTCCTTATTTCATTCACTTCTCTCTCTTTCTCTCTCTTAGAAGTCAGTGAAGACCATGAAGTCCATGAAGTACTTTCTATGTGATTCACGTCATGAATAAATTTGTTTTTGTGTGTGTTCAAGTTGAACTGTTGTAATATATTATTTTATAAAATATACACAATCTTAAATCTACCCCCAGAGTCATCCTTATGTCTTCCCTCTGTACTTGAAAATGTGGTTGATCTAGTCACTGAAAAGACTATACCATGATTCCTTGTTTATTTTACTTGAGTTATTATATTATGCTACTTAGACCCAATAATTACTCAACATTCCTAGGAACCAGGTTTAATTGCAATAAAGAAAGATAGTGTTTGGGTGTAATAAAACTTCAAAAAAACTCTAAAACTAATGTAGTTAAAACTGAGTGGAAATACTGCATTGGTGGCACTTTTTTCGGTCCTCCAAAAGTAGGGTCCTGGGACTGTGGTTCTCCGACTCGGTAGGTGACGCTGTCACAAAAAACTAGGGTCGTAGAAATGCGGTATTGCAGACGGATAATATTGCCAATCACAGCACTCTTGCCTGTTTGCTAGTGCTTCATATTAGTTACTAGGAGGCGCTGTTTAGAATTCGACTGAAATGAGTGGTTTATGATTGGTGTGCCCTGAGAGGTGTAATACTGTAAATCACCACACACTTTCTTTGTATTGATATTATTGAATTCTGCCTAAGATCTCCTTTTGTAAGCAAGAAAACATAAATTATTATTATTTTTTTAAATTTAAAAAATGCATGGCAGGAGTATCTACACTGTAAAAACACAGCTGAGATGACACTCTAACAGTTTACATTTTAGAGCCTAAAAGGGGTAGTTGGGTATACCAAAAAAGAAACGTCTGTCATTTTTTCACCATGATGTTATTTCATGACTTTCTTTCTTGCTTGAAAACCAGAGTTATATAACAATGTCCAAGCTTATTTTCTCCAAATACTGTAAGCTAATGGCGATCTTTGTCCTAAGTCCCCAATAATAAACCCTGCTGTGTTCTATGCAGAAAATAAAGCCATAACGGTCTGAAACACTGACAGATGTTTTTTTTTTTTACATTTTATATATATTTATAGGGCATTCATTTTCATACTATATTAACACAGTATTTGGGAGAAAAAAAAAACAGTGCAAGAACCCGAATAGCTGTTTGGGCTTTACAGGTGTTGCACTGAAAGATCCTAATCTCTCTTTAAGCTAACACACTTTAACAACCACGGCCAGAAATGAAATATGTTGTTGAAAAGCACAGTGAGTACCAAGCAGAGGAAGCTCTCCTCATAGCTTTATCTATGAGCATATCCTATTGAAAAATCTTTAGAGGGGGAAGGACAGTAACCATATTTCAGCCTAATTTATTGAAAAGGGAGACAGGACTATAAATGACAAAAGAAACAGTGACAGAAGGCAAAATAAATGGCCCCTGTAATTATGCCTGGAGATGGTGCCAGGCTTGGCGATAATTACAAAATTAACCTGAGATCTTATTCATCTGGTAAGTGAAAAATGCAGTGTTTGTTCCATTCTATCAAGATTTCATATTTCTAATTGGAAAACAAAAATAATGCTGTTTTGGGAGAAGCGTATTTGACCTTTCATGTGTTTGACATTCTCCATTGAAGGATAAAAATCATCTGTGGTCTCAGAAATGCCATCTGTCTCAGCTGCCATCGGTGACATGCACATTTAAAGTCAACATGAAATGCAGTTTGCAACCCATTTTATTTCTGTTATCTGACTTCTTTCCAATTCAAACAGGAGATTCAGAGAAAAAAAAAAAAAAAGTATAGTGAAAATGTATTCTGTCCATTGGGAACTGATTGGATGGCAAAAACAGATTATAACCGAGGTTAAAAAATTAAGTGTAATTTGTCATGCTGTTAGCAAATGTGAGATGTCTACAATTTGGTGTTTTGTCATAATTTCACTTTTAAAGAATTCACACTATGAATGAATGATGCATTTATATAACGCTTTATTGTGTATTGCTGTACACCCAAAGCGCTTTACAATCATGTAGGGCGGGGGTCTCTCCTCATCCACCACCAGTGTGCAGCATCCACTTGGATGATGCGACAGCAGCCACAGGACAATGGCACCAGTGCGCTCACCACACACAGGCTACAGGTGGAGAGGAGAGAGAGTGATAGAGCCAATCCAGTGGATGGGGATTATTAGGAGGCCATGATTGATAAGGGCCAGTGGAGGGAATCTGTACACCGGAGGGAATCAGGACACCGGGGTTACACCCCTACTCTTTACGAGAAGTGCCGTGGGATTTTTAATGACCACAGAGGACCTCGGTTTAACGTCTCATCCGAAAGACGGTTCTTTTTGCCAGTATAGTGTCCCCGTCACTATACTGGGGCGTTAGGACCCACACAGACCACAGGGTGAGCATCCCCTGCTGGCCTCACTAACACCTCCTCCAGCAGCAACCTAGTTTTCCCAGGAGGTCTCCCATCCCGGTACTGACCAGGCTCAACCCTGCTTAGCTTCAGTGGGCAACCAGTCTTGGGCTGCAGGGTGATGTGGCTGTGGCATAATAATATGATATAATTATGTATACTATAATATGTTGTGCACACCACTAAGAGTCCAAGCAGCTTAAGCATCATAGTAATCCACAAGTAATCCTCACGATTCCATTCCATTCCATCAATGAACGTCTTCTGAAAAGCTGTGTTTGTGAGAAACAAGCCCATCATTAAAGGGGCCATGAACTGCCTCTCTTTTTTATTTTGTACTATTCTCTGAGGTCAACTTATAATGTTATCAAGATTTTTACATCAAAAAACATAATTTAGAGGAATGGACTAACTTCACTAATGGATGCTGCTGTGATTTAAATATAATGCCATTTTTGTACAAGTTAATATGATTCTTTAGGGTCTAAATGAAAAGTTTGTAATATACCTTAATTAAAAATTCTCGTTAGTATTGTAAGAAAACACTAATTTTACCTGGTCAAATACAGCTCTCTGTTCAGCATGCCATTTCAGTGCATGTGTCTTTAAATAATCATGAGCTCTGCTCACCCCGCCCCGCCCCTCTGCTCTGTATTGTGTTAAAGTTACCATTCATCTTCATGCAGTTACAACTATTACAACACGTTTTTTTTTTTTTTTTATTACTTATTAATCAGTAACAGACACCGTTATAAACCATCTACAAAAGTAAGCTTAATGTACTGTTAATGTACCATAGCGTACACAGTTTATAATAACACAATAACCATAACGCGTTGTTCATTACAAACGTGGGATTATGAATTATATTGAGAACGTCGTACATAGAAAACATGCCGTAATGTACACTTGATTTCACGTAATGAAAGTTAGTGTAAACTTTAGCCACATTCATGGTGAAACATGCAAGCAATTAGCAAAGATTAATATAAAGGTTAATAAAACGTTACACTCACTTCTTCTGGAAGTGCAACAGGAACACGAATAGCTGGTACCGATCCTTTTTTCAGGAGAAGCTTCTTAGCAAAACCAGTTTTAAACTGACCCTCGTTTATAAAGCAGTCTGGTGAGAAATGATTCGCGCAAACATGAAAGAATTGAGGTTGATCTGGGGGACTATTCCCTTCGAAAACAAAACTCAGCCACTGTGTCTTCAGCGGTTCTGATTTAGGAACATCAAAACGACTGCTGTGTTCGTTATTACACCCAAGAACAGAACACCACGATCGCTTAGACGCCATTCTGCTTCAGCGGCCTATGATGACAGCTCGCTCAGGGCGGGTCTGTGTTGAAACGCTCCTGTCAATCAACAATCGTGGGAGGGGCCTCCGATCTTGTGACGTCACAAGACGAACAGCTCGAATTGAGACAGAGGAAAACATATTAGGAGTTTAAAAAAAAAAAACACTGAATGGATTTTTATCATTATAGGATGGTTGTGTACAGGCACTGCCAACACACATTTCAGTACAATCAACTTGTAAAAGTGGATATAGCATTATATGACCCCTCTAAGTTAAAATCACATAAATAACTCGGTACATATCAAACAATCTGTAAGAAGAGACAAAGCAAAAGTGATCATGTAATAAAAACAGCTACTCACACTTGTGTATTGCAACATGACTGTCGGATCCAATATAGTCAGATATATGCTGTCAGATGACCTCAAATCTCATTCACCAGTGAGAAAACATTACAGTACAAAGCACATAATATTACAATAATAGTGCCTTTCATTCTCGCTGGAATGTGCAGATGACAAATCATGTCTGTGTGAACATGGTGCAAAGAGATATGCAAATACATATTTGACAGGCTGGCAGGGTAGCCTATCGTAATGATTGGACCGAACATTTTGATTGGACCGAACATTTTGATTGGACGAACATTTTGTGGTCCTACGCCTTCCACAGATGATATAAATACACTAGAGCTGTCAATCGATTAAAATATTTAATCGCTATTAATCGCATGATTGATTTGATGCAGCTAAATTCTCAATAAAAGAGAATTCATTGATATGTTTTACTGCTTCTGTGGTCAGACAACGGAATGAATATGAAATAGTGACTGAAACACGACCCATTAAGACTAAATAACCAGCTCTCCCTTCCAAGATGTTAATCTGCACAAAAATCTGATTTATAATCCAGCCATCGTCTGATAAAATCAAATAGGCTACACATAAGATAAAGACAATAGTTGTGCTGTGATTTCGGCTATACTGGCATGTTAAATTAGAGAGGCAACAAAATATGTGTTTTAACTGAAAGCGTTGTTCCTCTCAGTCGCTCGCTGAAGAGCAGAGAAAGAGGTGTGTGCGCAGTGGGAAAGAGAGACCTTGTGCTCGTGCGGCAGTACCATTGAGTCTCAGAAACTAAATAAGGTTTGGGCAAACACTAAAGCTTGGTCACTATGCACTTTTTGAAAAAAAAGTTTAAAAAAAAGCTGCTAAAGTGGTCTGAAAAGTCGCTAAGTTGGCAACACTGTCAGCATCTCCATCCATTTCTCCAACTACGAGCTAGGCCACAGGTCAAACAGAAAATGCGTGCTGCGTTAATCGCGCATTAGTGCTGTTAAAATTAATTTGCTTTAACGCGTTATTAACGCCTTAATTTTGACAGCCCTAAAATACACATAAATAAATTTGACCATTTAGCTTACTGATTGCTATCAGGATGTGAAGAGACTTTCAGCAAGCATAACAAAAGCAGTTTTTGAACCAAATCACCTACCCTGCCTTTAAGGGTGTACTCAAACTTGGCACAGTTGCCTTGAACCGAGCCCGAGAGTTATCTCCCTCCCCCCTCCCCCGCTGGCCTGCACTCACACTTGCACTAAACATTCCGGGCCAGAGCATGCTTACGTCATGTACGAGATAATGGAGAAAACCACTTTCGTTAATGCTGCGTTCCAGGCAGGATTTTGAGCCCGTAAGTCACAACTTCAAACCACTACTCAATACTTTGTAGCGTTCCAGGCAAGTCACGCCAAGCTGCCTGAGCACAAGGAATTGTGGTAGCTAGATGTAAACAAACCAGCATGGCGAACCATACGTTAGCTATGCCCAACATTTCCATGTGGAAATATACTTTCACGACATACTTATCGTTTCAGAAACATAACGTTGTAATACATAATCGTGTGTGTATTATTTATTATTACATTATTATTAATTTGATTGCAAAGTTATATTGTCCTAAAGTCTATTTCTCACTGTGTACCACTTGCATAAACACTTAAATAATTATTGTTATTAATTTAAAAAAACACGGGTTACGGGTTCCCTGGAATGCGGCATAATATTCTATGTTATGTAATAAATTTATAATTTATGCCGTGCAGCGATTTTCACTTGTATGTATTAGAACTATTACGGAGGCAGCTGACGTTAATCATAGAATTTGCAGCTTTACTTGCAAACTACAATTCCTGTTCACCAATAAGTTGAGAACCAGACCCGTAATAAACCTAATTATACTTAATTTAATTACATTAATTGAAAAGTGTAGTGTAGTAGTAGTAGTAATAGAATATTTTTGCAGTTGTAATGAAGACAGTAGCGCACACAAAGTAGTAGCTGTTCCGTTCTATCCATTGACGGTTTATCAGCATCCCTCCGTTGCCCATTCTCCTCCTTCTTACTACACTTATATGGAGGGTACTCTGGGTTTGTGCCATTCCTGAGCTCAGAGCCCTTCCCTGGACAGCACGCCAAATACGCATTACTATACTCCAGCTAATTATATAGTGTGAACTCATGAAATATGTACCACACCCATGCCCAACTGAACCGTGCTCTTGCCCACCTCTTCCAAGCGAGCCAGGGATGGCTAAACAAACCGTGCCCGGGCTCAGTACGGAGCGATCACACTAGTCAAACGAGCTGGGCTTTGGGGATCAAATGCGCTCGGGCACGGTTCAAAATGCCTATTGTGAGTACACCCTAATATACTTTTTTACTTTTTTGGAGATTGTCGGTAATAATTACCCATCCATTTTGTATGGAAAACAGAAAGCTTGGACATTCTGTCTAATGTCTCTTTTTGTGTTTCATGGAAAATAATACAGGGTCTGAACACCAAAGGAAGATACAGTACACAATGACCAGGGGTGCATAATTTTTTTTCAGTCCGGTTCTCATTGGAGCTCCTGAAGGTTTGGTTTGGTGCTCACACTGCACATAGTGTGACTCATTAAATATAACTATAAAAAATTAAATAATTAATAATACTGATAATGGTATTATTCCACTTTATTTATTTTGATATTTTTTAAATAAGATAATTAACAAAATAATAAATAGAGTTTGATAATTCTATTATATTTTACAATAAAAAGTGAGTATTAAATAATTATTGTTATTAATTAAAAAAATATATTTTAGTTTTTTTTTTTTAATGTTGATTGATTTTCATAATTTTTTAACTAAAATCAGCAAGCTTTTATTTTGGCGGGTTCTCAGAAGATTTCCTCCTTTACAGATGCCTCAGCCACATCAGTATTCTTACAGGGTAATATTTCCATACTTTGCATCATTTCTTGTATTCAGCTGTACCTTCCAAGAATATGTCATACCATGATACAAAATGTAGTCACAATCCATAATTCATGTTAGAAGATTTAAAATAACAGAGCAAAAGCTCATCACAGTTAGCATCTTGAAACATCAAACTGTCATCATAAAAGCTGTAGTTGCCTAGGCTTGGAAAAGGACAAACTCTAAATTGCTCCCTGTGAAAGCTGTTAGGTGAGTCTGTGATTCTTCACCAGCTGTGAAGATGAATGTTGAGGGTGGGGACAGTCTGGGATTTTGTCCCTATTCATGCGTCAAATGAAATGACGCTCAAACCTGCAGGTAGAAACATCATGCAATGCACAATGTGCAAAGTAATATGTTGCTGCTCATGCAGTCTGCATAGACATGCTTATTTCTTATACCTATGTAAATTTTATTCTAAATAATACATATTTTAAAAACATACTCTACCTTAGGCTCTTATATTCCAACTTTCTCTGTTTTTCAGCATCTACCTAGTCTTAAATTAGAAAACCAACCGTCCTTTTAACTGCATTTTTTTTTTTTTCAAACCTAACCGGAATAGTGCTCATAAAGTCAGTACTCATAAACTGCTGCTTTCATCTAAAATACTTCCAAAGGCAGCTGAGATGCTAAGGGTAGAATAAAAAATGTAGTTTCCTTAATTCTGATGACCTCAGCATCTAAACTAACCCATTAGCCATCCATACCCATAACTCCACTGGGTATAACAGCGAGAGCTGCATGGGCAACAAATTCAAATTCTGTTGGTGCACATTCTAATCAGATTTACTGCAGGAGAGGGTTTTTACAATAATGTCAGGGCCAGGTTTTATTAGCTTGGAAATTAGGTCAGACAGAAGCTCTTGAAGAATGGCCTTTGGTATTTCTGACTAGACAGATGCCGAGCTGTAAAACCAATGGGAAATATCATGTCATCAAGAGACTTTATCTATGAAGAAATAATAAAATTCATATCAACTTCTATCCTGCATCACTCGGGTGCTGTATTCAAGACTCAACTTGATTTATCCTTTGTCATTTATTTATTTATTTTTTATTTATATATATATATTTTTTTTTTGCTCATTCTCAGGTCATTGCTCATTCTAAAAACTGTATGATGTTCCTTATTCCTTTTAAAAAATTAAAAGTTCTTTAAAATATTTAATATTGGTAACACTTTATTTTAGGGTCTCTTAACTAGTTGCATATTAGCATGCATATTACTAGAATATTAGGCATTTATTAAGTACATATTAATGCCTACTAATTAAACACATATTAATGCCTTATTCTACATGACCTTATTCTACATCCCCAATCCTACCCAATACCTAAACTTAACAACTACCTTATTAACTATTAATAAGCAGCAAATTAGGAATTTATTGAGGGAAAAGTCGTAGTTAATAGTGAATAAGTGTTCCCTATTCTAAAGTGTTACCATAATATTTATATATTTTGAAAGAAGTCTCTAATGTTCACAAGGGCTGCACTTATTTGATGAAAAAATGCAGTAAAACAGTAATATTGTGAAAAAAATAACTTTAAAATGTAAATTATTTATATGATGGCAAATCTGAATTTTCAACAATTACTCCAGTCTTCAGTGTCACATGATCCTTCAGAAATCATTTAATATGCTGATTTGCTGATCAAGAAAAAAATATTATCAATAAAGACAGACATACATTTTCCCCAGCATTCTTCAGAAGAGCGGCATTTATTTGTAATTGAAATCTTTTTTTAACATTATACAAATCTTTACAACCACCTTTAAATGCATGCTTGCTGAATAAAAGTAGTAATTTCTTTAAAATAAAGAAAAATGATTTAATATGCATCTTTTTATGTTACAGAGTGACAGAGATTTAATTTTTGAGATTTAAAAAAAAAAAAAAAAAAAAAAAGTGATAAAGCGATCTGTGATGGGTCCATGTCACACATGATAGTGGACGCTAAAGAATCTACAGGAATTATGTAATGCCTGGGAATGTGTAACATATGTCCATGTTTTTCCCCAGTGCTGCAGTAATCTCCTGTCCCATCAGCCCCTGCAATAAAGATGCAAGCCTTCATTGTTATGATCTCACTGTGAGCCTAGAAGCCAATCGGCTGCAATAAAGGAGATTTACTCATTGGCACTAGCACAAGTCATTTCCATAAAATGAACATTGAGTGGAATTTACACTTTTGTGTTTCTTAGTGTGTGGAAGAGAAAGTTAGAGAAAATACAGCATATTTATATGGATCTCCCCTCTGGGGAGTCCAAGAGATCCAAATGAAGATTAATGCAAGCAATATGCTGCTCGGAAATTTCTGCAGTCTGAAGACTATGATGCTCTAGAAAATGTTGTATGAATTCTGACGCTTTTATTCTCACTCAACTGAAATTACTCCTGTTACATTAACTCACAAGTGCAGCATTTGCAATTTGCCTATATCAGAATAAATGTCTCAGAACAAAAATTTGAATACAGAATAATAAGAAATCTAAAAGTCTAAGGCCACTAGTGAAAATGGTTCTGTTTTGTTTCTTTTTTCTAATTTTCAGTGATCCATTATCTACATTATAGCAATTCAAGTGAAAAAAATTGAATTAAAATATAAATAATAGAAAATAATACAATTACGAATTTTATTTAATTTATTTTATTTTATACTTTTAAATATCAAAATCCCTAATCTTTTTGTCCCAGGTTTAAATAAGAATAGTCTCAGACTTTTGGACCACTGCATGTGTAAACAGACACCCAGTAATTCCAGTTGGAAATAAGGTGTAATGAAACAACATCTGCCATATTTAATGGTTTCAGACATGAATTTCTGAATGACTTTCTGTCTCTCTCTCTCTTCATTACCGTTGAACTGCTCTAAAAAAGCTCTGAAATGGGACCCACCCACTTCGTCTGATCACTGTCATGCTGTCTAAACCCTTACATCTGAGTGACTGCTCTCTTCCTGGCGAGCTGACAGTAACAGCCGTGTTAACATAAGAGCCCACGACACAAACAAATGCATTTAAGTGCTCAGTGGTGGCACTGAAATGGTAACTCACAGAGGGATACTGTGAAATTTGTTCTGAGACAAAAGCGCAGCAGGAGGACAACGACTGCACTGCGGAGCGTGAACAGAGGTAATTGGGGGATGCAGGGACAAATCCAGCATGCCAATCCAATGCGCTGCAGACACTGTGAATAATGCCAGAGCGGAGCTGTGCTCACTTGTTCTATACTGGATTTCGAACCCGTCTCACATTTCATGCAAAAGGCTGGACTGTAAATGACAAAGCTGCTGAAGACCATGAAATTTGTGGTTTTGTTGTTTATGTGCCCTAGCCTGATCATCACTGACTTTGGAGGGAGTGTTCGCTAAGAATAGAGTCACTGTTAGTGTCGTTTATTTACACATGCTGTTTGCTTTGTTTTAGCACTCAATTCAATCCAAAGGAATTATGCAAATCAGGTAGAGGTGCATACATTCCAGCTTGCATTATTATTTTGTATTATTTATTTCTCAATTCCACATCTTGCAGGTCTGATTTGAATAGGTTGTGGTGAATGCAGCAGACTACAACAATCTGCCACAGTTTGGCTTAACCACTGCAGTCAATGCACTTTAAAATGGCAGAAGTGATCTCAACTACTGTGCGTCGCAATACATGTCTGGTTGCAATGCTCTGTTCCATCATTTGATGAATTAATGCTGTCATGGTAAATAGAAAATAAACATTTCTTAATAATTAATTATTTATTCTACATGTGGTAATAGCACAATGTTAATTGCATCAAACAAGTAGCACTGAGAATCATGAATAAACTGAAATCTATAATGAGTCAGATTATTATCAGTCATATTTAGCACCTGGTTAGTTTGTGATCAGTGAATATACTGTAGGGCACTGTTTTTATGCTGAAATAATGGCAAAACTGTTTAAATCTCTGCATTTTCTAAAAAATAATAATTATTCATCATCTGACATCTATTGCATTTTTGTTCTCTGCATATGAACATGAAAGAGCAATATTCTGTACATCAGTTCACTAGTATGGATATTTTTCGTTTCTACTAAGAAAGAGTTCTAAGTATGATTCTTAAAATTTTTCCAACTACAGTCATTATTTTTGCCATTATCAGTCTCTTTGAGTTTGTGTGTGAGTGTGTGTGCACATATGTGCGTGGGAGTGTTTTGTATGTTCATGAATATGTGTCCGTCTTAATTGAATTCAAATATCACTGCACATAGAACGGTCCATTGACTTCACTATTAGTTTTCTATAGGTAAGCTGGCAGATATCAATCTGGCGTAAGTTTCATAATCATTAGATGGTGTATGGTGTGTGTGGGTAGATGTGTGCGTGGGTTTTAGGTCTGTGTCATCTAACAACTTTTTACTTCTATTGTAAGAAGATATTTTGAAGAATGTTGGTAACCAAACAGTTTTGGTTCCCATTGACTTTCTTTTTCTTCTTTTCTCTCCCTGCGGAATACACACATAGTTATTTTGTTAGTTCGTTTGAACAGGTTTGAGGATATGAGGGTAAATAATGACAGAATTTCCCTAAATTTCCCTAAATAAATGTTGAGCTACTAATATATATCTTAAAAATGATTTGTTAAACTCTGGTAGCTTGACAATTTAGTACTTTGTTACTTCTCCTAGTTTTTGCCTTGACTTCACACCCTCATATTCCCGCCATCCCATTTATTTCCAGTCTTATTCAGTGATCCATAGAAATCCCTAATGGTCAGATCAATGCAAAGCTTGTTCCCCCTCAATAATATCTAAAGATTTACAATAAACCACTAAGCATGAGTTATACTGTAAGAGAATAGCAATAGACGGCCACTTCTGCGAGCAGCATCTAAGAGGGAGATTTATTTTCAATAACAGCCCAAATTTAATATAGACATTGACTTAGGGAGATTTTTTTATGTGCACATCAAGATGGAAAGGCAGAAAATAGAAAAAAAAAAGAAAAAAAAGCTAAGCAGAAACCCAAAGCCTGACAATTACGTATGTTAACTAGAGCCTGCCAAGCACCCTTTAAGTCGCTTGGCCAATTAAACACATTTAGTGAATTAGTTCGCCACTAATTGGATTAAGTTGCACAAACAGGAGGCTGAAAGTTTGAATGAGCTTTATATGCACACAGTACCTTGTCTTTTTAAACAGGCAACCTGGGAGATTACTAAGGGATGAATTTTGTATTCCCCTTTGGAGGCATCAGTCAGGCTCCTTTTACCTTCACGCTGCTCTAAACTTCTTGTTGCGTTCTCTGTGGGACCATTTGAAACTACAGTATGAGGAGATGACTCTCACCCGTCGCCTTTTAGGGTGTTTACTTTATCTAAAAGTACTGTCAAAATGTGTTTCATGCAGTGCAAAGTGATATTGTAAAACACTGATAAGGATGACTGGGTTTGTGTGAAGCAGGCAAAGCAGATGCTGAAGTTGCTTTTCTGCCAGATTGCTCCCTAAATCTATTAGAACAGTAGCAAAATAAACACCACAGCAGCATAGCGGTGAAGTTCTTTGACTGGTGGTTGAAAGGATGCAGGTTTTGTTCCATATGTATGTAAAATTAAGTGGTTTTACTGGTTGGTTGGATAGATGCATGCATTTGATTGTTCAAGCCACATGCATGAACATGTTTTATTAAAATGTTTTATATTGCACCACTCTGCGTCGTATTTACTGAATGAAATCCAATCCAATATTGATTTTATTTAATTTTTTTAAAATAGTGTCTGTTTTGCTCTAACACGACACTTTCTTACAAAATATGATGTGCATTTCATTTCGAAAGCATTTTTGCTTTCGACAACTATTTGTGATTTATAATTTATACATTTGTGTAAAGTTCAACTCCTTTGCAGATTGTAAGTTTAATGATACATTTTGAATATTATTTTTGTCATTAAAACCACAAAACGTTTGACATTTGACTGAAAAAATCTTCATTCTTATTTTGTGATAAAGCTGTATGTGATGAGAAATTTGCCTATATAGTTTAAGTATTTTATGTTTTTGAACTATGCATCAAATTTAGGTAATTTGCTTGCTAATCTGCAGAATTTATTATTTATAATTTATAGCAGGGCTGTGTTAATTAATTATATTTCTTTTTAATTTTTGTGTTTTGTAACTGACAAAGCATTCACTTAGAACAGTAATGTCATTTTATTTATATTTCTGAATCATGTTAAGCTTACAATATTTAATTAGAATGAAATGGATTCATTTCATTATTAATACATTTCAAATCTTGCTTGATTGTTTGTTTGTATATGTTTTTTTTGTTTGTTTGTTTTTTTTTGCACCAGTTGAGCAAATACCATTGAGATATTTGAGCTATTGGATAGCTTTCTTCATGTATGACAGATCAGTTTGGATCCATTTTTAAAGTGGAAATTGTCCGATTGTCCAAATTGTCCTTTTTTCACTGCACCCGCCTACTCACCTTGACATCCGAGCCTATCTCTAACTGGACTCTATCACAAGTCTAACTATTCAACACACAGTTGCTTCACTGATCTTGCTCCTCAGCATTACTTGGTGTCATACAGTATATCGCAAATGCCAGCCGGTTGAAAGGTTAGAGAGGTGGAATGCATGATAAGGGAAGTGTGATGGCAGTGTTCATCGGTGTGCAGATTGATACGCCCCTCAGAGATGTCCAGAGATATGTCACATTCATGTTGTTTATGTGCCTGGCTCCGCTTTTATAGAGTACATACATTATTCATGTAATTCTGGATTACATTTTAAGGCAGGTTTATTTCATATGGACGTCGTAATGTTGTAGGCATGTTTTGGCAGACTGAGGTTTAAGGTGTTTATTTTTTGTGAACAAGATAAATAAAATTTTTCATTTGCTTTTCGTCTGTCGATGGGCATTTCACACATTAATATTCCATTTCGGACCTTAGTGTCACTTGTGCATCCATGCACTCAACATTTTCACAACAAAGCTTTAAAAGCATTAAATTATTTAGTCACTATATTTCCACCTGCTTCCAAAATTGTAAAAATCAGTCCAAGGCTGTGTCCATTCAGTCAATTACTTTTTTGATGATACCTTCAAATTGGTTTCAGATTTTAGGCAGGCCATTATGGAACCCTTAGGGGACATGATGACAGAAAAAAACATGATATATATATATATACACACGTTTTTTTCTGTCACCATGTCACAATTATATATATATGTATAATTTCTAGGTGGAACATAAAAGTTTTGAAAGCAATGAAAAGTACAAAACTATTTCCCCTAAAAGGTAAAAAAGATTTGAACATCCCTTTCCTATTTCAATATACTACTAGTAAAGGCAGTATTTTTCATGTTTTGGACACACGCATTTTTAAAAGTTGTGTGGAAATGGATCATCAGTACATTTGCATGCTAGGCTTTCTTCTGGAAACATTATGACTCAGAGTTCTCTCCCATATTTCTACCATTTTTGTCTCTACAAGAAGTCTTTAAAATTTTAAGTAATAATCCACCCTGAAATTACAATTCTGGCTTTATTTACACACCTTTAGGTTGCTATAACTGACACTATTCACTGAAAGTCAACATTCACTGAAAATCATGGCATCCATGCTTGCTCTTCAGGTACTTTCATCATTGATTCAACATCAATGATTCAACGATGAACTGACTTTAACTGACTATTTACTATTGTACTCTTTTTAGTGCTGTTTTACAGTAGAATTGAATTTTGTTTGCATTATTGAAACATTATTTTCCCGTTTGACACTGTAAAGCTGCTTTGACAATCTGTATTGTATAAAGGTCTGAATAAAGGTGACTTGACATGAGCTAAGAAATGACACAAGGGTGAGCATATGACAGAATTCTCACTTTTAGTGAACCATTCCTTGTAGTTTTCAGCCTTTGTGCACTCAAAAAAATAAATCGTTGAATGAACATGATTTAATCGTAGCACCCATTATGCATCTATTCAAATCAAGTAAACTTGGACTGCTTTGAATATGTTATCTGAACACAATATACACTAGTAGATTAAACATGATTTTAATGTCAATGTAACTTCTTTGCAACTAATTGAATCAAAATGTTTGTATTGTGTTAGTCTAATCAAATTTATTCTTATTCACTCAATGTCTGTAAAGCACTTCAATTCAACAAAATTCTGCCTTGTTACATCAACTAGTTAATGTCTTGTTCATGTATGGTAATGAATATCTATCTTGTTGTTTCAATTATATTTGTTTTAGATGACAGCACTAAGCAATACATTACCAAAAGTTCAGTAATCTGCAAATAAAGCACAGAAAACATGCAAACAATTAAATTTTTTTATTTTTTCATTAGGCTTTCACATGCACCAATAAAGTTTAAACTGCTTTGAGTGTTTGTGACACAATGTATAAGAAACATTTAGCCAACAAAATCTTGGCTCTTGAGAAAACTGATCGCCAAGCGTCGATTGTAGGACTTTAACACCCTTTTGGTCTTAAAATTTCTTAAAAATTAAGCAATTTTAACACTACCCTTTTTGGGAATTTGTAAGGTAAACCTTGGCCTGACACAAACAAAAATTAACATTTGAACATAAACATGAATGAACATAACATAAAACAAACAATTGTGAGTGTAACAATTTTTTGAGCTGTAAAATAACAATAATAAAAATATAGTCTGATGTACACCAGTCTTGTTCAAGCTCACTTGCTCCAGTAGCTTGTTTGGAGGAACTGTGCCAAAAATAAGTTGTCCATATACATAAGGAACTCCAAGTGCATTTTGTTTGACTTTTCTGTCTTTTTCAAGCTCACTTACTCCAAAAGATTGCTTTTGAGGAATTGTGCTTTGGATGACAACCTCTGCCCGTTTAGATTTAGAAAGATCTTCTGCAAGACTTTAAAAGTTCATTTACGCTCTGGTGGGTAGCTCAGGTTCAAGCAGTATATCAGTCCAAATAACAGAGCACACGCCTGTGCAATGCTACTCAAGTCACTGATGACTTCCACACCTTCAATTAAGACACCAATGTCCTGTGGGTCATCGTCAGGCAGCGCTCCCTTCTTCAGTATGATATACACTCCCATCACAGTTGCTCCATGGTACTTTGTGACTCAATGTCTGAATCCTGTGGAATGAAATACATGAAAGATCACAAAGAAAAATTAGCTCAGCTATTTATTACAAGAATTCCACATTTATACACTCACTGGTCACTTTATTAGGTACACCTGTAAAGTATAAATAAACAATTTGTCCAGCTCAGTTATTTGACAAAGTCATGTGTTCTAACATGTCACATTCTTGTTGTAGCAAATAGGGAAAAACATGGCCTAAGTACAGAATATATGGGTTTTTGAAACTGTATTTTCTCATCAACTCACCAAATATGCCTTCACTAGTTTTTCAGGGTCTTCATTCAAGTAGGTGCACAGAGACTTGATGACACAGGCTCTTCTGGTATGTATAGTGTCATCATGTGGGTGAGGACAAGATTAAAATAAAACACAACTTAAAAGTACTGTTTGGGAAGAAAATGCCAAACTACATCTGCATTGAGAATGACTATTAAAGCCATTTATCAATACAAACCTTGGAGATGGCAACCATGATCTGTGTGATTTAAAAAAAAAATGTTCCTGATTGCCCGCCTTTTCTACTGAAGATCACCATCAATCGTGGTCAGTTCTGGTCAAGCTCAGCGAAGAACGTAAAAAGCAGTGGTACAGTAGAAATCTGCAAGAACTCCCTATAAATCTGAAAAACATTGACAATGCATGTTAACTCTCATCAAAACAGAAGGTTGAAAAAAAAAGCTGTTTTAACAAATTTTTTTTATCAGCAATGAAAGTTAAGAAGACATGATGTACCACAGCCATCTAAATATGGCCTACTCTGTTTTTTGATTAAAAGTATAAGAGCTGCCATGAGTTTTAAGTCCTGCTCATGTCTTAAATGTGCATGGACCATTTAAATATACAAAAACAATGATTGCCGCTTCCAAAACAATGGTTTTATAATGCAAGTAATTTGTACGTACATCTCTCCTTTGCAACATACTGCCACATACACGACACAGAAAAAAAAGAAAAGGAAAGTTCAGTAATCAAGGATAGTTAGTTATACATTACTGTATGTGATTGTTAAGAAAAACTACTTACCATGTAATAAAGGTGAGGTTCACACCAGAAGAGCATGGGGACAGCTTTATATTGTGATATAGCCCATTTCTCTTTTTTTTTTGTACTAAAAAAAATGAATATTTCCGCTGTGGAAAAAAAAAAGTATATAAAAGTTAACCTGCAAAACTGCAACTAATTTACCCTAATGTGTATGCCAAGGCAAGAAAACAGAAAAACACACAACATGGAGTATTCTCCTAATTTCAAAGACTGACTTTAAAAACTGGACCAAAGAAAATTACCACTACTGGCTGCTGTTACTAAATATCAAGAGTTTTACTTATATTTATAACTATATTCCCTGAATAAAACCACAATGCATACCTATTCAACCATAACTTTAACTGCAATTTGTTAGGACATTTCAAATATATGGTCGACTGCACCATAGATTTTACTTGGCAATTACTGTATTCAATAAGCTGGGTAGCATTATGTGGCATTTTGGAACTCTATGTTTGAAAAGACAGAAATGTCTAGTTATAGCACGTTTAAAGTAATATTTTGCTGATACACACACACGAAGGGCCATTCCAACGTTAGTTAATTTAGATAATAACAACAACATTCCCTCCGTTGGCACACTAAACAAAATCAAAACAAACAAACAAACAAACAAACAAACAAACAAACAAACAAACAAAAAACGGCTCTATAAACGTTATCTAGACTGAAAAGAGCGATGAGAAGTGCACATTGATTCAACATTAACTTCTGGTGATTCGGATATATACCACGGCACTAATTACAAGCAGGTACATATCAAGTGCTTACCTTCAAGGATGCAGAACGATTAACGTTAGACGCTGCAGTTCAAACCATAGACATAATATACGTATATTATATCTATGGTTCAAACCGCTCACAAAACTCCACTTCCGCCTGTGTTCCCGAACTTCCCGCCGCAGTGCTGAGCATGCGCAGTGACTCACCAGAGAGAGTTGTTGATAAGAAGCGCCTCAGTCTCGTTGAATCAACAAGTGCTGATCTAATTCATTTGATTGTTTCTCAATTTAGTTACAAATAACAAGAATGAATCATTTAACAGAAGCAAACTCGTTATATTCTTATTAATCAGACATATTTGTATTTTGCAAATCAAGCAAGTGGCTAGTTGACTTTTTTGAGTGTGTTTGTCTCTGTGTTAAAATTTGTGTGTTTGCATACGTTCCCCTGTCTACTCTGTAATGTGTCAAAAAGCATGAGTCTCAGACAGTTCTTTGATGCATCTCAGAGACCTGTGGTTACATGTCTGAGAACTAAACAGGAATGGAGAGGAGAAACCCTAAGGAGTGTTACTGACAGCCTGGTGGATCCCAAAAAACTAGCAGAAATCAGCTGTTTAGAATACAGAAAGACTTCAAATTTACCTATGTTGTTACGTTGCTGTTTTGTATTTGTTTTTGTTCTGATGAGAAAGATTCAATTATGATTCAGGCTGATTAAGGGCCTTTCAAAGTGATTAATAAAAAAAGGACTTTCACAATTTTAGGACACGCAAGTTGAAAATGTATTGCACAAATGCAAAATGATTGAATTACTGTTTTAGGTATTTACACATAAGGTGTACACATACATTTTTGTATGTTTGGTAAGACACAGAAGCATATCAATATCTAAATAAACCTTATGTAATCAAGGACATTTATTAATTTGACAATGAAAACAAACTTCGAAACAACAAAAGTGATTTGAAACAGAATTTTGTAATTTTAGAAATGTCTTTACCGTCACTTTTGATAAATTCCTTTCTAAATAAATATTAATTTCTTTAAAAAAAAAAAAACTTTTCCCATTTGGTAGTGTATCAGAATATTATCCATCCCATTGTACAAAAATGAAAATAAATTAATTAATAAAAAAAAAAAAGTTTAATCTATCTTGTGCTCTTTGAATTTAATAACCAGACTGTTTTAACCAAAATACTATATTTTTAGACTCGTATTATACAGTTGAAGGATTTCCAGTCGTTTAGACGAAACATCCTTCAACCTCTGAGGAGAAAACATCAATTCTGACTGTGACTGTCTAGTTTATGAAGGTAATGCGTCCTGAACACTTTCAATGTAAGAGGCAGATGAGAGCTGAGTAGAACAACCTCATTATCCTGTCATTAACAGCCCAAGGACATGGCCAACTCCACTCAGCTAATGCAACAAGACGCAGCGGTGGGACCCAGCAAACAGGTGCACATGAAATATCTGATAAAAGCAACACATTAGTATCTGTTGCCTGCGGTGTGCTCTATTGCCAATGAGGAAAGCAAGACAGCTACGCTTTAGGGAGTCTGTGTGATTTAGTCAGCGGGTCAGAGCTATCAACACATCGAAGTTTATAAATGCAGATTTGGTGACTTTGATCATGTTTTATGATGAGGACAGTGTTGCTGTATATAATAGGCAGTTATTTTACTGCGTAAAAACATGACTCAAAGGGCACGTGGACCTTAGTCACACCGGGAAAAATGAAAAATAATCAAAGATTTACTCGATTGCTGTGGATTTAAAAAAAAATAAAAATAAATTCTTACAGTTCCAAAGTTTTCTGCTTCAGTCCCATTTACCTTGCATGATGCAATAGGCTATGTAAGGAATGATTGATGATGGGCCATTGAATTATTAGAGAATAATATACACTCAAGGAGGTGATGCAGCCACAATGCGAAATGGCGTAATAATAAAGCGGTTTCATTATTTGACTGTTCTGTAGGTCTGTGTGGTATTTTAAAGTATTTAATGAGTGTATTTGTCTTATCAGCGTTTATGTAATATTTTCAATAGTTTAACATCCCATGGAACACACATCCTCATTTTATTTGCACCAAATTTTCATCAATCACACAATTATTTTTAAGTGGTAACCCATTGACAACATGCTGCTATTCAAATAATAGGAAAGTTCTTATTAATCTAATCCTTTCTAGAATGTGTCAGTCAAATGTAACAGACTAAACTAATGAGCTGAGATGTATTTACAGTATGAGAGTTACTATATTATTTAGTCCTAATTGTGTTTATTTTTGTAAAGGCTTTAAGCCAGTAAATGAAAGGTTCTCCAATGTTCAGCTTAAATCTGTAAAGAAAGCAGTAAACCCACTTATTAAGAGTCTGCCAGCTCTGAACAGACTATTTAGCAGCGTTGTCGCAGTGTTGACGAATACTTCATTTACAATTCTGGGGCATTCGTCATTTTGCTTCCACAAGCAAATGTCATGTTGTTTACAATGTTAATTGGCATGAATAGGTGGAACTGCTCCTTTTAATTGCAGGGTGAAATTAAAGGCAAAATTAGTTTTTACATTTTTTCAATTAAATATATTATTAATTATGTTTTTATAATTTATTTATTTGTTTTATTATTATAACTGGTTGTATCTGTAACACTAACAATGACCACTTCCCAATACAGGTCTGTTTTTCTTCATAAATCTAAGCTGTCCAGGCAATTTGTTAAAGGGATGGTTCACCCAAAAAAAAAAATTCTGTCATTAATTACTCACTCTCATGTCGTTCCAAACCCACAAGACCATCATTCATCTTCGGAACACAAATGAACTTTCTGACCCTGTCAGCAGCACGTCATTGTACTCTCTTGAATGGCAGCAGAGACTGACCTGTTGAAGAAAGTTGTTATTTTTGTTTTCTTTGCACAAAAAAGTATTTTCGTAGCTTCATAACATTACGGTTGAACCACTGATGTCACATGAACTATTTTATCAATGTCCTTACTACCTTTCTGGGCCTTGAACATTTCAGTTGCGTTTCTGTCTATGGAGGGTCAAGCTCTCAGATTTCATAAAAAATATCTTAATTTGTGTTCCGAAGATAAATGGAGGTCTTGCAGGTGTGTAACGACATGCAGGTGAACCATGCATTTTTGGGTGAACTATCCCTTTTAAATGTTTTCCTCAAGATTGTTTGTGAATCTTAAAAGCTCAGACATGTGAATTCAGTGTGTGTTCAGTAGATATGAAATCTTCCTCAGCAGAGCTCTGGCATTCAGATCATAGTTTTACTGTGAGCAAAAAACGCCCACAAATAATGTTGCTTCAAAGTAGAGTAGTTTCCTGTTTAAAGCAGAGGTGTGTAATATTTTTTGATGGTAAACTACTTTCACTATCCCAGCTTAATACGCGGCGACAGCTATGAAAATGCAAACATTATGGCTCTGTGGTGCTTTTAAAATATTGCTCTGTTTGTTGACCAGCCAATTTCGGCTTGGGCTAATAATGTGAGTTTGGGACAGGAGTATGTATTTGACCGATCAATGGAAGACTAGGGTAGTGTTCAGAAAAATTATGCTAATTACACACTTCATCTATTTACATCAAATGTGTAGAATGTGTATTTACCAATTGCCCTGCTCAGTTTACTCTTAGTTAAAGCCCAATTTTTCCTCCAGCAAAGAGACAGAAGGAAGCAAAAACATACTCAATTACTCATTTCAACTGATCTGGTTAATGTTCAGTGGGCGAATGCTTTGTTTATAATTTTTCCAGGTCACGTCCCCAAATTCCATGTTTTGAGAAGTTGTCTAAATTATTAGTGTATGCTTAAGTGATTTGGCCATCATGTCATCTCCAGGCAAACGGCCGAGCTCCCAGCAGAGCCGCACACACTGCCTAGAGAAGAGCTGCTGCTCGTTAATCATTTAGAGGGAGCAATTTGCGGAGCACCTGTGTCCCAAGCAGGTAGCTATTAGGAGGATTCATTAAGTGGAGGACTGCAGATGTAATGGCCAGCGGCAAAGCTCATTTAGAAAAATATTGGTTTCTTTGAATACTGCCCGATAACAGGGAACATGCGCAATTTTCTCTGGAGAAAAACGCTGTGTGTATTTATTCTGTTAGTTATTTAGTCTGGTGGCATTGGTTAGGACCAGTCATATATATATGTATATATACAGTATATATATATATATATATATATATATGTATTAGGGGTGTAACGGTACACAAATATGACGGTTCGGCACGTACCTCGGTTTTAACGTCGTGGTTCGGAACGATTTTGGTACAGCAGGGGGGAAACTAAACTTTTTTTTTGCAGTTTTTATATTAAATTTCTAGGTTATTTGTTAAAATATATTCAGTTACACACTGGCTGTCATAGCATGTTTCATAACAGATTAATTTAAACATACATTAAATAATTAAGACTAACGGGTTTAGTAAAATATGATGAGTACAGGTGCTGGTCATATAATTAGAATATCATCAAAAAGTTGATTTATTTCACTAATTCCATTCAAAAAGTGAAACTTGTATATTATATTCATTCATTACACACAGACTGATATATTTCAAATGTTTATTTCTTTTAATTTTGATGATTAGAGCTTACAGCTCATGAAAGTCAAAAATCAGTATCTCAAAATATTAGAATATTTACATTTGAATTTGAATAAATGACCATCCCTACAGTATAAATTCTGGGTATCTCTTGTTCTTTGAAACCACAATAATGGGGAAGACTGCTGACTTGGCAATGATCCAGAAGACGAACATTGACACCCTCCACAAAGAGGGTAAGTCACAGAGGTCATTACTGAAAGGTGTGGCTGTTTACAGAGTGCTGTATCAAAGCATATTAAATGCAAAGTTGACTGGAAGGAAGAATTTGTGTAGGAAAAGGTGCACAAGCAACAGGGATGACCGCAAGCTTGAGAATACAGTCAAGCAAAGCCGATTCAAACACTTGGGAGAGCTTCACAAGGAGAGAACTGAAGCTGGAGTCAGTGCATCAAGAGTCACCACGCTCAGGCGTCTTCAGGAAAAGGGCTACCAAGCCACTTCTGAACCAGAGACAACGTCAGAAGCATCTTAACTGGGCTGTGGAGAAAAGAACTGGACTGTTGCTCAGTGGTCCAAAGTCCTCTTTTCAGATGAAAGTAAATTTTACATTTCATTTGGAAATCAAGGTCCCAGAGTCTGAAGGAAGAGTGGAGGCACAGAATCCATGTTGCTTGAAGTCCAGTGTGAAGTTTCCACAGTCAGTGATGATTTGGGCTGCCATGTCATCTGCTGGTGTTGGTCCACTGTGTTTTTTGATGTCCACAGTCAACGCAGCCATCTACCAGGAAATTTTAGAGCACTTCATGCTTCCTTCTGTTGACAAGCTTTATGGAGATGCTGATTTCATTTTCCAGCAGGACTTGGCACCTGCCCACACTGCCAAAGGTACCAAAAGCTGGTTCAATGACCATAGTGTTACTGTGTTTGATTGGCCAGCAAACTCGCCTGACCTGAACCCCATAGAGAGTCTATGGGGTATTGTCAAGAGGAAGATGAGAGACACCAGACCCAACAATGCAGATGAGTTGAAGGCCACTATCAGAGCAACCTGGGCTCTCATAACACCTGAGCAGTGCCACAGACTGATCGACTCCATGCCACGCCGCATTGCTGCAGTAATTCAGGCAAAAGGAGCCCCAACTAAGTATTGAGTGCTGTACATGCTCATACTTTTCATTTTCATACTTTTCAGTTGGCCAAGATTTCTAAAAATCCTTTCTTTGTATTGGTCTTAAGTAATATTCTAATATTTTGAGATACTGATTTTTGACTTTCATGAGCTGTAAGCTCTAATCATCAAAATTAAAAGAAATAAACATTTGAAATATATCAGTCTGTGTGTAATGAATGAATATAATATACAAGTTTCACTTTTTGAATGGAATTAGTGAAATAAATCAACTTTTTGATGATATTCTAATTATATGACCAGCACCTGTATATGGTGTAACATTTTGCTAAATGCTCTTCTCTAGACTTCATTTCTCTAGTGAACTAATGAGCTGTGGACACTTATGACTTGCTGAGGTAAATGAAATGCTATGTGACATTTTATTTCCACGCTGTTTTGTTGTTGTCTTTCCGCGGTTGAAACACTGATTGAGCAATTATATGACGCATGAGATGTTAAGTCATGTTTCTGGAATGGCCATAGCAGAAGCTTGGTTTTGTGCTCGGTGACCCATTTTTGTGTTATTTTTGAGGTTTGTGTTTGGATTATTGTACGGTTGGAAGATCCAAACATGGCCCATTATAAGATTTCTAACAGGGTCAGTCACTTTTTTCAGATTTTTTATCTGTTGGTATTTGATAGAATCCATGATGCCAT
The DNA here is from genome assembly GCF_012432095.1 of Onychostoma macrolepis. Lineage (NCBI taxonomy): Eukaryota > Metazoa > Chordata > Actinopteri > Cypriniformes > Cyprinidae > Onychostoma > Onychostoma macrolepis. Next base: position 9,585,833 of record NC_081163.1, read on the forward strand.
GTGTCTAAACAATATGTCCAGGACCTCCAGCAGAAATATAGGCCCACAACATCAAAAATACATCAGTATATTTCATTGTACACATGGGGTACTTTTTATCCCTGTGTTCACCAAACCCATCTTGAGTGTTTGCTGCTAAAAAGCTAATTTTTTAGTTTCATTTGACCATAGAAGCCAGTCCCATTTGAAGTTCCAGTCGTGTCTGATAACTGAATATGCTGGAGTTTGTTTTTGGATGAGCGAGGAGAATTTTTCTTGAAACCCTCCCAAACAACATGTGGTGATGTAGGTGCTGTTTGACAATTTTTTTTTAAGGTTTTCTGACCCCGAGACTCAACTATTTTCTGCAATTCTCCAGCTGTGGTCTTTGGAGAGTCTTTAGCCACTCAAACTCTCCTTCTCACCGTGCATCAGGACGATATAGACACACGTCCTCTTCCAGGCAGTTTTGTAACATTTTATGTTGATTGGAAATTCTTAATTATTGCCCTGATGGTGGAAATGGGAATTTTCACTGCTCTAGCTCTTTTCTTAAAGCCACTTCACTAATTTGTGAAGCTCAATAATCTTTTGCTGCACATTAGAAATATATTCTTTGGTTTTTCTCATTGTGATGGATGATTAAGGGAATTTGGGCTTTGTTTTCCCTCCTATTTATATTTCTGTGAAACAGGAATCCATGGCTGGATAATTTCATGCTCATAAGCACCCTGGAGTGCTCAAAATGTGAATATGCTCAATGTGAATATGAATGGGAATATACTTCAGAGATATTTTACTCATAAGAATTTCTAGGGGTGCCAATAATCGTTTATTTTATTTTTTAATTTTAATTTCATAATGATATTTCCGCCCATTTTAAATTCTTATTATCCAATGAAAGGTTAGATTTTTGTGATTTTTTTAAATAAAAGATCAAAAGGATTATTAACAATGCAGATTAATTTGATCATATTTACCAAGGGTGCCGATATTTTTGGCCATGACTGTATATATTTCAGAAAAATATGTTATGTTTATATATTAACTATATATAAATATATTTATATATATATAATATAATATAAATTAATAATGTAAATTATATGAATATAAATTTATATATGTAAATACATGTAAATATTTTCAAAATATATACTGTATGTGTATGTATTTATATATACATAATAAATATACACAGCACACACACGCACACACACATATTATGTAAACAAAAACTTTTATTTTGGGTGCGATTAATCACGATGAATCGTTTGACAGCACTAATATATACAGTATATACTGTATATATACTGTATATGTAAGTACACAGTTTTTACTTATTCCATATCAATATTCTTCATCTTTAAAAACAAGTTAAGAAATTGAATATGTTGGACACAATTAAGTTTTAAAATGAAGTGTTATTTTGGATATTTTGTATATATTTTATTAGGGAGATCTGTTGGCATTTAATATTCTGTTATGTTGGCACTGAAAAATCTTTAGACCTACTTAAATTTTTTTACATTTATTCAATTCAAGGTATATTTTCATTTATTTCACAGATAAAAAAAATTTACTCAGTATTTTAAAGTGTAAAAATGTTTCACCAGAACAAAAATTGTACATCATATTTTGAGTTTTTAGAGTACATGTGTGTGATTGTAGATTGTATGTATATGTATGTATTTCACATACATAGGATTCAAAAATAGCGTCTAAGTAAGCAACTCTTAACATTCTGGAACAGCTGTTTGAAAGTTGATTGTTGAAAACAAGACTTCTATATTGCAGTCATTCAGTGTTGGAGGATGATAGTCAAATACTAATTTAATCTTCAGCATATGATGATCAAATCATATCTATAATAGCAAAATATGTTCTGTACAGTGATATTTCATGATATGGTAATTTTATGGTGATTGTGTGTGTGTGTTTTAATCCAATATATTAAATACTTAACAACATATGAAAGGTACAGTACCTCATCTCGTTTGATATATATTTCTACTGTCACAAAGTATATGCTGTCATACCACCCAGCTGCTGCTTATTAACATGATAGGATGACATATTTCTGGTTATTGCAGTTGTGATTGCCACAATGATGACAACATCACGCAAGACACAAAAAATTGGCCCGAGGCCGCTTGTTGAGTAGCACTGCATCACGTAGCGTGTGTGTGTGTGTGTGTGTGTGTCCAGAGAGAGTGCATGTCAGCAGCAGGACACAGATCCTGGGCTCAATCCAGAGCTGTTCTGCACCGCCAGTCATTTGTCAAAGGATCTTTCTGCTCTCTCAGTCCACAGTCCAGACTTTCAGCCAGAATGAATGATGGGAATCACGGCAGGACTGGACCGCCACTGAGACATACCTCAGCATGTCTCGTCTGAGCCTAATGACCTTCCTGTGACATCATAGTCCATTCAGGTTCATTGTCCCTTCTGTTGCCTCAGTTAAAAGAATAGTTTGGCCAAAATTAAAAGTTCTGTCTATTTTGAACTGTAACTGCTGGCACACATTCCAACTGGTTCAAAACGTTAAAGCCTAAGTCAGAAAAGACTGAAGGACTATGAGCATTCTGTATTCCTACCAATCACAAAATGATTTGGGAGTCATTGTCAACAGAATCAGCGGCGTTCACAGTGTTAGATTCTTCTGTCTTTATACATTAAAAGCTTTATATTTTCACCTTAAAGGAATAGTTCACCCGAAAATAAACATGTACTCACCCTAAAGGTCCCATGGCGTGAAAATGTCACTTTATGAGGTTTTTTAACATTAATATGAGTTCCCCTAGCCTGCCTATGGTCCCCCAGTGGCTAGAAATGACGATAGGTGTAAACCAAGCCCTTGGTATCCTGCTTGGTAGCGCAAGCTGGTTAAGGCCACACACCCACCCTCCACCTTGCCCCGCCTCTCTCGTCCTTAAAGCTACAGACACAGAAATGGCACGTCCTAAGGAAAGCCCCGCCAGTAAACGTCATGCCCCTCAGCTCAGAATACGCTCAGGTTGGATTGTAAACAATGGCGTCGTCACTGTTGCTTATCAATTTGAGCCCGATTGAGACCCATAGACTATTAGTGAAGAGGATCACGCAGAACCTGTGCAAGCACGGCTCTTGAATGTTTCAGAATGGTATGTTTTTTATTCATTGTTGTCTCATACTTTTCGATATGCTGTTATTTGTAAATGCTACTGCTTATGTTAGCTTCAAATATACGGTTTTATACTTTATCCTGATTAAAGCTTTAATACAGCACGGCAACCGCATGGCTATGTGAAAAATATCTGTCTGTCTATACACATAAACAGTTTATTGTTGGAGCTGAGCTGATGATCTGAATGTGAGAGAGAGAGAGAGAGAGAGATGCAGAGCAGAGCAGGGGGAAGCGAGGAACAGGATTAAGAATCGTTGCTTTAGAACATTGATTTTGAAACTTGTGAATCCATTAGAATAGTTAGAAGACAGAATCGCGATTCATATATTTTTACGTGCACCCCTAGTTTTGACGGTGTGGCAACAACTCTTCCTCTTCTCTAAAGCAGCGCAACATGGCTTCACCCCTTCATTGCATGTTCCCGGGGACGGGGTTTATCAGTGCGTCACACATCCGGGAAGTAACTTGTTGTAGTCCCTAGGAGCTGTTTTTGTTGGCATTAAACTGCCATAATTTTAACTTTTTGCATTGAACTTTCAGCATCGTAACTTTGCAGATATTGTTTATGCTCAAACAGTATGGAATTAGATTTGTGCCAAATAAAATGAATGCAATTTTTCAAGAAACTTATGAAAATATAAATTGAAACTGAATAAAATGTCTTTGAAACTAAAAAATAAATAAATTACAGGCAAAATCTTTGACTTCGTTTTTAATACACTGCAGGTTTTGCAACTGTTTTCTCCTCTTTCGTTCGCTGATCTGTACTTATAAATGCACTTCCAGAGTTTTTATTTACGCTTCTAAAGTTTTCGTTTACGATTCTGAAGATTTCATTTAGCTTCTGAAGTTTTCGTTCGCCATTCTGGCACAAATCTCTCGTGGGGGCGGGGCTAACAGCGGTGTGTTCTCATTGGCTACTGAGTTTTTGATTGACAGCTTCTTGACCTGGAAGCGTCTGTTAGCGGCTTCCTATTTCATTTTAATGATATAAAGTTATGAGTTTTGTTTTTGAATTAAATCTGTATTTATCTGTTTGCTACTAATCTGTCAACATAAGCTTTTAGTAGCACAAGAAGACGCGAGAAAAAGAAGGTCATATTGAGGTTTAATTATTAAAGCACTGTAATACTGGAAATATTGTATAATGTCGTGTTCTCTTATTATATTTGTTTATTGCTCTCAATTCTTTTGCATTGTAGGGTCTAATTAGGTTGAGCTGTTACATTTGAAATATAATACTACCCTGTTATATATTCAGACGTCAATAAAGTCTCACTCCAACCAGGCAATCAAGCTTATTTTATTACATATTCCACACAAAGAATGTTCTTGCTGCCAATTGTTTTTATCATGCTGATAATTTTTAGTTATTTTATTTAGTTAACATCATCATCTAACATTTAAAATTGGAAATACATTTTTAACAATCATCAACTCTTTCAAGTGTGACTTTTATAAACCAGTTGAATGAATGTAAATGAAAATATGAATTAATTCAAATAAATTGACATTCTTTATTGTCACTATAGCATATACACAAGTATCAAAGTGAAAGTCTTGGATGCAATTATGTTGTGAGCGGAAAGACCAGAATCCACAAAACACTAACTGCATAGTATACATAATGCACAGTATTATTATAATTTACATTACCACACAAAATGCACAAGAACATAACATTCAGAATGTTTAAAATCCATATGTTTTAAACACTGCAATGATCATTTCAACAGTTCCTGTTACAGTATGTTACAAAACAGTGAATGAGTATGTAATGTACTGGAGTGCAATATCAGTCTTTAAGGGGATAGTCCATCCAAAAAATGAAAATTCTCTCATTTACTCACCTTCATGCTATTCCAGATGTATATAACTTTCTTTCTTGACACAAAGATTTTTAAGAAAATAATCCATCTCTGAGAATCCACATAACACAAGTGAACTGTAACCCATGCACATTTGACAATTGAGTGGAAGCGATTATTAATAGTCAAAAGTTTATATTATTAGTGTTTTTCTTATCTGTTGTTTCACTTCAAAAGATACTGATTTAACCACTAAGGTCAGATGGATTACTGTCACGGTCGCTGTGTGTGATTTTTAAAGCATCTTTAGGACTCACAGCGATTAATTATTTGCCTAAAAATCTTAACTTGTGTTTACCTGTCCAGTAGAAAGAAAGTACAGTAACATGCATTTGGGACAGCATGAGGGTGAGTAAAATAAAAATATATATATATTTTTTTATTTTTGAACTATCCCCTTAACAATCACATGCTGTTGGTATGCCAATCCAAGATCAGCATAGACTAATAAGAATAAAGTGCAACCTCTTGTGTACTTGTGAACAGTGTTTGTTTTATCTAGAGCGCCAAAGAAATGAAAATATTTGCATAATATCAGGTGTCTGAAGATCAAGATCCCAGTCATTCAAAGGTGATGTGTCTTGTCTGATTCTGATAAGATTCTTGTCTGATGAGGGCAGTGGATCTCTGGTACTATCACTACATCCTCTGGGTCAGCATCAGAAGTTCATGGAAAAGTTGCTCCGCTCCCTGGAAGTTGAGAAAGGACAATACAAACTGCTTTGAACTCCCATGACACATTTCAAACTTAAAATATTTCAAACAAATAAATACACAATATAATTATTTAATATATATTAGTATTAACTTGGTACTAAAATACCTCAAAATTACGTACCATTAATCATCTGTAATACCGCTGTGTAACCATTACATGGCTCTGTATAGGCCTATAATCATGACTAGTTGCTGGAAACTGTTTTCAGTCATAATTATTTGCATGTATTAGGTTTTGCATTTGGATATATATTTAGGCATTATTTGTCAAAGTTTGTTTGTTTTTCCCACCGAAATGTTCATCTGAAGTGACAATTTTTTTCATTATTATTACAGGCAAATCTGGACACAGAAAAAGCATGGTAAAATGGCTTACCTTGCTAAAGTTGACAGCGCAGTGATTGACCGCGCTTGTAAAATACCATTGGTTATTGTCAGATAGAGTAAATTTAGTACTGTACACTCTATGTGCTGGGGGAAAATATGAACTAATCGAAGCAAATATGATCTAATTGAAGACTGTAACTGTGTGTAGATAACCAGGTCCTGTGATTGGACTAAATCAAGACAACTTACCTCGAGTATCCTGATTGATGATCATGATGATTATATCATTCATCTGTGCTATTCCTAAGAAATCATCTCATCAATGTAGTGTAGCAGCAGAAAAATACTGATAAAATAATACCGTAATAAAAAATCTTTATATATCATTTTATATCATTAAAATGAAATAGGAAGCCGCTAACAGACGCTTCCAGGTCAAGAAGCTGTCAATCAAAAACTCAGTAGCCAATGAGAACACACCGCAACATTACATACTAACTAATGTTAAAAAAGTGAAATCTCAATCAACCATCCCTTTAACAACTAATTTTAATTTTTGTGTGAACTATTTCTTTAAGTCAGTCCTGCTTACAGAGGAATGTCTGGGGTAGAGTTTAAACAGAATGATGGTAATAAAAATGGAGACAATAGAGAAGAAAATTAGCCTGCATTTCAGCTATGCTTTTTGTTATATTTGAAAGGATAAATAAGGATAATGAGTGGTGTAAAAATTGCATGCACATTTTTAGTTTTCTCTTTGTTCACTCCTCGCAATGGCTGTAATTAATGGTGGCCCGCACACAGGCTTTTTGTCCTCCCAGAGGGATGTGCTGTATGATTGCTAATTCAGTTTTTACAGTTCATTCAAGTGTTTGGAGTGTTCTTGGAAACTGGCAGAAATATCCCTTTCAAAATGATCAAACAATTAGATGTGTAGGTGTAGTGTAATGAGATATTACAGTTGTGACTTCTTTATCAGTAGCAGCAATTGTTTCCTATATGATTGCTAAATATCCATTTCAAAATGCTTCCAAATCACTGAGATGGAATCGTAAAAGTTACACGTTTGGTGCATAAATAGTGCTCCATATGGGCGATTCAACTCACAGTAGATTGAGATTCTGATGGAGTTTAACGTTAACATGTCGCTAAGCTAACAATATAATACTCTAATCATGTAAGTAGGCGCAAATATTGAACAACTAGATTATTTTAAATGATATACAACTATTTTATATCAATACTATTTGATTACTGAATGAAATGTGCAATGTATATTCAAAAGCTGGGTTTTTTCTTTTATGAAAGAAGCCTCTTAAGCTCATCAAGGCTGCATTTATTTGATCAGTATACATTAAAAACACATTTCTGGGTATGTTTTCACAAGGTTCTAGACTAGAGCTTAGCAGATGGAGACAAACAAGACCTATGATCTGTGAAGGTCACTGTTAGATCCTGTTTCAATGAAATCTAAACTCACATATATGCCCTCTTTGTTTTTCAGGCATCTGTTTCATTTTCAAAACCTGGTATATTTGGATGCTAAATTTTGGAGTCTTGTGAGTGTGCGTTTGTGTTCTGGTGTTCAGAGAGAGTATGACAGCAACAGAAGGCTATTCCTGGCCTTAGTCCAGAGATGTTCATGACTACCAGACTGAGGAGGATACCGTTTGTCAAAGGATCTCAGGCTACAGTCCACTGGTCAAGCATACCTTTAGCAAAACCACTCTTGCATTTCTCGACTCGAAAATAAACAAAAATAAACATTCATTCCAGTCATAGTTACACAGAATATGGTGTCAAGCTAGCATAGATATAAGTTTTAGCATTATTTTTACATCAAGTATTACTGCCTGATCTTATTAGTGTTTGAACATAATGTTTAAAGAAACATTTTATTACATATGGATATTGACACATGTATTGAAAGAATATTAAATATTTATTGTATTTACACATTCACAGCTTTAGAACTTTAAAAATCTTTAAGACTACTTTATAATATAAATATATTTGTATAGTTAAATTTTACTTGTGATGAAATCTTTGAAATGTGTTGAATATGGCAACAGGAAAAAGTATCAAATAAATGTGATAACACTGAACATATTTAATTAGTCTCATTATTTATATAGAATGAAACCAATCTATTCCATACATTCTGTGTTATATTAACATAAAAATGGTAAACATTTGAGTAACACTTTACAGTAAGGTCTTATTTGTTAAGATTAGCTTACATGAACTAAGGCTAGCAGAATATTTTACAGCGTTTATTCAGCTTTGTTAATGTTAGTTCATAAGAAATACATTTGTTAATTGTTAGTTCATTGAACTAATGTAGGTAACTAATAATGAAACCTTATTGTAAACTGTTACCAACATTTGTATTCTAAAGTTGTTCATACAAAAATGTATGATGCCATGTTTTAGATGCCATCAGGACATTATAATAATATCTTTCAGTGTCTATGCAAAAGTATAAAAAATGTATCAGAACAACGCTTTACATACAAATACCTATGATTATTAATGAGATCACATTGACTATTATAACAATGGAATCATGCACAGAGTTAAAGGCAATTTGGTGTTTGACTGCTGTGATAAATATATAAATGTTGGCTTGTTAAATGACAGAAGTAATGAACAACAATTCATATCTTGGAAATATTGAAACGTTGTGACTTCTGCAGAATAACACAGTGTTGACCCCACCACACACACATATTGCATGAGCAGCTCAGCCTACAGACATGTTTTGAACCACTAGCCGTATCCCCCAAACGGAGCTTGCATAAGCAAGTGTTTCTGTCAAGTGCAGTTGGCATCACAGCCAGAAAAGAACGATATTTTTAAAGCAAAGCACATGACAGTTTCACCACTGGACTTTCCTTCTTAAACTTCAGGAAAAGCTTCATTTTAGTTTGACATTGAGTATATCTTTTCCCCTTTGTTGCATGACGATTTTCATCTTGCTTTTGAAAATCCTTTATATTTTTTCTTGTATTGGCCGTGACTGTGTTTGCTGTAATCCCAAAGGCCAGCCTTTTTTCGGTTTTCTGTTCTTCCCAGAGAATTCCTATTCCCAGTCAAAACAGTATTGTCACTTGTATTTCATGCCAGATTGATTTGTCATGCATGAACAATGATTTTATCGTTTAGAAAGAGCTGCATGGTGAAGTGTCTGGTTTTAGTTGCACTTGTTTCTCGGCTTTGAAGAAATGCATATACATTGAAGCCCCTGGATGAATCTTTTGTATCTTTGTACTTCAACTTTCTCAGCATTTTCAAGCTTTAAGCCTTAGACCCCTGTGTGCTTGTGCTCTGCTTCTTCTTCTTTTTTTTTTTTTTTTGAAAATCTAATTTGCTATTTGAGAAACTTTTCTCCAAGCCTCTCCAGCAACACATTTCATGGTGTGTTACAGATCTGTTAAAGTGTGCAGGTGGATTGTCAGTCTGTTATTGGTCTATTTGATACCCTGGAAAGGTGTTTTTTTTTTTTTTTTTCGAAATATGAGTCTTGTATTGCCTGTCTTTCCATCTGATTGGCCCATTCTGTTTCTTTGCTGTGTTTTCTCTCTGTTCCTTCTCAAATAGCTGTGTGATAGTTGTCAGTTTTCCTGTCTTTTGTCCTGTTTTGTACCACATGTCTACATTGCTGTTTTTTTCACAGGGGTTTTCTTGTCTATATTTTTCTAACCAATGTGCTGGTGTTGTTGAGGTTGTGTTTACTATACTGCAAAACTAAAATCATTAAAATCAAACTAAAATCTTTTCACTGCGGCTATAGGAGCAAATTTTACACTTGCCTAATTGAACAAATTTAGTTTTTGGACTTTATTGGACCTCTATCTTGAATTTTTCCAATACAGTTTCTAAGATTTTATTTGATATTTGTATGATTTAGATGATACATTACTATTTAAAAGTTTGTTGTTGTTGTTGTTGTTTCAAAAATACATTAAAAACATTAACTTTGTGAAATATTTAAATTAATTTTTTATTGTATTTTAAAATGTAATTTATTCCTGTCATGCAAAGCTGAATTTTCAGCAGTCTTAAGTCTCATGATCTTTCAGAAATCATAATGATTTAATAATTAAGAAACATTTCTTATTATTAATGTTTAAAAATATTGTGCTTCTTAATATTTTTGAGGAAATGTTTTTTTTTTTTGATGAAAAGAAAGTTCAAAAGAACAGCATTTGTTTAAAAAAAAAAATTTTTTTTTGTAACAACCCAAAAGGTTTTTCTGTCATAAGTATGTGTTCTGAAACTTTAGTTCAGCAGAGTTAGAATATAAATCAACCTCCTTAACCATCTTACCACGCGAGTACACACTTACATGCAATTGTAAATCCGGCCTAGTTTCAGTGATTGCTTCCCTTACAATAGACGACATTACATGCAATTACTGTGCCTTGGGTCTGAATGGTCGCTAGACTGGGCCAGACAGCTGGGCATCACAGCTGACATAAATGGCAGCTGAAGATTGGCATCTTTTAATACCATGCTGCATAAAAGGCTAATCTTGCTCAATCAATGACCCATTGAAATGTTGTATGGAGTAAGGTAGGAGACAGGGGAAGCCTTCGCTGACAGCTAGTAGTTCTGTATACTGGGGCTGCATTCACTTCACAGTGGAGGCTATTCTGCTTTTTCAAAGAGCATTTGCTAGCACTGATGATTTCCTGCTTCAATTGTCAATGCAAAGCTGTAGAGAACATGCTTACAGTTTTTGCACAAACTGTACAGTTTTTAGTCTCTCTCATGTGCCCTCATACAATGTCCTCAACTTTAGGTATGGAACATGTTTAAATGTGTTAAATGCTATATATATATATATATATATATATATATATATATATATATATAAAACACATTCAAGACATTTCAAGTAATGAGGAGATTTTTTTTTTTTTTTTTTTAGTATTTAAATAGCATAGATTTTGCTTTTTGATTACTTGAAAAAGAGTTAGTTTACTGTCCTTTTTAGTTTACTGTTCTTTTAGATCTATTTTTCTGTTCTATTATCTTTTCTTGACTATTAATGGCTCAGTTGCTTTAATGACTTGTTAAGATTTATTATTATTATATTTAATCCCCATGTGTTGTCTTTGTGCTCTGTTTTTCTATTCTCTATTTGTTTGATAAGCGCATTTATTTTGTGCATAGTTCTTGAATTAAATTCAAGTGAAGCATGAATAAGTGATAGCGAAGAGAAACAAAGAGTCCTACAAGGAATTGTATTTATTGCAGTCAATTGCATATTCAAAAGTGTACAGATATATTCATTTTATTATGCTGAGAAATATCAGATGAGACTGCAGACTGTATGTGCTCATAATAGATTATAATAAGTAATTTTTATACATACACAATACATTATACTATTCATTTTTACATTCAAAGAGAAATGACATCTATTGTTTTGTTGCTTTGTGAATGTGTTTTTACTGCACCCATGCATGCATACTTTCTTTAATCATAACTTCTAGTCACTGGATTTGGTGTGATTGCAGTTGGTATTTGGTGTTTGATACAACGTTTCTGAGTGGTATTATTTCAAACTAACTTGAATCCATAAATATTAGCAATACACACATACATCTCCAGCTTATATTCCAAGAATATGAATATCCTAAAAACAAGCATGAAACCATTCTAGCAAAATAAATAAGCATTTTCTTAAATGAGTTGCTTGTAGGCCCATATGGAAAAGTGACTCCGCAATTTCCTGCTTTGTTTCATCTTATTTATTTTTCATTTCAGCAGTGAGACACGGAGGAGAATGATTGTTTGAACAAATGTCGCTGATGCTTTTGAGGCCATAGGGTTCTACTTATCTTGTCCACACAGGTGGGAGTCAAATTATTTGCAGAGAAGTACGGAAATGCGGATGGAAATCTGTTTGTTTGGTGGAAGTCCTTAACTTGACCCTTAGTTATGCATTAAGAGCCGAAAGCTCACACACATTTCCTAGACATGTAAAACTACGAAGCTTTGAATGCAGTCTTTCACAAATCATGCTCAATGACAGTATTTTCCCAAATGGAACACCATATTTTGCTGCAATGAATATTTTAAGAACTCAAGAGCTTCCCATCTGAATTCATGAAATATGAAATTTTACGATTAATGTGTTCTTCAGCAAATAGTTGGCTTACTTTGAGGAAAATGTTTTGAGGAAACAGTCAGGTTAACTGAAAAACGCCCTCAAATTGAAGAAACTTGATCATTTTGGTCTTTGAAATCCACCTCTTGACTGATACTGCAGTGCTGTCTCAATCTATAAGATTCAGTTTCCACTCTTAAAACTGTTTTTAGATTCAACTCATGTGCATGTGAACACCAGAAGGTTCTTTTGAACAGATGGCACATCATACACCATGAAAAGAACCAATAGTAGCTGGCAGCGTTCACCCATGAGAAAGACACTTTAAAAACCATAAACGCCAACTGTATCAGCATTTGCAACAGCTAAAACAGTAAATGGTTGCATTCTGTAACTTACTTCACTGTGTCTGGAGATAAGCTATAGACAGGTGCTCAGACAGACTTCACTTTAGAGGGTCACTGGACCACACCAAACAAAATGAATGGTGCATATAATTATCGAATGGCTCAAAAACAAAGCATTATGTTTTGTGCATAAATACACTGCCCACTTCACAACTCTGAGTAAAATTACCCAGAAACTTTAGCAATTGAGACATGGATCAATTTTTCAAAAGGCTGCAATTCACTAAATTGTTGCTCTAGTATGTCCAAAATCTATTCACAAAGTTACAATAATCTTGTGCTTCTGTATCTATAAATAATTATTGAATGGAATAAACAACAAAATGATGTACAATTTTGAAAAGATATGGAAGTATGGCAAGTTTGAAGTAGTTTTTTTGTGTTCTGCTGCTTTCTTGTTTGTTTTCCCTGTTCATCATTATCATTCATTATTGTTGTATTGTACAAAAAGCTGTATTTAACCTCTCTCTTCCAAAACATAGTGAGCATTTTAAAGCATCATAAGGGCATCTCGGGATGAAGGCTATTCATAAAAGTAGGTAACTCTGATTATGTTGCCTAATAACTGTAACTTGAATTCTAAGGTGACCTTACATACAGTATATCCATTCTGCAGAAAGCAATCTCATAGTGCACTGAAAAAGGCTGAAACAAAAATACATTTTAAATAATCAAATTGTATAATGAATTAAACAATTATAGTTATTCCATTTAATACAAAAAATATCAATAAAATTGTTTTTAGCTTTTAAACTGAATATTTTCGCAAAAGATTTCCAAACACAGATTATGCAGTGGATTCCAGTTTTTGTGTTCTGTGTTGACCACCAGAAAGCTGCTTGGTTTGAAATTGACTTTAGTGTTAACTGTGCTTCATGCATCTCTACCCAATTGACAATTTACATTTGAGCATTATTGCCAGTGACATTCAAGTAAAATTGCTAATGTGACTATGGGATAGTTCACCTAAAAAATTAAAATTCAGTCATTATTTACTTAGCCTGGTGTTGTTCCAGTGCCCTTCTATATTTTTCAGTTCACTTTGATTTGCCCAGAAAAGGCACACACGTTTGAGAAATCAAGATTAATAAAAAAAAGTGACTCAAAATACAGTCCATGTACTCTCTTCTCTGAGATGAATATATCTGTTGAGTTCATTGCAAAAAAAGTTATCACGTTCACATCTGTCAACTGTCATTCTGACTGCCATGACAACTGGAGTTGCCAACTCAGTAAAGAAAGTAAAAGTGCACTTTTTTGATCTATTTAGGTGTTGTATATCATGTCATGTTTTCATTAATCTTGATTTCTCAAAATGCTGCACTTGTGTGCTTTTCCTATGTGAGTCGGAGTGAACTGCAGTGCTAATAACATGTAGCATGCAATAACATGTTTCATGAACATGTAGTTGTCAACGGAAGACCAATGGCTAAAAGTCAGGATTTTCATTAAATAATATATTCAATTTTGGTTCGTTTTTTTCACCAAACCCTATCATATACTCCCAGAACCATTGGGATATATGATGTATCACATGGGACCATTTGATGTTACTTTTGCAAATTGTTTTTTTAATTTTTTGTTAAAAAGCTTGATGCTGGTCACTATCCACTGCCATTATATGGATGAGCATAAGCAGGGCTCTTTTTTTTTTTTTTTTTTTAATTCCCCTTTTGTGACCTGAAAAGGAAAGAAGGGAATGCAGCATTAGAACAACACCAGGATGAGTAAATGATGTCTTAATTTTTAGGTGAACTATCCCTTTATATCTCCCATTAGCACTATTTGTGAGGCAAGCTGAGTAGAGCGTTCTGAATCAGTCGCTTATGTGGTTCCATTTCATTTAGGATGCCACCTTAAAAGGTAGCTGCCTATGTAGGCAGCTCACTAGGTGTTGGAACAGAGCTGATGTGTAAATAGCCAAAAAAGAACCATATTAATTCTTTGTCAAGCCATAAACATCTGGCTATACAAACAATTATGGCAGAACACAGATTATGTTTGAGTCAACATGCGCTATCATCATTTCTCTGAGGTGCATGTGTCTCTAGAGGGTCATTCACATTTTCCATATGATAGTGATCACTGGCCATTTCCAACACAGGCTGATTACAAAAGCAATTACAGTTGATTTGACATTTAACACAGATCTGTTAAAAGAACTAAGGCTGAGACGGCATGATGCTTTCATCCAAAGACCTGCAACTAAATGAGAAATTACAGTCTCTTGTGACAGGCATTTTCATTATAACACAAATCAACTGATTCTGACAAGGGATCAAGGTTTGGCTGATTAGTATGAGCCAGTTTGCCTCTGCTGTTTATTTGTCATAACCATTAAGCAACATTTCACTAATATTTGATTATATTATTTTACACGATTTACCAGTGCACAATTCATTTTGAAGGGCTTTTAAGAGCATGAAATAGACTTGTTAGAGTTTGGATTTGTTTTCGACTAAACGTTAGTGTTTTATATTCCTCAGAGAAGCTGCAAACCTTCTGAGCATCTTCATGTGGTTTTCATGATAAGGTCAGAATGTAAAAAGCTGTAATGCTGCACAAAAGTATGTGGGAATAATTTTCAGGAGAGCAGTTATGGCCGCTTATGCAAAACCTGAGATTGCACGGTGGGATAATGTTTCTCCTCCTCCGACTTAACTAGAAACCTCTTTGCAAAGAGTGCTTATGGTAATTATGGCCAACTGTTCAGAATTAAAGCTAGTTTTCACAACATGAGACCTCTAAAAGACTGCAATTTTACTCCAGATGAAAATCACGTCTGTCTTTATTCTCAAAACGCTCTGTATGTGCAAACCTGTGACACACAACACAGCTGAAATGTGTATTTTGTCTTCTGCTGTTAAGGTGTGAAAAATGACACACATGCTCATTAGTAACTCTTTATTTGGCCAGCGTAGATATTAGGGCCCTGACACACCAAACTGACGGCAGAGGACTGGGAACTATGAAGGGGCTAAGAAGTTGTGTCTGAACACATCGCAAAGACTACAGCCAATTAGCGGGTAAGATCTGTGCCTGTGTGAGAGGAAATAACTGTCTTTTCCAGCAAGTATCAATAGTCTATTTTCATCATTCAAAAAGGAAAATTGAAACTAGGACTGCATATCTAAGCAGCACATGCTTACGATTTTGAAAATGAATCTGCTTGTTAAGTCTGGTGTCACATATCAAAGTTTCTGGGTTTAAATGCTCTATTAGATGCACAAGCAAACAATAAACAATGCTAATATGCAGTACAGTATATTCACGGTGTGCTGTAATACTACCAAAAAATCATGACCGTAGCCTAGGGTGACCATACGTCCTCTTTTTCCCGTCTTCATACTTGCTGAAGGTAATGATCGAAAAGTAGTTTGACCAGTAAAATGCAGGCATTGTACATAATTCACCAATCGTGAGGCATGAGAAGATGGGATCTGCTGGTGGACAAACATAACCAATGTTGTTGAGCATAGTTTCTGGTTATGGAAGGATATCTGGTTAAGAAGCCTGGTAAGGACACCAGCATATCCATTTTACTGTTCAACGTGAAAATAAGCTGTTTTGTATAGCAACAAATAAGTAGAAGAAAATGACTCCTGAAACCAGACATTAAATTTGCAAATGGCCACGACCATTCTAACATGAAAAATAAGGTGGATGCTGTGAACACAACATGGCCTGGATTCATAAAGGGATGGCCTGCAAACTCAGGATTAGTTTTGAGTTGACAAAACCAAACCAGTCCAATCCAAAGTGAAGTGAGGCCAAGTATGGTAACCCAGACTCGGAATTCGTGCTCCACATTTATCCCATTTTAAGTGCACACACACACCTGCAGCACCCAGGGAGCAGTTGGGGGTTTGGTTCTTAGCTCAAGGGCACCTCAGTCGTGATATTGAGAAGAGCACTATACATTCACTCCCCCCACCTACAATCCCTGCCGGTATCAAGACTCGAACCCATAACCTTTGGGTTACAAGTCCAACTCTCTAACCATTAGGCCACAACTTCCCCACAAATCTGGCTTTGATCATCAGCTTTCTCTGTCAACTCAGGCTTTATCCTGAGTTAATGGAGCGCGTGTGCACATGAAAGTGTGACATCAGTAATGAGCAGCCAATCACATGCCTTAAAACTATGATTCACTTCTTGTGAGAGAGTCAGTGAGAATTTAAACACATTTACACAGCACGATCATGAAACGATCTATCCATGAAAGAGGAAAACTTAAAGATAACATCTTACCATATAAGTGCAAGTAAAAGTTGTAAAGTTAGTTTATAAAGTTGATAATGTAAGGCCACGAATTTGGTCCAAGGACGGTATTCAATCGTGGATGAAGGTTTCCTGCATGTTCAGTCTTTTCAGCGTGCAAAGTTATTAAATTTAGGTTAACTTCAAATCTGACTCCATTTTAGTATCTAATCTGACTCCATTTTATTATGACCTCGAGTTTAGGTTGAAAGGCAAATTGGTCGTTTGTCTGTCCCTAATTATTCCTATTATTCTTCTGACATTTGATTATTCTAATTAATTCTTTACTTTATATTTACTCATTCATTAGGAATCTATATCACCCAGGGTATATCATGCCGGCCGACGTACTTATACCCCATAATCACAAACTCGCCAGTCTAATCATTAGTCAGCGGTTATGGCTAATACTATTTAATAGGTCGCTCATACTCACCATTCTTTAAATAGTAGTTCTGTTTAGCCCCCTACAGTTACCTATGTACAACTTAGTTAAAGCTCAGACAATAATCAGCGGTTATGCTAGTAGCCTACTATGAAATATGTTAATATCTCATTAGTATTTTCACCTAGCCCCCGATAGTTAAAATAACTACGTACAACTTGAATAAAGCTCAAACAATAATCAGAGGTTATGCTAGTATCCTATATCTAGCCCCCAATAGTTAGCAAACTACGTACAACTTAATTAAAGCTGAGACAGTAACCAGTGGTTATGACCAGTACTATAACTAGCCGGCTACAGAAGGCCCTGATCCTTTTGCAATATTTCCTTAAGTACCTCAGACCGAGACCAACATCCCCCGAGATGGAGACAGGAACTAACAATTGGAATTTGCATTGACCGAGTTAACACCTTTTTGGGACAAAAGGTAATTTTGCATGAAAGACACTGGGAACTGACCCGCCCTCTACAGTGTGCAAAATATCTCTAAACTCTCTATATTACCTTTTAGTTTACTTCTTATAAGAATGAGACCATTGTACCAGACACCCTGAGACTGTAAATATCACTTGCATTCATGTAGAACATTATATTCTACTATTGACCATTCTGAGCAGACTGAGTAGAAGGAAGGATGGGTGAAGGGATTTAAGAAGAAACAAACCCCACTCTGTGGGGTGTCTCGAAGATGCCCGTGCATGTTTGTATTGTCTGTTTCTCAGGAGATCAAAGTATCTCAGGTTCTTTAATCCTTACAATAATATTTATAGGTACAAAAACACTTAAAAATCTAAGCTCATATGTAGTCATGTTTAAAGCTATTGATTCTAAAACTTATTTATATTGCATATTATCTATATGTGACCCTGGACGACAAAACCAGTCTTAAGTGTCAATTTTTCGAAATGTTTGGCTGAGATACAACTATTTGAATATCTGGAATCTGAGGGTACAAAAAAAAAATCAAAATATTGAGAAAATCGCCTTTAAAGTTGTCCAAATGAAGTTCTTAGTAATGCATATTACTAATCAAAAATTATGTTTTGATACATTTACGGTAAGAAATTTACAAAATATCTTCATGGAGCATTTAGTTCTTTACTTAATATCCTAATGATTTTTGGCATAAAAGAAAAATCGATAATTTTGACCCATACAATGTATTTTTAGCTATTAGTACAAATATACCCCAGCGACTTATGACTGGTTTTGGGGTCCAGGGTCACATATTATCTATGTGTTTACATTGATTTTAAATAAAAGCTTAATAATTACTATTAAACTAAGCTGGCTTGTGTAATGGATTAAGGGTATAATAATTATATAAATAATATAAAATAATTATAAAAAATAATCATCTCTAAAAATCAGATGATTTTATCTTTAAAAATGTTTTACTATGTAGTGTCCTTTAATTTGGAGTAAGAGAAACTGGAGGAGTGGCTTTATTACGTCAGAGACGTGTCACTTTGCTTGAAGCTGATTGGTCAAATTTCGGTTTGAGATCTCTAAACCAGAACATAACCTTCCTCGGAGCAGGTTAGCTGTGGAGCGTAAGTTACTATGGCGATGAACACAGCTAAAAGCCAAGCCACTTTCATGGTACCTAAAACCCAGAGTTGGTGCAAACTTAACTGAAACTTACCTGGCTAGCCAGCAAAACCGGCTTCATGGTACAGGCCCCAGCACTGCTCGTGTTCAAGTTGTCATCATATACTTGTCAATATTTGTCCCATTCCTTTTCTTTAGCAACCTTAGCTGACTAAGCAGCAGAAATTACTTTCAAAATCATTTCCTTTGTCCCTGTACTTCTTCCATGGGGCTTGAGACACAGTGTATTCATAAATATTCAGTAAGGAGTCCCTGCCCACCTCCTGGAGCGAAAATCAATGGTGCAGTAATGGACCTGAATAGAAGCTTTGTTTCGAAAAAGATTCACCCACCAGCATACCAAACATGAGCACCTTGCTGATAGAAAGATCTATCGGGACACTCCGCAAGCTATCATCAGTGTAAAGAAAGAGGCTTGCTGTTCTTGAGTACTCAGAATTGCCGCAATAGGAGGGGAAAAAATGAAGTTTGTTTAACTGCATTGTACGTGGAATAATCTACTCCTGAATCATTAAAATTTATAAGGAGTTAACACGAGACTGGAATGAGATTTTGATGAGATGTCAGTGTCTTTCAATGATGGTAGGGATGCATACAGGTGAGATAATAATTTTGTTGGCAGGTGATGGAAAGCACTGCCTCACTGTCATGTTTGTCTAGAAGGACCTCTCATTATTATTTAAATTTATGAAAATGATTCAAGACAATCAATACACTGAAGATGTTTTAAGTGTTATTTCAAAGTGATTGTTAGTTAAAAAAAAAAAAAAAAAAGGTTAGCTGGAATTTTAACTCATTAATCCATGCATTTCTTTTTATTTATCTGACAGTGGCCTCCATTAATCTTTTATAAAATATATAATTTTTTCCCCCCATTTTTTCAATAAAACCTTGAAGAACTCTTTTTTTCTTTGCACTATTTAAATTGTTTTTATATTTACAAGTGTTGTGGCCGTGCTAATTTGAAGTCTTATTTGCAGTGCTTCCATATTCTTCTCCCTCTCCCACTACTTTCCCATCTCCTCTCAACCTATCTAGTAAAACAATTTGAAGACAACTTTAATATCCCACTCTGAGCCACCTTCACCCCTGACCCGACCAGGCCAACCAAGCCTTGCAGGCTGAATCCTGTGGGTGGACTGTGTGGAATTACACAGGCAAGCCACTCAGGCACAGGTCTTTGTCTTGGGGTGCAACCTAGCGCCTGTTAAACTTCTTTGTCTGTGTTTCCACGTTGGAATTGCATGGCTTCTAGGCAATCTTAGGACGGTTTACTCTGAGGGGACAGCGCTGTAAAACATGGGTCAGAGTTTGAGAAAAATGTTCAACATTAAAAGGTGAACTTCTTCACGTCTCAGAAGAGTCAATAATTAGAATATCAATGGAATGGAAGTAGTTGCATGCCAGTTTAAAATGGAAAATTACTGCACTATTACTGATCGTCTTTATACATTTTAACTATTTTAAACCATTTTGAACCCTAGAGGATTTTATTTTTTTATTTTAAATAATTAATGTTATCACACTGGACTTAAACCACAGTGAACCCTAATGACTTCGCCCACACAAGATCTAATAACTTCCCCCAAAAATGTTAGATTTTTTTTCTTACCTTGTTACACTTGACTGGCCTACAAAAAATGCTTATAAATTTCTCATTATGTTACATTATTACCAAATATTGGATTCAGTCGTTTCACTTGTTTTCTTTCATATAGCACAAGTTTTGTATTTCTTTCAATGTGTTGTTTTTCTAGAGTAAAGCAAAGGCTTGTTGACTCTTAAGCAGATAAATGTAAGTGTACAGTATGTTCTTGATGATGAACATTCCAAAGGATAGAAAGATTTTCACTTTTATTCTGCCTCATGCATAAAACGTCAATAGGCTAAATAAAGGAAATAATAAAAATACCCATTCATGTCAGATTTCTTAGTCCCATTGGGCTGTAGGAGTAAAAACCTCAAAAATGATTTCTGTACAACACAGCACACATTTTTGCCCTGGCAGAAGAGTGAGAGAGTTTTATCCCTGAACAAGACAAGTAATTATAGAGCCCACAGAAAATGGTTTCACTGAAACTTTACAAATTGTCTATCTCAATAGGAGGCCAAAACCATGGGCAACTCTTTTCTCTGGAGGATGAACTGATTGATTGTTGATATACCGGTCAAGCTCTGAAGGCACAGTGAACAGTGCATTTCTTACTGTGCTGCTGCTTGTAGCTTTTTAATTTTTACAATAATAAAAAGCTACAAGCAGCAGCACAGTAAGAAATGCACTGTTCACAATTTACTGAGTGTGATACGACTGAATTTACAAAATGGCAACCAACACACCTGCATGTATGAACATGTAGAAACATGCATGTAAATATCACATAGTGAATTATATGTAATAAAATAAAATAACATTTCCAACAAACATGCATTGCGCGTATTGAGAAATGCTAACCCCAAGAATAACCCAAATCATTAATATTATCTGTTGAATCTCTAAATGTGGAGTTTTTCGCCTACTGTAACATGCACCTTTGCTTTTCTGTTTTATTGACTCATGTAAAGTCTGTAAAGTATAATATTATTCAGGGTTTCTTTGAACTGCTGTTTGAATATTATTTTAAAACAAGTTGTAATATTGTGGAAAGTAAACTGGCTATCATTTTGTGCTTTCATGGGTCCTGAAAGGTGACCAAATGTCCATAATTTGTGAATATGAGTAAGTAATGACAAAGTATGTACTGCAAAACATTTGCCGAAGGCACAATTTCACACTGGCATCAACTCTAGCAGTTGACAAACACTTTTAAGGAACATTAATATCTGTGACCTGTGTATTTGCAATGTTTCTTTTCCCTTTCACTCTTTTTTTTTTAGCCAACCTTTGCTTAATAAAGTCTAAAAAAAATACTGGTAAAAATGAATGGTGAAAATTAGATGTGAACTAGGACCTTAAAGGAATAGTTCACCCAAAATGAACATTTGCTGAAAATTAACTTACCCTCTCAAGCCATCCAAGATGTAGATGAGTTTGTTTCTTCATCAGACAGCTTTGGAGAAATTTTGGAGAAATTTAGCATTACTATCAAAATAAGAGTCAAATAAAAAACAGTTTTATCATCATTAAGAGTTCTCTATCCATAATATTGCTTCTCCAATGAAAAAGTCATCTCGTCTGAATCATGAGAGAAATATGTACAGATAAAGCACTGTTTAGAAACAGTCCAAATTACTTCTAAACCAAAATGATGGTGAACTTTGATGTAAGAGGACAACAGGGGATGAACTTTTTAACTTGATGAAGTGTTATTAAGAATTATGGGCTCATATTTTGTAAGAAGTGACTCTATAAAGATAAAACACTTTAATGATGGAATTGTTTCTTACAAATACGCAGATGTTCCCTTTGCAAGACGTACTTCTAAATCTATTCCAATGAAGAAACAAACTCATCTACATCTTGGATAAATTTTCAGCAAAATTTCATTTTTGGGTGAACTATGCTTTTATAGTTCACTCAAAAAAATTAATATTGTGATAATTTACTCACCCTCACGTTGTCCTCTCTCATCCCATCAGGAGATTTAGGCCTGCAATTTTTGGGCTTTATGGAAAAGCACATGGATGAGTAGCCACAAAGACTTCTGCACAAGGCCAGATGGAAGCTTTCAGTTTAGTGTCTGATACATTCCTGCAAAACCCGAGTCAATCCGCCACCGTTTGTTTCAGCGTTTAGGCTGGAAATTATATTTGCATTTAAATGCACATTTCTGTGAACACTTGTAATGCTTTAGACCCCCCCCCCCCCCCCCCTGTTTTTGTCATCTGGACATTGATGTCACATTTCAAAATTTCCTTGATTAATTGCTATCTGTGTCTATTGTGCTGCATCAATCGAAGGATGAGTGATCCTTTTGGCTGATTCCTGTCATGGTAATGTACAGTCTGGCTCGGTCTCCAACTGTGGTATTTTTACAAGGCAGTCATCTTTTTCATTTCGGGATGTTAAACAATTCATAAGCAGTCATCACTGAACCTGTTAATAGACCAGGATCAAATTACAATGTGCAAACACAAGAGTCAGGGAAAGACAAAATTAGTATTAGAGATTAATATTCGCCTCAAATATAATGACATTTGATATGCTAAATGCCCCAGAAAAGGGGGAGAAAATCCTATATCAATCTCCTTAAACAAAAAAGGGGTTTCTGGATCAATATGAGATTCTTAATATATGTAAATGTATTAGTTTTAGTTCTAAAGTGACAGGTTTGAAGGTATTAATTATATATTTATTTGTTTATAAATTAATTTATTTTATTCAGGACAAATATATTATCCCCAAACATTATGTATCAAGCTTTGTAGTAACATATTGGAAATAGGGGCTAATATAAATATATAATTTAATGTATAATATATGCACCACATGATATTAAATATATATTAAATATTAAATAATATTAAACATCTATATTATTATTCATCAGGAAAAAAATCTTAGTCTTATATGTGTTACTGCTGATCTTTATAGGTAAATTAATGTAACTGATTCCACCCCTTGCAGCTTTAAATTGCAATATCTGATTCAAAATCCTTTCTTGGACAGACGGCTGAGAGCTTTGATGGATTTGTGTTCTCCTGTATGTGAACAGGCCCTTTGGGAATCTTCTAAACACAGCACATGATGGGAAGGCCATGCCTTGCTGTTGCAAGCAGTAATTGATTTTCAGCCAAACTTACTAATGGCCAGATGTTCATCCTCCACACCAAATGCATTATTCTAAATTGAAGCATTAGTATGAAGAATGACATGTTATATTTAATTAAGTTAAGTAATATGTGTCGTTTTGTTAATGAATGCTCTCAATGCAGCAAAATGTGAACTGCTGCCTGTAATGAAAATGTGATCTTACACAGATTATCTTCAGTCCTTTTGAAATGCTTTCTTTGTCATAGAGATATACTGTACTACTTAGTGTGCCTTGGACAGTGCCATGGACTGTAGGCCGGTGATAGTTATGTTTAATGACATTATATGACTTTTCAAAGCAAGTATTGATATGAGATTAATTGCAATTTGCTCACTTATTTTAATCTGTAGATTAAAATTCAATTGTCTGAAACCCTTAATTGGATGATAGACATAATAGGAGCGTTTGATGTTAAACTGGATAGTTTGTTTCACATGGACTTCTTGCTCGGCCCTTTAAAAACAATTCTGTGGCCTATAGCTTGATTTCATATCTCCCATCTCCATTGTTCACCGGCTTTCCTTTGAGGATTTTAATTCCTAGTGGGCTTTGTTTGTTTGTGGGTTGAGTAATTATAGCCATCATTCTTTCAGAGGCGTGATGGCATTTCATGCACGTACAGCTCCATTGTAATTATCCTTACTGCAGGGGGGTTTGTTCTTGAGCTGTTCTGTATTTCTCCACAGTGGGGTTATTTTCTCCTATGACAATCAATTGCCCTCACAGCAGCGGGAATTTGGCCTGGCTTCATGGCAAGGATGAGAGCAGGTTCATCTTAAACTTTTTGTTTGAAAAGAACGCCATTACTTGGCATAATAGTACAGTGTATATTAGTACCTGGCTATTGGCCATCAAAAAATGTTACATTATTTTTTAAAAGCTGCTTTTGAACAATATGTATGTTCTGTAAGTGCTATACTGTACACATACATTGAACTGAATTGAACATGGTGTGAAATGTCAGAGAAAACAGCAAAATCATTGTCATCTGACAAATGAAAACACTCCGTGCCAGTAAAGTCACCTCGAACAGCAATCACTGCCGTCCAGTTCTAGAGGTTTCTTCATCAGACAGACAGGGAATGTTGCCTCCCCCCACCAAATCAATATCATCCTGGGGAATTTTACATCAGGCAGGATGGGTCTGACACACAACCACCATTCAGCTGCACTCAGATGGAAAAGTTGCTCGTTATCCCAGTAATAGAGTAAGAGCGGGCTGTTTTTCCTGAGAGGCAGAGATTGAGATCCCATTACTAAAGGGCCCTGGACTGTGGCCCTTAAAACCCACCCCACGATATGACCATAAATTGATCCTCTCCGGCTTGTCCCCTAAAACACAATCTTGGCTAGAGCTAACTGTTGAACTGATCTGGCTAGTAAATCAGATGCCTTAAGCTTTTCGTGGTTAGACAGCAGAGCATAAATCCTGTTATTTTGGGAATCTGTTCATCAGCTCTTCGCTGAAATCTCTTTCTGTTTGCACAGTCTATTTTTGTACCTTCTCTCAAACCTCCTGAGCTCTTTACTTGCTAATTGTCTCGATCTAATGGTCTTACATAATTGGTCAAAAGTGCACTTGATACACAGATAGTCCTGTACATGTGATGTGTAGAAAAGTGTGTTTTTCGGCTTTATAGTCCATGTCTGTTAGCTTTGCGGTTATCTATTTGCTAGTGTACTCCTAAAAGATGTGAACATTTCAAAAACTAAAGTCTTTTTCTTTCTGGAAAATGGACCAAAAATATTTTAGAGCATCATGATGTCAAGTCTGGTTAGTCTATGGTCTGATGAACATATTTGAGCTTCAAAAGTGAATCTTTAAGGACTACAATGATTATTTCTGGGTAGAAATGTGAAATTATCCTAATTTTAAGAAAGAAAATGTAGACAAGATGCTACACAAACATTAGATTTGGACAGTGTCTTGATTACAGTGTCTGTCACTAATTATTATTTTGGAGATCAAGTAATCAGTCGATTATTTTGACGATTAGTCGAGTAATCGGATAATATTTTTGTGGTAATAAAAATAGACCTAAGTGAACAATAGGCTTTAAAATGACTTTAAATAGCCTACATATCTAAGAGCAATGAGGCAATAATAATAATAAAATATGAAAAAAAAATAAAATACATAATCAAATGGTTTTACTGAACAAAACAGTTAAAATACATAATGTAATAAAACAATATAATCATAACTTATGTACATTGTTTTATATCAAATGCCTACAGAGGGTGCTAATGCCCTGATGATTGTTTAACATTTTTTTTTTCCATTATCCAAAATCAATATTTGAGCAAGTACATAACCAGCCAGTGTTCAAAACTATTGCCTTACTTTAGCCCGATTCACAACGGTTATCTTATAATAATGTTTTCTAATTTGAGTGGTATGAGTAGGTTTTCGCAGGAGTTGCCCCAGCTAGTATGCTATCGTATGTGAGGATCCTGCAGGTGACGGATCGTTTATAGCCTTTTCTCACAGCAGTTAGAATAATTAAATGTATCATTTTGATGGCGGATTGTAATCCAGAAAGGATTATGTGTTTATGAAACACATGTGAATGAAAATATTTCAGTTTTAAATGTGCTTCTGATTACAGATAGCCTGGGATTACACAAGATTTATATATTAAAGAAAACCAGTTCGAAGTGAGAATAATTTACTTTTTGGGTTAAAATAATTTCTTAATATGAAATTCGAATGGCATGACAATTAGATATTAGACTGTACAGAAATTGAAATCTACATGCTAAAACACACTATACTCATAGTCACGCAATGCTGATGTTGTTAACATTAATAATTTGAGAATAAAGTATAACAATAAAATCACCATTGGTAGTGCGATTTATGGTAATGCTTTTTTCCTCAGCTGGTCAGAACAAACATGGCAGACTTGTTACTTACTTGTTCAGATGGCAGTATACAGTGAAAATTCTTATTTGGGTCATATATTCCTAGAATCTTATGGGGTTATATCTCTGCCACAATTCTGAGCTTTTAAGATCATATTTTGAGCACGCAAACTGGCTTTTGTGGAA
The DNA here is from genome assembly GCF_012432095.1 of Onychostoma macrolepis. Classification (NCBI taxonomy): domain Eukaryota; kingdom Metazoa; phylum Chordata; class Actinopteri; order Cypriniformes; family Cyprinidae; genus Onychostoma; species Onychostoma macrolepis. The sequence continues at coordinate 9,612,533 of NC_081163.1, forward strand.
AAAATGTTCGTCTCGAAAAGAAGAAAGTACTTTGAGTGCACGGAAATAAATTTTACATTTAAAATATGTTTTTGGATGTGTGCAGACCTCTTTTGCGCATGCAACATTGCCCTCAGTGCTCTCTAAACGCAGATGGCTCGCTTGCTCAACACAACACAGCATTACAATATGCTATAATTCTAACCAATCAGAGATGAGGCTGCAAATTCTGATTGGCTGCTTTGACAATCAATCACAACATTCCCTGCATTACCGACAACAGCGGAAGAGGAAAATTACAGTGTGAGCATAATTATGCAAGTTGATATTCTGATCATAATTTTTCCAAGCACAGTTTACCAATTCCAAACAACAACAATCTTAATAACTAATATGAATCTTGTATTCAATCATTTATAACTGTTTTATAAGGCTGGAAGTGAAAAATGTCTTATATTCAGGTGTGCATAATTATTAAGCAGGTTTTCTTTTACAGATAAAATGAGCCAAAAAAGAGATTTAACTCTGAAAGTCAAAAATTATTAAATGCCCAAGAAATATTCAAAACTAATGCAATAATAGAAATTGCAAAGTTAAGATATGACCATTGGACAGCAAAATGCCCAGTGGGTCAGCAGGGTCAGACAAAAACATGTAGAGAAGAAAAGATGCATTTTAACTGCAAAAGAATTAGGAATAAAGGTGATGAATTAGGTGTGAAATCACTAGGAACATTTAGTCTCCAGCGCCACCATTTTCCAAAACGGCAACCTACCTGGAGTCTCCAGAAGTACAGTGTGTCAGGTTCTCAGAGACTTAAAAAGTGACCCCTACTTAAGAATCACATACTGAAGTGTAGTAAAATACTTGAAAACTGATTTTATTATAGGCTTTATAGACAGATAAGTTGAGAGTGACTCTTGAAGGACCAGCACCACATCCTCTTACCACTGTTTGAAGAATTTGTCTTCCAGAATCTGGCAGTAAGTTTTAGGAGCTCATTTTTAGTACATCTCGAGATTTTATCTGTAAAAGAAAGCCTGCTTAATAATTATGCACACCTGAATATAAGGCGTTTTTCACTTCCAGCCTTCATGAACAATTATAAATCAGTTATAAATGAATAAATGCAAGATTAATGTTAGTTATTAAGATTGATGTCGTTTGGAATTGGTCAATTGTGCTTGGAAAAAGTATGATTAGAATATCAACTTGCAGAATAATTATGCATGCACTGTATTTTTCCTCTTCCGCTGTTGTCTGTAATGCAGGGAATGTTGTGATTGGTTGTCAAAGCAGCCAATCAGAATTTAGCAGCCTGGTCTCTGATTGGCTGGAATTATGGCATATTGTAACGCTGGGTTGTGTTGAGAAGGTGAGCCATCGGCGTTTAGAGAGCACTGAGGGCAGACATCAGGGGAGCAAGCTAGAGAAACGTTGCACGTGCAAAAGAGAAGGTCTGCACACATCCAAAAATGTATTTTAAATGCAAAATTGATTTTCGTTCACTCAAAGTACTTTCTTCTTTGCGAGACAAATATTTTCTCCACAAAACTCAGTTCGTGCGCGTGCAAAATTCACTTTTGCACGCTCAAAATATGATTTTTTGCGCTCAGAATTGTGGCAGAGATCTAACCCCATAGAATCTGTGATTGCGAAGTACAGTAAACATCCACACCAGTGCGGTGACTGACAGCCACGCATTCACCTCAAAACATTAGATTAATCCGCGCTGGAGCCGTGCAGACACACAACCCATGCAAGCGAGACGACATGAACATACAGTAGATGGCGACAAAGAGGCTAAACGTACGGACTGCAGCTTTAATATTGACCAAACAACATTTAATCCAAATGTCTACTTAATCTTTAATATTTAGCCACTACTTTATGGTAGAAATGCTATAGACACTGTTTTTTCATGAACAATAACATGTGGACATAAAAACATGCAAGCTCAGAGTTTTATTTTGAAGTCGCGACAAACAGTTAGCATATTTAGAAAGATGATGTATTCTCTATATAAATGCATCATTCATTCATTCATTCATTCATTAATAAGCACAAAGAGTCACAGCATATGAAGAGATGGAGTTTGAGATGGTCTGTGCAATTGATAACTGTTTGTGTGGAGCAGCATTTACTGTGAACGGAGCCACTTTGAGATGCACGAACCTACATGCATATAATTAAAGCGCATATTAAAACGCAGCGCATATTTATTTATTGAACTGAATTTCAGCCTTTGTGAATTCACAATAGTACTATGATTTTTATTATGATTTTTAAATGGTTGTAATATTTCATGCAGCCTTAGAAAATGGTCTAATAATGCTTTTCATGGATTGTCCCCCGTGGAAAGCACCACTTCCGGTATTTTGCCGGTTAATTGACACAGGCTAAATGCAATCAAGGATTTTTATAATAAAGTACTCGAATTCCATGGAGGAATCATGACTGTCACGAATCCGGTCTGTGAACTTCCATTCACCCTCCACCAGAGGTCACTCGCTCACCACATTGACTCCATGACACTGGACTCCATTTCCCATCATTCATTGCACTGATTGCACACGAGGCTGATTGCACTAATCACACGCACACCTGATCCTACGCACACACTGATTACATGCCTTATATAAACCCTGGACTTTCTTTCCCTCACTGCCGAGTATTGTATGCCCTTATCCCTCTCTTAGCGATAGTTACTACAGAGCCCACATTTGTTGTCTTAATCGTGCCTGTTCTCCCGTGTTTGTTTCTAGCCCGTGTTCCCTGGATTATCTCTCTGCCTTGCCCATTGGATACTGTTCGCCGATCGTCGACCCACGCTTGCCCTAGGTTTACTCTTTGTCTTGTCCCTGCCATACCTGTTTGCCATTGTTTTGACCCTGCCTGTATTTATGACCATGCCTGTAAATAAAAGCTTGCACTTGGATCCGCATGTCTCACGTCTCGTCAGCCCTGTTACAATGACAGCCCGAGTCTTGATCGCTTCATATATCCTAGGGCAGCTTTCGGACACGGTCTTTGACAGCCTACCATTAATGATGACGACCGCCATTCATCCCAGTGATAACTGTGGCCTCTTCATCAGATCTGTCACCCTGGGATTTTAGGTCGAAAATGGTTTTGCTCAAGACAAGAACAGGGGTTCATTTTCTTTCTAGTCATTCTCTGGTTGGCAAGTCTGCTGGTGTAGATGAGAAATCATCCACAAATTAATGTATAGTGTTTTTTTATTGATTTTGTTCATGGCACAAGCGGTCAAGTGTAGAGGTCTGCATTCCCGCGGCTGTCCCGCGGGACCCGACCAGATTTCTTGCTACACAGGATTAAATTCCCCAATAAAGCGCGGTTGCGGTCGGTAACTCTGGTGCAATTTGAACGGGAGCGGGCGGTCTAACAATATCCCGTTCCCGACGTCTTTTCAGAACAGCATATCTGCACTTTATTCAAGCACCAGTACAGCCTGCACTGGACTTTTATGCACGCACTGCACGCATGAAACAGTGCTTCGTTTTATTTGCGAGTGTCTGTGTGCAGCATACGCATAACGATGCTCAGAGCAGGCTACCAGTGGTGAATATACGGCCCGCAGACAGAACAGGCAGGTTGTCGATGAGTGACAGAGCAGAATAAAGATGGAGCAAAGTGTGGATGCACTGTCCTTGAAAAACGCTTAACTCGGTTTTGTTTATATTTTGCTTAGCCTATAATTTTAAATGACAGATGTCGAATTTATTTATTTATTTTTCTTCCGCAACACTTTTCCTAGGCTACTGTTTTTACATCAAGATGTTAAACGAATTTAGTATTTTGACAAGACGAATAAAATTATAATAGGCCATTTTTGTACAACCTACTTTTTTTCTTTGCGACACTTGTTCCTAGTAAAGGTTAAACGAGTTGTATCCTGATAAGACGAATAAAAATAAGGAATAAAATTGTACATTTTTATTTTCTCTGTGACACTTTTTTTCCCTAAAATATTAAAAGAATTTCGTGTTTTAAGACACAAAATTCGTTTAACATTTTGCTGTCAATAAAAGACTCTTGACAAGACGAATAAAATAACAAATACAATTTTGTGCAGACTACACTTTTATTTGTTAGCGTATCTGTCTTTCTTTCAGTAGAGGAAATTTAAATGTGTGATTCTGAAAACGAGATCTAAATTTAGCGGGAACGGTCGGGTCGGGAAGAAAATTATTCAAAGCGGACAGCGGGTGAACAAAGAGTAAATATATCGCGGGAGCGGGCGGGTGCGGGATATAACCTCGCGGGAGCGGGACTTAAAAAACAGTCCCGCGCAGACCTCTAGTCAAGTGTGGCTTTTCCTTGGTCAGCATTTCCCAAACTGGGTTTTGTGAACCCTTGGGGGTTTGTGAGGGAGTTGAAAAGCTAATAAATAATCACATTATATCCCACCTTGGGTTTTTAATTCTAGCCAATGAGAGTTCACTGATATTGTACTGACACTCAAGCAGTGGTGAATGTGCATCAAATCTCCTGTGTCAGCTGAGTCTTTTTGAAGAGTTCCTGAGTAGTGTTTGTCAGAAAACATTGCAGCAGGCTTTGATATATCACAAATCCCATGCTTGTCATTTTTAAAGAGGAGTCCAAGACTTGTTTCAGCAAATAAACATGTCACCTTTCAAAACTAAATTACTCAGCATGTAGTTACCTGCTGTACAGGATGTGTTTGATTCACTGCCATGTCAAGGAAAGCAGAGTTGGTGTAACTCTTTAAACCACTAGTCTGGAAAATAGCTTACCGCTTATTTTTCGTAGTATTGATGTCAAAGTACACTGTGAAGTACTCCATGTCTGGGATGCTTATTGTTTATTTAGATTTTTTTAAAGGATTTTATTTAATATTCAGACTTGTGAATTAAACTTAAATATGTAGTTAATGTGCAAATATGTAGCTCCTTTTCTAGTTTACAGTGACCTGATGTATCACGTTTGCATATTAGATAAATATTTAGTTATTAATTTAGATTTAACATTTATATTTAAATGTGTCATATATTAAATTGCAACCATTGGAGAAAGTGACAAATTTGCATTTGGCATTTGGCTCAACACAAGCAGCTTTAAGGAATAGTTCACTCTGAAACAATCAATTCTGTCATTAATTACTCTCTCTGTAAAAGATGATTTAGCACTGCAAATGTCTTTGGTTCCAGGCAGCTGAAAGTGTAACAAATAAAGAATTGGGCTACTAATAAAGTGGTTGAAGGTAGGGTTACTAAAATACACAATCCTGCACGGTCACTGTTGTCCTATTGTGTAATGTAGCATACTTAACCTCCAGTCCAGAATGCCAGAAGTCACTTTGGATATAAAAGAGATAAATGACAACTAGCATTGTCTGTTCTGTGTCCATCCCGTTTTCTTTTTTTCCACAAAGGTGGATTTGGTATTTAATTTAGTAATTGGCTTCGGGGCTAATCTTTTGAATTCAGCTGTTTTTGGCTGTTTCTTTGAACCTAGTCTGCTAAACTGTGTTTGCTGTTGTTCAGTCAGAATTAAGGAAATAATGTGTGCTTAAGTGACACATCACAATGGACTCCAATTCCCATCATCCATTACTGAGCACAGCTGTCACCAATCACTCATTGCACTAATCACACGCACACGTGATCCTACGCACACACTGATCACATGCCTTATTTTAACCCTGGACTTTCCTTCAGTTGGGGTTGAGTATTGTATGCATTTATCTCTGCCCTACAGAGCCCTGTTGGTTTCCCTAGTCTTGCCTCGCCTTTGTCGGATTGTGTTTTCCCCTGCCTGGACTATCGCTTACATCTTGGATTACCTCTCTTGTCTAGCCCCTTTGGATACTGTTTGCGGATCGTCGACCCACGCTTGTCTTGGTTTGCTCTTTGTCTCGCCCATGTTATACCTGTTTGCCATTGCTTGACCCTGCCTGTATTTATGACCATGCCTGTAAATAAAAGCTTGCACTTGGATCCACACATCTCACGTCTCGTCAGCCCTGTTACAGAATACTCGGTCGCCCCAGGATCCAGCAGCTTTTCATGCGGACATTGGCCAGGTATGAATATGGCTAGCCTATTATTAGCCCTCGAGCAGGGCACGCGATTGCTTCAGGACTATGTGCAAGAGTATTTAGATGTGGCTTATTTTTCTGATCTGCCAGACTGTGCCCTGATAGACTTTTTTCGCGAGGGCATTAATCAGCTGTTAAAGTCAAAAATCCTTCGAGAAGGACCTTGGGCTTCACTGTCAGTTTATTGATTATGCTCTTATATCTGTTGGCTCCACTTTCACTGTGGGTGTCGCAGAGGATGAATGCGAAACTGCGTCTGTGCCTGAAATGGCGGCTGCTGAACTCAGTCAGTCACAAGCTCACAAAATCCCCCCTTCGTGTCACAGCTGCTCTTCGTGAGTCGAGCCAAGTCACAGCTGCTCTTCGTGAGTCGAGCCAAGTCACAGCTGCTCTTCGTGAGTCGAGCCGTGTCACAGCTGCTCTTCGTGAGTCGAGCCAAGTCACAGCTGCTCTTCGTGAGTCGAGCCGTGTCACAGCTGCTCTTCGTGAGTCGAGCCGTGTCACAGCTGCTCTTCGTGAGTCGAGCCGTGTCACAGCTGCTGTTGAAGAGCCCAGTCAAGTCACAGTTGGTCCTCAACCACGTCACGTCTCCGCTGACACACCCCGATCATCAAGGTCAGTCGCCCATTATCCCAGTTTGATGTCTAGTGTGAGGGATGTACTGCTGGTGTCTGCACGCACGGCTGGTATCCCTAAACCAGCTCACTGTAACCCTCCTGTTCCTATTCCCCTGTCCGAAATGCTTCCCCTGATCGGAATCGCTTTATGTTGTGTTTGGGCTGCGTACACCACCGCAGAACTGTCTGAGGTAGTAGCAGCTGCCACAGCTTCTCCAGAGGTGGTGGCACATGCTGCAGAACCTCCAGAAGTGGCAGGGCTCACCTCAGCCCCTTGTTTGGTGGTGGCGCCCAGTAATGTACTCTCAACCTGTTGTATTGCGGTCGAAGAGACCGTTACTAAACTCTCCCTGTGTCCTGAGTTTACTGCTGTAGAACCTCCAGAGGTGTCAGTGGTATCCATCTGTGAACTCTCGCTCTGTCACGGCTATGGAGGCCATCAATGAACTCTCCTTCTGTCCTGTCATGGCTATGGAAGCTGTCAATGAACTCTCATTCTGTCCTGTCACAGCTATGGAGACTAATTATGAGCTTTCTTTGTTCCCTGCCTCGGTCCTTGGGTCCGTGCATGTTCTCTCTCCTTTTTATATCTCCGTTCTCCCTAGGTCCCAGGCTCTGCTGTGGGTTCTTGATCCGTCGTGGTGGGCTCCTGCTCTATCTGCTCCACCGTGGTGGTCTTCGGGCCCGTCTGCTCTGCTCTGGTGGTCTTCTGCTCAACCTGTTCCGTCTGCTCTGCTGTGGTGGTCCACTATCTGGCTCTCGTGGTCTTCTGCTCCTCCCTGGTGGGCTCCTGCTCTATCTGTGCCGCCGTGGTGGTCTGCTCCGCCCTGGTGGGCTCCAGTCCCGTCTGCTCCGCCTTGGTGGGCTCCAGTCCTGTCTGCTCTGCCTTGCTATGTTACGAGTACTGGGCCTGCTCTTCTGTCTGACTGCCACAAGAGGTCGCCCTGCCATCATATTGACTTTCACACCACACATCACAATGGACTCCAATTCCCATCATCCATTACTGATCACAGCTGTCACCAATCCCTCATTGCACTAATCACACGCACACCTGATCCTATGCACACACTGATCACATGCCTTATTTTAACCCTGGACTTTCCTTCCGTCAGGGCCGAGTATTGTATGCACTTATCGCTGCCCTACAGAGCCCTGTTAGTTTCCCTAGTCTTGCCTCGCCTTTGTCAGATTGTGTTTTCCCCTGCCTGGACTATCGCTTGCGTCTTGGATTACCTCTCTTGTCTAGCCCCTTTGGATACTGTTCGCGGATCGTCGACCCACGCTTGTCTTGGTTTACTCTGTCTCGCCCATGTTATACCTGTTTGCCATTGCTCGACCCTGCCTGTATTTATGACCATGCCTGTAAATAAAAGCTTGCACTTGGATCCTCACGTCTCGTCAGCCCTGTTACAGTTTATAGCTGCTAGAAATAGTTGAAATGTATAGTTAATATATAGTTTCTTGACCATCTACTTTGTTTACATAATGTAATTGTTGTCTGATAAAATAGTGTAAACATTAATTTTAGTAGAACTAAAATGTGACCCTGGACCACAAAACCAGTCTTAAGTCGCTGGGGTATATTTGTAGCAACCAAAAAAACACTGTATGGGCAAACATTATAGATTTTTCTTTTATGCCAAAAATCATTAGGATATTAAGTAAAGATCATGTTCCATGAAGATATATTGTAAATTTACTATAAATATATTGAAATGTCGTTTTTTGATTAGTAACATGCATTGCTAAGAATTCATTTGGACAACTTTATAGGCGACTTTCTCAATGTTTAGATTTTTTGCACCCTCAGATTCCAGATTTTCAAATAGCCAAATATTGTCCCATCTTAACAACCCATACATCAATGGAAAGCTTATTTATTCAACCGTCAGATTATGTATAAATCTCAATTAAAAAATGACACTTAAGACTGGTTTTGTGGTTTATGAATAAAATTATTTTTACATACGAAAACCAATTTTGTTGGTTTAAAACAATCTGGCACAGAATATGGTGTCAGTTAAAACTTATTTCAGCCAACAGAATCACTTTGTAAAATTTGAAAATTATCAAAAGTGGTGAAAAACTGTGAGCTTTTCAAATGTAAGTGCTTTGGGTAGCAAGAAATTATCCTTATGGTTAAATGACAGTATATTATTTTCACAGTTGCTGTTAGCACATGCACATCAAAGGTGGAAAAACATAGAGGTCAATGTGCCGGAGGAAACGTGTCAACAGTAAGGCCACAGATGGTTGTGTTGAGATTATCAATTCCAGTTTTCCCCTTACTTGCAGCATTATTATGCAACTCAGTAGTTGATAACTTTTAAACATCCTCAGGGTGTATCCTCTCCCTGTAGCCCAAAGTTTTCTAAGAGTAGTTTTATGTGAGTACCCTCTGGCAATCTGCATTCCCAGTGTGCAACGCCACCTTCTCCCTGATTGATTCTGATGCTGTCTTCTGAGAAGAAAGGATATGAATCTCCCTGGAGTTCACTCTGATGCACAGATATACTGCGGACCGGGATGCTGCAAAGCAGGGGGAATTGAGCAGTGTGCTTAACTGCCCTTCATTTCAGGGGTAATAATGTCTTTAGAGGATTTTTGAGTTGAGACTCTTGACAGAGTCATTGACAGAATAATTGCAGCATCATTAATAGAGAAACAAATTTAAAATAGGATTGCAAAAAAAAAAAAAATCAATACAGTTTCTAAGATGCTATAAATATTTATAACAATCATTGTAAATATTTATAGGAACAGGAAATGAGCCACTAACTTCATACAGGAAAAATATATACAGTGGGGGAAAACATTATTTGATCCCCTGCTGATTTTGTACGTTTGCCCACTGATAAAGAAATTATCAGTCTATAATTTTAATGATATGTTTATTTTAACAGGGAGAGACAGAATAATAACAAAAAAATCCATAAAAACGCATTTAAAAAAAGTTATAAATTGATTTGCATTATAATGAGTCAAATAAGTATTTGACCCCTTCACAAAACATGATTTAGTACTTGGTGGCACTCACAGAGGTCAGACGTTTCTAGTAGTTGGCCACCAGGTTTGCACACATCTCTGGAAGCATTTTGTCCCACTCCTCTTTGAAGATCCTCTCCAAGTCATTAAGGTTTCGAGGCTGACATTTGGCATTTGTTTTGGGTCATTGTCATGCTGGAATACCCATCCACAACCCATTTTCAATGCCCTGGCCCTGACTGTACACAGCCCCGTCCATCGTCCCTTTGATGCGGTGCAGTTGTCCTGTCCCCTTAGCAGAAAAACACCCCCAAAGCATAATGTTTCCACCTCCATGTTTGACGTGGGGATGGTGTTCTTGGGGTCATAGGCATTCCTCCTCCTCCAAACACGGCGAGTTGAGTTGATGCCAAAGAGCTGAATTTTGGTCTCATCTGACCACAACACTTTCACCCAGTTCTCCTCTGAATCATTGGCAAACTTCAGATGGGCCTGTACATGTGCTTTCTTGAGCAGGGGCACCTTGCGGGCGCTGCAGGATTTCAGTTCTTCACGGTGTAGTGTGTTACCAATTGTTTTCTTGGTGACTATGGTCCCAGCTGCCTTGAGATCATTGACAAGATCCTTCCGTGTAGTTCTGGGCTGATTCCTCACCGTTCTCATGATCATTGAAACTCGAGGTGAGATCTTGCGTGGAGCCCCAGACTAAGGGAGATTGACAGTTATTTTGTGTTTCTCCCATTTGCGAATAATCACACCAACTGCTGTCACCTTCTCACCAAGCTGCTTGGCGATGGTCTTGTAGCCCATTCAAGCCTGGTCCCTGACATCCTTGGACAGCTCTTTGGTCTTGCCCATGGTGGAGAGTTTGGAATCTGATTGATTGATTTCTTCTGTGGACAGGTTGACTTTTATACAGGTAACAAACTGTATAAAAACTGCTCCTTACCTGTATAAAAGACACCTGGGAGCCAGAAGTCTTGCTGATTGATAGGGGATCAAATACTTATTTGACTCATTAAAATGCAAATCAATTTATAACTTTTTTGAAATGCGTTTTTATGGATTTTTTTGTTGTTATTCTGTCTCTCACTGTTCAAATAAACCTACCATTAAAATTATAGACTGATCATTTCTTTGTCAGTGGGCAAACGTATAAAATCAGCAGGGGATACATTCACCCCCACTGTCTACATACACACACACACACACACATTTTTTATTTCAAAATATTTATTTAAACTATTCTGCTGCTTCCTACTGTTCTATGTAGAATGTAGTGTAACTGTGCGATATGCTTTATAAATATGCTTTATATTATATACTGTATATGTATACGTATATGTGACCCTGGACCACAAAACCAGTCTTAAGTCGCTGTAATAGCCAAAAATACACTGTATGGGTCAAAATTATCGATTTTTCTTTTATGCCAAAAATCATTAGGATATTAAGTGAAGATTATGTTCCATGAAGATATTTTGTAAATTTCCTAGCGTAAATATATTAAACTTAATTTTTGATTAGTAATATGCATTGCTAAGAACTTCCTTTGGACAACTTTAAAGGCAATTTTCTGAGTATTTAGATTTTTTTCACCCTCGGATTCCAGATTTTCAAATAGTTGTATCTCGGCCAAATATTGTCCTATCCTAAGAAACCATACATCAATGGAAGGCTTATTCAGCTTTCATATGATGTATAAATGTCAATTTGGAAAAAAAAAATTACACTTATGACTTGTTTTGTGGTCCAGGGTCACATATATGTGTACACACACACACACACACACACACTATATATTAAAGTCAATATATCAATATATATTAAAAGACTTAGCAGCATTCTTGATCTAGAAAATTACTTTGAAATGATTTCACTATTTTCATTTTAGTTCATTTTTAATTCAGTAGATCTTATCTGCTGTTTTATGTTAATATCAAAAAACACTTTCTTCCTATAAAGGCACAGAACAAATCATTTTTAGATAAATCATTAAGCTGACCTCAAAATATAACTTTTATTAAAGGATGCATATTACAAAAGTTTCAAAAGTTTTTTTTTTTTTTTAAATCTTTAAAAATTTATTTATACTGTATACGTGCCTCTTCATTTATTATTTTCTGAAATTTCAAATGATTGAAACTGCCCTTAGTAACTCTATTCCACTGTGAAGTTAAGTCTGTTCAAAACATGCTGTGGAGTTATAATGGCATTTGCTTCGGGGAATAGCAAACCATTGCTCACGCTCATGACTAGTGTAGACACACTCCGCCAGGCCTGATGGAAACGAATGGCTGAAAGCTTTCTGGAGATTTACGCTGTGTTATGATCCCACAAGCCCTGCATCCACATTTTCACTGAACACATGTGTGTCTTTTCATGTGAGAAGACTACTGGCTGATCGCAGTGAAAAATACTGACAGCATCAAACATGGATTTGACAGCTGGATGATTGATGGATAATTCATCTATTGATTTGTTCATGTTTTTCATGTTTTGAGAGGTGTATACAGAATGCTGGTGCCTCAGGGACTGGGCTTCTCTAAGGAGTAGCACGGCTATGTGTGATAGTTTTTCTGAAACTAACCACTTACAGCAGTGCTTTTACATGCTTTGTCTAGAACTAACATGGTTTTAGCTTAGCATACTGAGGCATCTCAGTCTTGAGGTTTTCTAATGATCTGATGATGAATCTATAAAACTATGTACTTGTGCATAATTGTGGGCTAGAAAAATATATAGGGTTGATTTTTTTTTTTTTTTTAATTAACAAGTTTACTTTTAAGGTAGGATAAATGCTTTCCAAATCTTTTGTTTTTAACATCCAAGGCCATGCATCCCATCAAACTCTATTGTATTTGGAAATTCTTCTTGGTAGAAGCTTGCCAAATTACACAGATGCCAGCATGAATGGATGCGTGACATCCTCTCATCCACAAAACTATGAACAAAACTATGCAAGACAAAAGTAAATATGATCTAGACTGCATTGAATATGGATTCACAATGAGAATGAACATGGTTTGTGCCAAGCACAATGCGTTTTATGTGATGAATTACTGGCTGCAGTGAAACTATTGGAAATAGTCATTTAAAATTAATTAAAAACACATCTAAGTTGTTAAATGACTGTTAAACACAATTTAATTATTAAAATTATTTGTATTATTATTTTTGCTTTTATATTAATATCTGCCCAGGTTTATAGGAAATATGTCACTCTGACTACATTTTATACTAACCAATAGTGTGAGCAAAAAAAAAAATAAAAAAGAGTGAGCTAAAAGTGCATTTGCTGAAGCAACCATGAGTCCTTGAGCTCTTCTATTGTGACTTGTGTTTCATCAGACTCTACACATTGCAAGTGTACGTTTCTGTACCAGGTGGGCTACCGAGCAAGTTTACTTCTAGAAAAGCCATACATATGGAGCAGATTATGTGATGTAAATGTCAAAACGTATTAGTTTACAAATCATGCACTACGGTAAAAATGTTTTAAGGTTAAAATGTAGTATTTTTTAATGAACCGCACAAAAAAGTCTATTAATTAATAATCTGTTTTACTGCCTCTTCTGTTGATTTCAGCTGGAAACTGCAGTGAAATGTATGTATAGTTACAGTATGTTTTTGCAGTTTTGCAGAGATCTGACCAGAGCCATGTATTTGCAATAAGCCAGTGATGATTAATATTTACAATAATTTTATTTTAATGCTTATTTTTGTACAATAATACATTTTGGTCACCACTTGATGTGTGATGTAAATCAGGGTCCTGAATCAAAACCAGTTAAGAGACACTGTCCTTTGTCAAATCTTTTAACTTGACATTAGCCTACAGGTCTAATTGTGCGCAAGATTATGAACTTGACTCTTAATAATAGTAAAAGGGTTAAAACTGTTTTTCATAATGCTTAAGCTAGGTAGACAGAATTCATTAGAGATGAAAGAGAGGACCCCTGTGGATAACTTCTGCTTTAAAGAATGAAATAAAATTCATGTTTGAAAAGATACCTCCTTTTATTTTAAACTTTAATTAGTGGTTTATTTTCTTCAGGAGAAAAAAATAAAAATCCAACTCAACAAATATCTTTATAATAGAAGCAAGAGAAAATAATGGAAATTGAGTTATGTGGGATTACTTATTAAAGCAAAGTGCTTATCAAATAAAATGAAGACAAGAAGAATGTATATTACTAACTATAGGACAGCATTTTTTATTTATGGGTTTTGTCTTTAATGGACAGGACACTAAAAGACAGGGAGGAAGAGAGAGGAGAAATTAAATTAGGATGTGAATTGCTGGAACTGAATTCCCTAAAGCACAATATCACTTTTATGTGCCCTGATGTGCACTTGTCGGAACTGCAATTCAATCATTTTTACATCAGTGATTTTAAATAGCAGTTTCCTGTTTTGTTAATTAGTTTTTAAATAATGACAGACATTTTGTTATGTATTATGCTTAGTGCATGAGTTATCAGTGTTCTTTATTACAAAACCAGCAAGAAAATAATCTCATACAGTTAGTACCTCTGAGCTATGGGGTTACATTTCTTATTTGACACATTAGTCTCACATTAAAGCTCCTGATTGAATTCCCAGTCATGCAACTTTTTGAGGTAGCTTTTGAAGTTGGTTACTGGTTGGTTCGGGGTAATCACTTACAGCTAACAGGAGGATTGATGGAGAGGTCTGAAAGGACGTATCAATAATTCACAAACTTGAAATGTGAAAAGTTACTGCCATGCTTTTGAGAAAGGAGAATTAAATTGAGCCTCAGGCCTTTCTGGGCAACTTTCTCAAAACAATCCATCAAAGTTGCACTGTTCAGCCGGTGAAGAACTCTCATAGCATCACAAATGAAACCACCGTAGCCGGATTTACTAGCAAACAAAGGGAAATTTCAGATTGGGCTGTGTTGTTTAGCTTGTCTCTTTTAAGTTTGATATAAAGAACAAAACATGAAAGTCTTCGATACTATTTAACCTCAAAGTAAATAAAAATAGCGAATCGCCCCAACGGATCTAAATAATTCATAAGTGTCTTCATAATAGAGTTCTACTTCAACTACAGGTACATCTGTGTCCCCCTTGTTATTTAAAGGGATACTCCACCCCAAAATGAAAATTTTGTCATTAATCACTTACCCCCATGTCGGTCCAAACCCGTAAAAGCTTTGTTCGTCCTTGGAACACAATTTAAGATATTTTGGATGAAAACTGGGAGGCTTGTGACTGTCCCATTGGATGGTCGCAAAGTGCGTACGCTATTCTCTGTCATCAGTAACGCATGGATACGTATTGGACGTTTATTTATGCTTTGATTTGAACGGAAACAGCGTATCCATGCATTACTGAAGACAGAGAATAGCGTACACACTTTGCGTCCATCGGATGCTCTCCAAAATGGCACTACGTTGAACCAATGGAACCACTGATGGCAGATGGACTATTTTGACGATGTTTTTTATACTTTTCTGGGCCTTGACAGTGTTATTTACTCGGCAGTCACAAGCCTCCGGGTTTTCATCCAGAATATCTTAAATTGTGTTCCGAGGACGAACGAAGCTTTTACGGGTTTAGAACGACATGGGGGTCAGTGATTAATGACAAAATTTTCATTTTGGGGTGGAGTATCCCTTTAAATATCACATTACATCACATTATCACGTTATTGCTAGTTTTGGAATGTCTTTATACATTTAGTCTTATCCATTCTTTGAGAGCAAAGCTGTATTTTTTTTAATATTTACATTTTAAAACTATAAGCTAAACACTTTTATGCTAAGACCAACAGTTTTGTGCAAGTCAAGTAAGATTTTAGTTGAAAACAGTGTCATGTAAATGTCCCCTTAGTATTATCAAAAAAGGATTGGTCATTTTATTGCAAAAAAAAATGTTTAAAATGTCATTTCCACCACATAATGATATAAAACAATACAACCTAAAAACAAATGTTTTACGTTTTGGCAAATTAGTAGAAACTTTGTGATTTGATTTGCATTAAAACATACAATTTTTATATGAACATAAGTAAACATGAAGGTCCACCACTAAACATAAAATAATTATGAATTGTCATTAGAGTTTGTTGAACAATACATGCAATGAAAATTAAATTTGTCGTCAGAAGAATTACAGAATTTTCAAGTGATGCATTGAACAATGCTAGTGGACCAATTAAATAGTGAGAGCAAAAAGTGTTTTTAAGATGTTATTTTTAAGAGTCTACAAAGCCAAAGTTTACTTGACTATAGTAAAAGAAACCACCAATTGTGTTATCAACCCAAATGTCAATCCTCATTGATAATATGATAACTGATCATATAATAACTGCTAATATGATAACTTACAGCTACTGTATGCATCAATTTTTGGGATGACACAACAAATGAATTATATCAGCTCAGATCAGGGACCACGCTTCAGCTTTTTAATATCTGAACACAATATTGCAGCAGAGCACAAATGTAGCTCTACCATATTTTCCTTGCCTCTTCAGCTCATCTCAGCTCCTTCATCTCACATCCTCTGTTAAAAGTTTTGAGTGTGTCATGTAAAACTTGAGCCATAACTTCAACATGTTCAACCGCCTTATTTTGATTCAAAGATCTGACTGCAAATGATAAGATAGATGGCACTGGTATTGTGGTTGCTGGTTGCCTTTTTGGAAAAGTTGCAAGTTTTGAGCACAGGAACTTCATAAAACTCCTGTGAGATCTGAGTTTTTACTTTCAAGAAGGAAAATCCTTTCTACCTGCACCATGTACAGAGTATGTGGTAACTACTACTGCAAAATACATGTGACAACAAATAAAATCAATAAACAGAAACATCCGCATTCATTCCCCACTGTGCTGTGTATAGATTGTAGCTAAATTTATGTTTCTGAGCTGCACTTCTGCCATTCAGAAGTGATTGAAATGATGTCCCGTTGATGGGTTATATAACATGTTTCAGACTTTGAGAGATAAAGTTAAAAGTAGTCAAAGAATATATAGGCCTGGAGGGCGAATAAACCTGTAATGCATACATGGACTGAAGAGACACAACAGCGAGAATACAGGTAGACGATGCTCTTGTGTAAACAGATGGGTCATATCAAATGAGCACAGGAAGTGAAACACCCCCAGGCTCACAGGACTTCAGACGGAGGACTTTATTTAAATAATTAAAGATTTGTCTAATTTAAAACCTCTTTAAATTCTCTCTAGACCCATCACCGAAATAAATAGTAAATAGTCAATGAAGTTCCATTTCCACTAATAAAAATCTGCACTGACAACCATTTCCTTCATTGCTTCTTCAAAAAGCATGTATATTTAAATGACAGTCAGTGCGGGAATGTGTTGTGTAAATTTTAAACCTGTTGCATAAGGCCTGTCTGTTGGTATCTGTAGTACGTGTACATTTTCATGAGATACATAATATAACTATATCTATCTATCTTTCAATCTTTTTTACAGCTCTAAGAAATGTATGTAAAAATGGGAATCAATGTGTTATGTTAATATGAAGGAATTTATTGAAGTTTTTATTGTATAACAGTTTTTTTTATACTCAAAAACAAGTTGTGTTGAGGTGTTGAGATTCTGTTTCTAACTTTGTCCAAAGAAATGAAAACTTTAAAGATTAATACGTCTCTAGTTTTACTTTTGTATATGCTAGATGTTTTAGAGTACATGCACATTTAAACCATAATGGTGTAATGAGCATTGAACACTGCGAATCAATAAGTTTGCTCTAATCCTATAATTTATTAGAATGATATTGATTCTGTCAGGAATGTTCTTACACTTAGTTGATTCTAATTTGCACTCTGATTCACAAATAAATACATGCAAATTCTAATGCGATGACCCTGCTAAAACATAAGATTCTGAACTCTCTGTGTTCACAAAAGTGAGATATTTCAGAAAAAAATGGCCTAAACGACAGATTTATTCATTCAACAGGCAGCATGCCTTGGAGATCAGGTTTTCACCTGCTTCCACTAGCTGACAGCTCTATTCTTCAGAGTCTGCCAGTGAGATCATGGCATTCAGACGTTTATCCATAGCAACAACTGTTTAAATCAAATGCAAATATATTTCTCCTCACTCTGAATGCTGTCGTAAGCCTTTTCTCATCATGCCAGCCATCATTATCAGCTATTTGCATGATGTGGCTTAATTACCGGCCCAATCCGGGAAGATTAGCAGCCCTGGCAGAGAGAATCGTATCAGATTCCAAAGATACGGCGCATATATCAGCCTGCCAGAATTACGATGCTTTTGGGTGCTCTTGGACAAACACAAATCACCTACAAATAAACCATAATGACGCATTGAGAATCAAACACAGAATCAATAAGATTGCTGTAATTCTATAATTTATTAGAATGATATTGATTCTGTCAGGAATGTTCTTACACTTAGTTGATTCTAATTTGCACTCTGCTTGCACTGC
Organism: Onychostoma macrolepis; assembly: GCF_012432095.1. Classification (NCBI taxonomy): domain Eukaryota; kingdom Metazoa; phylum Chordata; class Actinopteri; order Cypriniformes; family Cyprinidae; genus Onychostoma; species Onychostoma macrolepis. The sequence goes on from NC_081163.1 coordinate 9,630,649, forward strand.
AAACACAATTGTTTATTTTTCTAATAATGTACAGATTGTATGTCTTTATTAAAAATGCACTGTGAACTTTTAGCCTTTGTGTACCATTTATCAAACAAGTGTTGGTTTTTATGGTTTATGGGGACTCTCCATAGGACTAATGGTTTTTATACTGTACAAATGGTATTTTCTATCGCCCCACACCAACCCTAAACCTACCCCTCACAGAAAACTTTGTGCATTTTTAGATTAAAAAAAAAAAAAAAATCATTCTGAATTATTTATAAACCTTTTGAATTATGGGGACACCGAAAGTGTCCTCATAAATCACCTTCACATTGTAATACCTATGTCCATGTCATTATACAAATTTGTATCCTCATAAACAAACACAAGCACATGCACACACAGTAAAAAAATAAAAATAAAATAAACATCTTCATATTTTCATGTGTCTCGTATTGCACTGCAGACTCACACTCTCTTTCATACAAATGACCTCAAATGTTAAATTGTTACATACACATGCACATATGTGCCCATGATAAAATAATTTCAACTTGAAACTTTTTTTCATGTCCACATCTGTTTTTATTTGGTGAGTTGTCAGTAATAAGCCTGTATCAGGGTCCTGTTCACCCTGTTGGGGTATATTTTGGATTTTTACATTATTCTTTACTGCTTAAAGAATCTCACGTAAAATGTAAAATGCTCTATTAATTTGCATCTCAGGCTGGTGTATACCGCTGACTAGATGACGTTGTCATCCATAAATTCAGTGGCTAAGTCCTTGGAAAATATTCTACAGAGATTGTGATAGAACTCCACCCTATATAAGCAGCAGCCAAAGTCCCTGAGGAGGTGCCAACCAGACCAATTCCACCCCATCATAAATCTCAGCTGACTTCTGCCGTGACTAGATAGCTTTTTGGAAACACCAACAGAACATTTCTAATTTGCCTTACGTTTTCTTCATAATTTGCTCCCCAAATTGTAAAAGATCCCCTCCATTAACATCTATTTTACTGAAAGCACCCACTATAAATTCAGATGTGAGTAGACTCGGTGGTGCTGTGCCTCAGGAGACTGGGAGTAAATTGAAATTCAGGTCATAGTAGCTGCCTGGTCAGAGCAAAGAGACGGCATGTTGCTGGTTTGGAGGAGAAACCGGTGTGCTGCTTATTACAGGCCAGCCCGGGAGATTGACAGAGCAAAGTTACGCTCTCATTTCCTCAGCCCTTTAAAGGATTGCAATCTTCCTCTCTTTTCTCTGCTGTCTGTCACCGTGTCACTCTGTGACCACTGCCACTGTTGGACGGATTCACCTCTCTCTCTCTCTCTCTCTCTCTTTCTTCTTCCCGCCCCTCCTCTCACCCAGCTCCATATAAACAGCTATCAAACTCTTCTGGCAGGCCTTTGAAATGAGAAAGTCTCTGAGGAACCATAAACACAAGCTCATATAAATGATATTGAATTTATATGAGCTATGTGACAAGAAACCCTATTTTCACATGGGCATTAGACCGCAATGTCTGCATGCAGACTTCAAATTCTGGAGACCCCTAACGTGAAGAGTCGAGTCAAGGCACTTTTATTTATATAGCGCTTTGCAATAAAGATTGTTTCAAAGCAGCTTCACTGTATTAAACAGGGAAGTAACCGAATCAATGATACAAACTTCATCAAATATGTGTCAAATTCGAGTTTTGCTGTAAAGTAATACTGTCATTATTCAGCTCCAGTTAGTTCAGTGTTGATTGTGGAAAGTTCATCAATTATGAAACATGTTCAATTCAGTGATAAGCAGCTCTAATGAAGACAGCAGTGTCGTTATTCAGCTTGATTCAGTTTAGTATTGATTCGATTCAGTTCAATAACAATGTAAAATTTAGCAAAATTCGTCAGTTATGAACAAATTCTATTTAGATTTAAAGCAGCTGCACCGAAGACAATAGTGTCATTATTCAGCTCAATTCAGTTCAAATTTTGTTCTCATCAGATAATCTCAGTGCCGTCATTATTAATATTACTAAATATTAAGTGTCTTTTGTAGATGTGAGTATATGCTAAAAGTATGTGGACACCTGAACACTACACTCATATGTGATTTATATGAGGTTTCAGTTGTTTTTTGTTGAATTGGCCATTACAATACCCATAAAACAAACTATTGCCGGAACTACTTGCGACGGAAGGAATCTGCTGGAGCATTGAAAATGATGGACTGGCCCCCTCAAAGTCCGGACCTCAACCCCATTGAGCAAATTTGGGGCGAGTTGGAAAAATAAACTGAACAGATCTATTGTACATTCAAAGGAAAGCCTTTGGCTTGAGTTACAGAAGGCATGGGATAACATTAGTGTTGAAGTTCTCAGGAAATATATTGACACTATGCCTGAGAGATGTGCTGCTGTAATTGCTGCAGAAGGTGAACATACCAAATAATAAAGTTAAATGTGAATAAAAACAGTATGACTCACTACATCTGATATTTGTTGTGCTCAGAGCAACCATCTGCATGTTTCGTGAACATTATGAAATTAAATCATGTTTTGGAGGCAAAAAAAAAGGTCAATATTTTCAATAGGTGTGCTAACAATTTTGGCCACCACTGTATGTAGGGGAAAGTGGGGTGAGTTGTGCCACAACACAAAAAACTTAAATACACAATATATGATATTTGTGAATCATTTCAGGCAAAAAGGCTTTGGCAATAGATGCCTGTTGACATACGTAGAACACTGTCTGTCAATTGTATAACATATAAGAATAAAGTGACTAGGCTAATATCTAAACATCCTATTGTGACTTAGGCCACTTAAAAACTGGCACAACTTAACCCAGGCCCTTTGGCACAAATCACCCCAGACCCACAAGTTTGAAAAACTATCATGATCCAACATTTAAGAGCTAACATCATGCTAACTGTATAGACTCATTGTGTAGCCTGCTAAAGCACTAAAACATGTGTGAAATGTTTTCAAACTTGTCTATAATTGTTCAGACACTACAATCAAAAAACCTCGATCATAGAAATTTTACTTTGAAAGGAAAAAAACTGTTTTTTGAGCTAAAATGTGCTTATCTCTCATGCCATGTGTCTCCCTTCTTTGGAGGATGAGTAAAATGGATGGCTTTTCAAAATGATGTGGTCACATGACCAATTTCTTCTATGGTTTTCCAGAAACAAGGGGTGGAACTACTTCCCCCCTGGCACAAATCACCACACTCTTCCCTATATATATAAATTTTTCCCCCTTTTTTTTTCTGCAGACAAAAACTGGTCCAACTGCTTCAACTCTGCACTGTTTACATACTCTGGTCTGGCATTCACATATATTTGGTCATGTAGTGTCTCTGTATGTATGGACTATGACAGTGAGAAACTCCAAGCATGATCAAAGATGCTTTCCCAGACTATTTATAGACCGAGACCTGTCATTGTGTGAACTTAACAATGGTCCGCTCATTCCTAGTGATTAAATGGTTCAGGGAGCGCTTGTGTTGACTGCATAATGTATTGGACAGCCTCTGCTATCACACTGTGGAAATATTATTCTGCTCTTCTGTGAGGATACCAGACTTTCCTCCTCACAGATTTATGGCTGCTTCGCCACCCTGACGCTTACTTGCATATTTATGCTGTGCTGTGTCCTGTCATCAGTCACCGAACAGGCCCAAGGGTTAGCACACATATCTGCTTATATCAACTGATGGGTCTTTCACTGACACTGCTGTGTGTCTGGCAGGAAACATGTCTGATATTAGTCTTGTTCATGCCACTGAGTATCTTCTGTATTGTTTAAGAAAATAATAGAGCGTCTTCATTTCAGATGTCAAAGTTGCAGCTTCCAGTGTTGGTGATGAAGGTGATGCAACACAGGCTCAGACAGAATCTGCAGAGTTTTCACACGTTTTCTATGCTGATTTTAAGGAAAAATATTTAGAATTGTGGGGAATGAATGGAAACATTGTTGAAATGGTAAATATTAATCAGATTTCATATTCAGCTAAAGATTAAATTAAATTAAATGAATATGAATTAAATTAAATTTCAGAGCTTTCTGTGTATAGATTCTGTGTGGGCCTGGTCACAATATATCTATATTCATTAATATCAAATGCATCTCGTATGTCAAAGTTGCCAGCCTCCAGTGGTTGCAAAAGGTGATGTAACACAGGCCTAGACAGAATCTGCAGTATTTTCTCACCATTTCTGTGCTGATTTTAAGGGGGAAAATGCAGAATTCTGTGGAATAAATGGAAACGTTGGTGAAATGTTAAATATTAAATACTGTACTGCATTCTTATTGTTAGCTAAAAATTAAAGTAAATTAAAGTTGGATTCTGTGGAAACCTCCAGAAGTTTCTGAGGGTATAGACTGGAGCCTGTGTGGACCTGGGTGTAATATAGCCTATCCTTGTAATGCAGTTCATAATGTAGATACGGGAAGAAGGAGGCGGGAACCGGCGAACATTCAAACAAGTTTAATAATAAAATAAACAAACACAAAAGTAAAGCGGCAGCCCCTCACGGGCAACTGCCGCACAAAAAAAAACACAAATCAAAGTCCAGTCCTGGTCATCTCTCACTCCACAATGATCATTCTGCGCAGCACTGCTTCAAGTCAAACGCTTCATATTGAGTGTCTGGATATGGAGGACTAACTGAACTTCCTCCAGTCTGTCAGTGATGTGATGTGCATATATTTCTTGTTAATATTTTAGACCATTCACAATTTCATAGCAGATCCTGTTTGCACCCTAAATAATATCATATGTAGGCCAAATTTGCATAGGAAGTGAACATCTCTATGCTCTACTACCTTCGAAGGGCAGATGCTTTGAAGTGACTTTGTAGGGAGCACTCTTCTGCCATGTCTAGCTTTAAAATGAGTAACGCACCAACCCGGGTCACATGACCATTAAAGATAAAAACATTTGTTGAAGTGACCATTGCATGTACTCTTTGTTAATGAAATTGAGGAAGGGCCTTTCGTGAAGGGATTCAGGTGTTCTCGTATATTTGGAACACCTCTACAAATGGTGTCCCCTTTCTGGTGCAAAAACACTGTTTGGATTTCACTCATTGTCTTTTTTTTTTTTTTTTTAAAGTGTTAAGAAGTAATCTACGCCTTAATCAATCAATCAATCCTTCTGAAGGCATAATGGCCAAACTAATGCAAAAGACTACGACAAAAATGATAGCAAAGTCCAAAGATCAAAAGACAACCTCTAACTTTTGTTCTTGGTTTTATATGTTTATACAACCATCCAAGCTCCGTTTTCAACTCCGCCCCTGAAAGCAAGCGGATACTCTCGTTGATCGCCGTCTGTAGCCGTGCTTCAAGTCGAATGCACCTATTCACTCAACTGATTCACTCAGAAACACTAGTTGATTCATTCGGTCATTGAATCTTTAGTTCATCAACTCATTTGTTCAAAACACTGATTCATTCAGTAATGTTACTGTTTTGTGTTGCTGTGACTGCTTTGACTTTGTTTTGAACTTTTTTCATCGGTGGCGCATAAACAGCCAAAGTAACAGGAAATAACGCAACTAATATGAAAGTTAAACAATATTTACTTCTTGTTTATTAAACTTTCGAACAAAAGCATCATGTTAATCACAGTTGTGCTGACCATCCTTGAGCAGTGAGGGTCACGGGACTCTCTAAACCATGGTCAGTGTTTTGCATCAAAACTTTGTCACAAATTGTCTAGAGATACTTCTGTTGGGTGCAACAGGATCCATCTTTGTCCTCTATCGCTCTGCCTCGTGGGAGACAGCCAGCTCTGATTTCATTCTCTTGCATTTTAATTAACCTTTGCCAGTACACTGATGCTGCTGCTGCCTGCTCATTATTAGGGAGCATGTTCTGTGCGACTGCACTAACGAATAGCTCAGGGACCCCTGTTTCATCTCCGTAACGCTGGGGAGCATGAAAATGCAATCTGAAATAGAAGTGCCTACAATGGATTTTTAGCTTTATTATTTGTTTTCATTTTTGCCTATATTACCTTTCAAAGTGAGGCATATCCTTTGTTCAAAGCTTTTATAGCAATCAATGAATATTTAACATCCCCTGGTAGCTCCCTGTGAAGAATGCTTGATGGGCATGTGCTGTATGCAGACGCACCTGCATGGGACAATGGCCTTTAGTTAGGACAGGGAGTCATTTTCAACAAATACAGTCCACCATGAAGGACAGTACGTTGTGATAAAAGTCTCAAAGAGTCCCCCCCAAAGTACTGTTGTTTTGCTCAGAGTTTGCTCTTTTTGGACATTTTTTATTATTTATTTATTTTATTTTTTTGTAGCTCTCATTTATGGTTTATTTGAATATCATCTTCAAAAAAAAAAAAAAAAACCCTTGACTGTTTAGTTGCAAATGTTGATGTCTTGGCAAATTTGAGGTTGAGATCTGAAATTATTCTGGGCTCTCTTTACGCACAAACACATTTTTTTAGTTGTTAGAAATACTGGTTAAACTAGAATGTTTCATGAGTAAAGATGGATGCAAAACAAGTAGGCTGTTTTGTTATGTCAGGTTCTTACCCTCTGAGGTTTTTACATTCACATTTATTCATTTATACATATGTATTGTTTATAATATTGTATATTATAATATTTTAGAATATAACATTGTTTATTATATTTACATTTTGTGATAAGCAAAATAGTTGTTAAATACAGTTTTAAAAATCACACATTCCCATGTTTAATTTTTTGTAAAGTAAGAGAAGTATTAATGATAAAGGTTCACTGTTTTTACCTGTGGGTCAGTTCAGAACCATGATCTGTTTACACTGGAAATCTGATATTGGCCACATTTAAAACAACAATGTGAACAGCTATTAAAAAAAAAAATCAGATCTGAGCAAAAATTGGAATGAAGCACTAAGGCTCGCAGTGTGAACGTAGCCGAAGTGGCACAAATCATCAGTGCTGTCCAGGAGAAACAGTTGAAAAATCTGTGCTGGGATGTTTCTTTCAGGTTATTGGAATTATCCTCATTACAGATGCATTAAATGGCATGGATGTTGGTGTTTTCTTGGTTAAGTAATGGGTGCATTTATTTCATGTTCTCAGATAAACATTAAATTGATATTAAAGGAGAAGATAGCATGGCTTCACACTGGAACACATTGCTCAGCTATAATTAACCACAAAGGATTTTACAAAGCTTTAGTGATTCAGTGAAGCTTGTAAATAAACATTACTGTTGAGAGTTTGTTTGTACCCGGGAATAAGGAATTACTGAAGACCAGCCTCATGCACAGACTGTTTTCTTGGGTAATCACTGAAGAAAAAAAATATCATCTTCACTTGTACTACTAATGCCCTGTGCTTATTGACTCTGACTTGTATTTAGAGACCCTGTTTGTTGCTGTGAGCTGCTTTTAGATGTTTGAGGCCTAACTCAGCCAGCGTTGTGTGTTGTCATCAACATTCTGTTGTTCTTGTGCACTTCAAAGGGTGCGCTTTCAATAGAGTGCACAAAGCCACAGTTAGGGAATCACTGTCCTTGATTAGCAGTAGCAGATAAAACACTGACTGATCTGACGGTATTGATCATTTAGTGCAAAAGGGCAAAATATACCTAATTTGAGTTTATTTTATATTTAGTTTGTTATGTTATGTTATGTTATGTTATGTTATGTTATGTTATGTTATGTTATGTTATGTTATGTTATGTTATGTTATGCTATGCTATGCTATGTTATTGGTACGCAACTTGTTAAAATTGCTTTGGCCCAAAAAACTGGATGTGAGATGTTTGCAAAGACGTACCTTTTTTGTGCAAAATAAGCCGCAAGTAACTATAAATCACACTGAGTCAAGATTAAGTCGCATCAGTGTATGTCAAAGTTTATTATTACATTAATGTATATTTACAGATCAATTATAATGATAAACACTATATTATAACCATTAACCTATTTATTTTCCCTTTCAATTTAATGGTATTCAGAACAGAACAAGAATAAAAAAGTATAAAACAAACATAAATTATAGTGTACACATTTATTAACACATAAACAAATGTATTTAATTATTTATTTGTTGCACAGAAAGACCTAGACATGTCTATATTGCATTATCACAATTTTAAAAATAGAAGAACAACACTTTGCCTTTTCTCTTGACAGAATGTTATGGATGAAAAGGTAAACCTGTTGTTCACAGAAAAAAAATGGATTGCAGATATTAATGTGCCCTCATTTTCACAACTCCATTAATCATAATTGTTCCAAAAATACTATTTCCCACATTGGCCATCTAACAATGCAATGGTACTTCAACTATTTAATTGTTAGGTATTTGAATCTGCCCAGATGTTTGTGAGTGTAGCCTCATATATGCTCTCAAATTGGAGCTGAGGAAAATATTCTCTTTCCAAAACCATCTCTGCCTCTCTCTGACAGTGAAACATGAATAAGCCCTTTTCTTGCAATGCCAAGAAATGTGTAAACTCCATCCGTCTTGTTCTTTGGCCAGCCCAATGTTCACTTCTGAAAAAGGCATCACTCTCTGGTTTCCTCATGGTTGCTTCTACAAGTCCCATTAGTTGTTGTTGAAGGACAAATGTGACAAACTATGTTTTACTGTTTTAGGTTGATACAAATATGAATTGAATCTCTGTGCTCCCATTGGCTGCCTCTGGCACCGCAGAGATGTCTACAGGGAGTAAATAATGAGAAGACAGATCCATTAACCATGAGTCCAAACTTCATCACAGAGTTAATATATGGGTGCACAGCTGACATATATGCATATGCATGCTTTAAATGCAATAAACATTACTGTGAAATATTCCCATTTAAAATAACAGTTTGTTTATTGTAATGTATTTTAAAATGTGATTTATTCCTGTGATGCAAAGCTGAATTTTTAGTAGCCATTACTCCAGTCTTCAGTGCCACATGAATATGCTGATCTGGTGCTCAAGAAGCATTTATTTTTATTATCAATACTAAAACAGTTGTATTTTTACATACAGACAAATAAAACTGAAGTGCACAGAAAGGCCTAAACATGTCTTATAAAGGTATCAAAAAACCAAAAGACAAAGAGATTAGGCCAAGATTTCCCTAGGTTGCATTATTACGATTTTAACAATACATGAACAAAACATTACCTTTTTTCTTGACAGAATGTTATGAATGAAAAGGTGAACCTGTTGTTTGAAGAAAGATAGATTGAAAATAGTTGTGGAGATTTAAAAAAGTTAGTTAAAAAAAGGAGTTAAAAAAATTTCACTGAAGATCAATTTAATGTACCCGTAATTTCTTTTAAAAAATCTTATTATCAAACTTTTGAAAGATATTTTTTAAAATAAAACAAGCAAAGTTGTAATTGAACTTGAGAGCCATTGCTCACCTTGCGTTGTAGTTTTTGAAGTACAAGAGCAGCTTTGGCATTTTGATATGCAGTAACTGTGTTGCATGAGGAGAAACCCCTTCAAATCTGAGGGAGCACGTGTACTGTTAGAATGAGCATAATGCATCTATTACAGTACACAATGGAAGGATGTGTGTGAGAGTGTGTGCATTTAGATGTGTATATTCAGAAAAGGACAGTCAGCATTATATGACAACCAGTAATGCTACATTTGCCTGCTGAGAATTGGTCTAACATTCATATTTATTACTGGTAAATTGAGTTTGAAAGCTAAATAATTCAGGTAAAGTGAGTGTGATGAGAGGCCCTGGGCCACTAAGGCTCATTCTAGCTCTGACAGCTCACTGACACACTTTATGATATTAGCAGCACTTTATCCTTTCATGTGTTTCAAATCTAATACACAACTAACTCGTGCAGGTTTCCATAAACTCTTTGACTTCTTCATCAACAAAATTGGAAGTTTTCAGCTCTGTGAATCTGTTTTAGATGCTGTTAAACGAATAGTTCACCCAAAACATTTGCTAAAAGTTTACTCACCCTCCAGCCATGCAAGATGTAAATGAATTTGTTTCTTCATTGGAACACATTTGGAGAAATTTAACATTGCGTTACTTGCTTACAAATGGATCTTCTGCGGTGAATGGGTGCCATCAGAATGAGAGCTGATAAAACATCACAATAATCCAATAATGTTTCTTTCTATAGATACTAATTATGTTGTACACCTGCTTCTTGTTTTATCCCTCATTATCTTGTGTATTTAAGCCAAAATTTTGTTTATTTCAGTTCAGTGTTGTTTTTGTTTATGAGGCTGTCATGTTTTTTGCTTTGTGGATTCAGTGTTTTCAATAGATTTTGTCACTAGATTTAGCAACTCGTTTAGCTTTTTTTTTTTTTTTCTCCCAGAAAAGCACCTAGCAACAAAACTAGTGTCTTCTTGAACAAACATTATCTAGGTTCTGAGACTTACTGGTGTTATTACATAATCTAGTGACATTTAGCAAGCTATTTTATTTTATTTTATTTTAAAGGCTGCAAATACACCTCCTTCTTCCTATTTTGTCTGAACCGCTTTAACAGTTGGATTTTCCACCTTAACAGGCCAATTTTCAGTTCTACGTTCCACGTTCCCGAAACGTTTCAGTTTGCTTTGATTGATTGTTGTAATTTTTTTACAGTAAATGTGATTCATGCTTTTTCCATCATAAGCAAACAGCAGCAGTGTGTTTTGTAGCCTGGAGTAACAAGAGTGGGTGGATTGTTAAGTTTTTTGACCATTTCATAACAAGTGTTATAGAGAACTACATTTTTTGATTTGTCCTTGGAAATTTGAGAGATATGCTGAAAACATTTACCATACGCATGCATAATTGCACAAATTACGTTAGAAATGCCTGTATTTTATTGGCTGAATCAGACCAAATTTAATCTCTACACAATAGTCTATAAAAACAAGCCTACATAACTTTTGGAAACCATCCAGTCCTTTTAAAAACATTGAAAGGAGGAATTTTAAGCTGACTTAAGGTCACCAAAACATTTGCTTTGTTTTGAATCAATGTAAGAGTTCAAGATTAGGTTTACTATAGCTTGTTAATGTTACAAAAGAACAGAAGAAAACTTTGTTCTCTACATGCTGGACTATGTACAATATCCACCAACCTAGAAATGCAAAACAAAACAAAAACATATATTTTTGAATATTTGTTTGCTCATATCTAAACATTTCTGCCTGCATTTTTCCATTTGCACAGGCCTCTCAGCAAACTGTTGATATTACAGTATGAAGAAGTGTTGTTCGGTATATTCTTCACTGGTTGTGAATGCCATAAAATCAGATATACTGCGTTTTCCATACAGATCAGATATTGTACCTATCAAGGAACTTATGAAAAATTGAAACAGCCCCTAAGCTGAGCCCATCAGTATTTCCAGAGCTGAGAGCGCATGAATAAAACATAGACAGATATGATGATGAGGGGCAGGATGGGAGTCTCTGGACAGACTGTGACTGACTGAATCAGCAGCGGTCACTTGACCTCTCCCACCCAATGGGGCGTTCACGCCTCCTGCCTGGATCTCATTTACGACAGCACGCCATCATCAGAGTAATAGCCTGACAGCAAAATAGTTAACCTTTGACCTCTCCCACAACACATTCACTTGAAGGCAGAATCTTACTCTCGATTTCTCTATCATCATTGAGGCATGTTGACATTTGCTGATGAGAAGCTTCTGTACACAACCTCAGCATGGTGATATCAAATAATTCTGATATTAAAGTGAGTAATTAGCAGATTAACCTGGTCAAAGGGCCAGCTTGAATTTCCATGCTCCACCTGCAGGAACTTATTGGTCAAGCTAGCTGACCAAGACCGTCTTGCTGATTAAAATTCATTCAAAAATTAATATTCTGTCATTGTTTACTCACAATCATGCTGTTTCAACCCTGAATAGAGTTTTTTCACATTTGAAACATTTTCTGCATTTGGCTTCAATTATATATATATATATATATATATATATATATATATATATATATACTGTATGTATACACACAGTACTGCGCAAAAATGTTAGGTTTCTTCAAGTGCCTTGAAGACATTGCCAAAATTCTTCTCGATTTAGTCTGTTTCAGTTTTTTTCTGAGATAATATATATACACACACACAGTATATATGTATTTTGCTCTATCATGCAAAAGGGAAGCCATATGTGAACATGGTTCAGAAGCGCCGTCGTGTCCTGTGGGTCAAGACTCATTTAAAATGGATTGTTTCAGAGTGGAAAAGTGTTCTTTGGTCAGACGAGTCCAAATTTGACCTTCTTGTTGGAAATCACGGATGCCGTGTCCTCCGGGCTAAAGAGGAGGGAGACCTTCCAGCATGTCATCAGCGTTCAGTTCAAAAGCCAGCATCTCTGATGGTATGGGGGTGCATAAGTGCATGTTTTGCTTGTTTTGGAAGGCACTATGAATGCTGAAAGGTATATAAAGTTTTTAGAGCAACATATGCTCCCCTCCAGACGACGTCTATTTCAGGGAAGGCCTTGTGTATTTCAGCAGGACAATGCAAAACCACATACTGCAGCTATTACAACAGCATGGCTTCATAGTAGAAGAGTTTGGGTGCTGAATTGGCCTGCCTGCAGTCCAGATCTTTCACCTGTAGAGAACATTTGGTGCAACATTAAATGAAAAATATGTCAAAGACGACCACAAACTCTTCAGCAGCTGGAAACCTATATCAGGCAAGAATGGGACCAAATTCCAAGACCAAAACTTCAGAAACTCATAACCTCGATGCCCAGTCGTCTTCAAACTGTTTTGAAAAGAAGAGGAGATGTTACACCATGGTAAACATGCCCCTATCCCAACTATTTTGAGACCTGTAGCAGGCATCAAATTTGAAATGAGCTCATTTTGTGCATAAATTTGTAAAATTTCTCAATTTAAACATTTGTTGTGTTATCTATGTTCTGATTGTGAATAAAATATTGGCTCATGAGATTTGAAATTCTTTTAGTTTTCATTTTATTCAAATTTTAAAAACTTCCCAACATTTCCGGAATTTGGGTTGTACATTCTCACTGTAATACCTACTGCAATGTCTTTGAACATTGAAACTCATTAGTTCCTCACATGTAATGATATTTTGAATTCAAAGCAGTGAATAGTGCCAAAAGGACTGAAATATTTTATCTACAACAATCATGTACGTAATTATCAGAGAAAAGATAAAAAGTCTTTTTTTGTTGTTGTTGTTGTTCTAGTTATGTTTTCTAAGTTGCAAAAAAAAATCTTATTTGGCTTAAAAATCCAAGCATACAGGTTTGGAGCAATATGAAGATGAGTAAATCATTACATAATTGTAATTTTTCCACTTACATATATGCAGACATTTGAAGTAATTTATATCTCTCTATACATTATCATCTTTGGGAACTGAACCCATTGTCTTGACATTGCTAGTGCTAATGCAAGTACTAATGGTCTACTGTTTTTAGCTACAGAACAGTTTTGGGTGATCTATTCTTCTTCAAGGTAATTCAATCTAACGTGACTAGCCATGTTGGTCTTGTCAGCTTATGTACAAAAATATATGACGTGAGAGACAGTGTTGAGTTTGCAGATTTGCTGTTTGGAAGCAGCCCTTCACAGTCAGATGCCGGAACGCTGTGATCTGAAGGTATCCACCCTTGTGTACTCGCTATGAGTCCTGTGTTGACATTGTAGATTCTGCTCACTTCATTCCAGCTGGCCTGGCGCTCTTCACCATATCCACTGGTGTGTTAAGTGGCTGCTCAAAAGCAATCCACCTCTGACACACCTCAGCACACATGTATTTCGTGGGTAAATAGGTTGGCTAAAAGCAACGGGGTGACATCCGATCATTCCCTATTCTTTCTAACCGGAGTGGGACCATATCCCTGCCTCTGATCTCTCCTCTTAGATTCTGACCATGATACTGCGAATGGGTCAGATGAATAAATGATTAAAAGTGAAAGTGAGCCGGTGTACAGACCTCTGAAAAAGCAAGAGAGATGCATTCTGTGCCAGACGTGTACCTGCATTTTTCCTTTGCCATCAGTCTTTTGTACAGATGTAGAGCCTTGCAAAAACACAAATTCTGCATACCCAGGTTTTGATAGGTTTGTATTACTTTTAATTCATTATTATGTTTGTAATTATCTGAATGTGTGTGTATGTGTGTGTGTGTGTGTGTGTGTATATATATATATATGCATATATATAATTGAGGCAGTAATTAAAGCAAAAGGAGCCCCTACCAAGTATAGAGTACATATACAGTAAATGAACATACTTTCCAGATGGCCAACAATTCACTAAAAATGTTTCTAATTTATTGAGATGCACCTGTGTATATATATATATATATATATATATATATATATATATATAATAATGTATTTTATGATAATTATTTTACATTTTACATTGTTAATTTGTGAGATCAAACTACACCTGATTTCACTTATTATTTGCTATTTAATTATAATTAATTAGATTTCAATTTGATATTTTAATATGAAAATATTAGACACTTCAGAGGATTTATTTGTGACATCCAGCTATAGCTGCTTGCACTTCTAAGGAAAGTTTAGTAACTTTGAAGGGCAACCTAAACTCTTCCCCTCTAGTTCTCCATATCTTTGTGTGTTCAGTAACTGCTGAATCAGCAACATCTCCCCCCCATATCCTGATCTGATCTGTGTACCTCATAAATGCCCTGAGTAATGAATTTATATGAGCTTCGAAGCCATCCATTTTCATGTTTCAATGCCAGTTAGCAAAGACTTTTAGAAAACACTGTACCAAATATTTTGGATCATTAAAATCAGTGGACTACCAGTGAATGTGTGTGTGTGTGTGTATAGATAGATATATAGATATCTATAGATAGATAGATATCACAGAAAAATTAATAAAATAATCAAAAACATTAATGATGTGGTAAATGATAGCAAAAACTTAATTTTTGGTTGAACTATACCTTTTATTTATTATTTGCCTTTATTTGCCTTCATTTAACCAGGAGAGAACCTCACTGAGATTAAAAATCTCTTTTCCAGGAGTGTCCTGGCCAAGATAGGCGGCCCAGTTATACAAATACATATACAACAAAGAACAATACATCACAACAATAAAATATTACAGCATTAAAAGCATTTGCAAATCATTAAATCATTTTCTATTCCACGCAAAAGTGTTTTAAATTTACAAGGAGACACCAACTGATTTAGCCGGAGTTTCATTTGAAGAGAATTCCAGTCTGACGGTGCAGCATATTCAAATGCAATTTTACCTAAATTAGTTCGTGCTGAAGGTACATGAAGACTGTAAAAGACTGAGAACGCAATGAATAATTAACAACTACTTTTGGTGAATCAAACAACAGAGATAGGATGGCAAAAAACCCAGAATAGCTTTGTAAATCAGTAAATACCAATGCATTTTCCTTCGAACAGCAAGTGAAGACCAGGCAACTCTATTATAAAGTATACAATGATGTGTAGAAAATTTACAATTCGTAATAAATCTTAAAGCACCATGATACACAGCTTCCAAAGAGGCAAGAAGATAAGAAGAGGCATTCTGATACACCACATCCCCATAATCAAGAATTGGTAAAAAAGTTCCAGACACAAGCCTCTTCCTTGCATTAAATGAAAAGCAAGACTTATTTCTGAAATAAAATCCTAGCCGCTTCTTCAACTTTAACCGCAAATAATTGATATATGTATTAAAACGTAGTGTATCATCAATTATGATGCCCAGGTACTTATACTCTGACACTAATGCGATCAGTTTCCCTTGCAAAGTTCGGAGAACGACGGGACTATCCGAAGAATTTCTAGAGTTTGATAACCACATAAATTTTGTTTTCTCAACATTTAAGACCAACTTTAAAGTAAAAAACCTTGCTTGAATAATATCAAACACTGATTGTAAGTCACCCAAAGCTTGTTGTTTTGTAGGAGCAGAGCAATAAATGACAGTGTCGTCTGCATAAAAGTGGAACCTTGCATTATCAATGTTAACGTCTAAACAATTTATATATATAATAAATAGTAATGGCCCCAATACAGATCCTTGGGGGACTCCCGTACCCACTTCCAATAAGTCTGATTTAATACCTTCCACTTGCACACATTGAGTTCTTCCCTTTAAATAAGTATTAAACCATGAGACTACATTGTCTGATAGACCAACACTTCTGAGCCTATCTAACAATAATTGTATTCAAAAATAAGAAATAAGTGGCAGACTCATTAAATTTGCCATCTACATCAGTTTTTTTGTTTGTTTTGTTTTAATATTTGTGCTTTAATTTATCTAACAAAGTATAGACTTTGAATATGAGTGTATATAGACTATGCAATGACTAGACTATGATTTATTTCTTTTTTTAAAATTCTATAGCTTCTATGAAAAAGTTTCATAGTCTATATACACTCATATTCAAAGTCTATACTTTGTTAGATAAATTAAAGCACAAATATTAAAACAAAACAAACAAAAAAACTGATGTAGATGGCAAATTTAATGAGTCTGCCACTTATTTCTTATTTTTGAATACAATTATTGACTTTTCATAGATGACTCATGATTTTACAGTTGTTCTGTGTGTGTGTGTACTTTTTGCCTATAGCAGCTGCTGCGGCAACAAGGACACACAGGGGCACATCATAACCATCGCCTTTCAAGAAAGGATTCTTTCATCTCCATCACAAAAAAAATGAACCATCAAAGAGCCTGCGTTATTGTCTACATTCTTTTCACCAGCTAGTCAGTGCTGTGCTTACAAAGTAGAGAGGGGATTACAAGGTGATGAAACCACAGAGACTCTAGCAGCGATCCACGTCAAAAGCACTGTTTTATGATTCTAAATGAGATACACACAAGCTCTGCATATAATAAGATTCTCAAAGTCCCAAAGAACATGAAGACACCAGATGCCAGCAGCAGAAGGTAAAAAAAACATTGTCTTTGGACCACAGGAATAACAACACCAACAGTCCTCCTTCTATTGTTTTTGAGAAGTTGGCCTCTGTTGATTTAGATTTTTGAACAAGTCACAACAATCAAATCAAACAATGTTTTGCAAAATGTTTATGTGCTTGTGGCCCTTGGTTGTCCTGAGTAGTGAATCTGAATCTCAACATCTCAGAGACACTTTTGGGATGAACCGAAAAGTGCAGAGGATGCAAAACCAAAGAATTTACAGTGCCTGGAAGATTTTCGCAAAAAAAAAAAATAAATAAATAAAAAAGTTGGCAGCTTCTCTACTCAAGACAAACCGGGGGCACAACT
Organism: Onychostoma macrolepis; assembly: GCF_012432095.1. Lineage (NCBI taxonomy): Eukaryota > Metazoa > Chordata > Actinopteri > Cypriniformes > Cyprinidae > Onychostoma > Onychostoma macrolepis. Next base: position 9,647,871 of record NC_081163.1, read on the forward strand.
ATTTTGCAAAACTCTCATATGAAAAGTCATTAATGCATGATGAGGCAAGACTAGGTTATGTTGGATAATGTTTGTAAATGTATTTTTTTTTAATGGAATGTGTTAATAAATGTTATGCTGAATAGCTTCATCAGGCCTATTGATACATTTTAATAAATGGGAATATGTATTTTAATACAATTATTTTTAGACAGGTCAAATGTAGTAAGTAAATATTTTTTTATGTTTTGCATACAGTCATTATATATATAAAATGCCATAGAAAGAGTAGAAATATAAAGAGTTTTTCCATTGTCACTTTTGAATGTACTCAGTAAAATGCATTAAATTAATTGAATATTTTGTTTGACTTTGCAGATGTAACTCAGCCCAAGATGCTTCAACTTACTGGTAAAGCCTTTGCGCTTTTAATTCGTCTTATGTAAATGAGAACAGCGTGCATACATTTCCAACACACAACATATGTTTATCTATTCAAACAGCTCTGACATTGACATCTGTCAGAAGGGTTGCAAGCAGAGTGGATGCTTCCCACACAGATGCTTGTTGCTAAATTCTTACTCTGCTTCAGAGAGTTAGACATACGGAAATGGATTTTGTACATTTTGTGTAAAATGGCGGAACTTACGGCTAGATTTCAGAAGAACGCTGAAACACTTAGGTTGCATATTTGAGGCTGAGATTTTCTGAAACATCTGCTGAAATACATTTCTTGCATGTTAATAATGGAAAAGTTTAATGGAAGTAGCTAAAGAGAAAAGCATGGACTGGTTACAAGTGAGCCCAGCTGGAGGATCCAGCTTAAAGGAGTGGTTCACCCAAAAATTCATAATAGCTGAATTTACTCACCCTCAGTCCATCTGAGATATAGATGAGTTTGTTTCTTCATTGGAACAGAGTTGGACAAATTTTGCATTACATGACTTGCTCACCAAATGAATCCTCTGCAGTGAATGGGTGCCGTCAGAAACAGTTGCTTAAAACATCATGTGGCAATAAGTGGTCAGGTAGGGGGAAGTTACCAATAATAAGAAGAATCCTATAATCGACTACGCCACCTGGAACACACCAGGACAGAACAGCCCCATATAAGGGCACACAGGGTCGTTGCCAAAGACAGGGTGAGCATAAAAATATAAACAAGAATCACTTTATTCAAACAATTAATAGAAACAGTCTACAGTCAGTCAATACAATACATCACACAATGTCTCAAATCACATCACAATACCAGTAACATACCAAATGATTAAATGGAGATAATCTAATAAAGAGGGAGGTGGCCAACAGAGACCCTCAAATTTCTACCCCACACTCAATACCCATGACACACACTCTTGTGAAAAAGGCAAAATGTTAAGCACAACACCTCATGTGGACACACCAGTACAGGGTACCATGGCCAATCCCTCCCATTTTGAAGACCTAAATCCACACACACCACTATACAAAAAGACACACAAATCAAAAGTCAAATTCAATAACGTTAACACAAACACCAAAGCACAAATAAACACAGCCACTGGCACGGAGGAGGGGATTACAGAAACTTAGCTTGCCAACTAGTCGCACGCAGACCAATGCAATCCAGTGCCAGTGCTTCAAACAAAAATAAAAACAAAATAACAGAATGGACCCAGATGAGTTCCAGACAAAACTGTTAAAACTAACACCACAAAGACAAAACAGAGCAGCGGTGCAGTCAGTTACTCGACGGTCGTTAGGCTTCAATTAAGATCACTGGAAACCCCTGGACGTGCAATCAACCTGCTGGACATTGAACAGAAAAAGTTACTCATAAAACTTGTTAAAAACAAACAATAAACTACGTACATACCAAGGAAATGGTGCAATACACACGGTCGCTCACCACACAGGATTACAGCTACTTGCAGGCCCATGACTGAGAACAAACAAGATAATAAGCCTCTCCACTGAACAGGCAAAAGGCATCTTTAAAACAGGGACCAACCTGAAAACTAGCCAACAGCCAGTACGCATGACAGACAGGAAGGTAACCCAACTGCTAGCACTCATTCAACACGCCACATGTCACAAAGGGGCAGTACCAAGGATGATGCATCCCAAGCCCGGGTCGGCATTTTTTCATGACACGTGGGGGGCGGCACAAGCACTTGAACATTTTTTATAAAATCATCTGCGCCGCTAAGCGGTTTTCTATTATCTATCATATAACTGTGTGGGGAATTGGCAAATTGGCGCCCCTGCTTGCTGAGAACTGAAGGTACCGTGCACAGAAGCTGTGTGAGAAGTGGAAAGGGGAGGGGGCCGCGGCCGCGGGGGACAGTTCACCTCTCCCAAATGGAGCGGACCACTGTCGGGCCAAAAGCGGGCGTGCTAGTGAGTGCCAGGGCCAGTCTCGTTTCCGCTGTCACTTCCGGGGCTTGATCGTGCCTCGTCGGTGCTTCCTCGAGTCAGTGCCAACAGCCGGGGTTTTCTGGCCCGACGAAAACCTTGGGCCAAAGCGGGCCAACTGGGACTAGAGGAGTGGTTATGAACAAAGACGGAGTTTCTCCGCGTCTTGAGAGCATCATCGCTGCAGATCATTTCATAAAGTTAACAGCTATAACACCAGCATTAAAGGCTTTTAAAATAATTTTAGCTCAAAACTCACTTTCAGACAGCAGCGAGTGTTTGAAATAACTTGATCCGATGTGGATTATGATCACCATACAAGGCAGAAATATTTATAAGCGATGTAAAAGACTATGCACGCTAGCCATTAGCATTACCATACTAAACATGGTACATACGACCGCTTGAAGAAATCAGACGTCAGCTTCTCATTCTCTGTCACAACCGTGTATTTATTTAGTAACATATTTTATCTGTCATAAGTCTCGTCTGGAGACTAGCTCTGTGTGTGTCATAAAAATATATAATGGTTTTTGTTTGGGAGCTCCCTCTGCTACTCAAGTCGTATTTTTGATGGAAAAATATAGAAATTATTCTTACTTAACGTGATGTATACTGTGACTACAAATAAACAGAAACAGACTCTACTGAATAAGTAGGGTAGGCCTATTTGTCCTCTTTCTTTTGTGAAATAGTGGTTCACATTGCTTTATTTCTGTGTGACTAATTTTCAATCCTGATAAATTAATTCATTATGATCAATGTATCACTTAATAGGCTATTGTAAAACATCGATGCTTTTGGATTTAAATCTTAACAAAACATGCAAAAATTTTTTATCATGACCGCTTTTATCATGTTCGTTTTGTGATCGCGCTATATTTCCAGTGACTTATTTCTGATTAGTTTTCTGACAACTTCTCTTTGTTGATGAAATGATGGGGTTGCGTGACGTTGTTCCGGAGAGGCGCACTGGCTCGCACTGGCCCAACAGTGGAAAAGCGGCTAGGAGGGCTTGTCCGCTCCATTAGTTGGACAAGTGGGCTAAAGTCAGTCACACCTTGACTTTCTTCCAAATAACACACATTTCATTCATAATATTAAAACACAGGCCTATAATTCACGTTTTTGTTTTTTTCTGAATTGTGTGAAATGGCTAATAAAAATAGGTAATACAAAACGATTATGTGGAAGTGAATTGGTTTAGTCTTGATTTCTGGTTGTGAGTGACAGTGTTGGGGAATGGGAAATCTGTTGATTGTCGAGTGCCAAATAAACACAGTGTTTATTATGTATATAGAGTATATTTATTAAAATTATTTAAGTTCTGATAACTTATACTGTTTTGTGCAGAATTGTGTTTTTCAAATGTTCTGTTGAAGGATTTGTGCAATTGAGAAATATACAGGAGCTTGTATTACACTTATATTGTTATAGTAAAACATGGCTGTAGAACCGCCACTGTCCCAAGCGGCCAAACACTTCCCTCTTTTATATTCACCACACAGGCACTAATAGGCTCATAAAACTTACACAACTAACCAATCATAGTGAAGTACAAACACTGATTGGTTCACCTGGTTGGATGACACCAGCCAATCATACCAGGCTATACCTCCCTCTGCTACAATCACTATTATCCACAAGTAACCGACACAACTCCAGTCCATCAATTAATATCTTGTGAAGCAAAACGCTGAATATTTGTAAGAAACAAATCCGTCAGTAAAGCATTTTAACTTTCAACTTTTCAAAAGTAATCCATAGTGACGCTTGCTCCAGTGAAAAAGTCCATCCCTTGTTGTCCTATCACATCAAATATTTAATAAATACATATTTTTTTCAAACTGTTTTGAACTGTTTTCTCTTGTATATGGTGCTTGATCCATGCATATTTCTCTCCTGATTCAGAAGAGACAACTTTTTCAATGGAGAAAGCAATATTAAAGGATAAAGCCAACTCGTTCTCACTCCCAATTCGTCACATAATGACGCTTGGTCAGGACCCCTTGGCATCACCTTTTGACGCTCAAGGTACGCCTTTAGCATAATTTTTAGACATGCAGGGTCCTCCATTGTTTTCAGTTGTTTGTCTTAATTCATTGGAGCACCTAACCCCACCCCTACCCACTTCTGAACAATATAAAACACGTAACAGTCAAATATAAGTATAGTCACAGGTATTTATTGCAAAACCTGACCATAATAAAGCAGTATAAAAGCATTACAAACAAATCGTGTTGCATTCCAAGTCTTCCAAGTCAAGACATACGATATCTCAATGCAAAGAAGAGAGTAAAGGTTTATTCGCTGAAAATTTGCTGAAAATGATCCTGCGCTGTTAACGCGCTCACGTCTCATTCAAAAAGATACTCCCGTAGCATGACACAATCGTCATGAGACACACAAGAGCCAATGGACCCTTTTCACAAGACTATGATGACGCATTTCAACAGTCATCATCATTATAAATCCTTGAAAGTTTTTTTAGATATATATATTTTTTTAAATGTACGTACATTTATAACACTATACTTTGTATTATATCACCGTTTCATCAAGTAAAAAAAAAAACTAGTTAACGCAAATGCGAGGCTGTTTCTAATGCAGCGTCAATGTGAGCGACGGTAAATTTGACATCGTTCTCTCTTCTGACTGCTGTTATTAGTCTCTCTAAGTTTTTTTCCTTTGATTGAAAGTCTTGAAAACACTATCGTGGAGTTTTTATTTTGCTATTTGAGCAAATGGGAATGCAAAAAATATATTTGTGGTACCCTCTCATTCACTGCTGTCGGATTTTACCCAACTATGACGATTTCCGCTGCTGAGAAACCCGGAAATGTGAGAAAGGTCCATGGCATTTTACAACCAAGGCTGACGTAAGGCTTCTTCTGGCGGCAATTTTTGAATTTGCGCACAAATGGCACACAGGATCTGAGCTTTATTGCGGTCGGAGATGCCGATCGCGTCTATACCTCTCACAAATCAATCGTTTTGCCTCTGAAGACTTGGAATATTAATACTTTTTGAAAAAAATTATGAATGTAGTTGTATCTGCCTGTTATATCTTGAGTTTTATTGACAAATGGTTGGTTTAGGGGTAGGGGTTGGATTGCTCATAAATGTGTAAATAGTGTAATATAAATAAAACTGTTGTGACTGTTTACATTGAAAAATCACAACCCAACATATCGTCGCTGTCGGGCAGAATCCTCGCATCTCTAAAACCATTGTTTTTCAGGAAATGAAAAAAACTGCATATTTTTTTGAGTTATTAAACATTGTATCGTTAAAGTTGGTATTATACCTTATATTGCTATCATATACTGTTGTGTACCAACATTAACACAACATTTCCCCAAAATCATGTTTAATCGGAGATACAAGATTTATGACTCGGGAGCAGGGCGATACGAGATTACGCTGTCATTGATAAGAATGGTACGGACACAGAAATCGCTGCTGCCAGCGGTGTTCATCAAAGTCTGCTGTCGCATTGAGCCTTTTGACAAGAGACAAGGCTTTAAGAGCTAATCAAAGCTAATGATTGTGGTTACATACATCTTCCTAAAATCTATTTTAAACGTTAGAGCTATGTGTGATGCAATACCAAAATAAAACGATAAACTGAGGCTGTCTAATAGGCGGAAATTAATCTGCACGCAAACAAAGTCGGCGGTCGCGTTGATCCTTTTGACAAGAGAAAAAGCTTCAATAGTTAACCAAAGCTAACGACTGTGGTTACAAACATCTTCCTAAACTCTATTTTAAAGGTTTAAGAGCTATAAGTGATGTAATACAAAAAAACAATGAGCTGGCTAGGCTGTCTAATAGGCGGAAATTAGCCTAATCTGCTCGCAAATTTACCTTCTTGGTTCACCGGCTTCCTTCTGCACCGAAGCATTACAGCTATCGATTTTTAACAAAACAGGCCTACTCAAATGTATCTAACCTAACAATTTTCACTGTTAGTGTCTAAAAAACAGACAGAGATATCCAAAGATTTCAATCTTGAGGAGACATAATGCCGCGATGCTCTTGCGGAGTGAAGAAGAGATGGAGTTACTAGACTTCTTAGACAATTGAAGTGTCCAATGGAGTTAAGAGATTTGCTCTCAAGCTATTTTCAACACTTTAGATTGGTTAATAATTTGTAAAAATAACAGACCCACGTGGGGACTGACCAACAGCATCGATTTGTGAAAAAATATGAAATTGACAAAATTTGGACATAGGAGGTTTCCGCCCGACAGCGACGATTTATGCAATAATGGCAGTATTATTACCCAATATATAATTTAATCATGACGATAAAATTCCAAAAGCCTTTAGCATCGGCATACTGACGCCAAGGGTTTCTTATTTAAAGGGGTCATCGGATGCCCATTTTCCACAAGTTGATATGATTCTTTAGGGTCTTAATGAAAAGTCTATAACATACTTTGGTTAAAATTTCTCAATGGTAGTGTAAAAAACAACCTTTTTTACCGTCAGAAACAGCTCTGTTTTCAGGAAACCGTTTTTTAGGCCATGTTGCTTTAAATGCTAATGAGCTCTGCTGACCCCGCCCCTTTCTTCCTTGGGGTGAATGAGCAGACTGTAAACTTCAGCCGTGAAACTGGCTAACTAGCACATTATTAGGAAAGGCCATTTGCAAAGATTCATAAAAAAAAAAAAAAAACCTTATTCTCACTTCTTCTGTAGATGAAGTTAGATCATGAATGATTCGCGCAAACATAGATGCATTTAGGCAGATTGGGGATTGGCACATTCCCTTCAAAATGAAAGTAATGTTAATCCTCTGCGTCTTCAGCAGCACATATGTTTGGAGTAAATGACGACTGCTATGTTCATTATTACATCCAACAACAAATCGGTTAATCGAAGACATTCTTGTTTTCCCCTGCACCGGAGCCGACACAATGGCGGACTAATGACAGCTTACTCAGGGTGGGTCTAAGCAGAGCCATAGAGAGAGAGAGTTGCGACAACTCCGTTGACTCCAATGGACCGTTTTTTTTTACAGCAATGGCGGGTCATGGAGCCGCTCAATAGTTCCCAGAAGTTAGCTCTCATACTATCAGCGCTATAGAGATGCAGCAGAAGAGACCGCTGTGATGAACTTTTAAAAGGTAAGACATTTATAGGACAAAATATATTATCAGCACAGCTAATCAAATTACCTTGTGCATTAAAACAGATTATTATTAGATTATTCCTCACTTAATTAGTAGATTTACAGTATGTTATTCATTCTCTTCAGGTAGTTTCATTCGTTGTTGTGTAATTAAGGCTTTTAAACGTGATTTCTGCTGCTGGGAAGTTATTTAATAGATTTAGATTTATTGCAAAGGATGCTAATGGTCCTGAGTGAGAATAAAAAAAGTTTAAAATAGGCGAGCAGTTTTCATTTCGGAATCATGCTAGGCTAATTTCCAAAAATGTATGATATAGGCCTACCACTACTATTTTATAGAAGTAATCACAATAAACCTGTACTGTATTACTGTATTTTATACTTAAATGTCTTAGCTACTGTAGAAGCACTGTGTTGAAGGAGCAGATGCCACAGGACTGAAATGTGATGGAGCATCACTTAACCATTTCTCCTGTGTTTTTCTCCTTCTCTGTCTGGCTCAGAACACGACCTGAAGACTCCCTGTAATGAGATATCACCCTCACAATGAGTCTCTTCACTGGGTTTGGCAAGTCTTTCCCTGTTCTTTGTGAAAAAGTGCCAGTTCCCATATGATTGCATCACATTTTGTTGGTGTAATCTATAGATTGCTCCTGCTGACTATATCCAGCCTCTTATGAAGACTTCAGATGACCTAACACCTGTGAAGAGATGATGCCAGCCCTTGAGAGGACTTCACATGAAGCTGACTCTGACTCTGAATAAACATACAAAACTGATCAATTTTCCTTTCATTGTAATCAACATCAAATCATGTAACCATTGCTTTAATTTAATTTGTTCATTGTTTCTGAATACATGACATTACTTAACTGCATGATTTGTATAGCCTAATTTTAGAACATTTCTGCCATATGAGCATTACTTTGACACAGTTACACCTGTTAACAGAACTCTTATTTGTAATGTAGAAACATTCATTTTCTGTAAAGCTGCTTTGAAACAATGTTTATAATAAAAAGTGCTATACAAATAAATGTGAATTGAACAAAACGTGATGCATCATTTTTTCTCCTCTCTATGTCAGTAGGGAAAACATTCATTCACACTCCTTTCTGTGAGTGACTGGAGCACTCCCATGCAGCACAGCAAACTATAGTGGAGACTGTTCAAGGACAGCATGCTTTATAGCATGTAAATAAGTGCATAACAAAAGTTAACATACATAAAATATATGATTAAATGGGTAAAAATATGTTAAGTTATTTTAAATTTGAATATACTACAAATATATATTTATATATATCAAAGAATCAAAAACATTAAAAGAGATTAATTCCCACTTAGTCTTAAAATATCTTCACTTATTTGGAATGAATTTTCAGAGACAACAAACTTAACATTTACCATGAGATTAATAAAACGACAATGAACATTTAAGATGTGATTGCACTTGACTAACATACAAGTTGTTTGAAAACACACACACACACACATAATTCTATTTATACAGAGAGGCTGAAGTTACCTTGGTAAAAGACCACAATGTCGTTTATATAGCAAACATGGACTTTTATCATGGTAACATCAACCTAAAATATGTTAACATGGCAGGTATAAGGATAGCTGACCACATTAATCCTCAAATATTCGCGGATTTTATCTTTTAAAAGCAACACTGATACAGCTACATATACTACGTATAAATTATTTTATAAATAATGTAAATAAATTATTTTATTGTCTACTAATTACCAAAAATCGCAGTTCTGTCTCTCTAACTCAATGCATTCCAATTGCCCGCTATTAACTTCCTGGAACTATTGAGGTCTACGTGAATCACATGACGATCAAGCGTTTTGAACTTCCATTGTCGCAACTCTGTCTCTCTATGGCTCTGGGTCTAAGGTAAGACGGCTTGTCAATCAACTCTTGTGGGAGCGGCCTGTGCACAACTACGTCATTCTGACAGGAATCTCAGAACAGCCTGATTTGAAAAAGGGGATTTTAAAATAGGGATTTAAAAAAAAAAAAAAAACACTGGCTGGATTTTTATCATTATGGGATGGATGTGTACACACACTTCCAACACACATTTATGTTCAAACAACTTGTAAAGTGAATTTTGCATCCGATGACCCCTTTAAAGCAATTGAGGACCCATCAAAAAGTAATGCCAAAAGGTCCTGACCAAGCATCAATATGTGACTAGCTGGGAGTGAGAATGTGTTGATGAAGCTTTCTTCGAAATTAAATGATGTAATGTTAGATTTCTCCTAATCTGTTCTGATGAAGAAACAAACTCATTTAACAAATTATTCATTTTTGTGTAAACTATTACTTTAAGACTGTAGCTGCATTTTGGAATATGTTAGCTGGTTTCTGGTTATTAGCTTTTTTTCTTTTTCTTTTTCTTTTTTTTTTTTATCCCCCAGCCTTAAGCTCTTATGCAATGACTTCCTACGTCAAAAAAGCTGCCATTTTCAGGCATTTGGCAGGTATACACAAACTCAAACACATTGACTGACTGTGCCTCATTCAGATTTGACATGCTGTCATTTTAAATGGTCTACAATCCTTAATGTTTTTTTTGGGGTTGCAGTTGAGTTTGAAGAAAAATTGTGACTTTCTGCTATTTAATTTTAAATACAGCAGTCGAATATAAACTGAATTAAAAATACAGTGCACTGTGGGTAATGATCCAGACTCTAACAGGCATTTCCTTTGTTTGGGTTGATGTTTGGATTTGGTAAAGCCTTAGGCCAAACATTTGACTTGACTAATGAAGCATTTTGTAAGAACAGTTTAGTGTCTAGGGTTGCATGATTAAAGCTAATAAATTATAGCTGTAAATTATGTAAGTTTGTTATTGTAATCTTGAATAATCGTTGCTAATAGCTGAGAACTATTCTTGAAATGCAATGCTTTATCAATATTTATCTATTTGGTATTTTTAATTAATTATTTAAATTTATTGATTTTATTTTATTAAAAAAGATTTGTATAAGGATACTTTAATATTATATATAGCATTTATTACTCTTGTTATTAGCTGCTTTTGTCATTACTGTTATTTTAAAAAATAAACTTGACTGGGGTGCTGTTTTGTACATCAATAAGTAACAGCAGCGGCTGAACAGGCAACTTAACATTGGTTCCCCCAACAGCATCAAGCATCAAACAAAACCGTTTTTTTAGATGGATTCTGAATAAATTATAGACAGCAGTTGATCACTGCAGCAAACATATGGTAGAATGCTCTGATTATAATCAACAAAACTGAAAATTCTGCAGGTTTACAGATTCAGCCAACACTAAACTTCTGGACTCACATGAAAACTCCCATTACAATCAATGAAGTTGTCCATGCTGCTGAAAAAAATCCTCTTTTTACACCATGCATGTAATGTATAGTGAAAGAGAAAAAAGTAAAAGCCTTTTTGATTAGGAAGCTATAGTTCTCAAACGCTTTGAAAGGCTGTAATGGACCATTTTCACAATTAGGTAATCAAAACCTGCAGTAATACACCTTTAACTGTGTATGTGGAACATTGTATTTGGCTAGACTCTTTTTTTTTTTTTTTTTCTCAGCAGCTAAAACACCTATAAATAGAATAACAATGTTGAAATTTGAAAATAGCAAACCCATTTACTCAGTAGTTTGTGTTTACCCTTGCAAATCTCGTTCCCAGTCTGAGTCCTATGTTAAAAATGAAGGTTGTGTCACCATGGCGCTCCCTCTTGTAATTTGTGTTTGTTTACACTGACTCAGCTGAAGTTTGTTCACACACTGATCTATCTCTCTTCCTCCAGAGAATATTCTGCCAAGCTTGCAGTGCCCACTGTTTGTGTACCAATCTGTGGTAGCATAATTCCCCACATTGTTACTCTGCATCCAGTCAGGGAAGCTGAGAGATTCATGTGAATTCATGAATTAATAAATAGAGGCAAAGCTTAACTACATCAACATGAGGATATTACACACAGAATATAAGCTGTCAGAGATGAGGGGAATGGGCTAAATTATGTTGTGATAGATGTTCTGTTATGGCTTCTGCCCGCTGTGATTCCAATATTAATGTTTAATCTGCACAGCTTCTCTATACATTGTTGTTGTTTGATTTAAAGGGACGGTTCACACGGAAAAATTAAAGTGTTGCCTTTCACTCATAGTGATTGAGTTCCGGGGTTGTAAATCTTCACAAAGGATCTAAAGGTATCAACAAAGTGGTCCATGCGACTTGTGTTTTATACCCAAGACTTATGAAGTCATAAGATTTATAGTTTATATTTAAGCTTTAATTATAATTATTGGATAATTATATAGGCCTATTTAAAAAGATTCTGCTCCTTTAAGGTAAAATCACATATCATGAATCACAGCACAGTAAAGTCTGATTTATTCTAATGAATCAATTCACTTCAATTTACAGATTCAACAAAAATTCACAGATTTGAGTTGTGTATGTATTTATGTATAAATTACTTGAATGAATCTTCAGGGCCTCTTCATTTTTGTGTCACTTGGTAACGTCATGCTCAAAAGTGACAGATGTCTTGAAATTTGACCTTTTTTCACAGGAAAATTCATTTGATTTATTTTTTTATTATTCTTTAGAATTTTGAGAAGCTTTTATGATACTATGGATTATTTATACAATTTTAATGAGCTATTTTTTTTCCACAGTCATTTTTGACCACAAAGGTACCAAGTGGTACTTTTTTTTATTTTACGACCCTTTAATGTATCTGACCCATGTCCATGATTTTTTTTTTTTTTTGAATGTCTGTTCATATAGCTAATGCGAGTTATCAAAAGTCACCAAGTGTCATCTCTTTCCGATTTTTTCAATTTCAAAATGTACAATTTTTGCGGTCAAAAGTGACTGAAGAAGCCCACAGGCTTAAGGAGTATTAAATAACAACTGTTTACTTGTTGTTATTGAAAATTCTGTCATTATGTACTTACCCTCAAGCTGGTCCCCACTGATTTCTATAGTATGGAAAAAAAATACTATAGAAATAATTGGGGGACCAGAAACAATTTTTTCAGTGTCTATTTACTGTAGTTGAACTACTTTATTTTTAGCTTGTTTCAAAGTAACTTCCACAGCACTGCAGACCACACAGACTGACAATATGTCCATGTCTATTCACAGTTGAATAGTGAATTACATTTGTGTTCTCAGCAAACATGACAATTTGTTTGAAATGTGTAGCTGTCAAGATAATGATTCCATATGCACATCACCACACAGACAGTTAACTCTATGATAATGAGCATGCAGGCACTGTATACGCGGAGCTATTTATTTTATTGTGATCTACAGTAATTAAAGTCACATAAACAGTATTCTAGTGACTCCAACCACTAAGACAAAAAAACATATATATATATTCCAAGCATGTATGTATTAGGGAGACATGTGTGCATAGCGAAGGCAGTAATTCTGGCTGGTAATGCAGTTGATTTATAGGTCCCTGTAGGTCTTTTGCTGTTCACATACCAATGAGGCAGATTGGACCATAATGGGAGGTTTGAAATACAACCTTTTGCTGTTGTGATTGCTGAGAGTTCAATTAGCCGTAAATCACACGACATGTGGCAAATGAACAAGATTCAGAACAGAAAATAAATGTTAGTTATTATTGTTTTCTTTGTGCCCCAAAACCGATGTCCGTACCGATGTGTACCGTCCGTACCATTGCAGTTGCATTGCTATCTAAGGAGGGTCAGAGCTCTCAGATTTGATCAAAAATATCTTAATTTGTGTTCCGAAGATGAACGAAGGTCTTACAGGTTTGGAATGACATGAGGGTGGGTAATTAATGAAAGAATTTTCATTTTTGGGTGAACTAACTGGTCGATGTTTGTTTGCAGAAGAAGTGGTTGGACAAAATAACCACTCGATAAAGGAAGGCAAAGTTATGTTTTACACAAACGTCCTTTCACATGTTGTGTAATTAAAAAGCAATTTACTAGCATCTTCTGGCAACTTCTGCACAAGTGCTGAGATCATTAACTCATTTTTATGCTGTCAAAGACAAAAGGATGGGGGATTGTCTGCATTGGCCTCATGTGGGATCAAAGCCGAACGCCTGTCTTTGCTACTGAAGTCCTTCTCTTTTCACAAACCTGTGAATCCAGCTCTTTGTTCTGTCTAACCGTGTTCAACCTCAGAGGAGAACATGGCTGGCAAGGATGGACTTGTTGGTCAAATGCAATTAGCCGGAGTGCTTAGGATGCTCTCTATTCTTTTATCTTTGTTCAAAAAGAGAATTCTGCCTCTGCACTCAGCCTGACAGCCTCTCTATGCTCAACCTCTGCTAGCTGAATAAGAATAAGGATTTAGAGAGCCAGACAACATTACAGAGAGTTAAGGAAATAATGTATGCTAAGAATGAATTCTGTAGTTTTTATGACACCATGCATGATCATAACATACAGTATGTGCTGCACATTTACGTGTTCATTTTCTTAAAAATATGGTTAATGTGTGTTTCTTTGTAATTGGTATGGGCTCATTGAAAGCGCTTTGAAGTAAAGAATTAATTGTCAATTTTGAATGTGTTACAGTCATGGGCTATTCATAGGTGTTCAAAATGATTTCTCTGTTGAATAAACATCATGTGTGCTTCCTCATTTATGGGAAAATTATGCAGATTAACCCTCAGATGTAAATTTTTCTCGTAACAAAATATACTATTTTAACAGCTAACCATTTGATTCTTGCAATTTATATTTTTTCTTATAATAGTACTGTTTTAACCTCATAGGTCGTATGATTTTATTCATATAATTTTGACTTTATTTTCAAAATAAATAAATAATAATCATTTGTATAGCGTCTTTCAAAAATCGAAGGTCGCTTTACAAATTTAAATTAAAAAAGTGGACAAATAACAAACAAGTACAACAAAACTACATATTACATACCAATAGTTGAAGAGGAATATTCCTATAAATGTGTGTGTGTGTGTGTGTACTGGTTTTTGTGGTTTACGGGGACAAACTTTGTATAATGACATGGGTATGACAGAGGTATTACAATTTGAAGGTGGTTTATGAGGACACTGCCTATGTCCCCGTAATTCAAAAGGCTTAAAAAACATACTAAATGCAATTTAATTTAAAATTTAAAAATGCACAAAGTTGTAGGTTTAGGTGTAGGGTTGGTGTAGGGAAATAGCACATACAGTTTGTACAGTATAAAAACCATTACGCCTATGGAGAGTCCCCACAAGGATAGCAAACCAGACATGTGTGTGTGTGTGTGTGTGTGTGTGTGTGTGTGTTTAAGAGGTTTTGGAATAACTAGTTTTTATATTATATTATTATATTTTATAATAGTTATTTTATAATATTTTATAAAATGTTATTTGCCTACACTTTGAGAAATAAATCCAGAAAATAACAGAAAAAATAATGGCATTACTGAGACATCATCCATTAAGTTTACAGGCATTTACATTAATATAATGCAGCGTAAAATTCAAAATACGGGTAAAACACCTGTAAAAATAAATAATTGAAATAAATAATAAATAAAAATTAATGCGGCACATTGTGACCTATTTTACAGATTTATTTGTTTTTGTTTTTTTACAAAGTATGTATAAGTGTAAAGTATGTATAAATACACAATATTTTATTATTTACTTTAAATTACTCTTGTTCTTGTTCATAAATGGGGGGAATCTTCTGGGTCCAGACAGTGTAGTTACAATATCTACCAACAGGGACTAGCACTGAGCATTGAGCCAGTATGTTTGACTAGCAGAGTGACTATTTTTGTCCATTGTTTATGTAATCCATTGTTGAGGAGATATATATTAAATTTAGTTTAGCATATGTATTTTTTTTTTCTACATGGTGATGTGTTTTACCAAAAATATCAAAAGTTTAATTGGTTAATATATAGACTCTAAAATCGTTAGGTTAAACAGTGTAAGAAGCCTTGTGGTTTAAGCATTTAGTTTTGTTATTTATTTCTGACCATGTTGTGGGCGGCTTTGAGTCATAATGGCGTGCAGTGCGTTGGCGTGCAGTGTTGATGAATTCTGTTGTCTCATTTAGGAGTTGGAGAATTAAATTGGTTTGTGAAACAGCTTTTATATGTGGCTTTCAAGTTCACTTCTTTATTGCAGTGGAAATTTTAATGAAAATGCATTGAGTACTTCTCAAAAAAAACCAAAAGATTTTCTGTCGAGTGCCTTTTTTAGGCTGTATTTCTGGCATTTATTGCTAACAACCTAGGAAATGCACTAAGCAGAACGTAAGAAGTAGAGGGCAGTGCATAAAGGATAATTAGCAATAATGAAAAATTAGATATTTTTCCTTTGCAACCCTTGCATCTCTATGAGAGCACAAAGCTGACAAATGCTAGGGCATGAAATTGCCTGATGCTGCTGCCCTATACGAACGATAATGACTCGGATAATGGAACCGTCTATTTGTCCATTGGGTGAGTAATTACAAGCAGGATGGAGGAGGAAGCAGAACCCTTGAGTGTAGAGAGCTGTTGGGAGGGTGTGATGATATTTGGTTCCATCTGGAAGGACATGCAGGACTGTAGATAATGTAGAAAACAAATGCCAGGCTGGCGTCTTCACCAAGTGCTGGTGCTGGAGCCATGAGAAGTGATTTAATGTCCTACACAGGGCATCTGAGGGCCTTCAGGAAAAGAAGGTTAAGTGAAAATGAAATTTCTGAAAATAAACTGAAAATGAAAATAACTCCTGTTTTTTAACGCTAGAATTTTAAAATATTGCCTCATTTATGAGGCCTACCTAAGTTTACTTAGAAGTATACATTTAAGTGGCATATTATCCACTTAAATAGAAAATTAAATGAATAAAACTCAAAATTCTGCAGCACTTGTGTTCCTGAAAGTTTCAAGTTGTTAGAACTTCAGAATAGTATGCCTAAGTAAATCGTATTGAAGCAAGAGCTGAACTGAAATGAATGGAATAACTTAACTTTTAAGTACTGCTTAATATTAATGAACTAAATGTATAGTAATGTAATATTATAGTATTAATGAATATACATATTACATAATTATATAATATTAATGAACTTGCATATTACATAATTACATAATATTAATGAACTTGCATGTAATTAGTTAGTTGTTATTATAATAGTAAGTACATGTAATGTATAACAATGACACCTTAAAATATAGTGTTACCTTTCTTTAATTTAATACTAAAAACAACAATATATATATATATATATATATATATATACACAGTATACTGCAAAGCAGGGCTGCTTATTTGCCTTTAAAATATGAATTATTAATATAAATGTATTTAAAAAATAAAGATCTAACTGCTTTTTTCACCTGACAGACTATACGATTATTAAACAGAAGTTCACAATATGGATGTTGAAGATGATTATGTAATGTAATGCACTCCACTTTTTAAAATATTTTTTTTATTTTTAATAATTCATTAATTTAGGAAATAATTTAAGCAAGGTACCCATGATTATCTGAACAGTTCTGGTTGCTTACTTTCATAGCAGATGGAGATGAGGTTCACAGGAGATAGTGTCACGCTCTCGATCAAAGATTTCTGCCATTGGCAGCCAGTTAAATACAGGTAATTACATACACTGGTGAGTGGGAGGTGCAGAGCTCGTGTCTTGGCTACCGGCTTCCTCACGTCTGCCCAACCTTTAATAACACCATCTGGCCAGCAGTGGGGCCTGTTCTTACCACCTGAATAGAGCAGATTCAATGGTGCACAAAGGCTCCTGGACTGTGACTGGATTAGAATCCTCTGCGCTGCAGCAATTCTCTGATTAGATTGCCTCACATATGACCCAGATGCCATGAGGGCTGATGAACCGCCACTGCCCCGGTTATAAAACATGAATGCTGACGGGACTAGGCTGGTGAGGGGAAGCTTGTCAAGGTCACCTGAGCTTTTTGGAAAGGACTGAATGCTGATTTTGTTATGCCAGGATGGAAGCCTGTGCTGGTCTCCAAAGTAATGGGATTCATTGTTTGTGCTACTGCCACCATCTTTAGATTGTGTTCAAATTCATGTGACACCATGTTTTTGGCACAGGGGCATGACCAGAGAACCATCTCGGAGGTGTTTGTGGTCCAAGAAGTTACAGATTAATTCTATCTTCCTATATAGCAGGTTTGAGAATAACATCAAATGTGCCTCTAAAATGTAATTGCGCTGTGAGCCACTGTTTACCAAAATATTTCTCAGCATCTGTCTCCTACCACCAAATGTAATCTCAGCAGGATAATAGATTATAGCATGATTACAGCAGACATTTAGAGCTATAAAGTATACAGTGAAGGTGATAAAAAGGCACACAGCAAAAATTGTCTGAAAAGATACAATAAAGTATGAATAATTAACATTTATGTTTTTTTCTTTCTTTTTTTTTTCTTTTTATGCTGAGCAAATCTGCATTTATTTAATCAACAATTCTGTAAAATAAAATAATAATATAAACTGTTTTATATTGTAATATATTTTAAAATGTCATTTATTAGGATGGCAAAACTGATTTTCAGCAACCATTACTTCAATCCTAAGTGTCATATTATCTTTCAGAAATCATTCTAATATTCTGATTTGATGCTCAGATGTAAACAAACATTACTGGTGCTCAGACAATAATATTTGTTCTTATTATTATTTTACATTTCATTTCATTTCCAAACCAAGAAATATCAAGCAACAAGCATGGAT
This sequence comes from Onychostoma macrolepis, assembly GCF_012432095.1. NCBI lineage: Eukaryota > Metazoa > Chordata > Actinopteri > Cypriniformes > Cyprinidae > Onychostoma > Onychostoma macrolepis. The sequence continues at coordinate 9,666,112 of NC_081163.1, forward strand.
AATAATAAGAAATGTTTCTTGAGCACCAAATCAACATAGAATAATTTTGAAGAATCTTGTAACACTCAACACTAGAGAAATCACTGCTGAAAATTCAGATTTGCCATCACAAGAATAAATTACATTTTAAAATATATTAAAATAGAAAACAGTTATTTTAAATTGTAATAATTTTTCACAATATTACCATTTTACTGAAATAGTAAACTCAACTAATTTTCTGATTAAATAAATGCAGTTTGGGTGAGCATTATAGACTTCTTTCAAAAACATAAAAAAAAAATAATAATCTTGTTGACCTGTAGTGTAAAATAATACAAATTTGTAAGCTAACTGGAAGTTATGTCACCACATCTTTTAGCAAAATACTGTTTATGGACGGTTGAATATACAGACACCAAAATTGCATCCCTTAACTCTTTTCACATTTTTTATTTTTTTACAGTCAATTTCTGACAAATGCAGCTGGCCTTTTTTCATATTTTTAACAGGATTTTTTGCTGTGCAAAAAAATACATTCCTCTGGAACACACCACTCCTTTTCATTCAAAACTTCAGATAAAGAGCAGGGATGGCTCTTTATATGGAAAATTTCTGTTTATTTACTTTCCCCTTATGTGGAATTATGGAGTGTGAGTTTGGAAACCTCAGATAGAGTAGGTGACACCATAGACAGCGCGAGTAATCACTATCATGAAGCGGCTCTCTGAGGAACAGCACTGAAAGAGCGAGGGCTAATTAAACGGATTTGAGTAATAACCTAAAAGCGTTCACAAATATTCACCATCAGCCGCCCCTGCTCCAGCACACGCTTGAATGTCTTCTCCTGAGGGATGGACTGCACTCCATATATGAGGATCACAGAAAGACAGATAAGCGTGAGAAATTCACATTAGAGACGGGCCTCATAATACCCGCGGTTTTGTATTCACTAGTATCTTGCAATCACACAGATGATGATTTGCCTGACACATAATATGGTGTGACAAATAATTGAGAGATTAATAGAGTGAGTCACACGTTCAGTGTTGTGTTCAACCTTGCAATCGCAATGCATGTGATGGTGCCAGAGATGCATATGGAAAGGGATTTCAGTGAATTGTCTTATTTATGGCACATTTTTCACCCTCTAACTGCTTTTTCTCAGCCTACGGACTATAATTACAGATTAAACAGAAGCTCACAATATTGATATTTATGATGATTAAGTAAGGTATAATGCACTGCATCGAGATCCTGATCATCCTGTCTTTTTTTTTTTTAATCATAATGACTGACTGAATGAGAAAGAAATAGTCCATTAGAATGTACAAAACAATCAGCCTAGCAACAAGATGAACACTGCCACAATATTACAGTAATAATAATCCTGAAGTCTTCTGAGGTCATTTTTACTACAATCAAAAGTGAGACACAAGATGCCACCAATTGCATATGAAACAAAAGAGCACAATTATGCGGTGTGATACATATGAACAGAGGCGGACAAAGTACACAACTTCCTTACTTGAGTGAAAGTACAGATACCACTGGTCAAATACTACTCCACTACAAGTGAAAGTTGTAAAGACAGATTTTTACTTAAGTGAAAGTACGGAAGTACATGTTTTTAAAAGTACTTAAGTATCAAAAGTGAAAAGTAAATGCATTTTTTTATTGTCGCATTGTTGTATATTTACAATACCTTATGCTACTAATGCAACCTACTGAATACACTGATTAGCTTGTATTATCTTTGGAATTAAGAGCGTTTATGTTACAAAACATATTAAAATGGAACAACTGAATGAAGATAATCATCTTTATTTTTATCTAACACTCCTACAGCTACATTGAACTCATTATAATACTTGTTTAAAAGTTACAAAGTTCTTTTTCAAAGAGATATTAAAGTCTATGATATGGTTCATTTTAGACAAACAAAGCAAACATTGAAAAGAAAACAAACTATAGGTTACTATAGTGAGATAATAGTAAATTTGTGGATACTGTGATTTTACTGCAAATACCATAGTTATGGTTACTATAGTAAAAACATGGTTAATTTTCCAAAGGGCTTTAATGAGTTAACACATGCCTTTTAGAGCGCTTTTAGCTGTGCAGTAGCGGACGTTTACATTAGTTTAGCGGGAAGATCCCGAGGTTGCCAGATTTGCGTAACAAGTATCAGCCAAATGTCCATTCAAAGCTAGGCGGAAAACTGCAGGCTTAGAAATACTGTAAGACTTGGCAACACAGGAAGGTCCTGGCAGATCGCAGGCCGGATTTTCGCAGGAAAAAAAAGAGTTAAGTGAATCTGAAAATGCACTCATTGTAAAAACTGCTACATATAACGACTTTCTACTTGGGGACCTTGATATAAATGTAGTTGAGTAAAAAGTACGATATTTGTCTTTCAAATGTAGTGAAGTTAAAGTCGCAAGTTTCCAGAAAAAATAATACTCGAGTAAAGTACAGATACTCAAAAAGTGTACTTAAGTACAATACTCAAGTAAATTTACTTCGTTACTGTCCACCTCTGCATATGAAAGCCCGTTTCCGGCACATAAGAAAAATAATCACACTTAGTAAGTCATAGTTATGATGTAAAACTACAACCCGAATTCCGGAAATGTTGGGACATTTTTTTTTAAATTTGAATAAAATGGAAACTAAAAGAATTTCAAATCACATGAGCCAATATTTTATTCACAATAGAACACAGAGAACATAAATGTTTAAACTGAGAAATTGTACAATTTTATGCACAAAATGAGCTCATTTCAAATTTGATTCCTGCTACAGATCTCAAAATAGTTGGGACAGGTGCATGTTTACCATGGTGTAACATCTCTTCTTCTTTTCAAAACAGTTTGAAGACGTCTGGGCATCGAGGTTACGAGTTTCTGGAATTTTGGTCTTGGAATTTGGTCCCATTCTTGCCTGATATAGGTTTCCAGCTGCTGAAGAGTTGGTCGTCTTTGACGTTGGTCGTCTTTGACGTATTTTTCATTTAATGATGTGCCAAATGTTCTCTACAGGTGAAAGATCTGGACTGCAGGCAGGCCAATTCAGCACCCACACTCTTCTACTACGAAGCCATGCTTTTGTAATAGCTGCAGTATGTGGTTTTGCATTGTCCTGCTGAAATACACAAGGCCTTCCCTGAAATAGATGTCGTCTGGAGGGGAGCATATGTTGCTCTAAAACCTTTATATGCCTTTCAGCATTCATAGTGCCTTCCAAAACATGCAAGCTGGCCATACTGTATGCACTTATGCACCCCCATACCATCAAAGATGCTGGCTTTTGAACTGAACGCTGATGACATGCTGGAAGGTCTCCTTCCTCTTTAGCCCGGAGGACATGGCATCCGTGATTTGGACTCATCGGACCATAGAACACTTTTCCACTTTGAAACAGTCCATTTTAAATGAGACTTGGCCCACAGGACACGATGGCGCTTCTGGACCATGTTCACATATGGCTTCCTTTTTGCACGATAGAGATTTAGTTGGAATCTGCAGATGGCACGGCGGATTGTGTTTACCGACAGTGCTTTCTGGAAGTATTCCTGGGCCCATTTAGTAATGTCAATGACAGAATCATGCCGATGAGTGATGCAGTGTCGTCTGACGGCCCGAAGACCACGGGCATCCAACAAAGGTCTTCGGCCTTGTCCCTTATGCACAGCGATTTCTCCAGTTTCTCTGAATCTTTTGATGATGTTATGCACTGTAGATGATGAGATTTGCAAAGCCTTTGCAATTTGACGTTGAGGAACGTTGTTTTTAAAGTATTCCACAATCTTTTTACGCACTCTTTCACAGATTGGAGAGCCTCTGCCCATCTTTACTCCTGAGAGACTCTGCCTCTCTAAGACATCCCTTTTATAGCTAATCATGTTACAGACCCGATGTCAATTAACTCAATTAGCTGAATGTACTTGTCCCAGCTGAATCTTTTCAAACTTTCTTGCTTTTTAAACCCTTTGGTGCCCCCGTGCCAACTTTTTTGAGACCTGTAGCAGGCATCAAATTTGAAATGAGCTCATTTAGGAAAAAGTGGAAAATTTCTCAGTTTAAACATTTGTTATGTTCTCTATGTTCTATTGTGAATAAAATATTGTCTCATGTGATTTGAATGTCTTTTAGTTTTCATTTTATTCAAATTTTTCAATTTCCAGGAATTCGGGTTGTAATTATGACATAAAACATCAAAATTAAGAAAAAAGTTATGACGTTTCATTTAAGTCATAATTATGAGATAAAAAGTCAAACAAAAAATGTGTACAAATTGTGACGTTGTATCTTTGTATTATGACTTTTGTATCTTTGTAATTAGGTCATAATTATAAGAAGAAAATAGATATTTTGACATACAAAGTCAAAATTGTAAAAATTGTAAGATAAAAAGTTGAAATTATGATTTAAAGAATGACCATTTCTCATAATTGACTTTTTATCTCATTTTGTCTTTTCTCATAATAATGACTCAATTTTAAGTTTGACTATCTCATAATTTTTTACTTTGTCATAATTTCAACTTTTGGTCATGATTTTGACATTTCTCATAATTATGACTTAATTTTGTCCTAAGTTTGGCTATATCTCATATTTTCAGCTTGACATAATTGACTTTTTATGTCATAATTTCAGCTTTTTATCATCATAATTGTGATTTAGTATTTAGATATATAAAGTCAAAATTAAATTTTTCCAATATGTGGAGGAAATGGGCTTTCATAGATGCAAGAGACATGATAGTAGCACCGTATAAGATAAAGTGTTGCCATAGAAGACAGTGAACTTTAGGAAATATCAGAGGATGAATACATTTATCAACCAATCAGATTCAAGTAGGCCTATTCCATAGACTGTGAGATGGGGAAGGATATCAAAGCATTTTTGCATCCATCTGCACCTTTTATGTATTTAATGATTTCCTGTTTTGGCACGTCTGTTATGTTCAGTGTTTTTAGGATGCTGCGTTAAAGTTAAAATAGCGATATGCATTGATGTATATTTTTAATGTGGACAGATCAGATGAATCTGGGGGCGGGTTCAGCATATGTACAAGCATATAAGATTGTTGACATAAGCAACATGTACAGAAGTTAATGTGCCTATAAACACTCCTTCTGTTGAGTTCCGTTGTGCTCCAACTAGCTGTTTAACGCAAGAATGTGTCCTGTGTGAAGGGCTGTCTGAGTTATCCTGTTTAGGAACAGGAGCATTTGGTCTCGCAGAGCTGGATAAACGCTCAACTCCAAAGAAGAGATTGATGCATTTCTCAGAAATCTCATTCAGACATCAGTGAGGGTAAAGAAGTGGGATGTGTCTCATCTGACCTGCAGTTCAAGTGGTGCTGTTCAAGGGCATCTGATGAAAACATGCAGTAAAGAAAGAGTAACAGCACTTTTTGTTCCAGATTTCAAATTGGATTGAAAAGGGGTTCAAATCAGAAACGTTTAATTTTGCTTTCTTTCTAGTTTTTTGTCAGGGTCTTAATATTACAGATATATGTAATTAAAAAAGTTATTATAATATATATTTTTTAATTACCGGTATATAATAGTGTGAAATTTAAATGTTTGTTTACATCATGCACTATAAAAAAAAAAAAGTACTGGAAATTTTCTGCCAGGACATTATCCACATAATGAGCATTAACAGATTATAGTACAGTGCAAGATTTAAAGTACAGGTAAAACAAAAAATCAATATGAAAAAAAATCCTCATATTAATACAGTATATTGTGCCGTATTTTACAGATTTTTTAGAGTGTAGTTAAGAGAGATTTTTTTCCTTTAACAAAACTGACGCACTGTCCCTGAATCACCTATAAATCCAACTATAGTCAATACAGAATCAAATTGAGTCATACTTTAAATTAAATCAAATTATAAGCTTGTCAATCAAAAACAAATTAAATAATGAAATTTGTCTCTATACCCAGCCCTGTTAAGTTTACCCCATATATCTGCATAACCCAACATAACCCAAGTCCTTAAGCCTTTGACCTCTAAAATGTTGCATTCATTACTAAATGATATGTGACAATGCACTTGTGTGTGGACTGCAGCCCCATGATTTATTCATATGTTTGTGGTACAATTAATTACGGACCCGCAGCACATCCCTCCATTTCTCTCTGTCAGTTGGCTTTGCAGAGAGAGCAGAGGAAGTTTTTCTTTTGAAATGCATCAAATTGGTTTCCAGCTGCTCTGCCTTGGCACACATTTTGCATGCAACAGCAACAAACAGCCAGCAGGCAGAGTTTCATATCTGTGTTTGTGTGTGTGTGTGCAGGAAGACTGAACTCTGGGGAGGGAGAGGGAGGATTGCAGCCTGTGATGCTAAACTATTTTCAAGACAATAGAGCAGCTGAGCATGAAAGATGCCACATGAAAACCTTGGGGGTGGGTAAATAAAGTCTGGAGAATGTTAATGTGAGGGTCCACACAGCTCTAAAGTGAGAGGATGGGAAGGAAATCAAGATTGTATTCACTTCCAAAGTGGACAGAAGATTGAGTTGGCAGCTGACATTTCCTCACTTTCTGTAAGGCGCTTGAGCTGAAAAAAGAAATCCACAAGATCAAACACTCGCAATGCTGAGTTTCTAGAGTGTCATAAAAACAATATTTGTTCATCGCTTTTGAAAGGTTTCCGGAGTCTTCTCAGTCAATATAAGTGCTGAAAAGTGTTGACTCTCATTAATACACGAATATTGACTCTATAAAATGTGAATATTTTTTCATTTCACCTTTAGTTAAAGTCGACATGGCATTCAGAATCAATGCTGTTTACTTTCTTAATGCTTGTTCCTGGTATGTTTTAAATGATTCACTGGTGCTCGATCAAAATGAAAAATATTTGTCTTTGTCAGTTTTAATCGAAATATAACTCCTTTCCCCTTATCTGAAACCACTTTCCTTTTCTGCTAACATCACTGAGGCCACATACAGTATGTTACTGGATTATGATAACCAAATATGACACATTAAAGAAGTGAAATAGTTTGCAAATGACAATTCACATTGACATCACACTGAATCACGTGATGAAGTCACTTGACACTTTATATTTAATACATATAAAATGTACCTACCTAATTATTATAGGTGCCCTGAAGTCACATATCCATGTACAGCAAGAAAAAAAAAAAGTGGTGTAGGATTTACTTTGAAACAATGTACTCCGTTGCTTTCAGTTGTTTGCCTTAATTTAATGTTCCTCTTCAGGAACTCGAGCTGCGTCCAAGAACGCTAGGGGAACGCCTCCAGCGTGACCACGCTCTGATACAAATGTAATCTGTCCAAAGGATGGGCGAGACGTCACGGGCGGGTGACGTAACGGCCAGGAGGCATAAAAGCACGTGCAGTGGAACCGGCGTCAGCTTTTGTCATTCAGCTACCGCTACTCTGTGTGTGTCTGTCGAGCTGTGTTGTGAGTCTTATTTAGTGTTGTTTGTCACTTGAAATAAGCTCCACAATGTCTAAAGTGCAGAGAAACTAGCACTTGGGCGAGAGCAGATCGCATTACAGGCTGTGTTTTTCACTAACAGTCCGTGTGTGGTCTGCTTGAGAGCAGAGCACGCAGAGTCAGCTCGAGGGAGCTGACTGCCCGCTGTGAGCGTTTGTCGCTGCGTATGCTTACTCTCAGAGGGCTCTCTTTGAGGAGGGAGCTTTCACATGCGTTCCTTGCGTTGCCGGCCCGCTTTCGCCGAGGCGGAGCAGCGGCTGCGCTCGCGGGGATCGCAGATGGATCAGGTGGAGGGAATGAAGACGGGCGAGCCCCTATCTTCTTCCTTCCCATCAGATCCAGCGCCCGCTCTCTGGGTTCGGAAGCCCCGCGGGTACTTCCCCCCCAGAGAGAGAGGGCGCGACGCTCCGCCTGTCTTTCTCCGAGGAGGTAGACGTGGTGAATGGTGTCGATGAGCTTTGTAAAATCGCAGTGTTTGCACAAGCTTATTATGAACGAGGTTGTCATTATAGCAGTGTCCCTGCTTAGGAACGGAGTTCGCGCTGTCAGCTCGAAAAAAAGGGGCTGATCGTGCTTCTCCCCGCCGTATGATCTCGCGGTTAAAAAGAAACCGGTCCGCCGCTGCTGAGGCACGGCGGCGAATGAGATCGCACATAGATCTGGCGGACGGGTTGGAGACGGGTTCGCCCTCTCTCCACCTGCAATCCCCAGATCTAGCGCTCTCGCTCGGGGCTGGAAGCCCGCGGTGCGGTTCTTCCCCCTTTGAGTGAGAGCTCACTGTTGCAGCGCGCGTTGCCGAGGCGACGCGTGCGTTATGTCATTCTCGTTCGTTTCATGAATCCTTTCATATCAGACCGTGTTCACTTGTCTGGTTGTTTTTCTCCATTTAATTTTGAGGAATTAAATGATCTATTTCATCTAACTAGGAGAAGTTAGATGTGTATGTGTAAGGAGCCTAAGAAAACTTGGGATTTTCTCGAGTGAGAGCACTATGTTTTACTTCTCTTCCTCTGAGGAGGTTGATGTGGTCAGCAGGGGCTGCTGGGCGGAGCAGCCCCAACCGTGTTCCAGCTCCTCCTATAGGGAGCGCCACTGCACTCCCAGTATGTTGGAGTCAGAGTGGCGCTCCCGGCCGAGGCCTTCTAGCAGAAGGCGGATCTGCGGACCGTCACTCTCGCTGGATAGTCTTTGGCTAAAACATCCTGCTGCCTATGGCCCAGGACTTCTGAGGGCCGGCCCTCTGGGGAAGAGCGGCGTACACCGCGGTACACGGTGCCCGTCTCTCCTCAGTGCCCTCAGGAGATCGGTCTGCCAACCCTGCCACGCCGGTGTTCCAGGGCGCAGCGATCTCCAGCGAGCACACATCTCAGTTTCTTCCGCCCGGAAACGTGGCGGAGCTGAGATGCTCGCCACCCCTTCAGGGGTTTCTAGAGCAGCTAGTTTGGCCGTCTCCTGCCGGGCGTGCCGTTCAGGACACCGAGCTAGCCGCCCTGGTTATACCAGAGACCAGTCTTGAGAAACTGGTTCCTTAGTAGACTATTTGGCAGCGTGAAAACTACTGCCAAATGTGTCTCCATGGGACCTGCATACTGTAGAAAGAGGCTACGGAATCCAGTTTGGTTCTCCTCCGCCTCGTTTCAACGGGTTGAATCCCACTCTGGTGGGCCCCGAGCAGGTTCTGGTAATGGAACGAAGTAGAGTACTCTCTTGAGAGAGGAGGCCATCGAGGTGGTCCCTCCTTACGAAAGAGATTCCGGGTTCTACAGCCGGTACTTCATAGTTCCCAAGAAGGATGAAGGGTTGGCGTCCCATTTTAGATCTGCATCAGTTGAACCACTCAGTCAGCAGACTGAAGTTCAAGATGCTCAAACAGGGCGTGTCTCAGATCAGGTCCGAGGACGGGTTTGTCACGATCGATCTAAAAGACGCATACTTCCATATCTCCATCCTTCCCACTCACAGGGAGTTCCTGAGGTTTGCTTTCGAGGGCGAAGCTCACCAATATCGGGTTCTTCCTTCGCCTAACACTCACCACGCACTTTTACAAAGTGTGTGGATGCCGTTAGCTCCGTTGCGGCTACAAGGCATCCGCATATCCACTTTGGTTGATTCTTGCTCTATCAGAGCAGATGGCGGCTCAACATCGAGATGTTGTTCGTGCTCACATGAAAGTGTTGGGGTTAAGACTGAACACCAAGAAGAGTGTGCTTTCTCCATTACAGAGAACCACTTATCTTGGTGTGGTGTGGGATTCGACCACGATGCAGGCACGTGTCTCCCCTGCTCGGATCGAGTCAATCCTCACAGCAGTCAGGAGAGTGAAAGAAGGCCAGTCACTCAACAGTGGTGGCTCAAGACCAAGGGGTTCTCCCCAAGGGGAAAACCGCTTCACATGCTCAAGGTCACGTGGTGGTGCCTACGTGCCTTAGACATGTGGAGACATCCTTGGTTCTTGTCTCAGGGCCTGGTGTTGGGAGCTCCGTGTTGCTGCGTACGCTAGCGACGGACGTGTCCCTCACCCTGCCCGCAGTCTGTGGAGTACTCGCCGTCTCATGTGGCACTTCAACTGCCTGGAGATGCTGGCGGTGTTTCACAGAAACACTTTCTCCCAGACCTAGAGATCGCCGGTGTTGGTGCGATAGCACCGAAAACACTGCGGTGGTCTCTTACATCAACCACCGAGGAGGTCTGCGTTCACGCCCCCTGCACAGGCTGGCATACCAGATCCTTGGGTGGTCCCAGGACAAACTCCTCTCGCTGAGAGCAGTTCACATGCCTGGGCATCTCAGTGTGGGAGCAGACATCCCGTCGAGGCAGGGGCTGAGGCCCGGGGAATGGATGCTTCACCCTGAGGGGGTGAAGCACATTTGGAGAGTGTTTGGCCAGGCTCAGGTGTACCTCTTCGCTACTCAGGTAAGTATACAGCGCATGTCCCCTCTGGTACTCTCTAAATTCATCCAGCTCCACTGGGGCTGGATGCCATGGTACAGACGTGGCCGAGGCTTCGTCTGTACATTTTTCCCCGATCGCTCTGCTCCCGGGAGTTCTGGCGAGAGTGCGCTGGCACGAGGTCAGTCTACTTCTGGTAGCACCGTTCTGGCCGGGCCGAGTATGGTTCTCGGACCTGATTTCTCTCCTCGACGGCTCTCCATGGGAGATTCCCGTCAGGAGGATCTCCTCTCTGGCGGGGTCTGTCACCCCCGCCCGGAGCTTTGGAAGTTGTGGGTGTGGCCCCTGAGGGGGCACAGCCCATAGCTTCCGGTCTCCCAACCGAGGTTGTTGAGACCTTCCTCCAATCCAGAGCTCCCTTAGCGATGAAACTATACGCCTTGAAGTGGAACTTTTCACTTCTTGGTGCGGAGACTGGCTGCCCGACTGGTACAGTTCTGGAGTTCGTGCGGGCCTGTTCCTCCGCAGGGTTAACCCACTCCACCCTGAGGGTTTACGTGGCGGCTATACTGGCCTACCGCGCCCTTCTCGGTGGCCTTTCAGTGGGTAGGCACCCCCTAGTTACATGCTTTCTCCACAACACAAGGGACTTGTACACCCTGAAGTGAAGTGTCACTTCATGGTGCAGAGGTTGCCAGCTCGACCCAGCCAACTGCCCGTTTGGTACAGTTCTGGAGTTTGTGCGGGCCTGTTCCTCCGCAGGGTTAACCCACTCCACCCTGAGGGTTTACGTGGCGGCTATACCGGCCTACCGCGCCCTTCTCGGTGACCTTCAGTGGGTAGACACCCCCTAGTACATGTTTCCTCCAGAGGCTGAGGCCTCCGGCCAGAGAGCGTTTGCTATGTGGTGGATCAGGATGCTATTCCATAGCCTCGAGTCCTCTGCTCTCCCCTCTTGGGGATCAAGACTCACTCTTCAGAAGTTGGCCTTTGGGACGCAGGCCCCGCTCACCTAGCCACCTGTGGCCTTTTTTCTCTCGCCCTAGCTGTGCTCCATCCACACTAGGCAGGGATTTGTCAGTCTGGCGGCGTGGGGATCTCGTTCCCCTAGCGTTCTTGGACGCAGCTCGAGTTCCTGAAGAGGAACGTCTTAGGTTACGTATGTAACCCCAGTTCCTCGAGGGAACGAGACGCTGCGTCTCAAGGCCATACTTCCGGCATCCCTACGAGCGGTTGCTTCATTCCTGAAGCTGACGCCGGTTCCACCGCACGTGCTTTTATGCCTCCTGGCCGTTATGTCACCCGCCCGTGACGTCTCGCCCATCCTTTGGACAGATTACATTTGTATCAGAGCGTGGTCACGCTGGAGGCGTTCCCCTAGCGTTCTTGGACGCAGCGTCTCGTTCCCTCGAGGAACTGGGGTTACATACGTAACCTAAGACGGTTTGCATACATTTGTAAAAATAGAAATTATGTTATATAAATTTATACTTTCATTGGAGCACATAACCCCACCCCTACCCTAAACCTACCCACTTCTGAACAATATAAAACGCGTAACAGGCCAATAAAAGTACAGTCACAGGTACTGTATTTATTGCAAAAACTGACCATAAAAAACAATATTAAAGTATTACAAACAAGTCGTGTTGGATTCCGAATCCAAGTCTTCTGAAGCCATACGCTATCTTTATGCAAAGAACAGAGTAAATCCCGAACATATGCATGACGCATTCGGTCACAAGACACCCTAGAGCCAATGACATTTCACAACCAGAGCTGACGTAATGCTTCTTCTGGCAGCAATTTTGGAATTTGCGCACAGACTGTACACAGGATCTGAGCTTTATGACGGATGGAGACGTGATCGCATCTATTCCTCTCACAAATCAATTGGTTTGCCTCAGAAGACTTGGAATATTAATATTTCTTTAGAAAAATTATGACTGTAGTTGTATCTGCATGTTATATCCTGTGTTATATTAACAAATGGGGCAGGGGTTGGGTTACATGTAAATAGTGTAATGTAAATAAAATTGTTGTGACTGTTTACATTGAAAAATCACATCCCGACATATATGCAATAATTGCAATATTATTACCCAATATATAATTTAATCATGACAATAAAATTCACAATGCCTTTCGCATCTGCATATTGACGCCAAAGGTTTCTTATTTAAAGCAATGGAGGACCCTGCATGTCAAAAAAAATAAAATAAAAAGATGCTAAAAGGGTACCCTGTGTGTGATGCCAAAGTGATGCCAAAGGGTCCTGACTTCTATTATAGATCAGTAGTCCTGACCAAGCGTCAATATGTGACGAGTTGGGAGTTAGAATGTGTTGCAAAAGCACCATAAGCCTACGTACTGTACTGTTAAGCCTACGTACTGTTCATTTTAGAATTCATTGGTTCCAGCGGGTTTTACAATCTACTTAGGCTTACAACACTTTTAGGAAACACATCACTGTAAAAAAAATTCTGTAAAATTTACAGTAAAAAAACAGCAGCTGTGGTTGCCGGAATTCTGCTGTAAAAAATACAGTAACAACATTTTAGGTTTTATGGTTTCAACTTAAATTTACAGTTAAATACTGTAATTTCATTAACTGATATAATGTTAACATACCAACCTATTAAAGTACTGAAATCTGTTTTGTGATAATACACTGATAACCACCAAATGCAGGTGGTGATGAGAGAGTCATATGATGAACCAAAGCCCATCACAAGCAGATTTTAAAGGGGTGGTTTACTGCTTTTTTTCTTTGCTTGATTGTGTTTATGGGGTGCAATATAACATGTCTTCGTGTTTTGTTTGTTAAAAAATGCCTTATTTTTCATATATTTCACCTTTATTGTAAGCCGCTTTCTCCTCTGTCATTTGAACGACCAGTTGACTTCCTGATTCTATGAAACCACTCCCTCAGAAACAGGCAATGGGCTCAGATTGGTTAGTTGGGCCGGTGTGTTGTGATTGGCTAAACTGCATACTGCACATTGTCCGGAAACTTCAAGCCCATTACCTTCACTGGGCGACAGTCGCATGTGCTGCGGTCAAATGTAAATAATGGTGTCAATATTGCCATATCAGTTTGAGCCAGAATCAGACCCAGAAAGCGGTAATGAAGAGAGTCAAGCAGAACTTCCGCAAGCACGGCTCTTACAAAACGTTTCTGAATGGAAGTTTGCTGTTGTGATTACATATAATTTTTTGAAGTTTGGACACGTTTGTCTTATACACACAAAATAGCATCGAACTAACTGGCCACTATAACCAAACAGCGTTGGCTTGTTTACGTTCTTGATCAAATCGAAAAATTGTGTCATAAAGTATACATGGAAAATACATTTACAAAATTAGTACATAATTACAAATTCGGGTCCAAAATGTTTGTACGCGTTTGTCAAAGACACACAAAATAGCATTTAACTAACTGGCTAAAGCCAGCGTTGGCATTTGTTTACGTCCTTGATAAAACTAAAACATTACGTCTGAATTTATACATGCAAATACATTTAAAATTATGAAATCTTACTTACAGGTTGTGGCCCAGCAACTGCTGCCTCTGGTTTTAAAGTTGGAACTGCTCCATGTTTTAGTAATAGTTTCTGTTTGAATCCGGCATTGAACTTGTGTAGATTCTAGAAGCTGTCTTCCGTAAAATGCGCTGCACAGAGAGCTAAATTAGGATTGTAATTGTCAGGAACATAATCAAACATAAATTTTAACCATTGTTGACGAACTACAGCGTCCGTAGGAAGCCCGAACACAGAAGACCTGACAGCTGTGTGAAAATAACAGTGTTTCGACGGCATGGCTACAACTCTCCACTATAACTCTTCCTCTTCGACAAAGCTGCAGAACATGGCCTTGCCCCCTCTTTGGCATGTTCCGGAGGGAGGGGTTGATGCAAATTTATGGGTTTTTTACGTATGCAACCCGGGAAGTATCTCGTTGCAGTCCCATATGAGTCGTTTTTGTAGGCATTAAACTTCCTGATTTTTAAAAGACGATATCTCCGCTTACGTTGAACTTTCAGCGCAGCAACTTTGCAGATACTGTTCATGCACCAACAGCAACATTACACACTATTTAAAATGAAAAAAGTGAAATCGCAGTAAACCACCCCTTTAAATAATAACATATACAGAAGGTGCACAGTGTGATTCACACAAGCACTAAATAGCATCATGGTGAGACTCATTAAACTGAAATATGCAATAAACATTAATTTAACAACATTAGATGTAACATACAACCCTAATAAACATACCTCATAAGAAAAAAAACAAGAAGAAACATACAAACCCAATTCCAAAAAAGTTGGGACACTGTACAAATTGTGAATAAAAAAGGAATGCAATAATTTACAAATCTCATAAACTTATATTTTATTCACAATAGAATATAGATAACACATCAAATGTTGAAAGTGAGACATTTTGAAATGTCATGCCAAATATTGGCTCATTTTGGATTTCACGAGAGCTACACATTCCAAAAAAGTTGGGACAGGTAGCAATAAGAGGCCGGAAAAGTTAAATGTACATATAAGGAACAGCTGGAGGACCAATTTGCAACTTATTAGGTCAATTGGCAACATGATTGGGTATAAAAAGAGCCTCTCAGAGTGGCAGTGTCTCTCAGAAGTCAAAATGGAAGAGGATCACCAATTCCCCCAATGCTGCGGTGAAAAATAGTGGAGCAATATCAGAAAGGAGTTTCTCAGAGAAAAACTGCAAAGAGTTTGAAGTTATCATCTACAGTGCATAATATCATCCAAAGATTCAGAGAATCTGGAACAATCTCTGTGCGTAAGGGTCAAGGCCGGAAAACCATATTGGATGCCTGTGATCTTCGGGCCCTTAGACGGCACTGCATCACATACAGGAATGCTACTGTAATGGAAATCACAACATGGGCTCAGGAATACTTCCAGAAAACCTTGTCGGTGAACACAATCCACCGTGCCATTCGCCGTTGCTGGCTAAAACTCTATAGGTCAAAAAAGAAGCATTATCTAAACATGATCCAGAAGCGCAGGCGTTTTCTCTGGGCCAAGGCTCATTTAAAATGGACTGTGGCAAAGTGGAAAACTGTTCTGTGGTCAGACGAATCAAAATTTGAAGTTCTTTTTGGAAAACTGGGACGCCATGTCATCTGGACTAAAGAGGACAAGGACAACCCAAGTTGTTATCAGCGCTCAGTTCAGAAGCCTGCATCTCTGATGGTATGGGGTTGCATGAGTGCGTGTGGCATGGGCAGCTTACACATCTGGAAAGGCACCATCAATGCTGAAAGGTATATCCAAGTTCTAGAACAACACATGCTCCCATCCAGACGTCGTCTCTTTCAGGGAAGACCTTGCATTTTCCAACATGTCAATGCCAGACCACATACTGCATCAATTACAACATCATGGCTGTGTAGAAGGATCCGGATACTGAAATGGCCAGCCTGCAGTCCAGATCTTTCACCCATAGAAAACATTTGGCGCATCATAAAGAGGAAGATGCGACAAAGAAGACCTAAGACAGTTGAGCAACTAGAAGCCTGTATTAGACCAGAATGGGACAACATTCCTATTCCTAAACTTGAGCAACTTGTCTCCTCAGTCCCCAGACGTTTGCAGACTGTTATAAAAAGAAGAGGGGATGCCACACAGTGGTAAACATGTCCTTGTCCCAACTTTTTTGAGATGTTGATACCATGAAATTTAAAATCAACTTATTTTTCCCTTAAAATTATACATTTTCTCAGTTTAAACATTTGATATGTCATCTGCTGTATTCTGAATAAAATATTGAAATTTGAAACTTCCACATCATTGCATTCTGTTTTTATTCACAATTTGTACAGTGTCCCAACTTTTTTGGAATCGGGTTTGTAGTTATTTCAAAGAAAAAACATCAAATTCAAACATAATTTGAAATGCAACGCAGGGAATTCTGGGAACATCAGTTTATGGTTTTTCCCTGTACATTTTACCGGAACTTACCGTTAACCATTTAACAGGTTTTTAACATTTAACAGCATTTTCACAGTTTTTTACCGTTAAAATCAGTCATTTTTTACAGTGAGCTTTGATTATAGTTGTATGTGCTTGATTCATTAAAAAGAACCATTAATGAATCAGACTACACTGTTTGCTCTGTATCCTTTGATTAAAAGGACCAGCTCATAAGAGTCAGCAGTCTAGGAGTCGGACTGCACTGGTTACGCTGAATGCTTATGATTCACTAAAAAGAACAGGTTTTAAAGAGTCATTTGTTCAAGATTCGGACTGTACTAGTTGTGCTGTCAATTTGTCACACTGTAGAATAGATTCCAGCGGCACCACTGAATAGTGCACTGGGAAGTTCTCTAAGAGTATTTTAGTATTTGTGAGTAATGTGAGGACTGTTTATGGAATCAAACGTTGTGTGGTTCCTTGATTAGTTATCTTTAAATTGGTTAGTTGTGTGTGCTTGATTCACTAAAAAGAACCCAGCCATTAGAATCATTGAGTCACTGGTCCAAGAGTCAGACTGCACTGGAACCCTTGGTTCTCGATTCCTAACCCAGATACATGTATGACTATGGAATTACTGCCATGTGCTGGTTAAGTCTCATATGTTGTGGTTGGAGACTTCACTGTGGAGTGACTGTGCAGAATTGCTGCTTTAATGGCAAACAGAAGGCCAAGTTGTGAGAAAAGGATTGTTGTTCTCACTTTATTGACTTTTTGGTACAGATGGAGAGTCTCCTGCATAGCTTCTTGGAAAGTAAAGATTTATTTATCTCTTTTTTCCCTTCTTTTTTTTTTATTTATTTCTCTTCAGAAACACATCTGCAAGAAGTTTATTTTGCCTACAGCTCCTGGAACTAGCCTTTGGTTAAACCGAAGGATAAATAGTGATGCAAGGGCAAAGTTTTTGTCACAGAAAATAAATGATTCAGTGTTAACAACCAATAAGCAGATGGCTCCTGTCAAGTAATGGCAGTAATACAACATGTTTAAATGAATTTTTGACAAATGATCCATAATCACCTTTCATAATGACCAAATCTGCGATGACAGCTGTGATAAGATAAATAGACTTTGTTATGGACCCATTCAGAATGTATAGCTGTACTGTATACATAGCAGTGGCTCTGTTTACACCTGCATAATATGCATCTTGGGTTTTCTGATCAAAAGAGGACCGCACTTTGCGATCAGATCACTCAAACCACAGAGTCAGAAATGCATGTAATCACATTACATTTATAGTATAAAAAGCAAATCCATCCTGATGCATTCTAAGGGTTTAAAGGACCACCTACTTGTCTGTCAATCATTCATGCTTCTACGACAAGGGTCACAAAATTCCTGCACCAGTCGAGCCAATGCCATCAAAATGAATGAGAATGCTAGACAGGCATTATTGACCTTCTTGGTCTCATTTGAGCATGTCTGATCAGATCACCCAAGAAGGATGGTAATACCAAACAAGGCTAGTGATTAGTTCAGGAAAGAATATACCGTAAGTAGTTACTAAAGAGGATAAAGAATTACATCTCTCAAGGTTAGGAATTAATGTTTCATTTACCTACAAACTTTTTTTTTTTTCCCCCTGTTTGATTTATCCCTGGCAGTGTTATTGATTTATTCCAGCACCCCTGAATACACCTGCATCTCCTTCATCTTTCATTCTGGGTGCTAGCCATATGACGACTGTGGGCCCAGGTCCAGATCCAGTTGATAAATGGAGGTGCCAGTGATCCATGGGTTAGTACTTTGTCAAATTTCTGGATGAGGCATCAAAATACCTGGGAAAGAATACAGAGAATCAAAGAATACAAAATCAAACACTTCTTAAAGGTGCCCTACAGAGTTTTGACCTCTCTATCTCCATCTGTCGTTGAAATATAAAATTGCAAGTTCCTTGTTTTTTTTTTTAATTGCTTTTTAATTTTACAATTTATTTCACAGAAAAAAATGCCTGTAGTACATATGTAGCGCCCCCCTCCCTTTCTAAATTAGAAATCTGAAAGGAGCAGCACCAGGTTCAGAAACTAAATGCCTTATGTTGTTGGATTAAGGCCCCCCTCTCTGAATACATACTCTTTCCCTTACTATACGTGTGGTTTGAATAAAGGTCTCTTTAACTTACTTTTGCGTCTGGGCTCTACTTCAATGAGATGTATACCCCAAATACAATAATACTCACAACCGAATAAAGCGAGGATTCAATAAATAAAGATATTAAATTTAATTAAATAGAAGTTGGAAGTTATAAAGAAAGTTAAGCAAATACTTAGATGCTCAAATTAGAGGAATTACAGAGTTAAACTTTACTGGACACCATGTAACACCCAACCCCGGTTACACTGATGGCAATGCACCCGGTTTATCAAATAACCCAGCAAATGATTTAGTTAGTTTCAATTATGACAGCGTCGTAAAATGAGCAAATAACTCAAACTTAAACCTGCAGAAAATATCCTCTAGGTAACAAGTGTGTCAACAAAATAAACACTAACACCAGTGGGCCCACACACTCACACCCAACAGTACTCACACACCCCGTTGCAGGCCTGGGTCGTGACTCGAGTGCGGTGAGGCCTTGAAACTTAAACTGGCCGCTTCACTCAAGTGAGCAACAAACACTGAAAATTCGGTACCTTCGTTCTTTTGTAGATCGCGATCTGTACAATCCTTAAGACTTTGATCCTTCTGGAAAGCAACGATCGTCCCCCTTTGCTGGAGGAACACCCAACGCTTCCAGTGGCTGGGTGCGCTATCCGGATGATGGCCGTCCCTCTCTCCCTCGTAGCCAGAAGAATCACTCGCCTTTTGGAGTTCAAAAATGCGTTTCACAGTCCCCGGTGTCCCAAGAAAGAACATAAACGGCAACTAGTTTCAACACGCACCTCCGCACAGACGATGCAAATGGGTGAGCTGTCTTGATTAAAGGCAGCAATGTCTCTAGGAACTCAGTATAACTCTAAGAAACGTGATGTTAACCCATATTGTGAGCTAACAGTATACAACAGTTCAGTAACTAATAAACTTCGTTTTTAAACAAAAAAAACTAACTTAAAATCACTTTTTCTCTCATATATCGTCAGTTTTTCACTCACGACTCCCTTCTTATCACGCTTTTTTTTTTCTCTTCTCCTCCGCATTCTCTGCCCCACCTCTTCATTACCCAATAGCGTTACATTCACCTATTTGGGAGGCGGGTTTGCTCGCTCCAACCTGTCCTCCAACCAATACGCCCGTATAGGTCGTTTTGTCCAAATCCCTGAAATACGACCCATCAGAGCGTATGCTACAATTGCGCCCCTATTGGCAACAGGACGTTTTCATATTAATGTTTTGTACTCTTTTATCTGCGTTATAGTTTGGGATTCGTGTAGCTCGGTTGGTAGAGCATTGCGTTACATGACAATATGTAATTACGTGATCATGCGATCATGGGTTCGATCCCAGAGAACGCACGCGCTCATAAAATGTGCGCTAAAAATAGTGATTTTGCATGATTCCTGTAAGGGGTAGGTTTAGGGGTAGGGTTAGGTGTGGTCATTCGTACGAATTAGCCACCTAGTAAAATATGTACGAATACTGTGAGATCGGTGTAAAAAGTCCACATATTGCATTTAAATAAACACGCATTTTGATTGGTAATGACAGTCATACGTCATTTCATGAAGACAGACGCAACACGAGACTGTCATTATTTTTACGTGCGCTAGAGGGCGCTTAACTTTAAAACGTAAATATAGGTCGTAATAAGGGCTTGCACAAACGACCTATAGGGGGACATTTTTTTTTTCCATTTTTTTGGAGGACAGGCTCATTTAAGCTATTAAGCATCCAATCACTAAATGTATGTAATGGTAAAGTGGTTATATTTCGTTTTGTTTTTTTATAAAGCTAATTTATAAAAACGTTTGGAGCACTTTTTGTTCGTTAAATGTAATTTTTATTTTATTTATTTTTTTAAGTAACGACCAAGCGGCCAGCGGCAGACAGTGAGCTGATCATAGCCTATGTTTGATCAATTTAGCCTTCTCAAATCATCACGACTTGCCTAAAATAAAATATATAGATATAAACAGTTCAAGCATATCAATGTTAGTTTACATGTTTGAACTATATAATTGTGTGCTAGGTGCGTATCTAATCGTTTGTGTGAAGAGCAGAAGCTGAAGTGCCCTTTGGTCACCTGCATTTTTTTCTTGATAGTGGAAACAACTTAAAATATGCCGTAATTTTTGCTTATAAAGGTAAAAGTAATACATCATTCGGAACTGTAAAGGGTCTACTTTTATTTGTGTGCATTCACAATATCAACAAAACATTGTGCTTTTATTCAAATAAATAGGAAAACAGATGCGCTTGCCGTCTCCTCTTGAACAGGAGCGCTTCACAATGATGAACCGAAACTCAACGAATTGAGTCACAAATATGATAAATATATCTATAGACAGCTTTAAATTACTACTTTAAAACGAAATCATTCAAATCGAAAAAAAAACTCTTTCATTATGTAATCCATAAAGATGCATTTCTCTCTAAAGGCACGTCCAATGAGGAGATGGCGAGTCATTTTTCATCACCATCTAAAATATAAAAATTAGGAAAAGCCTAAATCAGGCCCGATTATATTTTTTCTGATTTTTATGTTGCTCTGCTCTGAATTCCTTAAAGTTTAAAGGATTTTTTGCAACGCAATTTTGTCTTATTTATTAGCCTATTTTTAATCCATGCAGCAAAACAGCTTTAAAAATTACTTTATTGCATTCCAGATGATTTTAAAGAACTTTTCACTATAAATTTTACAGGTAGCTTGAATGTAAAACATTGTCATGAATTCGTTGTATTCCCATTTGTAAAATAGGCTACAAATTAATTGTTGTAGTCTAACCCGATCTCATGAATGTGCGTGTAGCACGATTTTCTCTTTCTATTTGACGTAATGTTTATAAGCAGAAATTGACTTTGGCATGCAAAAGACTGATACATTCATTATTAATGGCATGGTTGGTTCAGTCGACAGAAATACGGGACACACGGGCCTATAATTTACCAATTTACTGCTGAAATGTTTGCGGGGCAAATCCCAGGACAGTCTGAGCGCTCATACGCACAGTGCGTACAGCCGTCCACCTGCAGGCGCCACTGCCTTTTACATCCTAGTCTACATTTTAATATTAGAAACGGTTAGTATTAGATGCCAGATATTTATTAAGACTCTGGATAATTGATTTTTAGAATAGAGATCACGGTTCTCCCAAGATTCTGAAGCAGAACATTAGACAAATACAAAATAAAACGTAGGCTAATTCACTTAGGTTTCTTACTAAATGTTTTATTTAAATGAGTGTAAAATGTTATAAATGAGCCAATTAAAATAAAAATGTAAAATATTATTTGAAATATATGAACTTGTTTCGTTTTTGAACGAATCTCTTGATTGAATGAATTAGACATTTTACATTACATTTTAACGGTAGCTGTTCGCTACCTTCTGGCATAACGTAACATTTATATGCAGGTGCTCAGAGGATGCTAGATCAATGACAGGGGGAGCTGGGCAATAGTAAATATGACCAAAACATGTTATTGTTATTATTATTATTATTATATTAATAATAAAATCGCTGTAGGTGTATTTCAAGTATTTATGAGGAGAGTAGTAGGCGGCAGGCCTATTGCGCTTAATTTATGACATGGGGGCGCCCGCGCAATCTTTTTTTTTTTTTTTCCTGCGGAAAGAACATAAAATACTTATTCATTTTTGGATGTGCTTTCTGTCGTCTCATGCAGTCTCTGTGGATAGAGCGCGTCGCAACAATGCACCGGCTCACAGACATAAACTAAACTGAAACAAATCTATAGAAAGCTTGAAATGTCTACAAACTAATTCAAATAAAAAAACAAATATTCTCTAATTATGTACAAGTCCGTATGAAAATGTGCACGTCACATAGTATTCCGTTGCACGAGTTATGCATGTGTAAGTAGACAAATGTTTTTGTATAATTTAATCTTTCTTAAACTATGGGGGTGCTTTGGTCTTTTTAGGGGTGCTGGAGCACCTGCTAGCCCCTCCCTAGCGCCGCCCATTACAATCATTTGAAGCTTAACTTCAGATCCAAAGGTCAGTTTCTCATTTTGAACGCGGCTGCAGCAACATATAGTCTATATCCGGACTATAAACTTTTATCCCAATACTTTCATTATTATTTAATGTTTGCAACACAGAAGCCTACTGTGTAGACTGTTTGTAAAGCCGTTTCAAACATAAAGTTGATGATGAGCGCTGCTCTCTCTGGATCAGCGGCTGCGCGAAAACAGGTTTAAATATTCCGATTGTGATTTTAATGGTTTAATAGACATGGTCTCATCAACATAGCAATAAGATTGAGTGTGTTTGAATCAAGATCGCGATCTTTTAATGAGTAATCCATATGAGCCTGTAACCTATGTATTTTTGTATGTCATAATTTGTACCAGACCGGGCGGCCCCTCTGGTTCCGCGATCCATGTGTACAGCTACTGTAGTTATGAGAGGCATGTGTTTTCAGAACTGTGTATAAAACATGAATATTACACAAGCAAGATTAAGGTTGTACTGAATAGCAGCATGTCATCTTATTTGATTAAAGTTTGCAGTTCATATTTCCCCTTTTTTTTTTTCGAATTCATATTTCAAAATTAGGCAAAACTTGAATTGGGACTCCCTGCTCCCTCCACATTCACCATTAATTGAGAAACCCTGCTATGAATGAACCTGGAGCAGGAGAAACATTCAACATTCTGCTGCATAAATAAATCTGTTTTCTGCTTTTCATTTTTGTAGTGAAGACAAATTCCTCTATATATATATATATATTTTTTTTTTATTGTGGTCCAAAGAAAACATTCCTCTAATATGAGAGAATTTACAGGAGGTAAATAAAAAATGGGTAAAATAGGTTCTCTGGGCGTCTGACCATGTCTCTTTTGCATAATTTCTATCGTTATAGTAACAGAACCACAGAGGACACTGAAATTTGCAAGCAAACATGTTGCTTTACTTTTAATGAGACATCTGACTGTAAGACAGCTCCCTTTAGTCCAAAGTGCTTTGTTTGTCATGACGAAGAGATCTTAATGCAGCTCTCCGTCACACTTTGTTTGTTCCTCCAGATGTACGGCGACAGCATGGATCTGATGTTTAACTGGCACCTGTGTTGCTTACCTTTTGTTCTCTCTCAGTAGGTGAAAGACATTCGGTGGGCACACACTGTCATGGGGATTACGTCTCAATGGTCGTACCTGACAAAGGCTTTCCTGACTGACTGACAGAGGGACTGTCAACAAAATGACTTGAACCAAACCCTGCTGCGTCTGAAGAAAACCTGTTTCACAATGGGATGCTTGTCCTTGTCCATCTAACCAAAGGAAGTTTGGTTTGTTAGGGCACATTTGTAATTTTCAGTCACCATTTGGCTTTGGTTTCATAGTGGAATTTGTTGAGGTAAGTATCAATAATATACTTGAGGTTACTGATGTAAACAAACCTCTTAAACTTCAGGGCATCGCTCGTCTCACACTGTTTGTGCTACAGGCATGAATTTGCACCTGGCGGGTGATGAAGCGAGCTAAGGCCAGGTCCGCTTATATTACATTTATTCATTTATTTGGAAGAGTTTATATTATTGCATTTACTGAATGCATAAATAACGGTATGCATTACCACTTTTCAGACAAAAAAATAACATGGTTATGTTTTACAGGAAGGGCAAGACGAGTGTACAGTTAGCTGTACTAAATGTGAGATGGCAGTGAGAAATTTCTAAATAATAATAGATTTTAGTATGTAGATACATCAGTTAATCGAAGAAATATATTATTAAAGTTGAGGGGAAAATTGATAATTTGTAAGTATTTTATTTTATTTATTTATGTGTTCATTTAATTTTTATAGTTATTTATTCATTTAACAAATTTAAAAAAAAATCTGTTTCCAAATAAATAAATAAAATTCAGAAAACAATTCTATCTATCTGTCTATCTATCTACCTATCTATTTAACTCAGAATTTTTTTTTTATAAATGCTATCTTATGTCAATAATGGGAAAACCACAATAATTAAGGATTCACATTTTCTTTAGAAGATCTGAGTTCTTTTATTTATTCGTTTATGAGTTTATTTTGATGAGCTGACAAACTATAAATCCACTGAAGTTCTCTTGGGCCAGTGCTCTCAATTTAATCTGACGGCATGAATTACTTTGATAAACTTGTTTTATTCAAGCGTAATTTGATGTTAAAATTGACCCAAAGGAACAAATTCCTCGAGATGTGTGACACATTTCAATTTCCAATTACTTGCTCTGTGTTCATGGTTAGATGAACCATCTAATCAACGGTTCAGATATTCAGGTACTCTGTCTGTGACAGCACATGATTAGAATATAAGAGCGTGAATTACTGTAATTCAGTCTGACATGCTCTTAAAATCACTCTCCAATAATTTGACATAGCAGGAGCTGTGCCCTTCAGAAGTAATTAGGGATTGTGAACAGAGGGGTCAGTGAATAAGGCCATTTTTCTCCTCACTATCAAGTCTGCACGCTAAAACATGAGCCTTTGAATCGGATTCACTGAATGACGATGCTCTTATTATTTTATTAAGCTTCTGACAGTGACCCAGCATTTCATAATGTATTTACGTGTTGAGTTAAAAATCACCATGTGTGTTTCCACAACGCTGAGACAACTCTGCCCCCTTGTGATTCGTGCAAAACACAAGACCTCAAAGGTGCTTAATGACCCAGAAACATGCTATCATTTCAGTATTAGCTTCTGCAAAACTGCTGCGAGTTTGACAGCAAAACATCTGATTGCACCTGACAGTTTTTAATATTAGTTCTTCTTAAAAAAATGTACCTCTTCTAATTCCCTGAAAAGATGTTGTTGTTGTTCTGCCTCTTCAGATAATCTGTTTGCAAATATTTGAAAGATCCCATTCGGTGTTACAGACCCTTGAGGTTTCACTGAGAGATATAAGAGCGTGGGTTATTATGAACAGATATTAATACCTCTGGGAAACACATCAACAAAACAGAAATGCATGTCATTGGAAACAAAACGGTTTGCAGTTGAAACAATGAGGGATATTAGCATTTGCGTCCTTGTGTCACATAAATATTATTCTGCTTCATGTATGGTAAATCATGCTTTTAAATCTCTCGTCATTGGTGAGAGGCTTGTGACACGCATTACTGTAGCTCCACTGACAGTGTGTTAGTGTGCTACAGCAATCCCAAATACAGTGTGTGTCTTTTAGAAAACGGAAGTTTGTGTTGGATGGAACAGTAAATAATGACAAAAGGGAGAGGAGATGTCTCTTTTAGGCCTCTCAGGTGGAACATCGAGGCCCGTATTGGTCGCGTAGCTGTCCGTGTTTCATTAGGCTCAGGGCATAAACAGGAAAAACTACATTCGTTCTTCTCGACGGGTGGTGAAGAGTTGAGACCCAACAATTTTCAAGGGGAGCAATTTAAACTCCATCCCTTTCCTTTCTAATATAAGTACATTCTGCAAAACCACAACAGATATTTCAAAAGGCTAACCAAATAAGAAGTTCATTTGCAGCTCCTTAAAAGGATAGTTCACAAACACAAAAAATATTTTGTTATTATTTACCTGTGCATATGTTGTTCACTGGGGCTTAAAGGGACAGTTCACCCAAAAATGAGGAATAATTACTCATCCTCATGTTGTTCCAAACCCGCAAGACCTTCATTCATCTTCAGAACACAAATTAAGATAGTTTTGATGAAATCCGAGAGCTTTCTGACCCTGCATAGACAGCAATGTAACTACAACATTTAAGGCCCAAAAAGGTAGTAAGGACATCATTAAAATAGTCCATGTAACATCAGTGGTTCAACCGTATTTTATGAAGCTAAGAGAATACATTTTGTGCACAAAGAAAATAAAAATAATGACTTCATTCAACAATTTCTTCTCTTCTGTGTCAGTCAACATGCATTCACAAGAGTACCATGTCACATGCGTGGGTTTGGAACGACATGAGGGTGCGTAATTTTTGGGTGAAGTATCCCTTTAAAAGACAATAATATTCATGAAATATCATCAGTCTGACAGCAGTGCTTTCCAGTTTGGAAAAGCCTGACTTGTCTTTTCTGTGAAAAGAAACAGCTAAAATTCTTCATAAATAAGTAAATAATGCTTTGAAATGGTGAAGTGAATTAATAATGAAATAAATTGAGTTTTCATTTTGTGTAAAGTTTATGTAAGAGCCACCTTAGCATGCTTTAAGATATGTTTAATCGATCATGATTTCATTATCTAGGGAAAAAAATCTGAAGAATTTGCTGGTAGTATTTTATGTTTAGTAAAATTTCAACATTTTTATTACTTTTGGTTCATTTCCATATTTAGAGCACATAGTTATATGTACATCATTTTAAAATCCTGTCCTGTTTCTTCATTTCCCACTCTTGCCAGTTTGGCACTCATTTTTCTCATTTAATTTGCATTATGTGTGCAAGAATCCAAGAACAGTCAAACTTAACAGGTGTTTAGAAGTATATACCACAAGGAGATAATTTTTTTTTTTTCTCATCAACTCCTTATAAAGAGTAGAGACATGAAATGGTAATTTTCCATTTCCTTTACAAATTAACAGCTACCTGAAACAAACGTAAATGAATATTCTTTGCAGCTAAGTGGTCATGTGTTTGTTTTGTCCTCCAGCTCTGCCCTTGAGCATTATCATTTAGAAAGTGTTGAACATCATGATGGGGAGGGAGGATTTGTTGACTGTCTTGAGTTTAGAACACAACCGTAACAGACACCGAGCTAACAGGTGTGATTTATCACGAAGTGACAGAAGACACTGTTTGTCGACTAGGCTTTTTTAAGAATGATCTACACCACTCCCATTCTTTGACATCATTCATTATTCCAAATGAAAGAATGTGAAGGGCCACTCGGTGCGTTGTACATCATGAGACAGTTATACATTCCCATGGGGACTATAAGAGTTGAAGTGGGCGGCAATACTGATGTCATTTCCTGTCTGGATTAATTATGTTAGCTGTCTCATGAGTATCCATAAAAACATTCATCATTTCAGATGATGAATGGAGTGGAGGAGTAATGAAAACATGCTTTACGATGGCATGATGTTTCTTGTATGAACTTCATTTTGTAGACCTCATTAATTTCTTGGATAGCGCCATGGTCTGTGTTGCATTAATGTTTCTTAAACCACTGGATGGTTTATGTGTGGTTTATGTGTGTGTATGTGTGTGTGTGTGTGTTCTTCTTCTCACGGAAAAATACCCAGCCATCAATGGCATCAAATGCATCCAATGGTGAATTGCAACGTGGAAAGAAGCGGCACGTCACGGCAGATCAAGCCTCCTTCGGAAGCGGTCAGAGTCGAGCAGGTTCCCGCTATCAGAACAGACCTTTTAAAGCCCTGCCTTAGGGCCCTCTCTCTAAGATGATTCGCCAGAGCAGAGGAGACACGTGGACCAGATCCAAGAGAATCAGCACAGAGTGTGTGGCGCTGCAGTCTGACACGTTCTGTGAGCTGAATTCTAAAGCAACCACCTTCAAGGCTTGACAGACTTCGGGGCATCTGCTGCAGAAGCTCTTCCTCTGGAACATCTCCATGGTGGGAAATCTTTGACTGACATACTGTTGATTTATGCTTTCCTCAGCTCTACTCCCCAGAATGACAGGCTTTACATTAGTAAGACTCATGAGCCACGTGACTCTCCGCTCTCAAACAGTCTTTGTTATGTGATTTGGGCTCTCACACCAGCCAAGGTAACCCACATTTCCTTTAGTTGGATGAGGATATTGGCATGGTCTCATGCCTCTGTACAATTGGTTCACTAAGTAGTAAGACACTTTCCACTTTATTTGTCTGTGACTGGTCTGGATGATGCCTGAAAATTTTGAGAAACTAATAACTTGCATGTCAATTTCTTTTGAACTTTTTTTTTTACATTAACAGGCAATTATAACAAACAAACAAACAACAACAACAACAAAAAACTTAAATATGTTCAACATATTCTGCAGAATTGATGCTTTGCTAAGCCTTGCCTAAAAACATAACTGATCAGTCCTTCCTTAGCAACTGTTGCCATGGGTCATTTTCAAGCTTTTGCTCTTTTCTAATTTAAATTCTATGGAGCATCTGTGTGATTTTAGATTTAAAAAACAATTTTAGTTTTAAAGCCTCATTTTCTCCTTATTTAAATAATGAAACAATTGTCTCATTTCTGCAGTTTTAAAACATTATTTTAATAATTTAATGAAAGAGCAACTCGGAATAAAAAAAAAAAAAATGTTTAGCAGTGTTACTATTCATTACAGCTCACAAAAGAACAATATATGCCCATTTTACACATATTTCATTTCTGCAGGATGATCTATCAAGCTAACCAAAGGGGGCGGAGCTTAGTGAAGTGTCAGTTCCAATAAAGACATCAATATCAATATCAATAAATTGTTTCAGTGCATTTATCTAATGAACTGCTTAACACAATGCTCCTCATTTTATAGGTGAAGTGTGTAATTTGAATAAGAGATAAGTTTGGATGATACGTTCTTTATTTACAGTATCCTGTGTGTTAAAGTGCATTAGTAGCCAGACAGCAACACTGTACGATACATAGAAATTACCAAATGTAATACAGGTCTAAATAATGGTGGAAGACATAAGAATTGTTGAATAAATAGTTTTTAGTTTTCTTTGTGCACAAAAAGTATTCTTGTAGCTTTGCAAAAATTGAAGTTGAGCCACTGATGTCACATGGACTGTTTTACCGATTTCCTTACTACATTTCTGGACCTGGGAACATTACAGTTGCTGCAGGGTCAGAGAGCTCTCTGATTTAATCAAAAATATCTTAATTTGTGTTCCAATGATGAACGAAGGTCTCACGGGTTTGGAACGACATGAGGGTGAGTAATTATAAATGATGGAATTTTCATTTTGGGGTGAACTAAGCCTTTAAAGATACAGTAGGAATTTATTACAAATACTCTGAAGTTCAGCTCACAGAAATGTACCCTTTGTTTGTATAGAATGTTATTAATCTTCATAGCCCCCCTTTGAACAATGCAGAGCTGAATAATAACAAGGCAAAGGGAGTATATACATTTAGCAGCTTTGATCAGCCAGGCAGTATGGGGAGAACAGGCCCTGCACGGTTAGATGAAAACATTTAGATGTGTTTAAGGGAAAGAGAGGGGGGATGCAGAAAACAACAACACTTTGTGGTGGAAATCTCACAAGACGTAGTTTCAGGGTATTCATTTCCTGCATCTGCTTTTTTCCCCTTGCTTTTTTCTTACACAGTCAAGTAGCAGTTGATGTATGTACAGAAGTAAACAGTTATTGCTTGGCAGGGGGAAATATATAACATTTATGCTCTTCTTCGCATTTCCAACAGCTTATATTAAGTACATTAAAAGATATTAGTTAGTAATGTAATCTAGGTTACTCATTTTAGATAATGTATTCTGACTACTTTTTAGATTACTTTTAGAAACAGTAAATTAATGATTTACCGCCATTGTGTGAATAGTATATAATCATGTAATCCAGAAAAAAAGTAACTGTAATTTGATTGAGCATTTAAAAAATGTAATATACTCTCATTACAAGTACTTGATTTTTTTAATCTGATTACATATTCCAGATTACATGTAATAAATTGCTACCCTCTGTATATGTGTGTGTATATATATAAACATTTGCTATACAAATAAATGTGAGTTGAATTAAATATTTAAGGTTACAATTTATAGAAAGTCTTAAGTATTGAGCAATTAATTTTGCCCATTCCTGTATATCATTTTATATGTGACATTTAATAGTAAACAAATATGAATTCTAGCTTTCTTGTGTGCATGTAGACCTAGATGTTTACAATACATGAACATTTTTGTTGTATGTGCACAGATTTGAGTTCCTGAACTTTAAAAACATTAACAAGACTTCTGGGGTTAAGTGGTCACCATGAGCCCAGTGAAACAGGAAGGTGAAGATTTCTTTCCCAGCATTCTCTACAGTTCTTAATTGACCCAACCAAGTGCCTTCGATTTCATCATGCGGCTTGTGCTAGCCCATAATACGCTGCCTCTAGCCTCGTATTGGTGGCTGGAGATAAGACAGTGGCAGCCGTGAGAAACTGCTGTACTGTTATGGCGTAGACGCCATGTCTGGGGTCACACAGGCTAATTGGTTTGTGCACAATGGGAACAGATCATTAACCATGTCACCCTCGAGAGAACACAGTTCTCTCAGCTCCCATTAATGGGAATTTTCTCTACTATGAAGACAACTTTAAGTAGATAGCGGAGCTTTTTAAGCTACTGTTTAATACCCAGATTTTCTTGTTATCTATCAAGGGTCCCTGTTACACCTGCATATGATCTCCCATGCTCCAAGAATGCTCAATGTCATTTTGAAAGCAATTTTGCTATTTAGTGCATTTTAATTAGGTACTTGACACACTGATTAGAGTGAGTCTGAGTAGTCCTTTAATTCTAATGTTTTGAAGGTTACTGGGAACTGCTACTTTAGTACTTCTGCTACATCTATCTATCTATCTATCTATCTATCTATCTATCTATCTATCTATCTATCATTATTGTCTGTTTATATTGGTCTCTCTTGGTTTATGTTGTTCTATCTGTCTTTTTGTGCTGTTGTTCTATCTGCCATTCTGTCTCTGTCTATCATTTATTGGTTTATCGTTCTGTCTCTCTGGCTGTCATTTTGTCTGTCATCTTTCTGTCTATCAGTCCCTAATTTTGTTTATCAGACTATCATTTTTTGTCTATCTGTCATTCTGTCCATCATTCTATCTGTCTGTCAGACTCTCCTTTTAAACAGTTCTTAAACTTTTATGCATGGCTTGACAAACTTTCCTTTTCTAGTTTATTATTAGTGCACTTCTGGAACAATATTTCACCATTTAATTAATGGTTTGAAATTAACTGCAGTGAATTAAAGAACCGTAAATTATAACATAGTTAAACGATAGTTCAGTTGGAGGTCAAACCAGATGCTGATAATTGAACGTGTTGTTTCTGATGTATATTTATGACACTGAGTTAAGGTGACACATTACGTGAAGTACTTAATTAAGACGGAAAGAGATCAAATAGGACAGACTGCTATATTAGTCTTCCTCTCTTCCTCATCGTCATTCTAAGCAGGAAACAGGTTATCAGCTCTGTAGCTCTTCATTTAGAGAGTATGGGACAAGATAAATTCCACATCATTGGAATCTAATGATGTTGCATCTGATGTCAATGTATTCACCGTATGAATTTATGAGTGTGAGGCTTCATTAGAGGTGGGTTAAAGTTGGTGCGATTATCCAAAGAACTGCTACAGGATGTAATCTTGTCAACTCACCTAGTGCGTTAAAAATAAGACACACAGCAGTGAGTCTGTTACTGATCCTGAGTTGATAATGACTTGCAGGCTATTTATTCTTTAAACTAGTGGATAGACTGTAGTTGTAGACATGATTTTTTCCCCTCATTCTTTGCTCTAAATCTGTCACTGTGGAGTGAGCATTTCATCAGCCTCATTCACACAATCCTTGCCTGCAGCTTCTCTACAAAGGGCAGAAGATTTTCAGACAAAACACCCAAGGCATTTTGTCAATGTTTTGGCACCTGTATCAGCTCAATTACTTAGCAGCCTCATCCGTGCATGGGATTGGAATGTGTTCCATGGCAGATTCCCATTTTGCTCCTCATCACGGTGTAATTAGAGGGAGATGGTGGAGATTGAATTTGCGAGGCACTCGGCGTGGCACCGTCTACAGATCCCTCACTGGGGGGAACAGTATCTGGTAATTGAGAGGTGAGCTGAGAAAGAAGTGGAGGTTGAGGAAACAGCTGTATAGAGGTGTTAAGACTCACTTAATGTGGACGGCTGACATCGTCGACTGGAAACAGCAGCGTGATACAACAGCATTCTTCAGTTAGAGGTGTTATGGCTCCTTTTGTGTCCCCTTTCGATATTTTCTCATTTAAATATTGACACTGGCAAACATCTCAACTGGCTCATAACAGCTTGGTAGCTAAATAGATTTGATCACCAAAACCCTAGTCAGTCACACACACAGCAGTTTGAGGGAGATGCGTAAAATGTGTTCCGAATTATCAATAGAAAGTTTTTCAAGGTTTTACTGTATTTCCAAATGTATGAGTACAAGGAAGAGGTAACAGTGACATAATTACTTGGTTGTTGGTTGGTTCATTGATAATTGAATTTTTTTGAGACCGCAAATAACAAATCATATCTTAGTACACTCATGTACAACAAATAGACATTATGGGAGTAAATTAAATTAAAATGGGAGTTTAAAATATCTTTTATTTTAACTCTGAGAACTTCTAACATTCTCCTAATATAGTCCAACATTTAAAATTGACTAAAATGTGTATGCTGATATGCAGATTTAAATAGTGTGCTCTTTCTAGTGCAGAAATGTCTATTTAAATTTCTCTGACATTGCATTGTTAGACTACAGCACCTTAAGTTGCGAACCTCGGATCTTCTTGTTTTTGATACTACAAGTGAATTTTGCTACTGAATGTTATGTAGAGAAGCAGGTTTTAGCTGATTAAAATGTCAGTCTTTATCTCTGCTAGCACATGCCAGAGGTATAGTTCTAGTAATGTCAAGTAATTCTGCCATCTGTATGAAATATTACATACACTGTTAGACATTTCAAAGGGTTTTTACAGTAACTTACTTGTAATTAAGATTTACAGTAGCAAACTGCATTTGATTTATCAGTATACTACTGTAATTCATTCATTTTAATATAGATTTCATTCGATTTTATAATTTTTATATAGAATTTATTTTATTTTTACTCTACATAGGTACTACTGGCATTCAATTAAAACAGACACAATAATTACAAAATATCAAATTCTTTATTTAAAACATTGCATGTATAACACTAAAAAATACAGTCTTCCAATGCTGGAACAGTGCATCTTCACCATTTCTCCTGTCTTAGGACGTTTTGCAGTGCATTATGTTGTGTCCTCTGGATTCATCCTCACAAAGAATATTTAGGCAACAGAAACATAATGGGGAAAAAGACAAACAGCCAAAAAATACATAGCCCTCTGCAAAACCCAGGTGCTGCTCCAAACCGTGGCCACCATCTTTGCTCACCGTCCACTTTGACAGAAATGCCTTCTCTGAAAAATAAGATGTAGAAATAGCACACTTTTAAAAAGCAAACCCCATATAGAATACACAAATCTCTCAAAACCATAGTTGTTTTCTTACCATGAATTATCAGTCTCAGGGTGGCTGGCCTGCTCATGTCTTTATTGATGCTTCATTGCAGTTGCCTTTAAAACACAAATACAAAAAAAATGCAGTAAACTTTAAATTCCATTAAAAACTATAACAAACTAATTCTAAAACTAGAAAGGCAGCTAGCCATAAAACTAGTTTAACCGAGCTAACATACGATTTTATTTTCTCAATAGGCTACTGGCCAACATTAACTACTAACACCTGAACTAAATTTCACATTAGTTAACCTAATGTTAATATAAGATAAGCGTTGCTCGTTAAAAACAATTTTAATTCGGTAACTTAATTCAATAAGATGACAAAAGTCGTTTGAAACGACAGCGCAGTTTACCATGGCAAAGTTCTGTAACCGCCATGTTGACGAGTAAATGTTACTATGGGTTAAACTGGTGTGCAAACGTACACATATTTTTACCTTGCTTATTCTCTCCTAAGGTGCATCGACACACAGCGCAGATGTTCTCCGGAGCTCTTCCACTCTCGCGGGTTTATCCCCGGGAAAAACCGGCGGCGCTGCTTCCTTGTCTTCGTCGGACGCGAGTGGCGTGGCGAGGCGCGACTCGACAACAGCCAACAATATAGAACCCATTATATATACTATCTACAGTGGATGCGGACAGTAAAGTGATGCCCCGGTATATTTCTGACGTTCAGATGTACTCCAAGCGCTTGTGCTGTTTCTGACACGAAGTACAAACGGATTTTCCAATCATTAGAGGCGATGTAACACAAATCAGGGCAAATCGTGTCAATCCAA
This sequence comes from Onychostoma macrolepis, assembly GCF_012432095.1. Classification (NCBI taxonomy): domain Eukaryota; kingdom Metazoa; phylum Chordata; class Actinopteri; order Cypriniformes; family Cyprinidae; genus Onychostoma; species Onychostoma macrolepis. The sequence continues at coordinate 9,700,607 of NC_081163.1, forward strand.
ATGTAAGAAATGAGGAAAATAAAACGACCTCAGTATAATGGCGCCAAAGAGACCGTTACAGTAGTATACAGCAATTTTAAAAAATACAGTAAGTCTCTGTATGTGGGGTCTGACGTCACAGAAAATTCCCATGATGCAAAGGGTATTACAGTTATTTACTGTAAAGGGAATTTGCAGTATTACACTGGGTGATATACAGTAAATAACTGTGGAAATTACAGAAATGTCTAACAGTGTAGGTAAATTTGACCATAATAAATTTGGCCTATAGTAGCCTACTGTGATGGAAGCCGTTGGCTCCAGGACTTGTATTCCAGCATAACATGAACATATTCTGCGATAATAATCATCAGAAGGATCACACACCAGCTTCAGCTGGAGATCTGGAGTTCCAAACGGATTACTGTCAATGTTTTTACTGAGCTGACATTTAATTAAAGAAAAGCCAAGGATTCATAGTTCATTTCAATTATGTCTGAGAGACAGACAAAGTGATTTATGCACTTTGCATTGACAAGACAGGTAGTTCTCTGCGTAAAACAACACCTGCAGACATTTTCAACACGATAGTAAAATGAATATGGAAGAGCAAACATGCAGCATCTCTCTCTGTCTTTCCCGCTCACGTCTGTGCAAATTCAATGGTTTTATCGGTATAATGCCAGCACTCACTATCCTGGTGTTTTAAACAGATTGCTCACTCCTGTACATTACGTTTGGTTGCACATCGAGCCGTGTTATCAGTAAACAGAAAACAGAAACTCGGTTGCACAGGAGATTATTCATTCTGTAGGTGTGTTTGAAGTAATGCGATTAGAAAACACTCTCAAGATGCCAATCTACCACCAGAGGGCATCACATCATTACTGTCATGAGATTCATCAGTGTCAAATGAATTTCAGGCTTCAGAGGCATTGCAAACGCTGTTCTACGCAGGATGTAAAGGTACAGCTTTGGAGAAAAAAATGTTGCCTTAGAATAGGTATTTTGTATGCAATTAATTTATAGTGTTGTAATTGAACGCACATTTAGAACAAAACAAATCATACTTTGTAAAATTCAAGCTTTTGCCATGTGTTTTTGGATATTAGCATCCTCTGAATGCCTTATATGACCACCTGAGAGCATCACTGTACCACAGTATTGTCATACTACCTTTTTTCAAAGGTATTATATAGACTATTGATATATTGAAGGGTGTGATTTACTTCTTTATTTATTTTTTATACAAGATAATACCATGCTATTCTTTGAAATACTTTCACGTATCATATGAATATCATTTATTAGATAATCATTCAGCACCATATTATGTAGTGTGTATGTGAGAGATCCTGCAGGTGTATTTAGATCAGTGGGATGTTGTTTTGAGACCTGTTGGATGTAAAGTATAGATGTATAGAATTCTGATTGCCAGTTCTCGCTGTTCCTCAGTGCTGTTTAACCCTCTTGGGCTCATGCTCAGTTTCCTCTGACTTCCTGGAAAAACGTAAAGGTCAAAATTGCTGTAGTCATGAGTGATTCTGTGAGTGAAAGGTTTTGTTTTATTTATGAGTGATTCTTCTCCTACAGGCATTTTGGTTGATCTTTATTACAGCAAACAGGTTTCAGCTGCATTTAACTTTTTTGTTACTTTTCTCCATTTCTATTTTTTATTTTACTTTATTTATTTATTCATTTTTTTACTTTTCTGAGAAGTGGGCCCAAAGACTGGAAGAACACACTACATAGCTTTTTCAGTTTGCAGTCTGTCAAAAGTCAGAGCCAGTCTGCTGATTGTAGTTGACAGATTTGATGGGTACTCTGATATATTTAGCTTCAGAGTCAGAATGTTGCCAAATTTACACTGCAAAGGTGGCACTAAAACGCTTCTGAAGTGGCATTTAGGTGTAAACTTGTCTTTACCTTACTGTTTAATGCTTCTCAGAGGTGGCATGAATGCATTTACATAGCAATTACAACTGCATAGAGACTGAGGTGAGTATGAACAAAGCATAATTTAGTCTGACTTTTTTGGCATTCTGTCTTTACACTGATATTTAAGTAGGCACAAAGCAGCCTTAACTTGGTTGTATAAAGACACCTTATTTTTCCATCCAGTTGGAAAATATTGAATATGTTTGCTAGTTTGATCCAATTTTAGAACATCTTATTTTCATTTGTTATGTGTCTCCTAGCGACAAGGCGCATTTTATGTGTCAAGTGTGTTCGGAACAACTTCAAAATCTGATAGTGTGTGATTTTTAGTTATATGATGGTGTATAGTGTATTCCAGCCTTAAAGAGTTTTTCTACACATCCACAGACCCTGTAGTTAAGGAAGCATCCATTCAACCTATTTTTGTCATAATCAGATGGTGTTTGGTAGTTTAAGTTGAAGGAAGGCCCCTACTCTATAACGGCTGAGCCCCCCTGAGTTCCTTTTACGTGACATATCTACCAATTGTGGTTATTTACCATTACTGCCATTTCCATTCACCTCAAGCAAAAGTAGCTTGGAAAGACGACAGAAGTTTAGCTGTGATACGTGAAGGACACCACTTTAAACATCTGACCTTCCAGGCAGATTATTGATAGAAAGGAAAGTGTAAGGATTGGGATCTGAACTAGAGAAGGCTCCACTCAGCTTTTGCTAAATGGTTTTGGCATTTAAAAGGATTTGCTTGAGCAAGTTGAAAGTAAAAAGGAATACATTCTTGCCTTTGAAACTCCCAAAAGGTCTACGAATAAGCAATTAGGCAATAGTGTTTAAAAGGACCATTCTCTCTGAGTAGTAGTAGTTTTTCATTATTCAAATTTTCATTTTTTTCTTTTTTTTTTCACATTTTAAAGGAAAGCCAAAAATAAAAATTCAGTCATCATTTACTTACCTTCATGTCCTTACAAAACTGTATGACTTTATTTCTTTCATGGAACAACAAAGAAGTTTAGCTGAATGTTTGAGCTGCTCTTTCTATACAATAAAAGTAAATAGTGACCACAGCTGTCAAGTTTTGTGTACACTTTTGTGTATTTAAGTCGTTTTTCATTAAAAAACTTGCTGGATGGCCTTGGTCACCATTTACTTTCATTATATGGAAGCAGTTGCTTTTGTCTTCCACTGAAGAAAAACCAAGGGTGAGTAAAATGGATTTTAAAAAGGCTTGCGTATAATCCACTTTTGTAATATCTTGTAATTTTTTATCTCTTAAAATGACAGAGACAGACAATAGGAAAAAAAAAAGCCAAATTTACACTGCAAAGGTAGCACAGAAGCGCTTCTGCTTAATGCTGCTCAGAGGTGTCAAAAAATGCATTTACAGTACACAGCAATTACAACTTTATTCTTTGATACATTTTAGTAACTTATCTCTTAAAATGACAGAGACAGACAATGGGAGAAAGAAAAAAATGGCAAACAATTTAAAACTGACAATGTAACCAAAAGGTTAGAGGTTAACAGGCGCTTGTGTTGTTGGAAGTACTGCAACAACTTAGTTGTGCAGGAGTAAAAGGTCACGGTCGTATGCACACAGAGACTTTATTTATCCTAATAGACGTTCAAGTGCCGCAACCCTGCACAGCACAAACATTAATGCTGCTAAAGAAAGAACAAAGCCAAACAGTAATTGTCAAGGAACCTGCACACACACACACACACACACATACACAGACTTAAAGCAGTGTTGGCAGAACTGTTGTTCAGCTACTGATAAATCATTGTAAAATATAAGAAATGAATGAGCACAATTGAAATATTGTGTTGGAGAGGAAAGCAAGGTCGTTACCTTATTTCAGAATAATTTTGGCAAACTGCTTTTTATTCGTCATCAATCTTCAAGATTCACACAAACTTCAGAGTGTTATTTATCTTCAAATATGACAATGAAAATTTTATAATATAAACCTGAAACGATATACTGTGCATTTTTATTAAAATGTAACGTTATTTATTTAGTTTCATTTAAACAACAGTGTCTGTATTTATTGTCTTTTCTTGTTGAGTAACATTTCTTTGTGCATTCATTACGAATGCAGTAGTAATTTTGAACATGAACACATGCCAGTAATAGTTCTTTTTGTTTTCAAAGGCCAGTCACTGTAGTTTTGTAATGACTTTAGTAATTTGCCTAATTGCATTTTTTCCAAGGATGAGTCAAGAGTCTGTATATGAGTGGAAGTGGTTTGTCAAGATAAGAGTACAGTGAAGTGAGTATTTGATAGTCATATCTCACCTGACTGATGGCAATGACACCCACACAGTACTGGAAGTTTACAGGTGCTATCTCACTACAAACCCCAGGAGAGTTTCTCCACGGCCCACCTTACATTCCCATACATGGGCTTAACACATGTTTTCGAATGGGAGGGGGTGAGATGATAGATTCTGCCGTGGGGGCTGGGAACGAACATTGTGGTCTGGGGTGTTCATGGTGAGAACCAATGCAGGCACAAGGAGCACAGCGTCACTTTCAAGAATGTGAATTTGTCATAGATCTTAAAAGATTGTCTTTAGCAGTGCTAAAGTCTCCTAGCTGTCTTTAAGAACTGATATTTATATGACCAAGTCCGTCTATGCTGTTATTTTGACCTCAGACGAACTTTCATCCAGTGTAGGAAATCTTCAAAACTAACACGGCTCTGCAGGGTTAACAGAGGTACCGCATGCATCACTTACTCACGCGGTGTAGCAGTACATACAGATGTCAACACTTCAGATGAGTTGTTAATGTGACTCTCACAATAGTTTCACTGAAAATTGAAAGTAACACATTTTAGGGCTCATAACAGTGATCATTAGCGATGATGCTAGCATAACACAGAGGAATGTTTTACTGCTCAGAGGCTGCTCTTTTGCAGCTCAGGGCAATCAGTTACGTTTCATCTAAGTGCCAACATGACGAATCTCGTAGAATTCCTTTGGAGAAATAAATTAGACGTTGATGATGTACGATAAAGTATATAATATGAAATGAATGTTGTTAGCATAGCTAAGAAGATGATTTGGTCTTTATTTTGAATGAGAAATTAGCGAGTTCATATTGAAATTCAGGCAAATCTGAGCACAGTTTGAAACATTTACAGCAGATCTCTTTTGAAACTCTAAGGAGATATGTGTGAGATTACTGTGAGAGTGTCTTTTCTCAGGAGCTAAATCTGCATTTGCTCTCCATTGAGAAATTTGTGAGAAACAGTTGAAATATATAATAAATGATTTAAAGTAAGACGTTTGTCAGGTTTTAAAAGAATTGCTATATCTTATCATCAATTTAATGATCAATTTTCAACGTTGAAGATATTTAGACCACTTTGTAAATGTTCATCACAGTTATTTGAATCCTATTGTGATTTGCAATATGAAATGATTGAGTTCATATGAAAATCTCACAGACTTTGGCATTTTGGTAAATCTGAGCACAACGTGCAACATTAATTAGATATTTTCTGAAACTCTATGAAAATATATATGAGATTACTGGTGTCTTTTGGTCAGGAGAAACATCTGCTTTTGCTCTCCTGTGCAGTCTACAAGAAACAGTTGCGATTATATGGAGATCTCTTGTTTGATTTAAAGTGAAAAGTTTCTGGCAGGTTTTAAAACATTTGCTATATGCCAATGATTTAATAATCCATTTTCAACAATGAAGCTGCTTTGTAAATGTTTATCACAGACATTTGAATCCAAATTAGGTGATTAAGTTCATACTAAAATCTTGCCGAGCACATGCAGCTTGAGAAGTTACTGAAATGTTTTCGTAAACTCTACAGCGATACAAAGATAAAGAGATCTCTTGTGTGATTTATAGTAAAAGGTTTCTTTCAGGTTTTAAATGCTTTTGCACTGCCGCTATTAGCTTTCACAATTTTTGTATTTTTGCAAAAAAAGCAACAAAGATAAGAGCTTCTGAGAATTTCAGTACACAAAACTATATGTCAGTTTACAGTTAAAAACCAAAGTACTTTGCTTCTTGCTTATAGTGATAGTGTAACCTTTATCTTCTCCACCATGAATGGAGGACAGCAGTGGATGCATCTTGTGGCTAACTGGAGTTGGATCATGACTCACTACTAAAGTAGCAGTCTGTCCAAACTCAGCCTTGAGCCAAACTGTTGTCTATATCTAGATTAATTGCCTTTAACACAAAGAAACCCACCTCTATGAACCAAGCAGGATTTCTGTGAATATTCTTACAATGAATACGATGAGCTGTCGGGGATTTCTGTAAACACTTACCACTCATTAGTGGCCAACTTTAATGTTGGAAAATCCATCTGTAGTATAATATATGTATGTACAGTATGTATAGATATATGTATGTAAGTGTGTTTTATTTTTCCCATGACTATAATAGAAGAAAAAAAAACAAAAGATGTGTTTGAAGTCTAACAGCATGACAGAATCAATTCGCAGAAATATAGACTGTGACCACTATGATTCATAGTGTTTCACTTCACTGAAATTATCTGTAATATGTGCAATTTCAGTCTTTTTCCATCCTTTAGGGGAAAAAAATCACAGTCACCCCAGGGAGATAAATATTCACACAAATGAGAAAAAAAAAAAAAAAGCTCACTTCATTGTGATTAGCAATTCAACCAATGAATTGTATTCTCACAGGTTCTGGTAAAGTAAGCGTTATATACTGTTTTCCTGAATTTCATATGTCACAGCTGGACCTACATTTCATTGCAGACTCTAATATCACCAAAAATATGAGTTGTCAGGGCTTTCCTTTGGGGTATAAGACCTTTAGCGTCAATAAATGTACTGACATGCTGCAGAAAGCTTATAATGCTGTTAGTAAGATTAAAATATCATAGCCTCTGTACCACCGCTGCTGTACAACACATTTAAGTAACTTAACATGCTCTCTTGAACTTACTTTAGGATATCTTTCAAAGAAAGGAAGCACTCACCTGGGAGTAATTCTTCCTTTTGCCAGTACACTGTAATACATGAATCGTGGGTCTTGTAATTTTCATAAAAAAATTAAGGTGATAATTAAAAATAGTGAGGACTTTTTACTAATAAAACCAATTTTTTTTTTTTTTTTTTAAAGTAAACTTAAGCAGTTTTGAGGCTTGAATTGAGGAACTGATTAGACTAAAAAAAAAAATGAAGGAAAGAAGGCTACCTATTTATTTGAAGAGAATTAGCTCAATTTTGCAAGTTTATTTTAGAGGTGATTGTTAGTTCCCAGCATGCTTTGCATATGGCTGGATATGGAGAGTAAATTTTGAAATTAAATGCTATTTTATGTGTTTTTGAGTGAAGGAAACATCTATTAATGTTTAATGTTCAGTTATGTTTGACATTTGAAAGAGTTTCTGTTACATTGAAGTTTCCATTGTGCAGTGCGATCGTTACCATTGTGCAGAAGAGTAGAGCTTATGGTTATGGATACTACTCCTAGAAGGCATTAAGCCTTGTTCAATAAACAGTAGCTTTGCTAGTGCTAGTGCAGTAGAATAATTTCTCAAGTATTTTCCTACTTTAGCTGTTTAGCGGTATGCAGTCTTTTAAATCTACAAGTCAAATACAAACAGGCCTCATTCAAAATCACAGACTTTTGAGAATCAACTTAAAATAAATGAGCACATTTCACAAATTATATTAATTTCATTGTGTCACAGATTAAATCATTTTACATGATTTATTCAGGTAGATTCCATTAAAAAAAAAAACAAGCCTTAAAAACTACTCAAAAATATTAAGTGTAATATTGTTACCATCATTTTTTAAGTAAATAGCCCGTTCTAATTTGTACAGTGTATACAAAAGGAAAGAGTGTTGACCTTGAGAAAAGCTGCCTTTCACAAGCAACCCTTGTTATAAAGATTGTGTCGGCTTGCTGCCTGCTGAGCATATGTATTTCCCAATAACCCTAGAGAAGATAATGCTGTCGTGATTTCAATGACTTTTTGTTGCTTTTAATGTTCACATCATTACCACACTTTTAAAGAAACCGCTCCAGTGGTACTTGTGTGCTGAATTCTAAGTATTGTGAAACCCTACAGTAGTTAGACTGAAAGTTATTATTCACTTGGTCCCTCCAGTGAGCTGTTAACCACCCCTCAGTAAGTCAGTGAGTTGAACTTACTCAGAGAACTAGATCTGTCTTGTGAATAAATCATTTAGATCAGATTTGTGACTAACTTTGTAACTAGATACACTGATTAATTGAAAGATCCAAATGTTTATTCATGAATTGGACATTATGATATAATGACTTCTTCAGTCGAAAAACAACATTTCAGTCAGTTTCTCACACAAAACTATCAAACTTTGAAGTGCTTATTTTAATAAACTTTGATTTTTATCACAAGTTGTAGGCCTATATAAGAAATTGTTTAGTGTTTTATGTATTGTTCTTATTGTCTGTATCTTCTATGTAATAGCCTTTGAAGCTGATATAGCAAAAAACACAAAAAACAGCCTGGGTTGTTCTTTTTGTTAAACCCAAATGCTGGGTTCATTCATTTTATTGGGTTATTTTTAATATTTTTTACCCAGGTGCTGGGTAGATTTTCAAGCTGCTGCATCATTTTTAATGCTGAGTTATTTTTTCTACCCAACCGATGGGTTGAGCTTGTCTCTGACAAAACAACCCAGCAGCTGAGCTACAGTCAGATCGCAGGCTTTTTGCGTCCTGAATAAAGGTGCTTGCACAATGCCATAGAAGAACCCTTTTTGTCTAAATGGTTCCATAAAGATCTGAAGAAGGTTCTTTGTGGCGAAAGAGGGTTCTTCAGATTATAAAAAGGTAAGAAAGAGATGGGTTTTTTTAAAGAACCTTTTTAAAGTTCTTTGTGGAACCAAAACTGGTTCTTCTATGGCATCGCTGTGAAGAACCTTTTAAGCACCTTTAATTTTAAGAGTGTACAGGATAGAGCGGTTCTCAGTGAAATAAAGGTTTGTATATATTTTATTTAATTTATAAAGTCTTTACTGAGCTGTAAATGATATTATTTTACGTAACTCAACATACAAAGACAAGATGTCAGTCAGTTGCGTCAGCAGCATGATGGAAACGCCTTTTGTCTTGCTTAACATAAACCGATTTTATTCCTTATAGTACTGAATTCAATTTAATTTGGTGTTTAAATATGTTCTCTAAATATGTTCTTTCGGCCGACACACCGGCATGAGAATTAGAATTACTTTTAAATGTTACATTTTTATTTCTAAAATGCTTGTTAGTTTAAATGTATGTAATATTGTATGTAAACTATGCTGTATTCACCCAAATAAATTCAATTTATGTCTGAAAAATATAAATTTGTATTTATTTTGTCTGTTGATCATCATTGGCATGAAATGGGTGATTTCGTGTCTTCCATCCTGATGTTGTTTTAGTACACTGAAAATGAGGTGTAGGTCTAAGGGGCTGTTGTTTACTACAACTCTAAATGTGGTGTTGATAAAGTCAGCAGGTGATGGTAATCATTTTTTGTGGTCCCAGTGACTCAGTCCAGTGCCTCTGGGTCAACTCATGATTCCTACGTATGGTCTAAGTGTAGGTAACCTACTTCAGACTCATGCTGTGACAAAAGGTTGGCTTCATTTTCACAGTAGCATACTGTAAAGAATGACTTTGAGATTTTACTTTTTAAGTCAACTGTCCTGTAACAACACCCTCCCCCACTCTCAGAACTGGTCACGCTATTCGGGGCTCATTTGCAACCGTGGGAAGAAGTTAACTAAAAGCAGCGTTGCCACAGTACTGATGAAATTTCTCAATAGCATGGCAGATGTTTTAAAAAACATAGTGTAGCTTTTCCCATGAGTCATGACAAACTGCTTTATCCAATGTGTAGTGACAAAACACTGCTACATCAGTGATTTTGCTCTTTTAAATGGTCCTTTATCACTAGTATACAATGTTGGAAACAGAAATATATAATCAGTAATTAACTTTTTTTTTCTTTTTTTTTTTTCTCAATATATATCTGCTGGAATGACGAAACAGAAAATGTTAGGAGTTATTTGATCAAAAATACAGTAAAAAGAGTAATATTGTGAAATTATTACAGTTTAAAATAACTGTTTTGTATTAAATTTAATTTATTCCTGCAGTAGCAAAGCTGAATTTTCAGCAGTCATTACTTGTCTCATTACTGTCACTTTTGGTCAGTTTGATGCATCCTTGCTGACTAAAAGTATTCATTTATTTTAACAAAATTTTACAGACTAACTTAGACTTCTTCTGACTTACACTAGTGTAATTTGTAATGGCTTGCACAGAGCACTGCAAAAAAAAAAAAAAAAAAAAACTTTCACGTGCCACATAATCTGAGCACACCAATAACCTTGTTATGACCCTGGTCCTCCTGAACAAAATGATCGATGAAGTTACATTTGCATAAGTTAAAAGTAAAAAAAAAAAAAATGGCAGCTTGTATTTACTGCATATGTTACTATACATACTGCACATATTTCGTGTGGTTCTTGTAAATGCATTTTGAGCTTCCTTTTGCACACATTATGTTCATCCTGTTATCTGTGTCTGCAAGTTGTTGACTGTAGAATCCATCCAGATTGCTGAGTCTCTTACATGCTTTCGGGCATAATGCCAGCGCCGATACAAGATATGATTGGGTTTTTTTCAACCAACTATTTCTTCTTCTTCCCACACTCTTAAAAGGCCAGACATATGAGGGGTGCATGCTGTTGTGGCACAGGTTCCAATGTGCAATTCACTGTTCTATACATCATTGTTCCTTGCTGTAACAAGGTTCTAAGCGGTGACTTATTGTAGGCACTTTTTTCCCTTTGGTGTCTCATTTTATTATATGATTTTCACACACACATTTAGCCCTACCTCCACACACAGACATTAGGGAACCTGGGATGAAGGAGGCTGCTGGGAAATGCATATATATCAATAAGGCAGACAGAGAATGTGTATGTCAGGATGCATGACAGTCATGAACAAATCTCAGTGTGAATTATTGCGCAATCCCTACATTGAATAAGTTTTGTCTTTCTGTGCTTTGTTGATTTCTGTTTTGAATTTGTGAACCGATGAGGGGGAAAGTGTTTTACACCCGCATATGTTGAATCTATATTTCGCTGCCTTAGGCAAAATGACAGAAAACATTCATCTAACATAAAATTAAGCAGGGTTTATGTTATATTTTAAAAACTGACTGTGCAAACATGAGTTTAATAGCAATGTTTTGTCTCTTTTTCTCATCATTTCTATGGTTCAGTCATCTTTTAAGAGGAGTAAGAGGGTTGAATAATTAAGTAATTTATCTGATGAAATCTTTTGGATGTGAGGAGATGGAGTCAGGGAAATGGGCTTATTACTTAACATGCTGTGTGAATATTGAATTGTGTTCAGCTGGAGGATCTGAAAGACCAATAGTGCCATCTACCAGCTACCAAAGGCTACATATCCTTGTCCTAATGGAACTGTATAAGCATCCAGTCTCCTTGTGTTACAGCATGAAAGCATGATGGATTAAACTGCCATGTTTAAATGCCATGATTTTGTTGAAAAACCTTGCGTCTTCTCTCATGTTTTGGTAAAAGGCACATTGAAGGAATATTCTCCAATCCGGATGTTTTCAAACTGGGATAGGGGGCTGGAAGGGGGTGTTAAAAAAAATCTATTTTTGTGATGTCATGCTAAATAAAAATAAAAATAAAAAGGTATTAAACCTTTCTGCATCAGGAGCTGTACAACCCATAAAACTCAAGAGAAGCATCAATGGATGAAGTAAAGAAACTTCCTCTAGGAAAGCATGTTTTGATCCACAAGAGCACTTTGACTCTTTGAGAGCGATTTATGTACTGACAGGGAACATAATGGCATGACGCAAAAACCGAAAAGCGTATGTTCTGGAGTGGCTCAATCAAAAGCCTGGTCCACAATTCAATGTGAGCGTATTTGTCTGGATTTTTTAATCTTTATCATCCTTTAACCTGCTTGCATGAGAACCGTTAATAGCACTTCCAGACTGAAGTTATTCCACAGATGCTAAATTGGATTGAGGTCTGTGCTTTGACTGGGCCTCTCCAGCACATACATATATTGTGGATCATTGTCCCATTGGATGATGACTCATCCTCTAAATCCCAGTGATTTTGTGGATTTCAGTTGTCTTTCAGGATTTCGCTGTGCTCTATTCATTCTTTCTTTCAATTTTATGAGTTTTCCAGGCCCTGCTGCAGAGAAAAACTACTAACGAATAATGATGCTATCACAAAGCTGCACGGGTAATTGCACTTTGTTTTGTTGTTGTCAAACATAACACTTGAAACCTGAGAGATTATATACTGTACACATTGTATTTATATATATTTCTTAAAGAAATTATTACTTTTATTCAACAAGGACATATTAAATTGATCAAAAGTGACAGGAAAGACATGTTACAAAATATTTCTTATTCAAATAAATGTTGTTCTTTTAAACTTTGATTAATAAAAAGTGTCAGAGTTTCCACAAAAATATTAGTCATATTTTTGTGTTTAGTTTTCAATATTGATGATAATATGAAATATTTCTTGAGAATTATGTCAGTATGTTAGAATGATTTCTGAAGAATCAACAATGAAGACTGGAGTAATAGCTGCTGAAATTCAACTTTGCCATTAAAGGAATAAATGACATTTTCACAGTATTACTGTTTTATTGTATTTTTGATCAAATAGATCCAGCCATGGTGAACATAAGATACTTTTTTAAAGACATTAAAAAATCCTACCAACAACAAACTTCTGAATGGTAGTGTGTACATTCCTATTCTCTAAGTATTAGAGAAATGCATCATACTACAGCCTGATTTATAAAATTATAAATACTTAACAGCTGTCATACTATTTATATGCTGTCACTAGGCAGTGAAATGCTTCCTATGTGCAACGTTAATATGCTTGAGGTGCCTCATTTAGTCAAAAGCAGGAAATGGCTTTCTCCTGTGAAAGACCTTGGGTTGTGTTCCAGTCTTGGGTATGAAGATGTTTCCTGTTTAAAAGTGCGTCAGTGACTGTCAGAGAAGCCGATATGCACCCTGCACGCTCTCACATGCTTTCAAACATTTTCACATCTATGGCCATCGATCCTCTGTGCAGGTTGTGCAGATATCCAACCTCACTACATGTGATCTCAGTGTGGGTGTCTGAAACTCGAACCTATCTGAGGTTTTGCTTTGGTTCTCTTTCTGTGTGCAAAGAGCACAAGTCTGGTGACACACGTATCTGTGGTGAATTAATACAGGTTGATTATGTGTGTGTGCATGCTAAATGTGGCATAAACCTCACTTTTGGATATCTTTAGTTATATAAAACGACTTGTAATTTTTTTCTTTTTTTTTTTGTTATTATAAAAATGCTAAAAGTTTTCTTTAGGGTGGTTTGTGAGTGTACAGTATGCATGCTTGTGTATACATACATGTGATTTGAGTCCATCAGAACAAGATACTGGAGTAAAACATCAAATGTAAAGAGCATAAGTGCAAAACATTAGAAAGAGTGCAGTGACAGTTGTTGTTCATACATATCTATTTTTTTTTTTTTTTATGTGTGTGCGCTTTGGGGTACAGAGGGTTGGAACTGGGGGAGGTGAGTGAAAAAAAAAAAAGAAGAAAAAACATTCTCAATTAGAATATGAGGAAAACGAGGCCTGTGGTTTAGGGTGTTTTTCTAATCAGTGGTTTTGTGACACATTTTTTAAGCTTGAATTTGTGTTGCATGATGTTAAACGCACATGAGCATATGCCAGATGAGGATGAAACAAATTCTTGTCTTCTTGTCTGAAACCAAGTTTCAAAAGTTTTTGCAACCATGATAGTCAGGCTCAATCATATGATCCACACTTTTGTCAGATTTCCTGACAGGTGTTTCTTATTTTGAGACCTCTTAATCCTGATATATCCTCCTCAACTTTGTTTTTTAAATGGAGAATAATTAAATGCTTTTAGAAACATAAGGACTCATACCACAAAATAGTTCTGATTATTAAAAACAGAAGGGACCACGCTCATAGGGAATGCTGTAAAATCATCCGAGGGATTCGGTTGCCTTAACTCTACCAGTGAACAGAGAAACCATATATATATCTGTGACATTATTATTCTGAATCATACTGAAGTCATAGGAGATGATTGTTCTGGAGAAATAGTTCATCCTAATCCAGACATCTTTCGACTTTATATTTCCTTTGTAAAATCCTTATTCTGCCATCTAATCCTGATAGATAGAGACAATACAATCCTATTTTATCTACACGAGTTATGTTGAAGTGAATCTAGTTGAGAAAAATAGAGAGTACCCAAGAGTAACAGTATTGAAAGAAGTGAGATAAACTACTGCAGGAATGAACTGGAAAGTTTACTATAGAGATGAAATGACTGATCGACTGGTAGTGAATTATGATTCTTTTTTTTCTTTCTTTTTTTTCTTTTTTTTGTGCTCAGTAGGAATCCAAAATGTTACTATTATTGTACAATGAACATTTTGAGGAAGAGTGATATACTCACGGGTGTATTATTTCATTGATTGTATATGTAGAGTACAAAGGGCTTAAAGGTCTCCTGTGCTAAAAGGCCTATTTGTGTGTGTGTGTATATGTGTCAAAACACTCACACACAACAGCATTTTCTCAAACACCTGTTGTTGCATTAATCTATTGGAGTGTAAGAACAAAATATCAATTTTGATGTCATTTGATTTACATTTTATGTGGCTAATTGCAAACATTTGTTACACTTGTTTATGATTTTCACTTTTTTGTAAGGTGATTAAATCAATAGTTTTTCAGTAATTATTGAATAAGTGAAAATATTTAAGCACTCACACACTACAACAACAAAAAATAAAAAAGTTCTTAAACTTGTTTCGGAATTGTTATTAAATTGTAATGAATCTATATTTATCTGACACAATCAACACAACTCCAGTCTATCAGTAATGAAGCTAAAAGCTGCATGACTGTAAGCAATGAATCCATCATTAAGCCATCTTAACTTCAAACCATTGCTTCTGGCCAAAACACTAGTCCACAATCCATAATAATGCTTCCTCCAGTGAAAAAGTCTATCCTGTTTCTCTCATGCTGAGACAACGTTTTTACTGGAGAAAGCATTAGTATGGATGGAGGATTTGGTTTGAAGTTGAAACGTCTTAATGGTGAATTTGTTTCTTACAAACAGGCACACGTCAGAAGTCATTAATTAATGAACTTTAGTTGTCTGGAGTTCCTTGTTTTATTATTGTGATGTTTGTATCAGCTGTTTTAACTTTCATTCTGACGGCACCCATTCACTGCAGAGGATTCACTGGTGAGCAAATGATGTAATGCTAAAGTTTACAGAATCTGTTTCAATAAAGAAACATTCATCTACATCTTAGATGTCCTGAGGGTAAGTAAATTGTAATTTTTGGGTGAACTATTCTTTTAAGGGTACCTTTTACCTTTAACCTAAGTGCAAGGAAAAACATGCAACTATGTTTTCATGTTTTTAACATCTACCAAATACAGAAAAATAAATTCAACCCATGTAACTATAAGAAACATTGTTTAAGTTTAAGTACAACACACTTTACATACATTGGGTGAACCTCGTTACCCACGATTAAACCAGCACAGGATGTACAATGAACTTCATGCTTCAGTTAGTACATTTGCTTTTCTATTGTCAATATGTGCCCTGACAATATGTGCAGTGTATTTCATATCATCAACTACATCTTTAAATTGAAATGATCTGCTTTATTGACTTATATTCTTTTTATGTTTTATTGTGCGACTGATTTGTTTTCTCATTTCATAGTCTATTGTTTAACTTTACTAGTTAAAGTTTGCCAAAAAAAAAAAAAAAAAATGATTGCTTGATGAAGTCATTTTTATTTTTTTGTTTAATGTGTCATGTTTAATGTAATGAGCCTTTAAATCAAATCTGTGGAATTTAATTTTAGTCATCTACTGAGTCCAGTTACAGCCTAAATTGTTCACTAAACCTAAATGATGCTGACACTCACCTGAGAATCCTTGTTTGGGACTGAGCTTAAGTCTCTGTCCGTTTTACTGGCATTGAATGGATTATGATCATGTAAGACTGTGGAAACCATTATAGAATGAATGAGGTAATTCTTGGATGGCTGAAACCTAAAGAAGAGAGAAAAGTAGACGGCAATGTAAAAAATAAATAAAGACATAAAAGAAAGGTAGGGGAGAGGGGGGCAGAGGAGGGGGGCGTCTAACGGTTTCCCCTCTACTTCAAACAGTGCTCTATAAACCATGGAAAGTTAACCAGCAGCTTCTGAACAAAAGCAACTGATTGTTATCTGAGGATACTTTTACAAATCAGAGAGCCGATGTTAGTGTAAACAAACAATGCAGCCTCAAAGAGCACAGTTGAACACATAAACGGTGACCTTATTAAATTGTTCAAAGCAAATCAACTTTTGCTCATTTTCCACAAGATCACTTTTACAAATATTTGTGGCTGAGAAATGATCTCAGCCTAATTTTATAATTGTTTGCATAGTTGTTACTGTGGTAAACATGTTTATTTGTTTATGCGTGTATGTATTTAATCAAATTATTATCTTCTTCTGTATGCAGTAACAAGAGCGCAATTTCTTAAACCATTTCAAATGGTGATCTATTTTTATAATTGTGTGCTTTTTTTATTTTTTTTTATTCATTTGGTTCACCTTTTTTATTTACATTTTGATTGTTTAAAATGATTGATTAAACTTATTTTTGTATAAAACACAAATAGCACAATTTTTAAACCATTTTAAACCTTAGTTAAAAACTTTAGATTGATCCAGGTGTTGAACAGGCATGTTTCAATTCACATCACCAAACAGTCAAGGAAAGAGAACTTAGTGAAATTGAAAAGCAATGCAGTTGGTATAAAATAATTGCAACTTTTCTCCTCCTCAAAACACCTCACTTACAGTAATAAATTTTGATTCAATTTACTGTAAAAGAAACAATGAAAAATGGAAATGCACAACCTTTCATGACTAATATGACCTGCTTCATTTCCTTCTGTTACAAGCTATTCATCTCAGTGAAACATCTCAATGCCATTCTTATGCAGATCCTAAAGACCACACTGATTCACTCTCCAAGGATGATAAAGAAAATGACAAGATCATTAGTAGCAGTGGTTTCACTGACTGTATAGGCTAGTTATACTGAAATTACTGCTCAAAGTTTTTTTTTATTTATTTTTTTTTTATATAAAGATCTATCTTAGATTTTGATCTGATATGTATTGTATTGACGTGAATTTTAATAATGTGTGATTTCCTCAGCATTTGCAAAAAGTACTTCACTGACATCACCAGCTCTCCACAGTTCTGACAGGATTCCAACTAGGTCAGTGGTGTACTGCTCTCTCTGGTCAGTAGAGGGGGCCCAAGAGAAGAGAAGAATTACTGTCATTTAAACTGATGCCCAACCTGAATTTTTTATTTTTATTTTTATTTTTTCTCCATAAAAATCAATTTGCATGTAATAATTGTGACACATTTCTCACCTTTTTCTTTCCCATTAGAAAAGTGTTTGGAGAAAAAAAAGCTTTAAAACGAAAACTATGTGGCCTATATGCTAAGGAACCAGTGAAGAGGCATATAAGGATGTATAAGGGAGAGCAGCCCAACAGTGGTCATTGCATGATCTAGAATGCCTAAAAATAGACCAAATAACAGTAACAGAGGCTTAATATGTTAACAATTAAAATATTTTGTTGTAACATAAGGTGTGAATATATTATAATATGCCACGGGTTTTGGAATAACAGGTTTAATTCCAGTCTCTCTTCTTTCTTGCGTTCCTATAGATATCTAAATAGTGGAGATCATGCCAAACGCATTTTAAATGCACTGATAAGGCGTCTAATCGATTACCGAGTGGCACTGATAGATCCGTTTCTCTGAGTCAGCCGGTCGCTGCTGTCCGTTCTGAAGATGGAGGAAGCAGGGGAAGGGAATCACTATTGCTGCGCGTCTATCGCACTGCAGTGGATACACAGCATTTAGATGCTCCATATCAGATTAGATGGATGCGTGGCACCCTGTCCATTGATAAAGGTAAGCTAAAACGTCCGTTGCGAAAGTCAAGGTTTTCCTTTCTTTGTTTAAAGGGTTTATTCGTGTGTGTATTCTGTGTTTTGACAGGTCCAGGAGGCGTCCGGATCAGGGTGCGAATTATGTGGGAGTTTGACCCCTTTAAGGGTTGAACCCCTCAAAACAGGTTAAAGAAAAAGCTGTGGGCTCTTAAAGTGTTTGTTCGTTTTACATGTAAGTATACTTGTGTTTCTGAAGCTTTTTCAAATAACGTTTCAGTAACCAAAAAGTTACATTACAAGTTACAAGTGCATACGGTACAAGTCAGAGTGCGCTAAATGTATTGCTCGCGAACAGAAATGAACCCAACGGCTAATTGAGGTAACCATAGCAACAGGTGCTTAATTGCTTTCGGTCCCGCGTAAAACATAAATATTTCGTACATTGTCCGGCGACTGTAAAAGTATTAGTCGCTAACAGTATATGAATTGTTTAAAATAAATAAATAGCCCTATGTAATGAATTGTTTAAAAAAAATAAATAGCCCTACATGATACACATACATGCATACATAAGGGCGGGAAATGTCTGACTATTTTTCTGGGGCAAGTCCCAGTTTGAGTTTTGGCGCCTCTAGCGTACATTCCAGATAATAGCTAGCAGCCTAAATATTAAAGCTTATTTTTTTATTTATTTTTTTTCCTCAAACTTAAAAAATATATATATTTTGTTATATATTTGTGATAGGTAAATGCGTATTAACATGATTAAATATGATAGTACTTATTTTTTTGTTGACGATAAACAGCGATCAAGTTGTTGTTATCTTTCGAAGCAAAAGCGATTTGTAAGCATAGGCTATATAGCCTATTTAGCACACTCAAACTAACTTATAATCTAACTTTGTAGTTAACAAAAACGTTTAAAAAAATGCTTTTGAAACGCATGGGGAAAATAATTAGTTACATACATTTAAGACCCCCTCCCCCATTTTTTAAAATAATTGATACCCTAATCCTCCCATAATTCGCGCTTTTATTAACATTTATGACTTGTTTGTAAATAAAGGAATGATTCATTGCCGCGTTTATTGCGCATTGGGAGAAGTCATGACGTCTCTGCCAAGAGTATGCGTTTAAATTGATGAGAATTAGCCTACTATCGGCGTATGTGTCACATGAATACTGATACACTGAGCTGCACATGAAGCATATAGAAAACACGCACACAGTCATCCCACAACCTTTGACGGAGTGTCAGACAGGTGGAAATATTGGGCTCTAAGCCTGTTGTAGGCAGTTCCCATCATTTCCTTATTTATGGCTTAATTCCCTTGGAACCGGTGGATCCAGTTGAGTATTCGTCTCAGCCTGACATAGATTGACCCAGGTGTTGAACAGGCACAGGTTTCACTTCACTATGTCAAAGCAGTTTCAGATCAGAGGAAGAAATCTAATAGTCGGGGGGAAAGCTCTTAGACGCGTGTGAAATGGAAAAGCTGACGGGCTTGTTCAGCGCAAAGGAAGTCACCAAAACATACAAAGCCAAGCTTGCTTCCTAACTTTTTTTTTCTTCTTTTTTTTCGTTTTGGTGCAAGATCGTCCCCTGTTTGTGACCAATATGAACTCCAGTTGAACATGACAGTCATCAGAGGACTTCATCATCACAGTAGAGACTGAAAAGCCTCTGTCATTGGAAATAATCGATTGTTTTTACGCAAGGATTTCTTTGGACACATTTGCGTTTTCACAGGGGGGAGACCAAACAAAAAGGTAAACGTTTCATTTTTTTATTGTTAATAGCTTACCTCGTAGAGTCTTGTAGTTCAATTAAAGTTCGGAAAGACGTTTTTCTATATTATAATGCTTATATTTAATTACCTTTTTTGCCATTGTGTATTGATACTGCCTCATAGCTAAAGTGACACATGTATATAAAATCTTCATTAATGTCCGTTTATGGGTCAATGATGTGACGCTAATTTTTGTTCGGATCTAATAACTTTATCAGCACTTCTTGAGTACACATCCTCTATAATTAACATGTTTTTAGTGTCTTAATTAAAGTCATTTTGATATTTTTTTTATCTTTATTCCTGTGGGGCTTGAAGTAAAAATTGTCTAGAGAGATTGTGGGAAATAAATTAATTAAAAAGTGTCATTACCGTTCTTGAAATTGTTGGTATCATTAACTTGGTAGTCTTTTATTAGTATTTATAAATTTATTTTTAAAAGCAGTCAATTTTGAGATCATTAATTATATATTATATAGGAATATTATTATTTCAAAAAGTCAGTGTGGCATAACCAACATGCAGGAAGCCATTTTGTTTTCATGTGACAACCCTAAAACAGAGACCCCTGAGGACCCTCATAACTGTGTGATGATTTTTTTCTTCGTATATTTTGACCTTTTTATGAAGATATTTTATTTTGTTTTTAAGTCAAATAGATTAACCCTAAAAAAAAGTCCCGATATTTCTCAAACATTTTATATTTTCTCTATTTTGACTTTAGTTTTAAATGTTATAAAACGTCAGTGAAAATAATGATAATGTGGTGTAGAAAAATATTTTAGAAGTTCTTACTTGATGGTTATACCACATGACAATTTTAGAGTCATAAAATTGAATTCTTCATAGAAAATATTTATTTTTTAATGTGTAAATCTAACATGAATCCAAAGATTACATTTCTAAGAACAAAGTGCATG
Organism: Onychostoma macrolepis; assembly: GCF_012432095.1. Lineage (NCBI taxonomy): Eukaryota > Metazoa > Chordata > Actinopteri > Cypriniformes > Cyprinidae > Onychostoma > Onychostoma macrolepis. The sequence goes on from NC_081163.1 coordinate 9,721,331, forward strand.
TGGTTTGCATTCAGTTTTTAGCAGTTCTCTTTTTTTTTAAATAATTTAGGACATCCTTATTCGTCATTGACCCATATAGCACATATAACGTCCATTAAATCTCAAAGTAGTTCAATTAGGAATTATTTTTTAACTAGGAAAGAGATATTAGTTGTATGTCGACTGTTCATATTGAGGAATTAATAGGGGTCGGCAGTGTTGTGCTGTAGTGCTGGATGAAGGCTGTGTGCCGTTATCAGTGTGTATGCTGGGGCCCCTGGAGAAGCGCGGCACCATACATTAAGGGCAACTTCACTCCTAATGCTTTGCAAGACATGTTGTTTAGTGCATTTAATTTGAAGGCTAATTTTGTCTTCTAATCTGGTTGTATTTCCATATCAAGGAGCTGTAATTTGTGTCTTGTTTATTCCAGAAACTTTGATCTGGGGTCAGAGTATCCAGGTGCACTTTTGTGTAATGTCAGATTATTCGTCATGATTTATGGAATTTCAGGGAAGATGGTTCTTGATATTGTGTGATTCCTTACTTTATGAGGGCTGATTGGGTAGCAAAAAGCTAACTTTATAGTTTACTGATTTATCAGTTTTTAATATTACATGTGCACATTATAGTTAATATTGCTTTTAAGACCGTGCATTTTCACAGATCATTATTTAAGAGTGCAGGGCAGAGAAATTATTTAATTATTCTATTAATCAGTAGTATTCTATTAAACAGTTATTTTCTGTCTTGTTCATTTGCTTAGATTTTTTAAATTATGTTCGATTTAATGAAGCACAACAGTGAATGTGTTAACTCAGTATTAAGCTACTTAATTGGGTTACTTGATATTAACTTAATAGGTTTAGAAATACTATGTTTCAGCCAACTTTTTTTGTACAAATGCTAATGTCAGTGCTTTATGAGCTAAATCATAATTAGTTGTTAAAAATTTTAAAGTTGTTTAATATATATATATAAAAAAATATTAAATATTAAAAAAATCAAGTTTCTTTCCAAACCTGACCCAGTGCTTATAAATGTCATACTCTCTAGCATAGAGGTTCTGTAAGGATTATTTGGGTCTAGGTCAAGAGATTATATTTTTACAGATGTACATGGAGCCATTTATGCAATTTCCATCTATCAGCAAACCACAAGCAGCGTGCAGTAGCTCTTATTTATGATACTGTTCTAATAAACATCACAGAATTTCTCATTTTATGTGTCATCACTAATGAAAATTGCATTCCTCCCAGTCCGTTCTAGAATATTAAACAGTGAATGCTTGTTAATGCTGTGATCAGTTGTCTTTGTAATATTTTATGTTTTTTTTTTTTTTTTTTTTTTGTAAATGATTATTTCATATGACTGTGCTCTAATATGGGCCTTAGATTTATTGTTTTAGTTTACTTAAATTAAAGCTGTATAAGTTATGGAATATGTTATATCGTGGCGAAACGTGTTTCTGTCCTGCAGTGAGGTTGGTTTGAAATGATCTAATGGACGATATACATCCGATGAGGCATTACTGATTTTCGCAGCTTACTTGCTCTGTCCAAGCATTTAATTTTTGACTTGTATTTCAATAGAAGGACCTGAAACTCAGTGAAAACATGGCAATTTTCACACTTTGCATGCATCTTTTTTTGCCTAACCAGGAAGTTGTCACTTCCCTAATACTTCACAAGACAATTTAGAAATGTTTTATATAAAATGCATTTAACGTTTTAGAGTATGCATGGCAGTAATAGCGTAATAGACAGTTGCGTTCAGTTCAGAAGAGCTCAAATTTGTAACAGAAAAGTGCAACATTGAGGAGTCGTACATTTGTGTATTTCTGCACAGCAGCTTGTTTATGTTCCAGAGATACTGGTTTGCTGATTTGGAAATGAAAAATTTATTACAAAAACTGTCGACATTGAACGCCTGATGTTTGTAACTTGGTGTTGTATAATTTAAGAGGCAAAACTGAACTAAGCAGTTTAAATGATTAAAATCAAATTATTATATAATTTTTTGGTCACTCATTTCTTTTTAAAATATCTTCTTGTTCTCTACATTAAATCTCACTAGATATGAAAATGTTCACTGTAATTATTAAAAGAAACCTATGCCAGTAATGTTTGTCAAATGTCCATTTTTAAAGTCATACAGAATCATTCATCTAATTTATAACTCATCTTGATTTTACAGTTCTGCCCCCTGAATATGGACATGGAGGCGTCAAATGGCTATATTGCAAGTAAGTAAGGTTTTTTGCATATGGCCATATTCAAGAAAGTATATTTTTAAAACATAAAAGCATGTTAAAAGGTATTTTTGAGGGGTTTATGCTTGTCAGGTTAATTCAAAAGTGTTTTTCTTGGGGAAAAAAAGTGTCTTCAGAGATTGTTCTTTATGAATTATGTCTATTGCATGGATTTAGTTTTGTATTTGTTTATATATCTCCTCAGTGTTGCTTACTGTAGATTTAAAAAAAAAAAAATTTATAGGAGAGTTAATTGGAGACATTGAAATATAAATAATAGCACAGTAGTAGTTTTACTGTAATCAATCAGAGCACATAAAGACCTAAAATAGTCAAGCAGTTCCGCCATCACAGTGATTTTATCATGTCACCTGCTTCTCTCATGCTGGGTTTGTTTACAGCACACACTTCATTAGGTTTAGACTTTAGCATATTGGTAATTGTCATTTTGCTCTGGCTTCTGAAAATTAGCTTCACATATTTGGATCAGGGTTTATCGAGGAATGCTTTCTGTTTGGATAGCCTGGTCATCTAAAAGCTTAACGTTTTTACATTGTAGACATAATTTGTTGCTTTATTTTGCATGTGTATTGATTTATTTTAGACATGCTATCTAAATCCAGCAGCACTGTGGGAGTTTTTCTGCAGCTGTAAAGCCAGTTCTGCTTTATGAATATGTGCAGTAGTCAAGCACACTAGCTGCCCCCAAGATCCCGTTCAAAAGCTAACTCTTGGCTCCTCTTGAGATTTGTTATCTGGACGGAGCTTCAGTACCAGGTGCTCAGTGGTACCTTCAAGCCCGTTAACTCCCCCGGCAGATTCCCTCAGATGGAACATGCTGATAAAACGTCCCTCATCTAAAAATTCTTGCAGGTGTCTTGGAAAATGAAAGGTTTACAGTTGAACTTGGTTCCATGCACTTTTAAAGGCTTTTTCCTTTCTTAAAGGGCTTGTTATATTTAAAAACATGATTGAATGCCGATCCACACCTTGTTTTTGAATAGCGTTATCACATTTCAGAAAACATAACTCTTTAGAGTAAAAGATAACAAAGTGCTGATGACTTTAAACTGTGTCTCAGAAGTGTCAAAGTGTCTTCACAGAAATGTTTTGCTTATTTTCACATCATTTACACAGTTTCTTTCTTTCTTACTAAAACCACTTAGTGATAGTTTTCCAAATTTGGGAGTACTTGAACAGCAGCTTGGTTTCGGTTTGCTAAAAAAGAGAGTCTTAAGTTTGTCCATCTCAGATCACAGGCTAATACTTCAGCCTTTTGTACAGTAAACTGCTATTGATATGCTAATAAGACCTTGTCCACTTCAGCTTGTTCTTTTAAACAAGAGTAAATCAGTAGTGGCAGGTGGTGAGGAGCGTGAGTGGGAATGTGCTTTGTGTTTGATGTGGAAGGATGGTTTGGAGGTGTGTGGACGGACAGGATAAACCTGATCCACGTTCGAACTTTAGCATCTACGACATGCCACAACCAATCACTCTCTTTTCTGGGAGAAGCGTTCCTGTTAAAGACTCTGTTTTTTTGTCTAGTATCGGCACTCTGGCACAGAACCTGCCTCCAAGCTCCACCCCAGTACTGGAATAGAGCCGGTTGGCAACCATGATGCACAAATCACTTCAGTGTTCTATCAGCCATTGAGTTTAATGATAATATTTGCATAGTAACCCAATCCTATGCATAACCAGCTCGATTTCAAACAGTTTCTGGTAAACTATGCAGAGACATTTTGCTTGTTTGTCTTCCTCCTGAACTTAAAGTCAACATGAAATCCAAATTGACCATTTGTCATATGATTCATTGGTGCATGAAAAAGCTATTCATAATTTAGAGTTAAACTGAACTTTTTCCAGTATTCAACATGCACGTTTTGTGCTTCAACCATTACCCGATGAATACAAATCTTATTATTATTTTTTTTTCTCACTGAATATCCAGTTTCACTGTAAAATCATTATAGAAGTCACACGTGTTGCGTTTCACGTTGACTTTAACCCGTGGGCCACTATTGAAAACACCCCCAATTATTTTCCTCATCGATCCACTAAAAAAAGCGCATGGAACAGTCCATTCTGTAGGTTGCTGTTTGATTGGTATACACACAGCCTTAGCGAATGAGTGAATCGGGATCTGATTCTGACTCAGCAGTGGCACAGGCCAGACCTGTAGTCACTCCAGTAGTCTCCAAAGGGCCTACGGATTTTCAGCATGCATCACTACACGGGGGAAGATGGTAGCCTTATTAATATAAACTGTATGCTGTAGGCCGTCATTACAAGAGAGCTCTCGACCCATCAACAATCATATGTGTGGGAATGTCAGTGTGATTTGTAGAACAAATTAAACAAAGTGGAATCATTGTAAAACTGTGAAAGCCACATATTAATGTGCGTCAGAGATTGTTCATATGATAGCAGAGCCAAGCACAGACTGCAAGACTGTGTAATTGGGAAGCTGGACCCAAAAAGAACCAAATATAACATTTTTTACCAATCAGAAGTCAGTAGGATTTTTTTAAAGAAATGAATACTTTTATTCAGCAAGGATGCTATAAACTGATCAAAAGTGACAGTAAAGAAAGTCATGATGTTGCAAATGATTTCTATTTCATATATATTCTGTTCTTTTTATCAGGGTTTCCGCAAAAAATATTAGGCAAGGATTGTGTGATGCTGAAAATTCAGCTTTGCCATCACAGGAATAAAATTAATATATATATATATATATATATATATATATTTAAAATATTGCAATTAAAAGATGTTATTTTTATGTAATTGTTTAACTATATTTTTGACAGAAGAAATTATGTATACTACCTACTATAAATTCATCTAAAGATAAGTTTTAAAGACAATCTTTAAACACACACAGGCTAATAAACTTCAGTCTTGTAGCGTGCGCTTGGCATTGGAAATGATATTTATCATGGTTCAGTTTAGATTTGGGATAAGAGAGCAGTTTCAGTTGCTACTGTACAAGAGTTTAATTTATTCTCACAGATCTCTTTTCCTGAGAACCTTTCTCAGGCCGGGAGGCCATCAGACACAGCGCTCTGTTATGGAAAATCCTCCCCTCGGCCGTCACTCAAATCGGAGTGGCTGCTTGTTTCCCGTTGCCAAGGGACTGCCGGTTACCTGAGATTTCCCTCAACCCCGGCACCGTAACCGGAGACGGGCTTTGGGATTGTGTCATTGGCTGCGTCTCCCCGAGTTGCTCTCCCTGTCAGAATGACAGTGTCTGTCGGCCAGCGTGACAGCACAGATATCCTCAAAGGCCCTCATTTACTGATTCATTTACTTTAATCACAAATGTAAAACTTTTATGGGGCATGAAAGTTAAAATAGTATGGGGATTGAAAACGGACCTGTTGATTCACAAGAACAACACAGGCAAATGAATCGTTAAAAATGCCATGAATACTGTTTTAAAGCCCTTTGGCAGGCTGACTCTGCTACCCAACAAACCTGTTTGAAGGAGGGACTGACTAGATTTAGTACATTGGTTAGAGATATAACAGCCAGCTTAAAAGTGACATCCAAGGTACTTTCCAGTCATAAACGCGGAGTTTAAGGAATGATCTAAGCCGCAGTACCGCCCTTGGTGGCTGTGTGTATGCATAATGCAAGCATTAAGAGCCATCTAATGTCGTTGCCGTTGTATTGAGTGTTTGGCTCTGAAGCGGTCAGTGGGTAACGGGATCAGGGAGCAGGAATCGCTCCCCCTGAGTGGACGTGCTGAAGCCGTATTATTTCCCGAAGCCGGTGCGCGGCGGGTGCGGAGAGATGAGGAAATCCAATCTGAATCTTAAGGATGTGGCTGAAAGCTTAACAAGCTCTCCCCACATGAGATGATGGCACACCGTCTCTGTAAACTGTGTTGAGCTGGTCACTGACCCTAGAGAAATTTCATCTCAGGTGACAGAGACGGGTGCTATTAAAAGCAGTTAGTGTATACAGTACCTGAAAACCATTTTGATACTGTATGCTGCTTTCCTTTACCAAGTTATCAATGGGTATTATGGAGGATCAAAGAACATTTTAGATGGATATCTATTTAGAGTATTCAAATGTACAGAAAGTGAATATGAGCAGTTGTGTAAATTAATCAGTCGAGATGATTCAGTCATTTTATTTAATAAATAATATTTTAAATATTAAATTATATTTTGAGTCAAATAAAAATATGTATATATGATAGACATAATGATATACATAAATAAATGTGTATAATTTATTTCATTCATTTAAATGGACCACAGCTTACCTGAAAATCATTTTTAATTTATTAACTGTTAAACTATATAAAATTTTTTATATGCATTATTACATTATGTCAGTATTATGTAATATAATTTAAAATATTCAGTTCAATAAATTTTTTTACATTTTAGGTGGTATATTTTAGTTGTATGATAGAGTAAACAAAGAGTGTTAAGAAGCAGACTGCAGTAGGAAGTAGATTTGAGTTTTAGTAAAAAAAAAAACATTATTTCATGAGTGATATACAGTATACAGTGACTAGTTGAACATGTGAAATACTTCATATCTGTTGCTATATTGTGTTGTACACTGTATTAACCAATCATCATCTCAGACCAGAACTGTAATAGGGTTTTGAGCAGTTAATAAATTGCTGTAAAAAGTATAATAACCAGTATTCAGCAGAAAGTTTTACAGTTGAAAGTGTATTTGAGTAATAAATGACAGTAAGAAATAAATCTAGAAGACTTTTTTGTTGCAGTTATCCTTTATTCAGCTTCTTCTTTGACTGATAATCTCCCAAGTGCAGTGGTTATGCAAGGTGTTCCTTGAACTGTCTGCTTGTATAGATCTGAGTTCAGAGCTGCATTTAGCCACAATAGCTGCGCTGCCTGGAGCAAGGCGATGTCCTCAGTGCACTTGTTTCTGTCTGTCTCCTAGGTAACGGCGACTGCTCTCCCAGGAAGGAGAACTCGAGAATGCTGGTGGACCTGTCGACCAGCACACCCAATGGCCAACGTTCCCAAAGTCCTGATTCCCCTGCTGGTGAGTCTTCTAACAAGTCCACTCCCAGCAATACCTGTTTTCATTTGACTTTCTTAGATGTGGTGCATTGATTAGATTATCTTAAAGGGATAGTTCACCCAAAATGACGTTTCTATTATCATGTAACCTACTTGCCCTCATGCATCTCAGACAAAGGCATTACCTTAAGGTACAAAAGCTAAAAGGTTCTCTTTAAAAGTACCATTTAAGGCAGGGGTGTCAAACTCAGTTCCCGGAGGGCCGGAGCCCTGCAGAGTTTAGATGCAACCCTAATTAAACACACCTGATCCAGCTAATCAAGTCATTTAGGCTTATTTGATAACTGCATGGTTTGTGTGTTGGAGCAGGGTTGGAACTAAACTCTGCAGGGCTGCTGAGTTTGACACCCCTGATTTAAGGTTTACATTTAAAGTACCATTTAAGGTACCGATATGTACCTTTTAGCTTTTGTAAAAGCTAAAAGCTGGTACCGGCCCAGTGACAGCTTTGTACCTTTTTTTTTTTTTCTCAGGGAATGTGTTATTCTGATACTGTATGACATTCTTTCTTTTCGTGTGACACAAAAGAACATGAAAAAGGAGAGCTAAAGCAGAAGTAATGATCTGTTTTACAAGTGAATTGTTCTTTTGACTCCGATTTTGAAAGGAATCACTGATTCAGTTCATAAAAGAAATGATTTGTTCATTTGAGTCAGCTCATTGACTCACTGAGTGATTCAGTTGAAGCAGTTGTCATGTTAACAACTTATTAAGAGAGGAGTTTTTCACACAAAGCTTTCATATTGCTTCAGAACATTTGAGATATAGCACACAAGTTATTATTTACGATAGTTTTAGTGCTTTTACATCCTTTTTTAAAGCTTGAAATAAGACAGCAAATGCTGACAGAACTGCCATTTTTGGTTAACTATCCCTTTAGCCTTAGAATAAGAAGTACAGTATCTCACTTTCTATTGCAAAAGATCTGAAAAAGGAGAAATGAGTGTGCATCAACTCACAAGGGACAGAGGAAGGACCTTTATCTTGCAGTATAAAAAATAGAAGTTGCAGCTTGATCTACGATACGATGGGATAGGCCCAGTCTGTGACATGTCCCTTCCTCAAAATCAACTGCTGGTATGATGGAGGGCTTGTCAGCATGAGCTTGCATACTGAGAAAAGGGAAGCGCTCGCCGATGAAGGATGGAAGTGCAGACCATGATCCCAGATGGAGATTGTTCTTCTAGATAATTTATTGGTCATGTTGCACAGGACGTTGAGAAACATCTTACTGGGTAAAGAGAAGTCTAATCTACACATTTGGTTTAGTTAACCCCATGCTTGCACTCGGAGGCGGAGAGATGCGTTCTGTGCAGAAATTATTTAAAGCCTTTTGCCAGAAGAACTTTCTGCAAAGGTGAAATTTTAATAGAAAGAGACCTGACACATTATTTATGCATCTGACCATGTCGGTTTACTCTGCTTTTGTCATGTGAGCCTGTTAGCCGCTGGCTCGGGTGTATGTATCCTCAGCACTGAGTGCGTTTTGTTCTCATTCACCTCCTTTGATCAGTTGATGATGAGAATGCTAAAGGATTCTGTATGTTGTCCCGGCAACCATTTCAAGTTCACTCGGCTGCAGCCATTATAGACACTCCATAACGTGTGTGCTAGAGCTGTTTTCTGAGGTCAGTGATTGACAGAATGGACATAGAATTTGGAAAAACATACTTCTCGTCACATTAAGGTAACTGCGTTCGATTGTGATGTGTTGACAGGATTACACGCATTTGCTGTGGGTATAGAGCAAGTTTTATTTTGTGCACCGAGGCTTGCCACTCTTATTGCGAGTCATACGTGTTTCTTTGAAAGTGAAGATCTCTTGTGCAATATTAAGCAAGTACGCTTGTAATACTTCGTTGGAAGTGCTAGCGGGTGAAGTGAGGGTTATCGTTGTGGCACTGCCACAGAGCACTTATCTTTCAAAAGCTCTGTGAACCTGTATGTTATCGTGTGTAAACAGTTTCTAAACTGAGATATTCAAACAGATGCTTGATATATTTGACAGTAATTTTTGTCTGTGTATGGGATTTTCTAAACTGATTCGAATGGGATGGGGATCTTATTAGTTGACACCAGGGTGAGAATGTGTATTGGAAGAGGGCTTTTCAGTAGGTCATGTGCTGTAAAATGTGCCATTTTTAAAAATGTTTTAATTACCATTTTTATATACCAATTCCACCTAAATATTTTTGGAATAATTAAGATTTTTGAAAGAAGCTCACTTTTATGCTCACCAAGGCTGCATTTATTTGATCAAAAGTACAGTAAAAACTGTAATATTGTGAAATATTATTAGAATTTAAATAAACTGTTTTATTTTTTTAATATATTAAAATATGTAATTTATTCCTGTGATGGTAAAGATGAATCTTCCGCAGCCATTACTCCAATCTTCAGCATCACATGACCCTTCAGAAATCATTCTGATATGCTATATATGATATAATATGCTTAATGGATGAATTAACAGAGTTTATCTCACACTCAGACTGATCAGACTTTCCTTATTGAATTATTATTTTTTTTTTTTACATTCAATAAGATGAGTACTTGAGTCACCAGCTGTTAGAGCTACAAGTTGGCAGAAAGGAGAAAATCCATAATGAGGTTGCACTAGGGAGCACAACGACATATTTAGCCTTACTTACAGTATTCAAAGGTCATTATAATCAGAAGAAGTCTAAAACTATGGGTAATTTGCTTCATAATTTTTACCAAGATTGCTTGAGGAAAAAATGCTGTTCAGACAGATCACAAAGTATGTTTGTGAAACACACATTTTCCTCCTCAAGGCAAACTAGTCCCATCTGAATAGTGTTTATGGGTGATATTGCTCTGTTGTGAGTGTTTGCGAAGATTGGGAGCTGCTGACCTTTTTTTAGGGGGATCAGAGAGATTTCAGTCATACTCGCAGACTGTGACTCAGATCTAGTGAAGCAGCAGAGCGGTTTGCCTGAGGGACAACACTCACACGGACGGGAAAGACGGAGGTGACTCAAAGCTTATTCTCAAGCTCTCGCCCAGAGATTAAACTCGCGGTAAAATTACAAACAGGTTTGTCAGGATGGCATAGAAAGCTGCCTGCTCTTTTTCCACCTGTCTTGAAACCTGGAGAGTGTGCGTGGTTGAGACGGAAAACTTGAGGGCCGGGCTGTCGCGTGTTTACGTGTCGCTATGTGTTTATATGTCCCTTTGCATGTCTATTTTTGTCACGCTCTGTGTGTCTGCTCGTGTGGGGGTGGCCTCCCTGGAGGTGCTTGACAGCCTGCGCGCTGCGATAAATGGAGAGGCCCGCTCAGTCCAGACCAAAGCGCTGGCCCTCCTCCTCTACGCTGTCTCCCACTGTCAGTCATGTAGAACTCCACCTGCCCACCGTTTGCCTCGCTACCCTAGAGACTACAGCTGCGTCTGTCTTTTTTTCCTGTTTGCTGTCATCCCGATGCTGTTATCGTGTTGGAGGACAGATTTCGTGGTCACTGTGCTGTCATAGTAACCAGTGATTTCAAAAGAGTTGCAATTCACACTTCAGTTCTTGATCATGTGTATGGAAACTACTGTAGCGTGTGTAGTGGGCGATGAAGTCTGACTTTTGTGTTTTGTAGTGTGTGAAAACTCGTTTAAAAGCTTGAATGTTTTCGCACAGCACGCACAATCAAACAAGAGGAAGGTACTGAGGAGGAGACGGAGAGAAGACCGGATGAGGCGGGACACAGTGGTGAAGAAGGCTCTGGATTGGAGGAGCCCATGATTGACAGCCCAAATAACTTACAAGATGCTGGGCCAGGAACAGAAGTGCAGAGTGAGACGGGGATAAGACTGCCAAATGGTAAATATAATGGTAAATATATTTCTAATTTATATATAAAATACTTTTTTTCACACACACACACACACACACATATATATATATATATATATATATATAAAGCCTGGACATGGAAACCTTGTCCAGGTGAATATATTTCTTCTAGGATTGATATCATCTAAAAATTTCTTCAGCTAAGTATTGGTCTTTGTGGGGTCTTGAGCAACTAAACATACATCATCATAATCATAAAATGACAGAAAAGTTATGGAAAAGTCAGAGAATTAATAAAATGTGTGTTAACCCTAAATAACATGAACGTTTAAAATAAAATATATATATATATATATATATTTATATATATTTATAAAAGACAAATAAATGTATATTTTATAAAAGAAAAAATATTTTATGCAACGCACTATAATCCAACAATGATTTGCCTAAATTCACACAACACTGTGAAGTAAGCTTCGACTGAAAACATTTCACTGACTTCCCATTAAAATAGCAAAACCCTTTCGTGACCAAGGCTTGTCACTCATGCGTTCTTCCTTTTTTCAGTGTTAAAAGGGTGTGGAGCGGGTAGCTGTTCTGTAAGAAGACAATAGTTAAGACTAGGAGTTATTCTCAGGGAAAACATCCCAGGAATCCTCCACAACCTGTTCCCAAGCCCAGGGCTGACGTTGATACTGCCAGACAACACGCTAACAGGACAGGGTCATATTTCACTTTTCCAGGTTTTCATCTCCGCTCACAATGAGAAAACATTTAACTAATTAAGCCACGGCAACATCCCAACCCTCAGTGTGGGGTTAGAGAAACCGATGACTGAAATATGCGTGTCCATCAGACATGTGTTATGGATCACAGGCTATATTTAGAGCAGGTGCTCACGCAGCAGGTCTAATGCATGAGTAATCCAATTAATTCTACATAATTAGGTTCACAATCAGCAAAACCTGAAAATTGTATCTAATAGACTTTGCATACTTATCATAGCTGTGAAATATATTTTTTAGATCCTTAGGAGTGCTCATTTGGTGACAATGGCAATGACGGAGGTCACATGGTATCATTTACATAATATTATGTTTAACCGACAGCAAATGCATGGTATTCTGTGGTGCTAGTAATGCTGGGTGATACATTTAAAAATTATATGTAATTTAATATTTTTTTTTAATATTATTATGTATTTGTGTAAATGTGTGTATATTTGCATAAGAATGGTTTAATGCGGGTAAATATTTTCAATCGGAGAAACATAATTTGAACCAAACTGCCATTTTAGCCAAGTAAACTCAAAATCGATGTGTAATTAAGAAGGAGAAGACAGTAAAAATCTAGATAACGTTCAAGATATGCCTTCATCGTCACTTTTAATTATTATTAAATGAACATGCACCACCATTCAAAATTGTGGTCCAGTAAGATTTTTTTTTTCTTTTATGTTTTTGAGAGAATCTTATGTTCACAAAGGCTACATTTATTTGATCAAAAACAATAATTTTGTGAAATATTATTACGCTTTAACATACATGTTTTCTGTGTTAATATATTTAACATTTATTCCTGTGAGGGCAAAGCTGAATTTTCAGCAGTCATTTCTCGAGTATTTAGTGTCATCAAAATAGCTTTTATTTAAAATAGAAATGTTGTAATATCGTCATGTTTGATCAATGTAATGTACATCATTGCTATAAAATATTATTTCTTTCAAAAAAACTTTTGAATGGTACTGAATGTCAACAAATTTAAATGAATTTTATTTATATTCATCAATATAAACAGCAGTATGTATCTACGCAAATGCCTTGAGATTTTTTGATTCATTGAATCAGACAGTTTGAACCAATTTATGAAAATGAATCAAACTCCATATTTAAGATATGCAGACATTTTGGTTTCTGAAATGATTTTATGGTTGTATACATTTGAACTTAGAGTGAGTGATAGTGCAAACGATTAATATAAATAGACTGATTTGTGTAAATACATTTTACAAATCTTACTCCATTTTTTCCACCGAAGTTTGTATCAAAGCCATTATTGAAAAGTCTAAATGTTGCTTCATTTGATATTTTTATATTCAATATATCGTCCACCCTCGAGTGGAAACAGCAGTCCGTGCATGTGCTGTGTGGTGAACAGTCTATATAAAGACAGCTACGCTGAAAACACTGCAGTATTTATATGTTTTTTAACATCAGCATGTGTCTCTTGTTTGTGACTCTGTTCATCCTCTGTCCATCAGGTGAACGTCCGTTCCAGTGTAACCAGTGTGGGGTTTCATTCACTCAAAAAGGCAACCTACTGAGGCACGTCAAACTCCACACGGGAGAGAAGCCCTTCAAATGCCCGTTCTGCAGCTACGCTTGCCGCCGCCGCGACGCCCTGACTGGACATCTGCGCACACACTCAGGTCAGGCTCCCACAACTCTATGCAATTGCTATAAGAAGACACACGTATGAGCGGTAGTGCGGTATCAATGTGTGTCGTAGCCTACAAAACGATTGCGGTTCTGTGACCGCAGCTGACATGCTCTGGAAAAACCGAGCAGAGCTGTTCTGTCCTGAGGGACGTGCATAGAGAAGCCTAGCAAACTCTGTGGTTAGGCCACCTAGGACATGCTGCTCTGTTGCCTGCAAGTGTTGCACTCCACCAAAGGAAATGCTCTCTGTCAACCAAAGGGAAGTGTCGCTTTGGTGAAGCATCACTCTCTAACCCACTTTCATATCAGCCCACCATCAGTTGTCTAGTCCTCATCGTTGAAGATCCGGGTCATATGATACCATCAGCGCTCGGCTCGGGACTTCACGAGCTGTCACTCAGGGACGGCTTGCTTAAAATGCACAGGGAGAGCAGGAGCGACCTATCACTCTCATCGTGTTTTGCTGCCTTTCTTTGTCTTTTGTCATTTCCTGTTTTGCAGCTCTAATCACAGCGCAGGGATAACGTAGTTTTTTAGGCCAGGCAGCTGATGTCTGTGGTGTCCTGTTTTTGTGGGCAGAATTTATGAAATAATTCTTAAAGACGTAGCTACCTTTGGTTTCACATATGCGCATTGATGGTCGCGGGTTTTTAAGGGCTGATGACCACCATGTATTTTTGTTCACACAATTGACCGAATTTCTGTTTTTCATGATACTGTGTTAAAAACCATTTGATCGAAATATTTGAAATTAGTCCTTTGATCTTCAAATTAGGGCTGTCAATCTTTAATCACGATTAATCGCATGATTGTCATGAGTTAACTCGTGATTAATCGCAACTTAATCACACATTTTTATTTGTTCTAAATGTGCCTTAAATTAATACCCTTCAAGTTTTTAATACTCTAATCAACATGGGCATGGACAAATATGGATGCTTTATGCAATATATGTTTATTATTAGTGAAACCATAGTCAACATAGAGTATGAAGTCTAGACATGTTTCAAAGGTCATAGATGTTTTTCAAATAACTTATTCATGTCTTTTAGACACATGAAAAAAGAAATACCAGGTTCCCATTACTTCTCTTTCTTTGCACTGACCAATTTACGTACACAAACCTGTTTACATCATGCACGGCAGGGCAGCTCACTTCTTCTGAACATGCAAAATGTACATTTATTATTTATTATTAGACTTGTTTGCCTCTCTTTGCCCACATACTGTATTTTGATACAGCTAAATTCTCAATAAAACTGTCTTAATTGATATATTTTACTGTTTCTGTTGTCAGACAATGGTATGAATATGAAATAGTGACTGAAACGCGACCCCTTAAGACTACATAACCAGATCTCCCTTCCAAGATGTTAATCTGCACAAACATCCTGATAATCAAGCCGTTGCCTGATGAAATCAAATACACATGAGACAATGACAATAGCTGTGCTGTGATTTCTGCTATAGCCTACTTGCATGTAAAATTAGAGAAGCATCATAATATCTGTGTTTAACTGAAAGCGCTGCTCCTCTCCGCCGCTCGCTGAACAGAGCAGACGCACAGAGAGAGAGAAAGGTTGGTACTGCGCGGCAGTACCAACAAGTCTCAGAAACTAAATAAGGTTTGGGCAAACCCTAAAGATTTGTCGCTAGGTGCCTTTTTTGAAGGGGGCTAGTCGCTAAAGGGGTCTGCAAAATCGCTAAGTTGGCAACACTGTGCATCTCCATTTCTCCAACTATGGGCTAGGCCACGGGTCAAACAGAAAATGCGCGCTGCTTTAATCGTGCGATAATAAAATTAGTGCCGTTAAAATGAATTTGTTAACTTTGACAGCACTACTTCAAATTGATACAATTGAATATTAAACACACTCCCGTTTCATTTATTGGATTAAAAATATTGTAAAAACAGTAATATTGTGAAATATTTTTACAATTCACAATAACTGTTTTCTATTTTAATATATTGTAAAATGTAATTTATTTCTAAGCTGAATTTTCAGCAGCCATATCTAGTCATCAGTGTCACATGATCCTTCAGAAATCATTATATGCTGATTTTTGTAGTTCATAAAAAACAGCATTTATTTCAGATATAATCTTTTGTAACACACTGTAAATGTCACTTTTGATCGATTTAATTTGTCATTACTGAAAAAAATAAATAATAATAGTACGAATACAGTCTTGCTGACCACAAACCTTTTAATGGTAAATTGTGCCTAAGCATGAATTTCTTTACAAAACATTTACATTTAAAACGTTATTGGTCACTAAGTACTTCCATTTGTATTATTTCATAGCTTTGATGACTTTACTATTATTCAATGGTAGTCATGATACAGAATGAGTAGGTGTATCCAGTCTGGTAGTATAGATTCTCCATCATTTAATAACTAACTAACTATGCAAAATTTGTGGTGTGTGTGTGTGTGTTGTGGTCTATCATATTGATATCAAATGTCAGTGCGAGAACTTTTACCACCAAAGCCTACGCACCAAACTACCTCAGCATATATACGTTTGTGGCCGATGAGAGTCATTAACTCATTTGCACATCCTTTTCTAAAGGCATTGTAAGGAGATGCCACAAGAAAGCTTTGTTCTACCACAGTGTGAGATGTGTAGTTGTTGCTGGAGTCATTTTAAGGAGTAACCCAAGCAGCAACGTCGCCTGGGGCGGTCTCGCCCTTTTTGCCATAAGTCCATCCCCGGTCCTCGCTGACCCGTCCGCCTTCCCGCCAGCAACCTCAGTTGGAGCGGAATGTGAGTGACTTAGCAGGTCTGACGGCTTCTTGTGCAACGGGCACCACATGAAAGGCCCTTTCCTCTCTGGCCCTTGGCAACAGGAGGATTGGTGGCAAACAGCCTAGGAAATTTAAGTTAAGAGGGAGTGAAAACGTGCAAAACATTGGCTATCCGATCGTTGACAAACGGCTGTCGCTGGAATCCATATGCATGCACGCAGACCACAAAGTGCTCTAAAAGATGAAACTGAAACAGCATATGTTGCACCACAGTTTTAGGCATGTGTCATAATGATGGTGACTTTGCCTTGGGTTGCTTTGGCTGTTTTTGGCAGTTTAGTAAAATAAGAAACGTGAGGTGAGTGGCCAACGTTTGATTCAGGGAGAGGATGCTTTAAGCTGGGTGTGTGTTTAACTACCAGTTGAGTAAGTCGAGCACTTTTGCTGATGCTCTACAATTGATAGGCATTTACTTGAAATGAAATGTCATCCTCATCTCACTGTTTCCTGTTTTCAACCCGAATGGATGCGGTTTAGAGGGCTTTAATGCAGCACTATGTGCATGAATTTGCATTTGAATAAGTGCTTAGACAGGGATTTTTTTTTCTGATTTGTCCAAACTTTGCTACAGGAACTCATAGGGTTTTGAACAGCTGCTATTAATCGATGAAGCAGCTTGTTGCGTTTCTTTCGCACCATACGAGTTTGCATCTTTCTCTTCGTCGCGTATTAGTGTGAATTCCTGTCCCAGACTTTTGCAGTTTGCAGGTGTTTTTGACAGTTCATTGAACCAAACAATTCAGTTCTCTTTTTTTTTCCATTTATAGTGTAGATTTGTCAGTGTGGATGAACTATATCCTCTGTATGTCTGTTCCTAACCATTTCTCATGTGCTGTCATGCGCACACCTAAATTTTTAAAGCCTCGGGTTTATTAGAAATATTGAAAGTATGACAAAAACTGACACTTTCAGAGCTGTCTCATCAGGTGAAACTGTTTCCAATACAGTCACCCACTGACATATAAAGACCCCAAAACTATTGACGCATAAATGTCTGCCCTAGATCCCTTGATTACCTGACATTTACAGAATGACATAAAGACCACGTTTATGAACTATTTAAATGTAGTAATAATAATAAGGGAATTTAGTCATTCTTCACAGTTGATATGGTGTGAAAGTTTACGTGAATGCAATATAAGCATAGATATTTATATTTTTATATGTATTTTTATTTTATTTTATATATTTTTATTTTATTCCAATATTATATATTCTAACATTATAAATTGTTAATCATTTGTGTATGAAGAAAATTTATTATATGAATTTTGGTAAGTAATATTATATATTGTTATTGTAAAATAATATTTTATTTTATTTTTTAATTTTTCTATGAATAAAAAGAGTTTTATTTTATAATATTTTAAAATAATTCATAATATTTAAAATATATGTATTTAATATTTACAATATTTAATATTTAAAATTTATAATACTTTTGTTATGAATAAAATACAGTTAATATATATATATATATATATATATATACAGTGCTGCTTGTACATTTGCAAACCCTTTAGAATTTTCTATATTTCTGCATAAATATGACCCAAAACATCATCAGAGTTTCATATAAGTCCTGAAAGTAGACAAAGAGAACCGAATCAAACAAGTGAGAGGAAAAATATATTCTTTGTCATGTATTTATTGAGAAAAATGATCCAGTGTTACATGTCTGTGCGTTGCAAAAGTATGTGAATCTTTGCTTTCAGTATCTGGTGTGACCCCCTTTTGCTGCAGTAACTGAAGGTAAAGTTTCTTGTAAATGCTGATCAGTCCTGCACAATAACATTAGGAGTTTTAGCCCATTCCTTAGTGCAGAACCACTTAAACTCTGTGATGTTGGTGGGTTTCCTCCTATGAACTGCTTGCTTAGGTCCTTCCACAACATTTGAATTGGATTAAGGTCTGGACTTTGACTCGGCCATTCCAAAACATTAACTTTGTTCTTCTTTAACCATTCTTTGGTAGAATGACTTCTGTTGTTGTGCTTGGGGTTGTTGTCTTGCAGCATGACCCACGTTCTCTTGAGACTCTGTTCTTAAACAGATGTCCTGACGTTTTCCTTTAGAATTTGCTGGTATAATTCAGAATTCATTGTTCCATCAATGATGGCAGGCTGTCCTGGCCAAGATGCAGCAAAACAGGCCCAGATGGGATAAGATTCTTGAGCTGGAATGTGTTCTTTTCTCTGAACATAATAGCTTCTCATTTAAACCAATAAGTTCTATTTTGGTTTCATCCATCCATTAAACCTTTCTCCAATAATCCTCTGGCTTGTCCACATGATCTTTAGCAAGCGATTTTCTTTTTGGAGAACAGTGGTTTTCTTCTTGCAACTCTGCCATGCACACCATGGTTGCTCAGTGTTCTCCTGATAGTGGGCTCATGAACATTAACATTCGCCAATGTGAGAAAGGCCTTTAGTGGCTTAGAAGTTACACTGGGAACTTTTGTAACCTCGCAGACTATTACACATTCTGCTTTGGAGTGATCTTTGTTGGTCGACCACTTCTCAAGAAGGTAACAGTGGTCTTGAATTTCCTCTATTTGTACACAATCTGTCTGACTAGATTTGTGGAGTCCAAACTCTTTAGAGATGGTTTTGTAAACTTTTCTAGCCTGATGAGCAACATCAACTCTTTTTCTGAGGTCCTTAGTAATCTCCTTTGTTCGTGACATGATTCACTTCCACAAACATGATCAGACTTTGATATATCTCTGTTCTTTGAATAAAACAGGTCACGTACTGACATTTGATAGTGATTGCACTGACTGAATTCTATTTCCACAGCATGACGGTAAGATCTTATGGATTTGTGAATAAACCGCTTGTTTTAAAATCATCCCGGCCTACTAACATTTGTGAACCTGGACCACAAAACCAGTCTCAAGTAGCACGGGTATATTTGTAGCAATAAACACAAATACATTGTATGGGTCAAAATTATCGATTTTTCTTTTATGCCAAAAATCATTAGGATATTAAGTAAAGATCATGTTCCATGAAGATATTTAGTAAATTTCTTACCGTAAATGTATCGAAACTTAATTTTTGATTAGTAATATGCATTTCTAAGAACTTCATTTGTACAACTTTAAAGGCGTTTTTCTCTGATTTTTTCTGATTTTTTTGCACCCTCAGATTCCAGATTTTCAAATAGTTGTATCTCAGCCAAATATTGTCCGATCCTAACAAACCATACATCAATTGAAAGCTTATTTATTCAGCTTTCAGGTGATGTATAAATCCCAATTTTAAAAAATTGACACTTAAGACTGGTTTTGTGTGTGTGTGTGTGTGTGTGTGTGTGTGTATATATGCATTAAAATTTAATTTTATTTATATAATTAAAATTTTATTTTATTTGAGCTTAGTTACACTATAAAAAATTTCAACCCACTCAATCTGAAATGTCAGTGATCTAATGTATGATACATTGTCTTCCAGGCGAACCAAAGCTATTTTTTCTGTTGCTGTAATCCATCCTTTCCCACAGAAGTGACAGGGCCTCCGTTGTTTGACACGCGTTCTACATGCAAAAGGTCACTTCACAGCGTCTCAGTCAGTAGCTCTCACTTTCACTGTTTGCTTCAGACTGAAAGCACTATGGCGCTTTGAAGAGGGTTACCGAAAAGTGTAGGGGGTATTTTTACAATTGGCACACTTTACAGGTAATCCCACAGGCTTGCTAGTAACAGGTGTGAATTTTCATTCTGTTCTCACGTGCAGTAAGAGACTGGTTAACTGCGTTCATACAGCATGACTCAATTCACTAGGCTGTTTTGTTTCACTGCCATGCTCTTTATGAATAATTCTGAAAGTCCCTTTTACCAGAGGATTGACCACAGAGCTGAAAGCAGCCCCTGTCTCAAATTCTATTAGGTTTTTAGCTGACATAACAGAACAGAGCAGACGTAATGGTGGGCTATGTTCCGATTTGATACTGATGAGTGAAAAAGAAAAACATAACAGATAAATGAATGACTCAACCAATTGATGAATGAAGCTCGGAATGAATCAATGAACGAATCATTCCATTAGCTACTGGAAAACTCACATCTGTTTCTGGAGGCTAAGCATCGTCCTCCTCCTACTCTCCTCTGCCCACGACGGAAGGACAAGGTACTTGTTCCTTTTGCATCTTTCTTTGGGAGGTTCTGTCCCGCATTATCGCCCTTGCACTGACCTAATCTTAGTGGAACTGACTGTGAATCACTTCACACCTTATCCGGCTGAGGAGAAACACTCACTCCGTTTCTGTTTATTGTTCAAAGAGACTTTCCAAGTCATCACTCGTGGTGCCAATCACAGATCGATGACGATAAATCAACATCAAATACTACTACTATAGTACGTAATTCTATGGAGCAAACCCCCTCACCGTGTTGTAGTGGTTGCATCATCACGAAAATCTGGCTGTGCCCACTTTCTCGCTTACTCAGTTGGAGACCGAAACTCATTTGTGTGAACGGTCTGAATGAGTTATTTTACATCTAATACTTAATTTTGCTATTCTTTGATGTCTTTTTAGTGGGCAAACCACACAAGTGTAACTACTGTGGGCGGAGCTACAAGCAGCGCACGTCATTGGAGGAGCACAAAGAACGGTGTCATAATTACTTGCAGAGCGTCGGCATGGACTCCACCTCCAATCCTGGCCCGTATCCAGGTGAGTGGCTCATTACTTTGACGTTTTTCCACCTCATTGGTCTAGTGTTATGCTGACTTATTGTGAAAACCTCGTTCCACAACGGTGTTCCACATGCTGGTCTAATTTCTTGGAAACAAAAT
Source organism: Onychostoma macrolepis (assembly GCF_012432095.1). NCBI lineage: Eukaryota > Metazoa > Chordata > Actinopteri > Cypriniformes > Cyprinidae > Onychostoma > Onychostoma macrolepis. Next base: position 9,742,490 of record NC_081163.1, read on the forward strand.
TATATTAATTACTAACATAGAATTGCTACATGTAACATTTATGGGGTACATTTTGTTTACACAAAGGTTTTGTTGGTTAGTATGGTTAGACCCTGTGTTATCTAGTGTTATTGTGAAATCATTACGGTGTTGGATGACACAATGGTGTTCCACAAGCTAGTCTGTTTCTTGGAAACAAAATAAATATGAATTACCAACATCTAATGGCTACTTTAAACCTTTATGGGGTACATTTTGTTGACACCAAGGGGTTTTGCTGGTTAGCATGGTTTGCCTCTACTGGTAGTTTGGTCCGAACCACACCATCTGACAGCAAGAAGCTTCTTTCTCCATTTAAACTCACTCAAACTAATCATTCTAGATAAAATCAGTGTAGTCCAGAGAATTTGCGGCTCAAAACAACCTGGCTGCAAAACTTTGAGATTTGTGGGAATGATAACGAATAGTTTTCTCCAGGTATTATGGACCAGCTTTGTTGATATGCTGAATCATTTTATTGTTTTCCCAGGGGAGGTACCAAAGGATCAGAGGCAGCTGGAGGCTGCTGGGATGGCGGCTTTTGACCGGCCTCCTGTAATTGAAAGACTGCAGGGGAATGTGGGTAAACGGAAGAGCACCACGCCACAGAAGTTTGTGGGTATGTGTCACCTCAGCAGTAAATGTGGTTGAATCTACTGTATGCTACACACTGATCTTCAAAGTTCTAGCTGGGCTAACGAACGCACAAGAAACATTTTCAATCTCACAAATAAAGTCCCTGTATGTGCATAGTGCAAAATGGATGTGCTGTCTGCGTTGTTTTAAATCAGGTAACGGCACATACACGGCCAAAATGGGCATCTGAGTTGAGTCCAAAAATGCTAAAAAGAAAGCTTGTCTTAAGTGCATATATCTGATTATTATATTTCATTGCTTAATCATCATTTCAAAAATTACTTCCACAATAATCATTACAAATGTACACAAAAAAAGAGTACCTTCTACTTTTTGTAGGAGCAACAGTAATTGTGTCAGGCAAATAGGTCTGGGTTTTGTGAATTAGGCACAAGCTATAATAGATCTAATTCAGAAAGTCTCACAAATAAAGACAATGGCTTATTTAAATACAGCACATTACTATTTTAGAGCATTTAGCGCCTGGTTAAACTAGATTGCCGGTGGTTAGTGAGTAACATGCAGGTTTTGGAGCTGAAAATACCACATGCAACTGTTTAGTCAACGCTGAGTTTCCACATGAAGGAACAGAGAGCAGAACTACATTTCAAAAAATAAAGAGATAATTAATTTGTCATGGAAGATCTCTTAAAAGAGATAAAATGTATGCACAGTAGCACAACTTTATCAGAGACATTATTTGAAATGAAACTCATTACATGCGTTGTAATGACAATATCTGCGGAAATCAAACTAAGTATTAAAGTGAAAGAGAGAGAGAAAAAAGTTTGAGTAGGAGTTGTTTTTTTTTCATTCTGTGGTTTTTGCACACCTGTAACTTTGCCATTGCTTTTACTGACTACACCAGAGCAGTTTACCGCATCCATATTATGCAGGGGTTAAATTTTCTCACTTCGGTCTCCAAACGGGGCTTTCCGTCATTAATGCATCAAAACCCTAGTAACAGTACTTTAGATGCACTTTTTACAGTAAATTGCAAGGTTAGTCTATTTTTTTTTAAATCATAATGAAAAGTACTTTGGGGCTGTTCCTAATGTATCTTTTATTGCATTGTCTGTTAAGGTGAGAAAATGGTTCGCTATTCGTACCCCGAGCTGAGCTATGAGATGGGCCCTAAGTATGAGAAGGAAGCTGAGGTGATGCATGCCCAATTGATGGACCACTCCATTACCAATGCCATGAACTACTTGGGCGCCGACTCCATGAGGCCTGTGATCCATCACCCATCCCTCTCCATGGCCGAAGTGCTGCCTATGGTGAACCCGCTCTTCCATCCGATGTACCCGCTTGGGCCCCGCATGGACCGTCCCAGCAGTCGCGAGCCTCCGTCTCTGCCCCACCCGAACCCAGAGTTCCCGCACCCAAGCAATGGTGCGATCCCCTTGGTCAGGCCCAAGAATCCTCAATTGGCCCGAGACGTGTCCCCGTGCAACAGCGGACAGGATTCGGCTGATTCAGCACGGAGCAGCCCCCGGGACAAGCTCAGTGGGGCCGGGCTCAGGACGAGATCCAGCCCGGGGTTTGGCCGGGCAGAGGAAGGCAGGGCAATCGATGCCGCCCGTGTCGCCGCCAGGGATGGCGTCCGCGTCTTCAGCCGCGAAGGCCAGGAGCTGAGGGTGTTCCAGTGTGAACACTGCCGCGTCCTGTTCCTGGACCACGTCATGTACACCATCCACATGGGCTGCCACGGTTACAGAGACCCACTCGAGTGCAACATCTGCGGCCACTGCAGCAAAGATCGCTACGAGTTCTCCTCGCACATTGTCCGTGGAGAACACACCTTTCGTTAAGAATCCCATGCACTCTCGCAGTCAGTTTACTGCCGAAGCATTACGTGAGCACCAATCGGCAGATATATGAAGGTTTGGGTCCAATAGAAAGTTTTCATGTTGGAGCTGTTTGAAGATTTTTGTTCTGGGTAAGGGGATGAGTATGTTTATGTTGTGAATGTTTTTCGTTTTAAAGTTCTTTTTAATTTTTTTCACCCCACACACAATTTATTGTTGCATGCAGTCATGGCCAAAAGTATCGGCACCCTTGGTAAATATGATCAAAGAAGGCTGTGAAAATTAATCTGTATTGTTAATCCTTTTGATCTTTTATTTAAAAAATTCACAAAAATCTAACCTTTCATTGGATAATAAGAATTTAAAATGGGCGGAAATATCATTATGAAATAAATGTTTTTCTCAAATACACGTTGGACACAATTATTGGCTCCCCTAGAAATTCTTATGAGTAAAATATCTCTGAAGTATATTCCCATTCATATTCACAATTTTTTTAGCACTCCAGGGTGATTATGAACATGAAATTATCCAGCCATGGCTTCCTGTTTCACAGAAATATAAATAGGAGGGAAAACAAAGCCCAAATTCCCTTAATCATCCATCGCAATGAGAAATGCCAAAGAATATATTTCTAATGTGCAGCAAAAGATAATTGAGCTTCACAAATTTTAGGCTTTAAGGAAAGAGCTAGAGCAGTGAAAATTCCCATTTCCACCATCAGGGCAATAATTAAGAATTTTCAATCAACAGAAAATGTTACGAAACTGTGTCTATATCGTCCTAATGCACGGTGAGAAGGAGAGTTTGAGTGGCTAAAGACTCTCCAAGGACCACAGCTGGAGAATTGCAGAAAATAGTTGAGTCTCGGGGTCAGAAAACCTTAAAAAAAAAAATTGTCAAACAGCACCTACATCACCACATGTTGTTTGGGAGGGTTTCACGAAAAATTCTCCTCGCTCATCCAAAAACAAACTCCAGCATATTCAGTTATCAGACACAACTGGAATTTCAAATGGGACTGGCTTCTATGGTCAGATGAAACTAAAAAATTTGTAATTCTTATTATCCAATAATGCTAGATTTTTGTGAATTTTTTAAATAAAAGATCAAAAGGATTAACAACGCAGATTAATTTTCACAGCCTTCTTTGATCATATTTACCAAGGTTGCCGATATTTTTGGCCATGACTGTATGTACTGAACCTTCTAACAGAGCAGCTATGTGTTATATAAAGTTGTGAAGTTCTTTCTCTTTTTTTGTCATCTGTATTACCTCGACGCATGCTGTCATTCTGTTTATGGACCTTGATCAATATTACAGGTAAACCGAGCAACCAGAGGACCACTGGAGAACTAAACCGCTTAATTTTGCATACAAAAAAGACTTTAATTCATAGCTTCTTGCTGCTGTGGCTTCTTAGTGCCTTGCTAATGTTTCGAATGGCACGATTTTGCCTTTTATGGAGTGTTTTGTAACTTTTTAATGTCTATTCTCATCACTCGCTCCCTTTCGATGAAGTTCTGGGGTGTATGAGCTGAAGCTTCAGTACTCGTGCTAATGTCCTCATGTTGGTGCTATTCTAGTTTCACAAAAGCAGTCCTGTAGGGTGGCACAAATCTTTTAGACACATTTTAATGAAGTGTTGATGACAATCCCCCTCGTGTCTCGTAGATTTTAACGGGAGACTTAAGGACAGAAGAGTTTTCCACGCTGTGTTTTGCTGCTGTTTCACACTTACTATCATCTCTTGCGTTCTTATGCACTTCGCTGAAAACAGCACTGCGACATGCCTTGATAAACCTGTTTTTGCACTATTAGCTTGAGGCCTTGGGCTAAAATATGCTATTTCCATGCTATTGATAAAGCAAACAAAGGTCAGTGTGTAGTTTAGCTAGTATATTGTCATCTGTGATTCAACAGGGAACAAGTCTGCACCTATATTAACATGCTTTAACAACAGGGTTGCCATACTTTGGATTGAAATCTGTGAATTTCATTCAGCCTTCAGACCAAATGCCTCATTATTAATGCCTCGTTAAATCCAACTCCTCTGACTGTCTTCAGTGTTAACTCAAAAAAGAGTTTAGATTTTATTGTTTTCTCTTTTTTTTTTTTTTTTTGGCCCACACATGGACCTACAGTATGCGTTTTATATTGAGCTTTCTAAGAGCTAAGATCTGAAATATGCACTTACATGCACTGCATATGTATTTTTGGTTAGACTCTGGTTAGCTAATACATTTTATCATTTAAGTAACCTTTGCACAATGACAATTGATAAAAAAATCTGCCTGGTAACAGAACAATGCAGATCTTATAAAACAACAACTTTTATAAATGACGATTAGACGATTGCCATCGAGATTTCATCACTAACCCGAACTGCACAAGAGCTTTAGTAGATAAAACGCGGTTTATTAATCAGACAATGTTTGGCCCCCTGAACAATTTTCCCATACTTGATGCAGAGACTTTTTTCACATTGTTTTCAGGGCATTGAAATCAGTCAAATGTAGACTGTTTTGAATGTTCACGTAGCCGTTCATTCTCCTTTCCTGTTTCTCTTCCCTTCTTTCTTTTTTTCTTTACTCAATGTTGATGAATATTTACATCGAGCATTCTGTAGCACAACCATAAATCCAGCTTTAATCAATGCATACAGCTTAAAGTGTACCACCGCAGCCTTCACGACGTTCAGAACCTCCCTTGCACATTTGTTGGGCTTTTATGTCAGCGCTAAAAGAGCCTTACATCGCTATCAGACTTTGTTGTACCTATTGTTTTTTAAAGCTTTGCTTTTGTCTTTTCTGCTTTGAGAAAAACTGCAAAAAAAAACTGTGAATATGCCCTTTAAACGTTATGAGGAAAAAGACTTAAAAGGCACAACAGCACTGATAGAAATGCATTCATATTGTTTGAACACATGATTTTATTGTTCTTTAAAATATAGCTTTGCCTTTTTACACTTCCAAAAGATGTCACAAATCTCACACACACACGCCGCCTGAAACATTTTGAAGAATTTTATTTGTTCTTGTGAAGCATGAATATCTTTATGCATTTTAGAATTTTTTTTCTTTTTTTTGGATTGGTGTCACATGCAGGCATGATACTGAATGTGCTCCACAATTCCAGGGCATTTTAAAGATTTATTATCAAAACTTATTGTATATTAGACATTGTTTTTTTTTTTTTTTTTTCCAAAAAAGGAACAAGGTGAAGGAAATATTGATGTAAGACTATGTTTACAACCCGAATGAACAAGAGCACAAGAACAAAATGTGTTCTTACGATGAGTCCACACTTTTGGGACTGGAGAGTACTTGAAATTACAAGAAAGGCACTCTAGAGTCAGGTTTCACTTTTTACCTTAAAGTGTATGGGACTGCTATTTTCTCATCTGTGTAAATATATATTTTTTGTGAGAGAAAGGTGTTTTTTTAACTGTTCTTATTCACTGTGGACCTTACAAACAGTAAGACAAGGGTTTGCAGTGTATTTTTTTATATAAGTGAATAAATGTATGAATTATATACAGTATATTTTGGTAAAAATGTTGAAAGGGGGTTATCTTTTGCTGTGTGACGGTTCGCTTTTTTGGGTTTTCTCAGGTACAGTGTTGTCAAAAATCTTCTTATAAGGCATTTGTATGGAACTGTTGGAGAGAATTGAATAAATATTGAATTGTTTAGTACTATTTGACTTGAAATCCAAAGTCAAATATCCAAATAAATATATATAAATATATATTTTTATTTTTAAAATATAGAAATCTTATACAGTAAGTACGACCAAGGTTTACTGTTGTAAAACTGTTTCTGAGGTTGACTTTTGTAACCTTGGCATCTTTAAGGAAAGTGTGTGTCGTTCTATGTTGGTTTTTAAAGCATGGGCTTTTCTGCATTAAATACTGTTATCATCTGAACCTGTTACTGTCTGTTCTGCTCTTTTCCTTCACACAGAACTGTTTTCACATGGTTGTGTGGTGTTTATATTGTTGCTTGTGTGAATCTCTCGATCTTGTACTGAGAATAGATATGTGGTCTTATATAGAATGAGGCCCCCTTTTTTTGAAGGACTTGTGGTTTTAGTCAAAGGCCATCTCTTTTCTTTCCACTGCCCCTCTCCGGTATATGCTTAGCAGACTGAGAGAGCAAATGTTGAAGTCAAACCAACAAACACACGCAGTGTTACAGGAAAAACCAGCAAGAGATTGATAATACTGGTACTGATAAAGAAAGCAGTAATTACCTTAATTCGGATTAATAATTTTAAATTAATATACACCACTATTAAAAGGTTTGGGGTCAGTAGGAGTTTTTTTTTTTTTATTATTAATACTTTATTTCAGCAAGGATGCATAAAACTGATCAAAACTGATACAAAAGATTTCTATTTCAAATAAATGCTTAAAAAAAATAATGCTAAATAATGTTGTTTCTTCAGCACCAAATCAGCATATTAGAATGATTTCTGAAGGATCATGTGACACTGAAGACTGGAGTAATGACGCTGGAAATTCAGTTTTGCATCACAGAAATAAATTACATTTGAAGTTATAATGAAATATACAACAGTTGTTTTAAATTGTAATAATATTTTACAATATTGTTGTTTTTACTTTGTGTTTCATCAGATACATGATTCTTGGTGAGCGTAAAAGACTTCTTTCAAAACATAAAAAAGTTAGCAACCCCAAACTTTGAACTGTAGTATGTGGGTACAATAAATAATATATAATAATATTAGATAATGCAAGTAATAGAAGTCAGTAAGTTATTATTTATTACTATATTTTAAGTGCAAACAAAACGGATACATTTGTTTGATTCAAGGTAGGTAAATAATTTTGCAAGTTGATTTAGATTGTGCTTTTATATATGGATTATTAGTTTGGTCATTTTTTTACTGATTTATTTACAAATTAATAATTCAAAGTTATTATAAACCAGATTGGTTGCTGAATGGCCTATGTTTCAGTTATGCTTAAATGCACAATAACAGAAGGTTGGCAAATTTTTATTATATATTTATAATAAAAATAGTTGTAAAGAAAATTTGTCCCTGATATTTCTATTGCATTAACCTTTTTATAAAAGCAATGAGGCCCCCGAGGCTGTTTATTATGCTTACCTGTGTTCTTTAAAACTTAATCTACACATTTGTACCTAATTGTTTCATTTAAATTGCCTTTAATTACCATCTTTCAAAGCTTTCTGACTGACTCAAGTTTGACTGACAGGTAAAGGCAGGTATTGTCTGCCTGCAAGCGTCTGCTGGAGCAGGACGTTTAAATGTTTTATTTGGACACAGACATGCGATACTGTTTATTTTACACTGGATGTGTTCTGAGAAGCCCTTGAGGGACCTCTAACAGCACTGAACCCGCCGGGGCTCCTCCAGCATTGCAAAAAAAAGCTGCTTCTTGTCAGAGTCCATGACCTTTGCTTTGGCTCGTGTGTTTCTTGAGTGATGCTCCAAATGCCAGGTGGCAGTGGGTACCTCCTTGTCTGTGGCTTTTTATGCAGCAACGCTGGCATCCCCTCTACCTCTCAAAGTCCACATGCATCAAAGTCCTGCTCGATTCTGTGCGCCCACAATGTCAAAGCCCCCCAGAGATGCGTGCAGTTGCAGAGAGATTATAAAGATATGTTTGCGTTGAAGGGGCTGTGTTGGTTAAGAAATGATTGCAACAGAATATCTCTAAACCTGCGCTCAGCCCTCCTTATTGTTTGGGGTTTTGTCAGTTTGCTACTGTCTTTCTCTCTCTCTTTCTTTCTCTTTTTTTTTTTTTTTCGTGAAATGTTGCTGGCCTGATCTTGTCTGAACATGACTCATATCCTTAACAGTGAAGGTGAGCTTTATCTCTTCAACAGTTTTTTTTTTTTTTTTTGCTTAGCTTTGATTTTAGGAGTGCTGCCAATGCACTGCCTCATACAGGCAAATAATCTTTTAAAGCCACACAACATGAGAGCTTTTCTGTATATTAATCTGAAAGATATTGTATCAGAGTGTTCAATTGCTTTTATAATGTTTTTATATATTAGAAAACTACAAACTTCACTTCTGAGGACTGTAAGTGCCAATGTTAGGGAAGCTCCTGCTTCACATGCTAATATTTTAGCTTGTTAGCTGAAAGCTACAAACAAGTAGCTAACAACTTTAAAGCTACTTATCTTTTTACATAACATAAATCAGGTTATATAACTTGTCATTTAATCATAGAACTTAAAATGCTAGAATACACAGTAATGTATACTGAGGTGAATGGCAGTGATTAACAAACAGCATTGAACAAAATATTTTAATATAAAAAGAAGATGCCAAGTAAATTGGTTCATTTACAGAAATCATTCAAATAAATCGATTCACTTAAATGAATCAGATTTTGCAATGATATAAGAGTCAAGCTAACCGTGCTATGAAGCTAGAAGTGTAAACACAGTAAACCTATGTGACGTTAAAATAGAAATGTAGTATTTTGCCACATTAAAACGCTAATGGTTGTAAGATGTAGATGTTTACTGAAAAAGCTATGCTTTTTGAAAATAGCTTGAGCTATATTGCCTATAGAAAATGTAGGTGGTTTACCTGAAAATGAACTCTCGCTTCATTTTCTCACACTCCCCTGCTGAAAAAAAAACAGTAGAACCCTGCCCAAAACACAATAGAAAATGTAATGGATTTAATGGTTATAATGGGAATTGCATTGGTTTTAATGGAAACTATAATGGTGTCTACTGGTATGCGATGGATTCTATTGGTGGGATGTTAAATCCTATTGTAAAAATGCCCAAAACACACTACAAAAAGGAATTTTGTAATGGTTTCACTGAAAAAAAAAAAAAAACTAAAGGTTCATAATGGTATTTTAATGGAAACCACTGGTATTTCTGTGATGTTTCTATTGGGCTTCTATTGTTTTTGTTTTTTTTAGCAGGGTCATGTTGTTCCAAACCTCTATGACTTACTTTTATCTGTGAAACACAAATGAAGGTGTTTTGAAAAATGTTGGTAACCAAACTGTTTTGGTGAGCATTGAATTCCATTGTAAGGACAAAAAAAAACATTTCTCAAAGTATATTTGTACGCTTCACAGAAGAAAGAAAGACACATGAGGGTGAGTAAATGATAATAGATGATTTCATTTTTTGTGTGAACTATGCCAATAAATTAGAAGCATTGCTTCTGTTTGTTAGTTACTTACCAACATCGGTTAGTGCTGAAGGCTGGTAGTGCATTAACAAGTGGGGATGTTCATGTCTCACATTTTATCTGTGTAAAATCTTAGGGAAGCTGGAGACCAGAGTCTACCACAGTGTGAAGGAGAGCTAAAACTGATGTGTGACTTGTGCCATAAAATGCTCTTGGCCTTTAGCCCTTATGCTGCGGCAAATGTACAATGAGCCCTCAGCTAGGTGTGAACTTACTCTGTGGCATTTTGTTGCTTCCTTATTTCAATATTCTCACACAACTTGAGCGTCAGAATGGAAAGAACCGTATAACTTTCTTGTAACTTGTTCTATTCATTTGGCACCAATAGGTTTTGATGATGGGTTTTAATGAGTTTCGAATGGCATGTGTTATATATTTACACTACTGTTGAATGAATTACTTTTATTCAGCAAGGATGCATTAAATTGATGAAAAGTAAGAGTGAAGGCAGATTTATGTTAGAAAATATTTATTTTTTCAAATAAATTTTGCTCTTTTGAACTTTCGTCTACTTTCATTTCATCATAGAATCTTAAAAAAGTATCACACAAAAATATTAAGCAGCACAATCTTTTTCAACATTGATAATAAGTTGTTTCTTGAGCATCAAATCAGCATATTAGAATGATTTCTGAAGGGAGTGCATCTGTAATGGCTGCTAAAAATTCTGAAAACTTAATGGTATATATGCAACAAGATCTTTCTTTTACTTTAAGTGCCTTTTAACAAAGATTGCTTCTCATTTTTCAGTTTATGAATGGCCGTCACTCATCTCTTGAAACTTCCAGCCGAATTCAATGGAACAGAGTTTATATTTTGGAACATTCAACCCTTTTTTCACGCTTCCCTCTTCTCTCTAATGATCAGAACCAATCAGATGAGTCAGCTTTATGAGGGCTCCAGTGAAGCGTGCCAACTTTTGGATGGTTATTGTTGTGTTGGTAGGTAAAAACTGATCACTGTGACCCAGAAATATCTTCAGGATTGTTGTGCAATCATCACAGGTGACTCCTATTCCAGTTTTTCCAGCCCAGCAGTGTGGGGGTTGTCTTAGCTGGCCTTTGTGCCATCCATTGCACTGGAGAACACACCCTATTAAAATGCATGCCTTCATAAGACCAACGCGCCACACACCTCCACAGTCAGAGGCCAGGATTTAGCATGTGCTATGACGGGACATCCAAAAAATGTACGGAGCTCAAATCTTAAGTGTCACGACTGTCACGGTGTCTATTTACTAGAGTTATGAAAATGATGTGGGGAAAACAGAGCGATTGTCATTCAGTGTTTAGCACTGGGAGTGTCAGGAGAATCCAGCTCCACTGGTGTGGGCGGTTTACTGCCACTGTCACGAAGTCCCAACAGCCAGTATCCTTTCTTACAAAGCCTCAGGAAAGCAAGGCCAGTATCTTAAGTGCCTGAAGCTACTGTTGTAATCCTACACAGACTCAGGAGAGGTGAATATCTGCGAGAAAGGAAAAATATGTGCTGTCAACATTGTGCCTGAAGCCACTTTCGTGAAAACTAAAGAGAAAACTTGGGTGTGATCTACCGAGTCTTGATTTTTTTTTAAATTGTTTACCCAGAAAATAAGCATTTTATCATTACTTTCATGTTCAATATTAGTTTCTTTTTTTGAATTTAATTTGTTAATATTCGTAGTAGATGTAGACCATTTATACTGTGGCTCTGCTGGTTACCCAACATGCTTTGTGGTCAGGATCAAATTAGACTGAGTTACTTGCTAGGACTACAAAAGAGTGTGAAATGTTTTTTGGTGGGTATTCAAAACATATTGTAGGTTTCCATTTTACTATAATATTGCATGTTGTGCATGTGTTACTGGTGTTGAACTATATAGTCCCAGAAGTAAAGTGCCAGCTGTCATCCACATTTGTCAGGGATAGTTCCCCTAAAAATTTAAGTACTTCCTCTTTTATGTGTCCCCATGTAGTTCTAAATGTGAGTGACTTTTTCTGTGGAGGATAGTGGCACGGTTGCCAAACTACTTTTTGTCTTGGAAACTAGATAAGGTTTGTCCAAGAAGTTACTAGTTTTGTCACTAGGTGCATTTTTTTTAAAAAGTTGCTAAAGACATCTGAAAAGTTGCTAAATTGGCAACTTTGTAAGTTTGATTTCTGTGGAAGCTTTAAAGAACATTTAGCTCTATTGATATTCTTTGTATATATTGTTAAAAAAAAAATAAAAAATAAATTAGACAGTTTTTTTGGGGGGGGGGGAATCCTTTTTCCCTCTGTAGTCCTCTTCCTTAACACATTGACATGGTTAACATCAAACAGGTTAAGTCCTCGCTTATCATGTGTTTGAGCTGGTTTAAGCCGGTCCTTAGCTGGTCATGAGCTGGTTTAAGCTGATCATGTGCTGGTCCTAAGCAACTAGCTCCTGCTCAGGACCATCTTAGGACCAGTACATGATCAGCTAAGAACCAGCCTAAACCAGCTCAAACCAGCAGTCATGCTTCAATGCTAGTGTTTTCAACAGTGACTATAGAGTTAACTAAATTTATTATGTGTGTATTATGTATAATGTTTGAAGTGGATGTCATAACAAATGTGACCTTGGACCACAAAACCAGTCATAAGGGTCAATTTTTGGAAATTGAGATTTATACATCATCTGAAAGATGAATAAAAAAGCTTTCCTTTGATGTATGGTTTGTTAGGACAATATTTAGCCGAGATACAACTATTTGAAAATCTGGAATCTGAGGGCGCAAAGAAATCTAAATATTGAGAAAATCACCTTTAAAGTTGTCGAAATGAAGTCCTTAGCATTGCATATTGCTAATCAAAAATTACGTTTTGATATATTTACGGTAGGAAATTCACAAAATATCTTCATGGAACATGATCTTTACTTAATATCCTAATGATTTTTGGCATAAAAGAAAAATCAATAATTTTGACCCATACAATGTATTTGTGTTTATTGCTACAAATATACCCGTGCTACTTGAGACTGGTTTTGTGGTCCAGGTTCACAAATGTTAGTAGGCCGGGATGATTTTAAAACAAGCGGTTTATTCACAAATCCATAAGATCTTACCGTCATGCTGTGGAAATAGAATGCAGAGTTGAAAAGGGACGAAGCTACACAAGGTCTATCCACCTTTTTCTTCAACACGGATGTAAGCCTACGGGCGAGACTTCCGGTTCATTAGCTGCTATAGGTAAATAGCGAGAAGAATAACAACGTGCAGTAAACGGTAAAACTGTTTGCACTACAAACCAGTGTGTTCATAATTAAGATTATACATTAAAATAATATGGTAAGTCACACCAATTTTCAATATCAAGCAGCTATTTTTGTTCAGCTAAAAATAGCTGGACGAGGATAAGACCGGAAGCTAGACCCATAGAAATGACATATGGCTGCGCCCATTTTCACGGCAAGAAAAAGGTGGATACCATAAGAATGTGAGTTTTGTTAATGTAATCCGGACATACTACATCCGTCATGTTGTCATTGTCATGTGACCCACAAGCATCAATTGTGTTGCTTCGCTGTTGTTCACAAAGCCTCTCCAGTGGCCTCATGGGATAGTAAAGTGTCCATTACATGTGCACGTCAGAATCTGGCTAGAAACAGTAATGTAACTTTTGCGTGACAATGCAAAAACTTTGAAATACAAATTTTCTTCCATGCATTTGTTCTCCCTCCATGGACCGCTTTTATAAGATTGTATGGTGCTCTTTGGATGCATCCGAAAAAGCGTATTCTCTGAGTAGGTACTTCTTTTGAATAAGAAATAACTTTACGGTTGTTAAAAAAAGTTTGTTCTATATATTATGAATATGTGGAGTATGAATTTAATCTAAACGTATTACTATCAAACACTATCTACTATAATCACTATCTACTTGCATAGGATCTTCTGCCTAAGATCTCCTGTTGTTTTTCAGTGTTCAGTCCAAAAGTGCTTTGGAGGCTACATGAGCACCTCAGAGTACTGTTGCCTCCAAACTCCTCATTGCTTGACCCTCTCTGCCCTGTAATATCACACCTTTGCCTAGCTACGGGGATGCTACACCTCCATCTTGGTTTGTCTGAAGGGGCTGAGGATTGCTATTTCCTGTGCTGAGTGTGAAAGAAAGAAATTGAAGAAGAAAAAAAGAACAGAGAAAGAGGGAGAGAGAGAAAGAGACTGCTGCAAAGACCTCTGGGTATTGGCTGGTTTGTGGTTAGGCTAGGTCGCTGAAGCGAGAGGAGGAAGGAGGAGCGGGAGGGGGGCTTCCACTTTCCTTCCTACCACTCACCAAATTGATACAGCCACTGCCAAGGGGAAACTCCCAAAGCGGGACCCATTTAGGGCAAAACAGGCCAAAAAAGCACAAAAATAAGATGGCACAACCCTAAAGCTCGCAGAGAACTTTGCTCTCACTCGAGGAGGGAATGCACTTCAGCGACACAGGCAGAAAAGCGAGGGTTGTGTGTTTGCACCTGTGTGGAGCCCGGCTGAAAGGAGATGTGTGGAAAGAGACATCTGTGGAGAGGTGGAGGAAAGTGAGAGAAGGCTGGAGGGAGTTGTATGTGTGGGGAGAGAGAGACAGATAACTGGAGGAAAACTGTGAAACAGTGGTTTGATAAAAATGGGTGCACAGCTGTCAATAGCTGAAGTGAAAACAGGAAACAAATGAAGATGACATCTCCCGACACATCTGACAACCCCATGATGACATTCAGAAGGTATTTTAGGATGCAAGTAAGAGTGAGAATTCACGGGCGTTTTGACCTCTGTCCGATCACACAGACCCCTTACTCAGTATCGCACCATACCCTCCTTGCGGGTACGAGGCAGACATTAGGCCTCAGAATCTGAGTGTTAGCGACTTGCTTGCTCTGTTCACACTCTCACATCCTGAGCAGGCGTTTGAGCGTTGCGGACTGAAAAGGTCAGTGGAACGTAACCACAGAGGAGCTGAAGGAGCCGGTTAGCTGTGACAACCAAAGGCCTAACACTGGTCTCACATGGTCTCTGTATGGAGCGCGGTGTCACTTACTCAGCAAACCCTTATTGCAAAGATGTCCCTGACACTGTAGAAGTGTTTCCAGACACTGTCTTGACAAAATACCAATAACAACAAAAGTATAATTAATATTAATATTAATATTTTAATTGAATTAAATTTAGTTTATTTTTATTAAATGTTTCATTTCATGTTAAGTTTAAAATATAATATTTAACTGAATAAAATATTAAAATGTTATTAAATTGTGAAAAATAAGCAATGGACAGTAACAGTGTAGAAACATTTCAAGGAGAATGTCAATGCAACATAAAATGAAATGTTACATTTAATTTGATTGCTATATTATTTTTTGTTAGTTTAACAATAATTAAATACAATTTATATTAAACTAGTATAAAATATTAAACTAATGACAAATAAAACCTTGTATTATATTTTAACTTTTTTGATAGCCCTTTTCGCCTAGATAAAACATCCTGGACTGATCTGTTCATGAAATCCATCTAGTGTTATTTTAGTATGATTGAGATAGGGCCTACTGTTATAGTTTTTATTAATATTTGAAATGTATTTATTTTTTTTATCTATTTTCATTTTAGTTAAGGTTTTATTAGTTTTGCATGCTTTTTATTTTAGATTTTTTTTTTAAATTATTTGTATATAGTTTTTTATTATTATTTTGTTTTCAGTTTTAGTTTTAACTATTAGTACATCAAGTTTAACTACAATAAAATAATAAATGTTTTGGCAACTAGCGGAATTTTTGTTTTTATATTTTATTTATTTTAATATTTTATTTTAAGTATTTTTTAAATATCTTATTACTGTTTTAGTTTTTGCTAACTATAAAACCCTGGGTCCATCGTGGGCTGTGCTTTATCAACAACAGTTTCAAGCTGAAACTTTTTGACTGCTTTTGTTTCACTACCTGTATCAATTTCAGTGTTTCAGTTAATTTCAATTATTTTTTTTAAAAGAAATTCATATGTAGGTACAATTTATTTATGCATTTATTTATTTTCAAACATTACAGCCTTGAAAGCCTTTAGATCAAGAGTTTTTAAAGATCACAAGAAATGTAAATTCGGTCAAATTCCAACCTTTTGGTCGTGCAGCTCTTTGATTACATCACTTGTACTGTCTAGCCCACATAAACGTATGTGACAAACTACATTTGGCATTGTGCCTTCTTCTCCAAATGTCACAGAGACTGCTGTGTCTCCACTGTACTGTTATGAGTAGGAAGACTTTTGGTAGTTAACTGCGGATAAAGTTATGTGTGTGGGCTGGTATCCAGCGAGAGGTTATGGCAGGTTAGATGTGAAACACTTCAACAAATGACATAGACACATATAGTTTGGGTTGAGAATTATTTAAAAGCAATTGTTTGTGCCCTGACAGGAGGATCCAGACGTCATAGCTACTGTAAGCAGCCATTGTGGTTTCAAAACTTTTAGGATTTTCCCTAAGACATTGCAGAAGGCATTATATATGTTAATATGAGCCCAAGTAAAAATTAAATAAAAAATGTAAAGCAATTAATTGTCCAAACACTGTTTAAAGGAGATCCCATATTTATTTATGATTCTTTTAAGACAATAATAAAGATAGTGACTATGCTCAGACTTGGAAGTGACAGATAAATAGAATAGAGTAACACACACACACACACACTATAGGCACATACACACAACTACCTACCAGCCCTCATGAGGCCTTGCATTATAATAGTGATGTTTGATTCGCATCGTTGTTTTGAGGCTATTCATTTTAATCATTCACTTGAACAATACACAAGAGATTTGTAAACTTGACTGTAAAACCATCAGGTAGAAACAAACTGATAATTGATCAATTTGGTTAAAGTATATAGTGCTAAATATAAAATATAGCGATAAACAGCAATTTTTCTACTAAGACAAATGAGACCTCGTGGACTCAAAAGAATCGGTGAATCATTTTTTAACCGATTCATGTAAAGGAGCCGTCTGAATGAACCGGTTCGCTTAAGTACAAGGAAAACAAACGAATCACAATTCAGTATGTAAATAGATGTTAGAAAGAAGACCAATCACAATGTAGTTTGGGAATCTTCCTACTGTTTGAAAGGTGAGCGTCCAAGTTTTAAGTTTAGTCAACTGGCAATTTTTCAGCTTTAATCTTTCATTTTCCTGAAGTGTGTACCATCTATAAAATGTGAAATAGCACATTTAAGACTTAATTGATCGCACAGGCTTAAGACAAACCCCAAAGCAGATTATTTGACTCACACACAGTTCAAATAGTAGTTACAGTAAGTTAAACGAATCGAGTTCACTTAAGTTATAGGTGTTGAACCTTATGGCGTCCCATTCACGCGTGATTCAATGTTGAATATTATGGCTCATTCGACCCTCTCTGCTTTCGATAATGACGATAAGTTAATAAATAACGACAATATTAAATATAAAAGAACAGTTGATTTGTGGTGAGCATACAGTAAAAAGACTGTGGTTTGTATGTGCTGTTAGTTGGTAACAGACCGTTTCTTCAACCATGGCCTCCACTTCAAGGAACTGACTGTATGTGCATGACTGTAAGTTTCTGTCTGTGGCCGTGGGCCTTTCATTACAAAAGAAGTAGGTTGAATAATTAGGAAATTGTGTAGAGTCTGGATGCTGCTGGAGGTTAAGTGGTGGGAGTGACTTAATTGTGTGATAGTGGAAAGTTTTAGTGTAGGCCTACAGAAACAAACTGACACTTGTACGTGGACGAAATCACTCACGCACACGTGCAAACTTCTGCACGCTTACAAATAGGCTACTACCCATACATGCAAAGTCAAGCTTGTGATCCAGTTTGTACATACATATACATATGAGAGCGTTGACACATGATGAGCTGGTGTTAACCTCCTTCTCTATCAATATAGAAATAGTGATAGCTGTGAATATGAACTATCGGGTCCATATACCCACTCCAGACCGCAGGGCTGCACTCTTGTCTTTTTATAGAGACTCAGAGCGGGTTTGTCAGCCCTTTTATCTGTGAGAAAAACATATGTGCATGGCTTCTTAGTGGCCCACTGTACCTCAACGACAGATAACTGCTGTAATTATGTAACAAGTTGTAACTGAACTTTCGGTGTTTACTTGTTGTCTCTGTGTCTTGCATTGTACTTTTTTTTTTGTTTGTTTTTCATGTCTGACTTCAAAATGCAATGGTGCATGGCTACAAATGCAGTTTTCATACCAGCTGGAGGAATGTACAAAACACTCAGTTTACCCAAGTCTGATGCTGCCTCCAAGTGGTAGAGACTTTTTTTTTATTCTTCTGTTAAATTTTAGTCTCTGGTTTTCTTTTTCTTTTTCTTTATTACCTAACTAGTGGCGTGTTTTCCCCAAGTGCCCAGCAGATGTCATCATTTCACAAACAATATAGAGGTACATTTATGTTTTGAGGTAATAGTTCATCCAAAAATGACAGTTCTTTCATTATTTACTCACTCTGGCACACTTAAAAAAAAAATAAAAATAAAGCTCCTAAAGGGGGTTTTCGCAGCAAAGGCATAGTAGAACCATTTTGGGTGAATGTTGTCTGTGGATGTTAAAGGTTCTTTATTAAATCATCAATGCCAACAAAGAACCTTTGATTTTAAGTGTTTGCTGCTAGATGTTTTGCATGGAAGACAAAATGAGAAATTGCTCATATGATTGTACTGTTAACTTCTGAGTTTTCTGAGGCCGTACAGTAGATTTGTGTGAGAAACACTGAAATCTGATGTCCAAGTTAAACCATTGTAATTTAATTACTGATTTAAAAAGAAAAAAATACATCTAATTTAAACACTTTTCCATTCTTCATATTCAAACTGGCACTTTATGAAAAATATGAGAACTAATGTTGTTTTAGCATTGGTGATGTCAAACATGCCACAACATCTTAATTTAGGTCTAAATTCATTAATTTCTAAAAATGAAATGTCAAAGATTTTCAGGATTATATATATATATATATATATATATATATATATATATATATATATATATATATATATATAATTTTTTATTTATTAATTTTTTTATTTTTGTGAGCGAATAATGATAGAATGGCATACTTTAGTGTGCATTTTCTATTATTTATTTGTTGTACATAAAGAAATGTTTCTGTTGTTAATATGTGAAGTCATGGAATTTTAACCTTTTACATTTTATTTAATTTCCTTTAAAAAGTTGGTTTAGTGTGATGGTACCCCGAACCCATCCTGTAATATACCAGCAATTGTCAAACTCTCTTAAAGGAATAGTTCACCCAAAAATATTTAATTTAGTCACTCAGGCTATCCAAGATGTAGATGAGTTTTTGTTCATCGTAACAGTTTTTCAATGAATAAATGCTTAAAATTATGCTTCTGGACAAAACTTCAGCAAATTTTCATTTGTGGGTGAAATATTCCTTTAAAGGTGCACAATATATATATATATATATTTATTATTATTTTATTTATTTATTTTCTCTGTCAATTCTATGAGTTGACGTGGAGTCTTCATTTTATAGCCTACATATTTTCAGAAAAACTTTTTGACAATGGAAAAAGTACATTTGTGTACCTTTTAATACTGAAGTCTTTATTATCTGTTGACTGTTTCATCTTCTACTGACTTTGAGCCACATTTATCACACTTTCTGTAGTGCTTCTGTGGTCCTGAAGATGGCAGCATCCTATAGCAAATCCTGCTGTCATCTTAATGGTCTGGAGTCACAAGATCGCTGTTAAACAAAAGCACACTTAAATTAACAAGCTGAAGCGCTTTTGTAGAAGGCGTATGAATCATTACAATTATATTTCATCAGTCTGTTAGCCAATGATTCCATTCTCTGTTCAAATCTAACTCCACTTGAGTCATATGAGGGTCCCAGTGAAAATTACGAGGAATTTAAAACCCAATTGACAACATCTTCACACAGGCTGCTATAATTAATCAGCTCTTAGCTAAACCATAGACTCCCTCACTCTCTTATTCACACAGCTATACATTCATACCTCTCTGCATGTGTTTTAGTGGGTAAATGTTTATGAAAGGTCTGAGCAGATGAAAACAGCAAGAACCTGAGTCAGAAAACTCTCGCAATGAGACTGTAGCAGAGAGCATCCACCGAATGGAAAACAATTACACAGTCACTGAATCCTCTTCTAAGTTCTGATGAGGGCGGTTAGTAATGGCAGTGGCCACGTAATGGTGTGTGTGTAATTCGGTAATGCTTCTCATTGCTCAGCGACTCCAGATCTAAGCTGCCTAAAGACGACACAATTTGTCAATTGACTCTGGGCCATTAAAAAAGGAACAGATCATCAAACTTTAAGGCAGCTTTAGATTACTGAATGCAGACTCATTCAAAAGAGCATAATTATGTCATAAGTTGGTAATTTGTACATTGTGATGTATTGATCTCGATTATGGTCTGAGATAGTAAAATTAATTCTGTGTCATTCAGCTCAGTTATTTTCTCAGAAATGGATCATTTGTTCTCTGCCGTTCGTCTTAGACTGATTCAGTTCGGTTAAAGAGTCAAATGTTTGTTCAGACAGGAAATTAAACACACACAACTATATTATTCTATGGAGTTTACTAGATGAGGTAACACCGTTTAATTTGCAGACTATATTTAAAGGAATAGATCATCCAAAAATAAAAAATAAATTGCTGAAAGTTTACTTGCACTGAGGTCATTCAAGATCACTTACTTACCTGCAGTGAATGGGTGCAGTTGGAATGAGAGTTAAAACAGCTAATAAAACATCACAACGTGACTCCACTACATCAGTTGACATCTTGTGAAGTGAAAAGCTGCATGTTTGTAAGAAACAAATCCATCATTAAGACTTTTTAACATTAAACAGTCATTTCATGCCAAAACACCATATTAACGTATCCTACCAGTGAAAAAGTCCATCCCCTGTTGTCCTTTCCCAACCAAATCCACTGGCGTATTTGTTTAGAACTGATGTAAATGGTGCTTGATCTGTGCATATTTCTCTCCTGATTCAGGTGAGGCAACTTTTTTTTTTTTTTTCTGAAGAAAACAATAGTATGGATAGAGTACTCAAAGCTTTTGCTTCACAAAACGTTGATTGACTGGAGTTGTGTGGATTACTTGTAGATTAATGTGATGTTTTTATCAACTGTTTGAACTTTCATTCTGACGGCACCCATTCACTGCAGAGGATCTATTGATGAGCAAGTAATGTAATGCAAAATTTCTCCAAATCTGTGTGGCCTGAGAGTGAGTTAAATTTCAGCAAATTTTAATTTTTGGGTGAACTATTCCTTTAGAGAGTCAAATGTTTGTTCAGACAGCAAATTACTACTATATGGAGTTTACTAGATAAGATAACACGGCTTCATGTACGGCCTATATTTAAATAAAAGTTTTTACATTGATTGACACTTTAATAGGACTGCTTTTTTGCTTTGATGACTAACACCTGAGTTATTATTTCAGTTCAGTTTGTACCCTGAACCATTTCTGCCCACTTTTGTAGCCGTAATACATTCAGTCTGATATAATCTTTAGTGATTCTGGTGGTCTGTCGGGAAATAGCATTTCCTGAATGTAAATCATTTCAGTTTTTTCCAAAATTAACTAATTCTCTGGCACACGCTGCTGTTGGTCTTTTGTGGCAGGCTGTTGAGTGTCGATGCCGTTTGAATGCAGGAAGTGTAATGGGAGATAGCAGGGGAGAGAAGGACACTGGTGGAAATAAGCTCTGCCTAGTTTGATAAAGCCGCTTCATTACTTGGATATTGTGTGTCTGGAATCATTATGCACGGAAGGGCCTCTGGAGGCTCAGGTTTTATTGGCGGTCCTTGCACAGCTAACTCTCATCCATTAAACAAATCATGGAGTCATGTATTAGATTAGCTCTACACCCGGCATCAAGGGTGTTTTTGCCAACCGGCGGAACCTCTGCTATTCACTCTCCTAATCCAGAGAATGAATTATGCGATTGAGAGCATCTGGAAGATATTGTCATACATACCATTCTGAGAGATTTATTAAAGGAACAAAAAAAGCCCATTCGAATATTTTGTCGCTTAATTGTGTTGTTTGCTCTTGAGCTGACAAATGAGAACAGGAAAGCGTCTTGTTAAGTGACAGCCAATGCTTTATAATATTTAATCAAATCGCAAAACTTAGTTGCTTCTTTAAAAGAGCTCCTTGTCTGCATATAATAAGAACGAGAAGAAGCCAATGTCATTTGCAGGGCTGTATGCTTGGGTGGAAACAGCTTGATCTCCTGCTGGCTCTGACCCTCGGTAACCCCAGAGGTGTGGTTATGACTCCCTCCTGTGGTGAAAGCTCAGTACTACAGTAACTATGCAGTTACGACACACACCAGGAGAACGGGCTGTCAAACCCTTCTTCGACTCCATCATAAATGTAATGTGAAAAGCAGAGTTTACAGGAATAAGAATGAAGTGAAAATGAAAGTGCATAGGATTTTCTGGGTCAACCCAGTTTCATTTAATCACCACATGAGTGTGTGTGTGTGTGTGTGTGTGTGTGTGTATGTATGTATATAATGTGTATGTATACATACACACATGTTTGTTTTTGTGAAAAGTGGGGACATCGCATAGGCGTAATGGTTTTTATACTGTACAAACCATATGTGCTATTGCCCTACACCAACCCTACCCCTTACAGGAAACTTTGTGCTATTTCAGATATTCAATACACTCCATTCTGTGTGATTTACAAGTGTCTTGAAAAATGGGGACATGGGGTAATGTCCTGAAAAGTCACCTTCTCTTTGTAATACCTATGTCAAACCCTTGTCATTATACAAATTTATGTCCTCATTTGTCACATAAACGTGGACACACAAACACACACACACACACAATATTTAAGATGTAAAAAAGTGTATATGTATGTGATTCAGTTACAAATATCTTGCAATATGAATATAATAAACATATAAATCTTGTAATATTACATATATCTTGTTACATATATTTTGTAGCAATATTGACAGATATATATATATTGAGGTGCACTGAAACATTGGCAGTTTTAGTCAAATTCAAAACAATAGCGTATCCAAACTTTGCATTGTATATTTCTGTTGTTCTTGAGTAATGTGACCTATTTATATGAGGGTGTGTGTGAAGCATACCAGATGCTTACTGTATTATTGCATCTGACTGTCCCCGTCTTTGATAGCAGGTGTGAATGACGTGCAGTGCATCATTGAAGTGACTTGGCTAAGTGTCAGATTGTAGCTTGTTGGTCCGAACCAAGAGTTTTTCTACTTTAGAGACCCAGGGATGCTCAACTAAGTCAAGTGCTACTATTATAGAAAGCTAGATTTTCTCTGTAACACTTTATAATAGTGATCTTTTCATTGATAACACTGCAAAGCTCACACAGTAATAGATGCCTGTAAAATATTAGGAAATTTTAAGATTCTGATTTCCAGCTCTGGAGAAGTCATGGGAATACATTAAATAATCAATACAAATGGTTATAGTTATATAAAATGCTATACTGTGATTTTTAAAAACTATTACAGTAATCCAAGTAATCGAGAAGGTCATAATAAAACCGTGTAAATTCATTTGAAATCTGACATTAAAAGACTGACAAACACGAAGCTTGTAGCTACCGTCTATATTATAAATATTATAAACCATTTTTAGAGATATATTAAGACAATGTGTGTTTTATACGCACATAGCCTTCTATAGCCAGCCTTTACAAAAAAAGGCTGGGGTTGTCCTGAGTGACTCCTCTGGTGCTACATAGTATTTCCCGTGGAAATGCTATGGTACTTTTTGATACTTTTATAAGTGTCCTACACAACTTCTGTAGAGCTTTATTCGAAATAACGACGTCAACATGCGTTCTCCGGAAATTCATGATGGGAGAACCTTTGAAAACCTCTTGAAATGTGAACAAACGCCCAGTTGAAGAAGACGCCGTATGCAGAACAAGACAGGTGTATTTAAAAGCAAGCGCTTCTTGAGCCAATCAAAAACTTACGCTGAGCGTGAGAGGGCGGGTTCTTGTCTAATTATACAGACTTTGGACCAATCAGATCAGCGGAGGGCGGTGTGGAGTTTGGTGGGGGCGTGCCTTAGGCTTTGTGCCGTCGCAGCGCTGAAGAGCGTCTGAAGAGAGTAATGGCATGAGCCTTGCGTCGAGATCCTGTCAAAGCACTATACAGCGAATTTCTCGTACCTGAACTTTTACACTCTTTCCTGAGGACTATTTTACCATTTAAACGGGACGTCATATCACGTTATTTACTCTGACACGCAACAGCAGCACTTGAGAAGTCACTCCGCCGCAGTTGCGTTCCTGTCTTGAGACATTTAAAATAAAAGGATATGGTGTTGGACATGTGAAATACACGGGCAACTTCAAACATGAAGCTGGCATCTTCTCTGTGTTGCCTCGGGTTTCTTCTCACTTCTGTGGCGGTCCGTCTCAGCGACTCGCAGCAAGGTGAGTAAACGACTGACCGTCGTCTCGTGCGCAAAGGTGTTTATGCGTCTCGTGCACGCACCTATGAGCTCTGCTTACTTTTCGTGGATGCTTCTCGGGGTACCCATCCTCTGGTGCGAGGAACCATTATTGTTTCTTTTCATTTCTCTTAACAATAAAACCCTGAAGTATATATGCGTTATTGTGATGGTAAATGAGTGCCATTCATTCAGCATCACAATGATGCATAGATTTCACGCATAGAGTCTCTTATGTGTCTTGGTGTGAAATAAGCTGGCATACAGTTGGAGCAGTGGCACTGATAGCGCAGAATGGCACTGTTGAAGTGGTACTGAAAGGGGCATTCAGTCTCACTGGACGTTTGTTTTGTTATTCTCAGTCCGTACACTGTCTGAGAAAGAGTTGGAGTGGTCATTGCTTTCCATGCATGTGAAAAGTCACTTCTGTTGCCTTGAGTCGAACCTCTGGTGCGTGTGACTGGTTTAAGGTTGACTTTTCGGGGGCTGACAACTTAAAATGTCAGCGTGCAATCAAATGCACAATATTTGATTTCTCATCCGTTTCATTTTTTATTTTTTATTTATTAATTTATTAATTTATTTATTTTTTTGATGTAGAAATGCAAACATACTGTTATATGTAAGCTGTCTTATTGTGTCATTTTAGTAGGAATTCACGGTCTATTCCGAATGTGTGTTATGGAAAAGTTTGCTCAACTAAACAGACTCATTGTGTTTGGAATGCAAATAGCTTTTCGGAAAATATAACACACAACAAGATTGGCAGATTTGCTGTTTTATGACATAAGAATAACCTGAATACGCGTCAATGTGGCGTTCAGATCTCCACATGGTGGTAGTAGATGAACCGAGATGGTCTGAATCACAAATCTCCTTCCCTCCCTCTCTCTCCCTCTTTCTCTGTAGGCTACTTTATTGGAATGTACATATATGCATGCAAATAATGCATAATCCAAGTATATATAATGTTTAAAAACAATGCCATTGAAACTATAATTGCAATATGTAATATAAAATAAAACGCAAAGCAATAATTTAAGCAAAGCATTCTCGTTCTCTCTCTCTCACACACACACGCAAACACATGCATTGATGAATAGTCATCATGACTAATTTTCAGACGTAGATCATCTAGAATAGGCAAATTCATCAATATGAAACCTCAATATCGATTATAGTAGTATGAATGATGCTGTTGCCACCGATCCTCCATCACAGTCGAGCTGAATTGACCTCATTAAAAGCATCCAAGAAAACTTTATAGCGAAGCATTACGCCATTCGATGAATTTGAAAACCTCAAAACTATTTAAAATGATTCTTCTGTGTCTTTATGCGCGGTTTGCGTTCTTTTTTTTAACCCCTAATCAGTTACTTATTATAGTGAAGATTAGACACACTGACTGTTAACTAACGGGTAAAATCGAGCCATTTCAGATGGCTAATCGAAAGCAGGTAAAGAGCACGAACTAATCAGGTCTTTTGGTTCGTTACTGATCTCAGTGTCATTGGCAAAGGCACGCGCTCCTGACTCACTTCTGCGCTCCGCTGCGCTGCCGGAGGAGACGCGATGCTGATCCAATTGTTATTTTAGATTAAATAAATTAAAAAGCCTGAAGGGAGAGCGATTTTAATAGGTTTACAGGTAAAAACAACAACAGCAACACCACTGTAAGATATTCAGCAAAGTTACAGTTGCTAAAAGTAAATAAATAACACATTTATTTGGAAAAGAAATGGTATACTGTAGCTCCGGATTGTTTTCTTTTGCTTGCAACAGTAGCAGAACCACTTTTGTGTCGAATAGACTTTTTTAAGTTTCACAGAGAACTTTTTTGAAAGTGCAGGTGTGAAGAACATTAACCTTCACAAAAACATCCATTTTAACAGTAACTGTTTTACACTGAACTATTGTTGGGTGGTTCAAGATGTTGTGTAGTGGTCAAAAACTGTTGTAGGGTAAATGTCGAGTTCATCTATAATTAATGTGAATGCTGGTTTTGTAAGCTAATATTCATATGGAGACATTTGACATTTTGATACACATCACAGGTGGATTTTAATTGAACAAAAAATGTGATTAAAAAAAGTTTGGCTTATGACATATACTTTTCCATATGCAGGACAGTTTAGTAAGTCTAAATACAGAAGTCTATAATTGCTTTAGTATGTATAGCTGAAAAGTATGAATAAATAAAATATTAAAAATACAAATATATATATATTTTTAAAATAATCTTGTTTTGGTCAATAATATGTTCATATTTAGGAGTTATTGTTGTGTATAAATTGTCTCATCAGTTCCAGGTTGTAATATGGGCAATTCATGAAGTACGTCCTTCTGTTGATTGCAATGTTAATGAAAGGGTTAATGATTATGATGATGAGAGATCTGACCACTGCAGTGTGCTGTTGTTTAGTTGGCTGTATTACTCATTATTGTGATCTGTATCGGTTATCGCTTCAGTCTGTCTGAAGACGGCTGTGAATTTAAATCAGTCTCTTCCTTGACATTTAGGAGCCGTGCCAGTAGCAAGACTTGTGGGGAATAGTAGGAACACAAATATCAGTTTGTTAATCGGCTTAGCTTTGGATTAAGTCCCGTCAGTGAGACTGGCTGCTGATGAAAATTAATCGTTCAGCAATTTAGCTCTCTTTTTTTCTATCTGATCTTTTTCTTGGATAGATTCCCTGTTACAATGGAGCTGTGTAACAAGCATAGAAGTGAATAACACAGTGTACACTAGTTCATCTGTATATCACACTCTTAATATTGAGGAAAAAAATAGTTAAAATTGTGCCAAACTTACCTATATTAGTGTTATTTGACTTGTGACCGTAGCATAATCATTTTAGGTGGTCAGTTTCCTTTTTTAATGTAGGTTGCATAAAGAAACTTGCTTTGGGAAAAGTGTGTGTTTAAATCAAGGGAAATCATTCTTTAGTTAAAAATGATTAAAATAAGTCGAGGTTTATTCATTTATTTATTTATGAAGATTCAATTTTTGATGACTGTGGGAAAGTAAGTTTTCTTAGCTCACCTCTGTCCATTCTGATCTAGCCTCTTGAGGTTTCACACAAGCTTTTGATTGACAGGTCCCATATGAGGCCAGAGTATCCCATGGGAATATTCTCTTGTTTTTATCCCTTCACTTTTTTGGAAAAGTTTCACTGCTCTTATAAAATGCATTTTAAGCTTGCGGTCTTCCCTAATGGAATGCTTTTTTCAACACTGTTGTTTACTCAGATCTTTTTGTTTTTGTGCTTTATAACATGTAACTCCATCTGGGGCTTATGATATGGCACAGACTTGTTTGCAAGGCATTGTAAATTTATTTCCAGGCTCGCACCTCTCAAGTTCACAGTACATCTAAATGTTTACACAGTGTGACACAGACAGGAAGCCCTATCAACAAAGAAGGGTAAAGTATTTACTTTTATCGTGGCAGTCGAAGCGCAGCATCCCTCGCTCCCTTTTTATTTCGTCAAAGCGAGAGGCCACAGTGCTACAAACGCCTGCCCACACAGCAATAACCCATTGTCTCACAAAGCCCATTTATTCAGTTTTTCTCCATCTTGGTCCAAGAAAGGCAGGCTGACCTCTGAGCCCATGTGTCTCAATGGGAAGAAAAGCAGCCTTTGATTCTGTTAGGAGCGCCAACTCCTGCCAAGTGAAGGCGGGTTCCTGCGCAGCGTGTTGCTCTCTGCTCCGGCTCTGAGTGTCTCTCTCTCCCACTGGAACTGCACTGACTGACTGCTGCCGCTGCTGTACATGCGCTGCCTCATCCTTCCAGAGGCTAATGGGAATTTGATGAGTTGTTTGAGGATTTGATCACGGTAGACCCGCTACTGGCTCAGAATGCTTTGCTTATTCGTTCTGTCACTTTCTCTCTATCTCTTAGACTTGTCATAGATTTCTACACTGATTTAACCAACAAAAGCTGCCCCCTGGCTCCTTTGACAGATTTGTGTGAGGCACAAGGTTCATACCTAGATGGTAACGTCGTCTTAAAGGAATAGTTCACCCAAAAAACTTACATTTTGTCACATTTACTTTCATTGGATCTACATATTACTTTTGTGCTGCACAATGAGAAAAATTACATGAAGGTGAGTAAATGATGACAGAATTTAGATTTTTGGGAGAACTGTCTTTTTAAGAATTATCTAGCAAGATTCTTTTTTATGGTGTTCATCTAGTTTACATAGGATGTGTTGCGTTATAAACATCTATATTAGCTGTGAACTGACATATGGAGGCATGTTTTTAGATACGTTATTACACTGTTGGCCAACATAAAAACTAAATTAGCTCTTCCATATGTAATTATGTAAACACAGAACATATGTAACACGTATTTGCATGCATCCTTGTCTACATATAAATATACAAACAAAACTTTACCCAGTTTAAAAAAAAAATTTTTTTATGAGAATTTGTGGGATTTTGCATAAAACATGCTGGATGGAAACACCAGAATGTGCATAAAACAACACGTATTCCTGTTCGGGCGGATACATTTTTTATTCAGTAAGAATAAACTGCATTTTTAACTTGAAACAACATCCTAAAAATGCTGTGTTCATGGTATGAGGCGCTGAAAAAACCTAGTGAGGTTTGATGTAATGTCCAATGATGTCCATCTGACAGATGCACGTAGACAAATAATTGCAAAATACCAAAAAAAAAAATCATACTAGAACACATCCTGTGCACTTTCACCAAACTACTTTTTTCTTCTCGGCATCTAGAATAAATTAAATTAAATGACATGACCTTTTAGCAGTTACTAAGCAGAATTGTGCTACAATTAGCCTAGTGCCAACAACAAGTGTGAAATGCCTTTATAGAGCATGAAGTTTAACACTTACAGAATACCGTAAGGGAGAGACACTGAAAGAGAGAGAGAATGTGTTTATAATGTGGCCGTTCTTGTGAATTTATGTTCACGTGCTGTGTTTACAATCTTCTATTGCTTCGACACATTACTGAATTGCTATCAGTATTCATGCATGCAGTGTTTGACCATGGGTAAAAGGACATGGGAACTCATGTGTAATTCATAACGCAAAATTGTTTGCAGACCAAACGTTCAATCTGACAATAGCTTTTCCCAAGTATACACTGAGTATCTAAGAGAATCGCATCAGACAGTAGCTGGCTATTTTCCTTTCTAGGCCAGTTACACGGTAAGTCAGAAGTTCAAATCATTTAACCTTGGACTGCACAGCTCTGTTGGCTAGGGATGCTTTCTCTTTATCTAGAACAGCAGTGATTGCCAGATCGACCCCATGTAGCTGTTTTCTTGAATCCCATCTTTACAAGTTCAGCAGTGATGTATTGAAACAAGAGCAATCTCAGCTTGAAGAGAATGTGATGGAATCGAATTGTTTTGAGCTAAGAGAGGCAGTAGAACGGTTACAGCATGACGAAACCTTTCTGTCCATGTTCATGCATCTCTTTGTAACTTTTGATTTCCTCGGTTCCCCCGAAAATGCAATGTTCGGAGTTCAGTGCAAGTAAATAATCAAAAGCACTTGTGGTACAATTTTGATTACCATGAAAAATCATTTTGACACATCTCTTCTTTTCTTTAAAAATAATAGAGTACGGTGAGGCACAAGTAAAAGGAGACAATTTTTTGAGGACATAAAAGCAGAAATGTGAAGCTTATAATTTTAGCACTTACATTAATTCCTCTGCTAAAACTTATTATTTTAGGTGTAAAGCAGTTTAAATAATTTTGTGGTGTTGTAAAATTGGCTATAACTACGGTACACAGAAAAGGTTAGTAAGGGAATTTTCACTGTAAAGTGCACATTATTTTTTGTGATATTCAACATTGACGCAAGTGCTGTCGATTGAGATTGCTTGTACTGAATCATTGTTTGGTTTATTGTATGACTAGTTTGTACTGAGGAAAAACAACAACAACAACTTTGATTTTTGAAGGCTGCCATGAGGTTGCTAGGGTATTCTGGGTGGTTGCTACTAGGTGGCCTAAGTCATAGTGATTCTTTCACATGTTTCTGGTCTCTCTTTTAATGTCTATGGGAGTTTTTTTTTTCACTTGTTTTGTCATTCACCATGCAAAATTTTAAAACTTAATATCTCATCAACAAAACACACAATTTAGGTCTCATTCATGTCTGTGGTGGTAAATGAGTTAAAATAGTGCCAAAAATGTCATTGGGGTTTGACATTTTTCTAACCCTTAAGTATGAGTCTTAGCCATCACTGCTATAGATATAATTTAAACATTCCAGCTAATCATTAGCTGCAATTTTCAGATTTGCAGACTGTAGATTTTGTCAGTTTCACCTGAGTCAGAGTTCAGATTAACAGACAAGTTTAATAATAGTTCTGTTCACTTTTAAGTGACAAGAGTGAAAGAGTGACAGCCAAGCAGGCAATAAACAGCACAGCACCAATCAGTGGCAAACAGCCGCTCGCTGTTGTTTCACGCAAACTCAAGTTCCACCTCTCGGCACTGACAAAATTCATAACGTTCAGTGCTCTGACTCATTATACAAAGTGCTATTCAGATGTACATGAGCTGCTCAGACGTCTGTGACTATGATGTTTGAGAGCTGCTTTTGTCCCTCTCTCCCAAAGCCAAAGACAGGCTTTGTCAGCCTACAATTAAGAACAGCAGAGGGGCTGTTAATAAGTGCCATTCTGAGGATTTTCTACTGCGTGAGGACAGAGATGGAGAAAACGAAACATTGGCTCTGATTGACACTGCCAATCGTTTAATACAGAGTCATCCTGCTCTCCAGGCTTCTCCTCAGTCTGCTTCAATTCTTCCTTTCAAGTTCTTTCATCCCTTTTCTTGTGCATGCCACAAAAGGAAAAAATTAGTGTGACAATGGATATAGGCCTAATCTTTGCTAAAACGCACTCATTACTGCAGCGCGTGGAATTAAAAGTGATTGTACGGAATTAAAGTTAATTGTGCATCCCCAATTTCTTGTCTTTTTTCACTTGTTGTTCCCTCTGAAGTCGCTGACAACTAAGTGAGCTGTTTCTCCTTATATAAACCCCGCCCTCCTCCCCTTTTCGCTTTTTCCGAACTCCTGAATAATGAACTTAACAAATAAAAGAATAATTACAGACTCGTGTTCTTGGCTATAAACGAAATGCACCTCCCTCTAATGAGCGTTTCATGTTTTTCTTTCTTGTGAGGGGCTGCTGAAGGGGCAGTTTCTCTGTATGCCTCGCACTCCTTCCCTGTAATCCTTTTTTAAAATATTCGGTGCTAATCTGCACTTACGATGTAATTACTGGAAGGTTTTGAGTGATACTGAATGTTGCAAAATAACTGTGGTGCACGATTGGACTTAATCTTGATTTGCTAATGTGTGTGAGTAAATATCAGAAGAGCAGTCAAATATGTGGATGAATGGATTAGCGCTGAATATTTTACTGGTGCTTGTCTTTTAATATATTTTATATATAGACCTTTTTTATTTATTTATTTATTTATTTATTTTACATATTGTGATGTGTTTTTTTTTATTTTTTATTTTTTTAAATTGCACTGAATATTTTAAGGTACATATCTTTTTTTAAACATATTTTATAAATGGACAATTTGAGTGATGGAAATATTTTTTTCTATTCAGACCAATGTAATCTTTTTTTTTTTTTTTTTTTTTTTTACGAAATTATGAGGAAAATAGGAATGCAAAAATATATCCCTTTCTGTTAAAGGGATAGTTCACCCCAAAATGAAAATTCTGTCATTTGCTCACCCTCAAGTAGTTCCAAACCTGTATGAATGTCTTTGTTCTGCTGAGCACAAAGGAAGATATTCTGAAGAATGGTGCCCCAAAACAGCCTGGTTACAAACTTTCTTCAAAATATCTTCCTTTGTGTTCGGCAGAACAAAGAAATTCATACAGGTTTGGAACTATGTGAGGGTGAGTAAATGATGACAGAATTTAATTTTTTGGGTGAACTATCCCTTTAACCACTATTGAAATTTATGTATAGAATATATATTCATTAATCATTCATGACATCACCATCACCAATAGCTAACAATTTTTTTTAAGTTTATTTATTTAATTAGTTAATACAATTTTTGACAGTTTTTTGACAGATCGTTAAAATGAATTTTTAAGTACTGATTAAAAAAGTAGATGAGTGTGTAATTTTAGCAACATTAATAGAACCAAATTGCAGTTCTCAAACACATTTCAAACACTCCCCCATCCCACCCTAAACTCATACCCTTTGCTTTAAAATCAGTGTTTTTATCAGTTTTAATAGACAGATTGCAGTTTCATTTGTTGCCACTCATGGTGCAGAGATTGCACACTTCACTTTTAAGTCATTTCTCTTTCTTTCAGTGTTCCTCTCTCCGTTTTTTTATGCCATTGCTGTATAATTAAATGTTTGTATTCCCTGGATTTTCATTGTGCTGCACACAACAGACACATTTTGTCCCCACTAATGAAGCTCTTATGGATATGAGCAGTTATAGGTGATTTTGCAGCTTGTAAGGAGACATCAGGGAGAGGGGAAATAGAAGAGATGGAAAATGTGAGCGCAAATGAAAGATTTAAAGGGGAGGAAAAAGACACTGAAGTATAAAAGAAAGTACTTAAGAGAAAAGTGAATGCTTATGCTATTTATGAGAGCAAAAAATGGAGAAATGTGAAATGAAAGTTAATGGCAAAGTATAGAAAGAAGCAATAATGCGATTTAAAGACTGCAGAAATATAAAAAGTTGAAATGGGAAAACAATGAGACCGAATTACAGGGTCAGGCCAGCACTGCATCTGCTGATCTCTAACGTTTGCCAGCAGTCTGTGCCAGTCTCTTGTGGGCCAGCAGTCACCTTGGTGCAGAGGAGAAATAACGTCGGCCGTAAAGGGACATAAAGCATTGAATGAGAGGAAAGGGGGAAAGGCAATTGACCTTGGCTGGCTGACTGACTGCAGGAGAGATGAGCCATGTGCTGAGCAAGGACTGTCGTTCAACCTGAGGAACGGAGAGATGCTGTCTTTGTGTCTGTCTGCTGAGTTATTTTTCTCTGTGAAAGTCTGTTTTTAGATTCGTTTTACCTGGAATTGATACTGAGCAATTTCCCCAATGAATGGACTTTGAAGCGAGCTCATTCTTCTGTAGATGGCAGAGTTGGAAGCCAAGAACATTTTTTTTCTTCTTCTTGCTTTTTAATACCAGGAACTGAATGATGTTTGGATGGCTCTCATGAGCTGATTCTTTTTAGATCAGAACCATACAGTGCAGCCATTGTAGGCCAGTCAATTTCTGAGTGAATGGCTCTTATATGAACCAGTTCTTTTTATTAAGTTGATGGTCACACTGGTTTATTAAAGTAATGGTTCACCCAAAAATGAATATTCTGTCATTAATTACTCACCCTCATGTTGTTCCAAACCTCTAAGACCTTCATTCATCTTCGGAACACAAATGAAGATATTTTTGATGAAATCTGAGAGTTTTCAGACCCTATAGACAGCAACACAACTGACATGTTCAAGACCCAGAAAGGTGGTTAGGTCATCGTTAAAATAGTTCATGTGACATCAGTGGTTCAACCTTAATTTTATGAATCTACGAGAATACGTTTTTGCGCAAAGAAAACTAAATAATGACTTCTCTTCTGTGTCAGTGTTCAACATGCTTTCATGAGAGTAGCACGGATGCGTGTGGTGCTGCTGATGCAGGAGTCAGCCTTTTGATGTAGAAGCAGAGGAACGCGTTGGAAAATGTCAAACGAGGGAGAGCAGATGAGTGAAAGAGACTTTCTCTGCCCCTTTAAGGCCCTGTGAAAGCAGGGCTACAATCTGTACACAGAGTTTATACACTAAATAACTTTGGCAACACCTGCATTTGAAGCTCTCTAGAAAAAGTAATTTAAACATTAAATATACATGAAATATATGAACGCGTTTTTTACAAGCAGAGGAAGACGCATGCTGTACATAAAACTGTCTTTGTAAACATGTTTTATGATTGACAGAGAGGATGACTTGCAAGTCGAAGACTTGCGCACAAAAAATATTCTCACAGCTTCATAAAATTATGGTTGAACCACTGATGTCACATGGACTATTTTAATGATGTCCTTACTACTTTTCTGGGCCTTGAACATTTCAGTTGTGTTGCTGTCTATGCAGGGTCTGAAAGCTCTCGGATTTTATCAAAAATATATAATTTTCAAAGATGAGCAAAAAAAATGACAATTTTCATTTTTGGGTGAGCTATCCCTTTAAGTCCGTGTTACTAGTGCAGTGCAAACTGCAATTCAATAAAAAGAACACATACCGTATAATAAATTAGTAAAATGAGTTACCTTTTTTTTATTATTATTACTGCTATTTAAATATAGTCAGTGGCCTGGACTGAATTTTCTGCCACCTCTAAAACAACTGAGAAGTCATCAAAAAATTAGTCTAAACAGACCTTTTTGCATGAATTTAGAGATTTATCTATCATTTCATCATTTGGAAATGGAATTGCATGTCTGATTTCCTAAATAGTTTTCTTTCAAAACTACTGAAAAAACTGTCAGTGGAACCACATTCGGAAACGGAACGTTACGTTAGATTCCTTAACATTCCTTAGAATTCCTATCTCTAGTAAAAGGTGATTCAGTGGAGTAGAAAATGAAGGGCAGCACTGCAGGGTTTAGTAGGACTTTGGGCTTTGCATAGCAATTTTGTTGCAATGTCATCTCTGTTGAATTTTGCCTTCTGTGACTATTTACTGTGGACAGCGGTGCTTTATCTAGGAGGCCTGCTGGTGACCTGGCTATAGATTTAATGGTTTGTTTCACACTTGTACACACGCACACATGACCGAGACTGAGACTTGCTCTGTAAATGCTTCATGCTGAGGTGTCTGCTGGTTGAATGTCCCCTGCTTCCCGATGCACATGCATAAAGACACATTAAACCCCCCAGCAAGGTGAACGGAATGCTGATGCAGGATCATTTTGGAATATGTAGGGAGAGAGACAGCAAACATGAGAGGCGAGGGAAGAGGGTCTCTAATTTTAGCCGCAAAGACTCGAAGGCCAGATATTCGCTTCTTTCTTTATTCGTTCCCTTTTTTGGCATGGGGTTGAGTGAAAGGGGCATGGGTACGGTTCCCAGGAGTGCTGGGCAAAGCAGCCGCTATCAGAGAGGCTGGACAGCCCAATTAATCAGAACTCACTCTGGGGAGCCACAAGCCTCTGACAGGGACGTTTTATTCTGGCCTGCCACCGGACACCCAGAGTCTGTCATCTACACAACCGCTGCATGTCGCTTGCTTTTTCGGTCTCTATCTCACACCGCTGCTCCATCTTTTCTCCCTCCAAACTTACCCCTAGCACACCCCAGGGATGCCTGAAGGATTATGATCTGTGATACGCAGAAGAAAAATGTACCATACAAAAGTTATGAGTCATGCCACCTACTGTACTGCGTTCACTTCCTATGCAAAACACCTCAGATTAATTATTATTATTGTTATTTAGACCGGTAAATTGCATACCAGTATGCCTACTCATATCATATTTACTCGATCAGCAAAATCCTACGTTTCAACCTTCCATCGGAAGCCATCACATCAGACCTCATTGATAACGTCAGTGCGAACATGGATAAAATCTATTGGACCGTACACCTTCTACATAAGTTTATAATGGATTTTTCTGGTAATTTTTATATTTCTTACACTACTATTTTAAAAGTTTGGGGTCAGGTTTTTTGAAAAAATAAATTAAATTAATGCATTAAATTGATTAAAAGTTACAGAAGATATGTTTACGTTGTTACAAAAGATTTCCGTTTCAAATAAATGCTGATCTTTTGAAGTTTATATTCATCAGAGTCTTGGACAAAAACTGTCAGTTTCCACAAAAATCAGGATCATGTGACATTTAAGACTGAAGCAATGGCTGCTGAAAATTCATATTTGCCATCTCAGGAATAAATTATAATTTGAAATACATAAAAATATAAAAAACATACTTTAAATGATAATAATGTTTCAAAATATTACTGTTTTGTGGCATTTTTGATCAAATAAATGCAGCCTTGGTGAGCATAAAAGACTTCAAAAATGTGAAAAAAATGTATTGACTCCATGGACTTTTGAATGGTGGCTTTTATGGATATGATTGTTATTAAAAAGGAGTTCAGTATAGTTGCTGTAGTGAAAGGCCGGATGCTGTGCATATTGTGACGGGAGGAGCCAACGACAGACACAGTGGGTGTGGCGTCAGGCCTCGGAGAGGCTTTTATTAAACAAAAATCAATAAAATAAAGTGTCCAGGGGGAAGAAGTGTCCAGACGAAACAGGGGGATCTGGTGTCCTCGTTGTGCTGCGGGGCTCGTGAAGGAAGGCAGTGTTCCAGGAGGAAGGGTCCAGGGAAGGGGCGGAGTCCGGTGGCCGCACGTGCTCCCGCTCTGGTCCGGTTACGAGCGGCGGCTCTTCCTCTTCTTCCTCTGCCTTTGGCGGGACTTGAACGGCCCGGCATCCTGGCCCGTCGGCCGTGGCTTTCA
This sequence comes from Onychostoma macrolepis, assembly GCF_012432095.1. Classification (NCBI taxonomy): domain Eukaryota; kingdom Metazoa; phylum Chordata; class Actinopteri; order Cypriniformes; family Cyprinidae; genus Onychostoma; species Onychostoma macrolepis. Next base: position 9,779,198 of record NC_081163.1, read on the forward strand.
TCCTGACTCTGGATCCTGCGGCTCACATCTCTGGTGGCGCGACGTCCCTCAACACACCCTTCCTGGACCCACGAGGACACCAGCGTGCATGCACGGGGGAAGAGACCGGTCTCTCGAGGAGAGGCGCGCTTGGCATTTAACAGCGGCGATGATGAGGCTTCATTCAGTCCAGCTGTGCCTCATCACACGCCGCCAGCCCTCGCTGTTTCCACGCCCCTCCTCTCTCACACACCCACTCCCGTCGGGAGCCTGGTGAAGGGCGGCGAATAAGGGACGGGGTGGTGATGAAGAAAAGGGGGAGGGCAACCGACTCGTCACAATATGTATTGAGGTGATTGGAAATGTGAATGGATAGCTTTCTACAGGTACTGCAGACCTACCTGATTAAGGTTTGGATTTGAGTTGGAGAAGCTGATCGTAGACTAGCTGTTATAGTTACGATTTTTTTCCCCAGAGCTGTAATCCGAAGCAGCAGGCAGTGAATTGAGTGAAAGAATCCCACCCCGAATTGCTAGCATTTGCATTTAACTATGCATATACACACAACATGCCCATGGCCAGAGGAAGAGTTCCGTTCTGCACATCCTAAGCTGCTTATGAGTTATATATATATATATATATATATATATAATATTTCATGTATATTTAACGTTTAAATTACTTTTGCTAGAGAGCTTCAAATGCAGGTGTTGCCAAAGTTATTTAGTGTATAAACTGTGTACAGATTGTAGCCCTGCTTTCACAGGGCCTTAAAGGGGCAGAGAAAGTCTCTTTCACTCATCTGCTCTCCCTCGTTTGACATTTTCCAATTTTCTCCTTGTCGCTTGTTAAGTCATGGCTTGGAATTTGATTTGAGAGTGATTTTATTTGTGATTGCGCATTTCTGTGCAGGGTCGTGTAAATCTTCCGACATCCTCTGGTAAATTCACAGCCTTTTTTTTTTTTTTTTTTTTTATCATCTGTCTTTCTATTTTGAGTGAACAAACTCTTGATCTTGTTTTTATAGCCTGACTAAACACTGTTTGGGGGGACCCACTGCTCTCTTGTTCTCTCTCTGCATCCTTCTCTCTGAACTCTTTCATTAAGGTGTTGAAGCCAAAAGCTAGTGTGTGTGATTTTATTTTTCTTGACCAACCATAATTGATTACTGCAAACAATATGAGTAAGCAGAAATCTGTTTAAGGAAGAAAAGGAAGTTCAAAGGAAGTGCTTGGCACAGGGGACACAAACACATTCAGGTTAATGCATCAGTTGTTAATGAACTAAGCTAATAAAAAAATACACTATCAGTATGATTTTTATGAAAGAAGTGTCTTGTGCTGACTAAGTCTGCATTTATTTGACTAAAAAAGTGAAATATTAATTAAATTGTGAAATATTATTATGTTTTTATAATAACTTCATATATTTTATATATTTATATAAATCATAATATCCAGATTTAGTGCTAAAGAAACATTTCTTATTATTTTCAGTTTTGAAAAACATTCATATTTTGCTTAACATTTTTATGGGAAGTGGGTTACTTTTTTTCAGAATTTTTAAATTAATAAACAGAACAGCAGTTATACGAAATACAAATCTTTTATATAAATGTAAAAGTCTTTATTGTAACTTTTAATCAGTTTAATGCATCTCGCTGAAATTTATAGATTTTTTTTTCTTATAGAACTGGACTGTAAATTTAGATCTTATTTTTACATTTACATTCATGCATTTGGCAGATTCTTTTATCAAAAGCAACTTACACAGTACGTGCATCCAAAGTATATATTTTAACAGTTTTGTGTGTTCTCAGTGAATCAAACTCATGACCTTGGTGTTTCTAGCACTGTGTTCTACTTATTCTGCTACAGGATCTCCAATGGGCCAATTACTATAATTTGTTATGGCCAATTGTGCAGCTAACCAATAGCATTACAGGCATCCAGCAGTAGGAACGCCCACTATGACCAGCATTACAGCCATTTATTGAACTCTCAAGTGTGAATCCCCAATAACTGTATCTGCTGAGTATCCTGAACATCCTCTCGTGTGATCCTCGGGTACTCCCATCTTCTTCTGTGCTTCTCTTAGCGTGTGTTTAGGTTTCTACACTGTGGCCTGTGGAGTAATAATAGCTAGCTTGGTGCTTCCCAGACTCCTCTCCCATTACCCAAGTCCTGTGTTCCCTCCTGGGGTTGAGCCTGTAAAAGAACACCGTGCTCGGAGACGGGCCAAAGCCCCGAACAACAAACATGCAGTCTCTGAGTTAAACAGCCCCTGTGATGGAGGAGCCATCTCTGAGGAGTTTCTTTGATCACGTGATCCAATGTGGAACATATCCAGCATTTTTTCTCCCCTCAGACACTGTCTTCTCAGGTAGCTCAACCTGAAAGCAGTTTTGTGGATTCGGATTTGCATTTATTCAGTGTAAATACTGGAAGCTGCAAGTGTGGGAAGTAAAAGTGCTGTCTCTTTCTCTGTATTTCCCACTCACCTGCTGACAGGCACAGGATGAATAAAACATTGTACAAGACATCGTACAGATTTTCTCTTTGGGAAAGAGAAAACTTGCCATTAGTTGTAACCCTTCTTTTCAGTTTACCCAGACAGTGATGGTAATTTTATACATTGCTATGCTTTATAAAGCAAAGTATTTTTTTTCCCACCCCTCTTGCATTTGTTGGTTGTTTGTTCACCAATGGGGGCTTTTATGGCATGTTTATGGCCCAAGAGCTGGTTGATTGATAGATTTTAATTTTATTTTAATTTTTTTGTTATATGAAAGTAATTATTGGTTAATCTTGGAAATTAGTTAGTTTTCTTCTTTTTGTTATATGAAGGTCAAATTGTCCATTTAATAAATGAAATCAAGAAAACACAGAAAAGTCATAGTTAAATGTTACTTATGAATATAATATTCTATTGTGTGTCATTTCCAATCATACACAATTTGTCGAATTATGCAGAAAAAGTTCAAATATTATTTAATTGTATTTAGTATACATAAAATGCTTGCTAATAAATAAATAAATAAATCTTAAAATAAACCTTAGCAGTATATCAATATACATGTGATGTAGTTTACATTACAAAATATAGGCTGCAGTGCAGAATGTTGTGCCCAGTTGAAGAGACACTTATGTATTCTTGTTTCTGTCCCATGTGAAATGACAGCACACATCCAGCTGGGCCTTTTTTTGTGTGTGTATTCTTGTTATTCTTTTTTTTTTTTTTGCTCTCTTTCTTATACAAACTGGCTTTTGCATGCATCCAGCTGGGCTTTTTTCCACTTCACGCTCTCTTCCCGGAGTTCATGACTTGTTCAAGCTCACATCTAATTAGAGTACTTGTTCGACTTAGTTTATACATGTTTTCAGTGCCCCGTCTCTGCCTGAGCAAACCAAGCTATGGCAGCTATTGCCGTCCCAACCTGTTTGCATGGTTTGCACTACATATCTTCAGCAACATTTTTGTCATCCAAGAACTAATCAAGCCAAACCTTGCTTAACTTCAAGAGGTCAGATGAGATTGGGAGTACCCGTGGTTGTATGGCTGTAATACTTTTGTTAAAAACATTCTTTAACATAATTTTTCATTGTGCTAACGAGCAAGTATGGAGTACTTTAGGTTTGGGATTTAGAGCATAGTCTTTTAAGGAATATCAGTACTGCGGTGCCTCGCAAGCCCTGTAATCACACTGTGACCTCCCCATATGCCCAACCTCATGCCACAATGCCCAGAGTCCATCCCCTCACACCCTGCCCATCCTCAACGAGTTACAATCAGCCGTGTTGCCAGTGTCAGTGTGGCATGGGTTTAATTAGCAAGGTATAAGGGCACCCAGCTGCCAGATCCCATCATTCTAATGGGCACTCATACTCCATGCCCCTGGGGGAGCTGGCAGGTTCAGCTGCTCTCCCCACTAGCACTCCTCCATGAGCCAGGTCAGCAAAGAGAGAGTCTCATTTTCTCTGTTGTTTTGTAATTGCATGTATAGTGAGGTCTGAAAGTCCACTAGTGAAAATGGTTGTGTTTTGCGCTTTAATGAGAGTAGAAGACATGAACGTCAGGTTTGTATAAAACCTGATTATAAAGTTCTCCAGCATGATTTGCAGATTATCAAAATCATCTTGTGCTTTAAGGGAAGCATGAAAATGTGAACTTTTGTCAAATAAGTGACAAAAATATTGCAGAATCTTGAATATTTTTCCCTGAATCTATTCTTTAATTCTTTTTTTTTTTTTTTAAATCCTAAAGCCCCCTTTTTGTTTTGTTTTTTAGTTTAAATTAGATTTTAACTTTTGGACCCCACTGCACAAGTGAGATTAAATATTACCATATTCTCAATGCCATAATTGAATTTTTATTCTTAATGTGCTTTTTGATATCATAGCAGTTTACACAATGTTATGAATCTCAGCTGTGCAAGTTATTAAATGTCATCTAATATTTTGCTGCCTAAGAAGCTTAAGTTAAAAATTAAATTTTTGGGGACCTTGCAAAGCTCTATGCAGAAGCTTCTGATTCAGCAGATTTAGCACTTTGTGTTATTGATCGCACTGTTGCTTCTCTGTAGCCATCTGTCATGTTGTGAAGGGAGAAGCCCAAAGCAAGGCTGAGGGAACTCAGGATGCTCTGGTCTGAACAGAGCATTGCCACTTTACTGGCCAGTTTCTCCAACAGTGTCTGTGCCATCTTCAGCTGCAGAGCACAGCAACTTTTATTTTCTCTGCTCAGCTGCCAGCAAGGATTTATAATAACTCAACACATGGGACATACTTGTCCCACACACACATAAGCAGTGTTTTATTATTTTTTTTCAGGAGTTGCAGAAGTTGAGTTGTGCAGGATATGAAGTTGGGTTATAATCATTAACTAAAACTAAAACCATTAAAAAAAAGCATTACTTGAAATAAAAATGAACTGAAATAAAAAGTATGAAATATTTATAAAAAGTTAACCTATTAACAGCATTTTTCATTTTTGTTTGGTTTAAGTTGAAGTACTAAAATAGAAAATAAAAATAAAATCCAAATTTAAATAGTAACAAAACTTATAATACATCAGTGATACTACAGTAACAATAGGATATTAGGATATTAGTTGATTCAATATCATGAGAATAATTATAAAAGATATAAATGTATATATTATTTTATCACGTCAGCAGCATCTAATCAAACATGATTAGTGTCCTGGCTGCAGCTTGTACTCACCGGTCCTCCAGCCACCACATCTGTACCAGCTCCCTGTGGAAAGTTCTGGGGGCATCAGAGAGGGAGGAAGTGGGAACATTTCCCTGCTTTGTAGCCATCTGCCCCTGCATTTCCCTAATTGAATTAATTAGAGCAACAAACCTGACAAAATGCTCATTAGAGCTACACTCCAGATTGTAGCGAGTCACAGTGAAGTATAGGAGGGGCGGGGAGGACAGGTGATGCTCCGCCCCAACTTGAGTGCACAATTAATCGAATATGGAATGGTGTTTTGTTCTAGTATCACATTGCTCACTGTCTGTATTTTCAGCCATATTACAAGTACACAGGAACACTGCTTGATTTATTTAATGACTTGCAGCTCAGTATGTAAGTCAGATTAATTCAGTTATCACTCTAACTAATAAGTGGTTTTGATTCACTAAAAATGTATGGAATGTGCAGAAACACTTGTATTGAATATTTTATAAATGATAAATGTAATACACACAATGTAAAAATAACTCTGTATATATAGCCCTATACACACACACACACACACACACATACAATATATATATATATATATATATATAGGGCTTCGTTCATAATCGAAGGTGATTCATCTGCGATTATGAACACGATATTGCGTAGCTTGTCAGCGATCTATGGCTCATTGAATTAAATGCCGCTCGATCTGAATGCACGTGATGGAGATTTGCTACTAATCACAGAACCGGCTTTACTGACGACATGCGCGTGATAATTGCATGCGATTTATCGTGCAGCCTTAAATTCAGTCAGAAATTGCTAGTAAATTTAAAAAAATTATCGCAAAGAAAGACTGAAATAGTATTTTAAACTTGAATAGTATTTTGAAATAGTATTTAAATGGTAAGCATGCTTACATAATCTGCAAATAACAAATATATATTAAATTAACTATATTAAAATACTGTATGTATGTGTGTGTGTGTGTGTGTATTATACAGTGCCTATAGAAAATCAGTGCCTATAGAAAATCATCATACCCTGTGAAAACCTTTTACCTTTTGTTACATTACACCCTGGAAAATAAAATAAATGAAGTCTAAGTTTTTTGAGCTGCATGCACACATTATAACCCTCATCATTAAAGTAAAAATATAATTTAAAACAATTCTGGAGAATTATTAATAATTAATCAGTGAAATGCCTGGTTTGGTAAAGTGATCAGCCCCTTAGAGAATGCCATTATAAACATGCTCAGATGCAAGCAATCAACTTCCAGATTAAACAACAGGCTAATTGCCCCACCTGATATCAAAAGTAGTGGTGTTGATTACTTCACAATATACAAGCTGTTTCTTGAAGATTCCATTGTTAGTAGTTCATGGTACGGCAAATAACTCACCATGATTGGGAAAGTGCTTTCAAAAGATCTCCGGGATAAAGTTGTAGAAAGGCACAAGTTAGGAGAAGGCTACAAAAACATTTCAAAGGCTTTAGCTATTCCTCGGAGTACTGTTCAGAGCATCATTAAGAAGTGGAAAGCGTATGGCACCACCAGCACATTGCCTAGATCAGGCCATCCATCCAAAGTGGATGACAGAGCCAGGAGGACATTGATAAGAGAAGCTACCAGAAGGCCAAAGGCAACTTTGAAGGACTTAGAAGGCTTTATGGCTGGGTCTGGTCAGTCTGTGCATGTGATAACTAACTCCCAAGCTTTACCCAAAGCTGGCCTGTATGGCAGGGTGGCAAGAAAGAAGCCTTTCTTGTTTGCACTATGCAAAAACACATTTCGAAGAGTCTGATACCTTCTGGTAAAAGGTGCTATGGTCTGATGAGACCAAAATGTACCTTTTTGGACTGAACCGCAAGCACTATGTTTGGCGAAGAGCAAACACAGCACACCACCCAAAACACACCATACCTACTGTGAAGCATGGTGGTGGCAGCATTATGTCGTGGGAGGTGTTTCTCTTCAGCTGGGACTGGGCAATTGGTCAGGATTGAAGGGAAAATGGATGCTGCCAAGTAAGTTCCAAAATTCTTGAGGAAAACCTGCGTCCGTCTGCTAGACAGCTGAAGATTGGCAGGTCATTCACCTTCCAACACAACAATGACCCTAAACATACTGCCACAACAACAATGAAATGGCTTAATGATACGAAGGTGAATGTCCTTGAGTGGCCAAGTCAGAGCCCTGACTTAAATCCAATCGAAAATCTGTGAATGGATTTGAAGAGAGCAGTCCATTGCCGCTCACCACAGAATTTGACTGAACTTGAGCAATTCTGCAAGGAAGAATGGGCAAATGTTCCCCAATCAAGGTGTGCAAAGCTAGTACAGACATATCTAAACAAGCTGATGGCTGTAATTAAAGCAAAAGGTCTCTACGAAGTATTAAATCAAGGGGCTGATGACTTTTCCAAACATGTTATTAAGTTTTTTTATTAATTTGCAGAACTGTTGTGTTTTTTCTTTCATTGGTATGATGTTGTAAGACCAAAATTGTAAATAAAACTGGAAAAGTTATTTGGAATTTAGGCTTTAGGACAAATTAGGTAATTATTTCAAAGGGGCATGATGATTTTATGTAGGCACTGTATATATATGTATATATAGGTGTGTGTGTGTGTGTATGTGTATAGTATGTATATATTAAATGAACTCCTAGTTCACACGATATTTAATTAGTTATATTTAATTTGATTCGGTAAAACATACATACATACATACATACATACATACATACATACATTTGAAGAGTTCAGATGCAAAAGCCTCTAAGTGCCATTTGAAATTTTTTTTTATCAGGCTCCTATGTGTAGGTTCAGTAGTTTCATAAATAACTGAGCATAAACATGCTAGCACATGAGCATAATCATGCTAGAAAAATGCTAATTTTAGAAGAAAATTTCAGAAGATAGATAGATAGATCAAATGTATGCTATCTTTTGACTCTAAACTCCAAAAAAAGGTCAAGGTTTGTCTGTTTAATTGGCATATCATTATTTTAAAAGCTAGTTTAATAGTTTTGAAAAGTCTAAAAGAAAGCCACCACTGGTAAAAGTGTAGATCATGAGCACAAAATACATTTGTTAAAACCCAAATCTTTCATTTACCTCTTGCTTTCCTCTCACCGTTCTTGCTTTGCAAGACCATTGGACCCAGAGCATTAGGATTGCAGGACGGCTCACTCTCTTGCTGACAGACGGGATGTCTGCCTGACGGGCTGTGAAGGGTAGAGGATTTAGCGCTAATGGTGGGGATGCTAATGAAGGCATGAATGAATAACTAAGAGGAGGGATTGTTTATGAGAGCTGCAGGTGAGGCGAGGAAATGTGCAGTCGTGCTAGCAGAAGCTCTAATGACAGGCAGCTGCAAATTGGCAGTGGTGTTCTGCGCTGTAGTGCGTTTCGCTGCCTTCCCAGTTGTGCACACACACACACACACACACAACTGTCACCCGGACCCATATCGTCCATCAAACTGGCATCTCAGGCTGAGCGTGAGGCTAAAAGGCCATGCACCGATTGGCATGGGATGTCTCCTCACTTTAGCGCATCGGCTTCTAACCTCTTTCCTTTCTCTTTTTTCTGCCTCTGACCCAGTTTTTATGTGCAGTGTTTGTATGCATGCAGGGTTTTGTTTTTTATTTGGACTTCTAGGAAAATGTATACATTTTTATATTGTGTAACAGGTTTAACTACATACTATATTTAATTCTGCAATGCTATTCTGAATTTTCAGCAGCTATTTGTCCAGTCTTCAGTGTCACATGAAACATTTCTTATTATTATCAATGTAAACAATTGTGCTGCTTTGTCAAACAGTGTTTACTTGAAATATAAATCGATCTTTACTTGAAATATAAATCTTGAGCCAAAAATTTTGAACTGTAATGAATTTTCGTTAAATCTGAGAAAGTGGATACAGGTATGCAGGAAGGTAGGCTTCCTCAAAGTTCTGGATCAGCAGGTGTCCATTGGTAAGGGTCACTAATGCTAGCATGCATGGCAGGAGACAGATGATCCAGCACTTCTTGGAGTCATTGTGTGAGCACAATTGGAAATTTTCCTCCTCTCAGTATCTCATCAGGGGAAACAACTGCTGTCAGGAAGCTCTTTTACTATGCTTTAAAGTTGTTTTGATGACATGGGCCTTAATAGGGTGCTTTTGCATATGAATACTGTAGATGATATTACATAATATATTTGTTTTGACCCTTTGAAAGTAAGAGATGCAACCAAAATTCACTGCTATACAGTAGATGCAGACTTCTCTTTCACCACATACACACTGCAGAGCTTTAGCAGTGACTGTACTGTTAAGTATGGTTATGAATTCCCCTAATTATTTCTGGTATACACTAGATGAATTTAATAAAAATATGATAGTTGCTGGGAGTTTATTTACTTGTAGAATGTGGTTGTTACTCCCATAAATAACCAAACTTAGAAGACTCATCATAAGAAATTTAATACAAACTGATGGTAATAGCAATAGTAATAATATGTATTTTTTCCATGTTGATTGTGTTTAAAGAAATTATTTGGCTAATTTGACGGAATTTCAACTAAAAACGGAAAACTTGTATTTTGGCAGTTCATTTACACGACAGTGGCATTTTGGGGGCATGAAAATGTAAACTTTTGAAAATAGGTTTCAAAGTATGCAAAACTTTTCAAGAACGCAATAGAAAAAATTGTTAATTACTGAGTAGTTTTTAGTACACTTGTTGTCGGGAAAATGTAACATTGTGTGTATATGGTCATTTAGGACCGGCATGTTATGATGGGACCAGGTCATCATTGCTGGGACAGTCACATATTTCTAATTCCAGAGTGCACAAGTACAGTGAATGTGGCATCAGGTGCAAATGGCATTTGGGAAGGTCTTCAGTGTATGTGCCCTACCAGATTTGCTCATATTTTCCGCATTTGTGTCTTTGCGAGCGAAGGCTGCAGTCAGCATCTGTGCTCAACCATGCAGCTTGATTGCATGTGACTGCTCATCTGTCTCTTATATTTAAGGGTCTGTTCTTGTTGGAGCTGAATGAGCTTGTTTATGTTTGTTTGCTTATCTAGGTATCCGGTTTCCCGTCTCCCCTTGGTTTACCCAGTTGAGTTTCTGTAGCTGCTGGAAGCAAAGCAAAACTTTCAGAATAGGCTCCTAATTAGTGGAATTAGCTGCAGATCAAAGAAGACAATTAAAGGTGGTACTGGCACAGGGGCGGGCAGGATGCCGACTTCATTTGCATCACAACACTGCAGCCGTGGTCGGCACGCCGGCGAGCACTTGCTCCTCATTACTGCCAGCCTAAACAATATGGCTGATGGGCCAGCTTGCTCGTCAGATGAGTCTGCCTCAGTTGCGTTAACTGCCCTCTCTCTCTCTCTGACACATATACTGTACAGACACTTATTCTGTACAGATTTTTTTTTATTTTATGTTCTCTGAGGCTGCATTGTTTTGATCAACAAATACAGCGAATACTGCAATATTATGAAATACTTTTACAATTTAAAATGACTGTTTTTGTTTTGATTTATTAAAAAAAAAAATAATAATTTTTTAAGTTTTAACAAAGCTGAATTTTCAGCAGTCTTTACTCCAGTCTTCAGTGTCATGTGATCCTTCAGAAATCATTCTGATATGAGCTGTGCTGCTTAACATTTTTGTGAAAATCATGATACTTTTAAAACTTTTTTTTCAGGATCCTTTGAATAGAATGTTCAAATGAACAGCATTTATTTGAAATATAAATATTTTGTAATATTATAAATGTCTTTACTGTCACTTTTGATGAATCTGATAAATAACTGTCTATATCAAAAGGTAGCAGTAGTCTATATTATCATTCAGAAAGGGAAGATATAAAACCTAAATAAAGCTCCTGTTTTTAATATGAATCCTGTTAGTTGCTTTCTTCATTCCAGACGGCCATATCGTTATGATAATATTCACGTATTGGAATGCTCAGCTAAAATTATGTAAAATCGACACTGATTTAACATGCTCTATCAGCAAAAAGCTACCATAAGGATTTGGGTAGTGCCAATGGCGCAGAACAAACCGCAAAAACTGAGCTGACTGGTGCGCAATGTCAGGCTGACGTTGGCTGACCCTTGACTTTGTGTGTCAGGCCTTTAAGTGAAATCTGGAACCGAATTCTGACAACAAAATCATTAAGAGCAGAGCACTGTCATGAAGAATTGTCTTTCCAATTCGTGAAAGTACTGAATCAAGTAGCCCATAAATCCAGCCCTTTTTGTCCTATTATAGAAGGACACACTCAAAAATGTTCTTTCTCAGATTATGTGGTCAAAAGTGCAGCAGAAGAAAGCAGACTTTATATGTTTTATGCATGTCTAAGATGCTTTTATCATTGTGCACCATAAATAATCAGACAGTTGTTTTTATTGTGTAGCATTCGTGATGGCCAGACATCATTGATCTCATGTCATACAGGAGGGATGTTTCGCATCAGAGAGCATCATGGGATTTATGTCTGCTGGTTTCTCAGTACTGTCACTCAGTTTCAGTGTATAGCTGTAAGCTCCATCTGAAGTGTTTGATAAATGGCAGGTCTGTAACTGAGTTGACCTCTTGTTTCTGCTGAAGTGTCATTCTTTAGTGCTCAGGAGACCCATCCACACTTATGATGGAGTGGAGTGCAAGAGTGTAAATGTTGCTCATTCACCGCTACTCGTACTCTGACCGTTTCAGCTTTGGGCAAATATAATATAAACATGTTATAGAATGAACCACTTTGAATGAAAGGTGAGAGCCGAAGACTCAAAAGGGTTCGGTCATGAGTTCAGTGTGCTATATTAACAGATGACTTTCAGAATTTGCAACTCGCAAATCTCTAAATCTCTAAAACAGTTAGATAAAGTAATGAGGAGGAAGCAGGCTAGATACTATTTTGCCAAATGCCAGAATAACCAGTAAGTGTAAAAGGTGTCGAAGTCTATCTAAAGGATCTAAAAGTTAGAAATAAGTGGTTAAAGTAAATTTTTTTAACAATAATCCTGATTGTATTAGTCAGTTAAACTTATCGTATTGGAGTGCTACAAAGAACTTTTTTTTATATGAAGAGGATATTTACATATGGAAGCTTTTTTCAGCCACTGAATAAAAATGTAAAAAAAAGGATTGCGACTTTTGCGAATTCTGACTTTTTCTCAGAATTGTGTGATATAAACTCAAAATTGTAAGAACTGGACTTTGTATCTTGGAATAGCAAGTTTATATCTCACAATTTGAGAAAAGAAGTCAGATTTGCAAGATGATAACTCACAATCGTGAGATAAAAAGTTGCAATTACCTTTTTATCCTAAATGGGTTTTGAAGGCACAGCACAAAAAATGTTTTACCATAAAAACTGTAATTATATATTATTATATATACAAATATTATACTGCCAACCTAAGAGGGAAGAATATAAACAGTATGATAACCCTTTAAATACTTTATTATAGTGTTATAATTACATTCAAGAAATTGTGCTGCTTCATATTTTTGTGGAATATTTTTACAGGAGTCTTTGATGTCTGAATAGACTTTTTTTTTTTTTTTTTTGAAGTTATCTAACTTGATGCATTTTTCTGTTTTATATATGGCGATGGACTAATGTATTCTCAGGTCGCCGTGTCCACATGGCATACTAATTGAACAAAGCACCGCTTTTTATCTTCTTCAAGGAGGGCAGAAGGTTGAGGCTTTGTCTTTTATGAGGTGTTTTAATTGTTCGTCAGCATGTCCCCTTTAGCTTCTGGGACACTCTTTGATTGATGTTGCTCCTAATCACTATAATAGCTGCCGGAGCATAATTCTGCCAACAGCGTCTCTCCACCGGCTCTGAGAAAAGCCCCTGGAGTGTGGCCTTCTTCTGTTCCGATTGGGCGATGAGAGGAAGACAGGGTGAACCTGGATCACAGAAGAGCTGGGAGAGACAAATAAATGCCTTCTCTTCTTAATGTAATCATCAGATGTTCAGCGGCGGTCTGGGAGTGACAGATGCTGCTGTAGAGAGCATGCAGGTCAAATCTGAGAGTTTAGAGATTACAACGAGCGCATGTTTCTACCTCCTCTCTTTTGTGTGGGATTTATAGGCAGTTTTGTGGCGCTCATGTTCAGCTATTTAACATTTCCAAGTTGGCAGTAACTTTTCAGAAAGCAAACGCTAAACGGAGACAACAATGTTCTGTGCTTTTTCTTTTTAACGCTTCTCCTTCAGCTAGCCTTTGGTGTTATCCTCGTATTTCTGTCCTCGCAATGCTTTAATTTTCCACATTTATTCAACAAAATTTCCTCGTTTTCTATCATCTTTTTTTTTTTTATTCTTCTGTCTTCATCCTCTGTTTTCATTTTCCACGCTATCTCTTCATTACTGTCGGTAAATAGCACTCACGAAATGGGATTGTTAAATATTGTAGTTATCTATAAAAGAGCAGCTGTAGCTGAGCTGATAGTGGCGCGTGAAGAACAGCCAGCAGCTTTGGTACCTGCAAAGGACTTCTGCGGCTAAAAGAGTGAATGAAAATACTCTCTTTCTGAGCTTCCTGATCAACTCGTTTGAGGCAAAATTGCTCTTGAATTGTGTTTATTAGACCAAAATTACGTGACGACTCAATACGGTGTATACACAAAATGTTTATAAACTCTGCTGTGATATACTACTGTTTTTTTGTTAACCTGTCTAATGGGATATATACTGCTTTTAAAGCAATAGTTCACCAAAAAATAAAAATTCTGCTATCATTTATTCAGCCTTGTGTCATTCTAAACACATGTGACTTTCTTGTTCTTGTGGAATACAAAAGGAAAAGGAAAAAGGTAAATTATGAGTAAATTTATAAATTTTTCATTTTTGGGTGAACTATTTTTATTTTTTATTTTATAATTAATGTTACATTTTGATGGTGGACATGAACATGAAGTTTTTTTTTTTTAGGTTAACGTATATATTTGTACACTGAACATATTATATAACTGTAAGTTGATGCAAATTGCCAAGTATATTTAATAGTATTTAATGAGAATAAAATGTAGGACCAGACTTGATTTAACCCTTCTGGAATTGATTGGAACATGAAAAGATAATAGAGATAAATAGAGTTAGATTGAAAGCAACTTGCCACGTCAGTGGCAAAAAAAGCTACTGGCTGTTGGTTGGTTGGTTATGAATCATATTTAGACAAATAATAGACAATAGACCCATTTGATATAATGACAGGTGCTTTTTAAATTTGATTTTGACAAAATAATTATTAATTTAATGGAATAGCACTAGAGACATACAATGGAAGGCTGTATATCCATGCAGTTGCATGATTAAGTTGAGATGAGAGAGGAAAAAAAACGAAAAAAAAAAACTCCACACAATTCTCTAACGTCACCATTATTGTCTCTAACATTCCAGATGTACTTACTTAATTATCTTTTTGTAATATCATTGCACAATTTATATATAAATAGATACAGTTGTGCCTATGAATACACATGACTAAAATGGAAAATTGCATTAGTAAGAGTTGATTAAATTTTGGTGGGAGAATGTGTGAATAATGAATCTTATTTTATTTGTACCTTCCTCCATTTTCAGCCAACGGAGACTTTTTTTTTTTTTTTTTTTTTTAACAGTGTGGGCTTTGATTTCATTGCTGGGAACAAAAGACATTTCCTTCCTTGTTTAGCTGACTGCATTGTTCAAAAACACACTTAAGGAAAAGCCTGTCTCAGCTTTTCAGCCACACTGCTCCGCTGCCTTTTACAGCAATGTTGTCACGGTACAATGGCCCAGGTTTTACTCCCTGGGTCATAATCCATATCTCTTGACTGTCATTTAATTAAATGCCTAACGGCTTTTCCTTTGTGTGTGGCCCACGCCCCGGCTGGTGGAGTGGTATGCTGTGATTTGGCAGGCCATCAATCTGCGGCCGTGTGAAGGGTTCTCCCTCCGTCCGGCCCTGGAAGATGAATAGATAAATGAAGTTTCATTATGCTCCGGTGTCACCTCCTCCACCTCCTCCTCCTCCTTCCATGAATGCAAATGCAGCGATGCTGAGGTTGTTCTCTCAGTGTCTGATTCAAATCTTGGATAGTTTTGCAGTGGTGAATGTGAAAAATCACACACCTAGAATTGTGTTGAGTAAGGAATAATGTACAGCGAAATTGAGCTGGACAAAATCAAAGTGCTCTTATACCACCCTGAAGCAGTTTATTAAGCGATACTGAATGCCAGACTTCCATTTTCTGGCTTATTACACAAATACTTGCTAACAACTAAATAAATGGACTTTCTGTTAGTCCGAACAATGTTTGGAGAATCAGTTTGATTGTAATTATTTTTGCCTTTCCATATCTTGTTTACTGATGATTTGGAGAAATTTAGCATTATGTCACTTGCTCACCAATGGATCCTCTGCAGTGAATGGGTTCCGTCAGAATGAGAGTCCAAACAGCTGATAAAAACATTACAGTAATCCATACGACCCCAGTCCATCAATTGAAGCATTGTGAAGTGAAAAGCTCTGTTTTTATAATGAACAAAACCATTACTATGATATTTTTATCTTCAAACCATTGATTCGGAATCCTATATCCATAATATTGCTTTCTCCAGTGAAAAAGTTGTCTTGTCTGAATCAGGAGAGAAATATGCACAGATCAAGCACCATTTACAGTTCAAAACAGTTTTAAACATATGTCTGTGGATTTTGATGTGGGAGGACAACAGAGGATGGACTTGTTCACTGGAGGAAGCGTTATTATAAATTATGGACTCATATTTTGGCCAGAATTGGCATTTAAAGTTAAAACACATTGAAGTATTTGTTTCTTACAAACACACAGATTTTGGCTTTATAAGATGTTAAATGATGGACTGGAGTCATGTGAATTACTTGAGGATTATTGTGATGTTTTTATCAGACGGCACCCATTTACTGCAGAGGATCCATTGGTGAGCTGTACATTCAATGCACTACACAATTCTGTGGTGGTACTGCAAAGAATGCAATATTAATTTCAACCATAGCTGCTGAGTTAAGAAACCAAGGTTTAGCTAAATGTTCCACTGTTCTTCCCACATTAAAATGTATTGAGTAAGATTTCAATTTAATGACTTTGAACATCAATAATGATTGTTTTAATGGCTTTGCATCATAACAAAGAATGTACATAAATTAATATGCTGATATATGCATGTTTTTATAAGCCAGACTTACAATGCAACACTGTTTTGTAGAATATGCATCAGGGGGTCCTTTCTCCATCTCTCTCTATCCACCAAGAAGTCCTTGGCATGAAAAGAAAAGAAAAAAAAAAAACCTGAACTGAAATATTACATATATGGTACATGATTTTCTAAAGAACTAAAGAGTAAAATGGAACATGTCGTTGTTTACTTTAATGGCCTCGAGCTGTAAAAATCATTTTGGATGTAGAATGTTTATTTCTAAACATAAAATGAATGACTTTTTTGTGCCCAATTACTATACATATTCTGCTTTTGCTGAATGTAATTTGTCATTTTGGAGTCGAGAAGTTTTGTTGTGAATGTGAATGAATGCATGTTTTTAATGGCTTTTGGCATGCACTCCACTTTCTTAGCTGTACATTTTACACTGTTTGGAAAACATAAACTACTTATAGTATATAATTGCAGAAATATGTAGTTTTTCTGTCAGAAAAACTATACCCACCAGACACAGTATGTCTCCCCTCGCTACTGTACTCAAATCATCATTATCGTAAAAGATGTATTTTACAGCAACCTCACTCTCTGATGAATTTTATATCTTCTTTGTCCAATAGCAATTAGTCCAGGCAAATGGCAGGAATTAACAGTTTGTAAAATCTGGTGAGTGTTGTTTGCCAGCTGGAGCAGATGCTCAGAGAAAGCTGAAAGATAAAGTCCAAAGCTCAAAAGGCAAGAGGAAAGACGGTTGGAAAGAGGAGAGGAACCGTGCGGAAGTAAGAAATGCTTCCTGTTTAAAAACTAAAATAAGAAGGAAATTGAAAACAGAGGGAGAGAGAGAGTGTGAGAGTAAGTACGTAAGTGAGTGAGAAGAACAGAAGAAAGAAATTAGATTTAGCCAATTAGGGTGGGAAGCCACTGGTAATTATCTCTCAGGGGACCCCGATGAATAGTTCTGCATATCGTTTACATAACAAGGAGGAAAGCTTTTCTGACGCTTCTCTCCCTGTTTGGTCAGGCAGGATGTTCTGGTCTATATGGATCTGTGTTGTAAAGCTCACTTAATGTAATGCACTGTCCTGACAGTCAGTCACTACAGTAAGTACAGAGACAACATAGAAAACCACAGAGGGATTTAAATCTGTAATAAGCAAAGTTTTGAGATTCTGGACTATTTCTAGGTCACTAATCGAGTGCATGTTGTCAGTAAAGAAAAATGAACATGTACCAAATTCACTCAAATGTATTTTGCTGATGTATATGAATTTGCACTAATGGTCTGAGATTTTTGGACCCACACTCTATAGATAGCCATCCTGGGTTAGATCAGAAACAGAATTTAAACATAATTCAAAGCCAGTGTATTTGTTTTTTATAAGTTCCCAAAAAGTTTATAAATGGAAATTTATGATAATCCTTCTGTCTTCTGTCATTGCTTTACAGCAGGAAAACTCTGAAAATTTTCCTTCTGATATGCATGCATTCCAGTTTCACTCGACTCAGCCGGTCCGCCAGCTTTTGAGGGAGCTTTTGGGCCCTAAATCGTTAGAAAATGGTAAATTGAAGTATATTTTTTATGTTCAGTTGTGCAGTACAAAGTAGTAGTTTTAAAACCAGTCTTTTGACTATCTAAAACAAGACCCAAGTCAATTTTTAAGTCTTTTTCTTTTTCTAGCTTGCGTTCTGCTCCAAATGAGTGAATGTGTTTGATGAAGAGCACAGAGATTCATAACTGCAGGTTATGTATTTCTTTTTTTCCATTTCTCTGCTGCTGCCTTTGATGGCAAAGAGAGAATTAAAGTGTTAAGTTTGCTTCCTCTTTTATTAAAGGAGGCTTAATTTAATTAGTCGCCCATTATCAGGACCCTCTGCTGCTGTGTGAAGGTTTCCGTCGCTCCGAGGGAAAGGGAAGTTAGTGTCTCCTGGTCTCCAAGGAGGAAGTGTCCTTTTAATCAGGCTTCTGTTTGCCTTCCATTAGCATCTGTCTTACTTCGGCTAGAACCGTTGATGTTGTTGTAGACACACTGTTTGAACATAAAATATGCCTTTTGTTTTCTGAATAGAATTTAACATGGTGGCAGAAATTCATCTTTAATATTTCATTGCTTCAAATGATGCTGTTAGCGCTGTCAATTTAATGACAAATATTAATCAAATGTATTACATGATTTGCTGATTTGATTAATCAGATTAATTGCAAAGTATTGGATACATCCATATTTGCTATGAAAATGCCCCAAATTAAATTTTTGTTTGGTTTGGATTCTGTTTTTGGATTGGTCCTATAGGATGAGGTATTAGAGTTGTATCTGTCTTAACCTGAACAATGCAAGTGCGTAAAGGTGTTGTTTTGGCTCAGAGGTAGGTGGGAAAATGTGTGTCCCCTGCAGGATTTCAAGGGCTCAGGACCGAGGAACGTGTGCCTCTACAGACTCAGACAGCCTCATTCTGTCAGGATGTGGACGGTCATTAGAATGTATGTGCTGACAGCATTCACTCACAGCCTTCAAACTAGGCCAGAGTGACACCAGTTCCTCTTCCAAAATGTACACAGCAGGGTTCATCCTTTACTGCTTTTCAAAATAAGCCTTTGATTGTTACTACCCATGGGAAAGAAAGTCAAAAAGATCCCTAATATCTCAATTGGTTCTCCTTGATCAGTTTAAATGGAGGCTTTTGGTACAGTATTAGTTTCCTCCTTCTCAGATTTTTCACCTTAGAAAAAGACCCTAGTAATTTCAAGTGTCTTCTGTTGAGTTGATCTGGACAGGGGTGTGTTCCCCAAAAGCAACTATGGTCGCAAGTTCTGAAACATACCCCAGACTTGTAAAGATACCAGAAGTTTATAGCATTATACTCTTAATGTATGTCAGTGCACTCATTTTTGTAACCACAATTTTTATTGTAAAACATAGAGATGCATAATATATTGCTTAATGGACATTCGTTCATTCATTCAAATATCTTAATTTATTTTACTTAATTAATTTTTTTTTTTTTTTTGTATCGGTCGATATTGGCTATATTTAGGCATGCTCATTCCCCTGTTTTTACATTGCATTGCTGTATTTTAACACTCACTTATAGTTGATCTTAAATTATTTTAATGACCCGGATAAATTGAATTTTAAATGTTTAAGGTATAACCTATATTTTATCAATTCATGCCTTCACTGAGAATTGAGCCCATTCTCTACTGTTAAAAAACATGCACACATACGTAACTGTGAACTCCTGAGAAAGGAAAGAGCAACCTCTGAGCAATAAAGTGTTCTTCTGGGTGGTGGCTATGCAGGAAGTCAAGCAGATTGTCACTACAGGAAGTCGATTTTTATTTTGTTATGTTATTGCGGTTCTATGATATAAGTATGAGTCAGGTGTCACTGGTATGTGATGAGTTATATTTTTCGATATGCACAACTCAAACCATAGGTTGAGTCAGCTCACAAACAAACAATGTTGAAAGCACCACAGAGGCCCAGTGTCTTCTGAAAGTCAAATGTCTTATATTTTAACATCGAAAAAGTTACATGAGTTTTAAAGTGTCTGCTAAACCCCCAGCTGAGGATACTAACCACTTTACATATAAATACAGCTTAGCCTGCAGGCCCCAGTGTTTCTTCAAGTGGAGACATTGTTATTTCATCCTCTTGAGTTCAGCCGAGGGGCCGCGCTTATCCTTTTCCTCCTGCGATGCTTGAGACTTCTGGGAAGAGCGTTGGAGACCTTACCCTCTGACACCATGCACCTCCTCTAATACCACCCCAGATTCTCATGAGGAAAATGGGGGAGTCCAGACAAGAGGGCCATTGATTAGCCCCAGACAGCTCCTAAAAAAGGGGGTAATGGTCCTTGTGATAATCCGTTTAGAAAGAGGATGACGAGGTGTGAGTGGAGGGACAGAACTCATTCATGATGTTGTGTCACACACATTCAAGGCTTGCCTCAGACAGACTGTAAGTCTGTGTGTTTAGAAGATATAAGATTTTTGAAAAATGAAAGAACTTGAAAACTTTTCTGAAAATAATTATTAATATTATCTGTATCCAAAGGGAAATATTTTAAACTTAAATATTACTTTTTGCCTTGTAGTTGCACTATTTGATATTTTAGATGCACTATTTTTTTTTTTCGTTGTGAAAATGACTTTTTCAACATGAATACCAAAATCACATGCCTTGCAAATTAGATCTTACTGTAAATTTTCAATGACTTTATTCTAGTGAGCACAGCAAGTTATGTAGACTGCAGTATCTGAATAGTGGCTCTACACCAACTTTAATACTCTACTACAACTTTAATACTAGATTAGACTCTGTGTCTCCATACACTCTTTCTTAAGAGCAATATGAATACAGTTGTGCCTACATTAGACATAATGGATTTTAATGAGAGCATCTCTGGACATTGACATTGTTTTCTCTCATAAAGTATAGATTATTCTCTCTCTTATTGCATTTGCAGAGATGTCATGCTGTGCTACTGTATTCTAGTTTGCCTCAAGTTGCTCGGCGCATTGTGAATTTTCTATTTATTTATTACATCACAGTCTTGGGATGGGTTTTATATGTATATATTAATAGTTTTATTTCTTACATCATGCAATGTTTTTTTGACCAAAAATACATAGTTCTGTACATTCCAAATATAGATACACTTTCTATCTCAATAGCTTCCGTCTGACACTTTATGGCAGTGCTAAGAAATGGTGTTGTGTTTCTGAGGGTATTTACTCACTGATGCACTCATGAAATGCCACAGCTTCTCAGTTTCTTGGCTGCTTTTGCCATTGTGACGCATGGCCATGAGTAGCGAGGTCTGTCTAAAACTGACCCTCGAATGACCTGGAATAACAACTGCTAACACAAATCTGTGAATCACTCATGTATGGCTCATTTAACAGTACTGTCCCAAACAACAATCTCATAATTCATGTGTGAGAGACAGACTCAAAACTAATTTAAACAACTCCTCCGCACTGAAGAACCCTTATTAATGGCATAGTTCACCCAGAAATGAAAATACAGGTTTGGTCCAACATGAGGGTTTGTAAATGATGACACAAATTTACATTTTTGAGTAATATGCTCCTTTTAAGATAATGGCTACCGTCACCATGTCTTAAAAACATTGCTTTTATATAAAATCTGACACTAGTAGAATGGTTTCTAGCACTCATCTGAGTCCCAAGCGGCTGTTTAACAGGCAGAGCATTTGCGTGCCGCTGTTTTAAAACAGCGGGCACCTGTTGTTTTTATAGTAGCGTAACTAATAACATCTTGGGCCCCATGCTGGAGGATGTACCTCTCTGTCTTCAGTTACAGTGTTAGCAGTAGTGTTAGCAAGGTGAGGTGAAGAAAAGCAGACTTGTAAAAGAATAAATTGAAGGGTTGCTTTCCTGGCCCTCCGCTCAGGCTCCATTAAAACCCTCTTGAGTCTTTCTAACATGCTTATGCATGTGTTAAATGAACATGGACCCCACAGTTAGTAAGCTAAAACCCCCGAGGGAAAGGTAGCTTGCTAATGTGGCTCATTTTCCCGTCACTACATTGGCAGTAATGCGTCTAAATGCCTCCCAACACGAGCTTGTTCTCTCTCTCACAGATACAGTACTTCTTTACAGCTGCACACTGGATTGCATAGTCTGTATAGTATTTTTGTAACAACTTCTGTATTATTTTGCTTTTAGTAAATGAGCTGTGTACATCTTAAAGCTGTAATTTTAGTACCGGCGTATTTCGCAAATTAATCTCTGGTGTGACTGCTGCAGTCAACATGGACCCATTTTGCGCATCGCAACAAATCCATTTCTCCTTATGCAAAATAATTTGGTGCAGTACTACAGGTGTTTTTAGGAAAAAGCTGTAGCATTTTGTGTGTGTGTGTGTGTGTGTGTGTGTAGTGTTTTAAGAGACTATTGCATCCAATTTTGTTCTGGGGAAGCTTTAGTCCCATTATATCTTGTATTTCAAATCATGATGGTATACTGTATTATTCAAAAGTTTGGGGTTGTAATTTATTTTTTTAAAAGTCTGTTATGCTCACCAAGGCTGCATAATGATTAATATAGTAAAAACAGCAATATTGTGAAATATTATTACAATTTGAAATAACCATTTTGTGTTTTAAATTTTATTTAAAATGTAATTTATTCCTGTAATGAATAGCTACATTTTTGGCAACCATTGCTCCGGGCTTCAGTGTGATGCGATCCTTCAGAAATCATTTTAATATACTGATTTGGTTCTCAAGTAATTATAATATAATATAATATAATATAAAAACTTACAATCTGTATTGTGTAAAGCACTATATAAAAAAAATGTGACTTGACTTTATATATCTAAATATCCAGCTCCTGGTCACGTCCCTCTGTACAGGGATTCACATAATATGCTGATAAACAGTCTTTGCTATTGTGTTTGGCAAACAAACCAAACCAGGTTTCTTATTGAATCACAGATTAGAAATTATATATATACACCTGTTTTGCTGTCAGAATGCAGTTCTTTGCAGAATGTCTATGTCAAGTTATGGCTGTGGTGGTCTGGTGGATGTGGCTATTATGATTCAGTAGGATTTGCCCATGGTATGTACTGGGTTTTGGTGTGGGTTTGTATTGCTGAGTAGTGTTCATTTTTGGTGTGTGTGTCTGAAAGTTGGGGTGGGTTAATGTTTAGCTCTATTCTGTTTTCACTGTTTGCTGAAGCTGATAAGCGGTGAGGTCAGCGCAGTGAATGCGTCCCAGAGCTGTATGCTGCTGCACATGACTTCAGTCAATATCATAATTGCAGTGAAATCATGCCCGTTATCACATATGGGTAAGTTGAGTCAACAACACACACAATAAACACAATGACACTAAAGCTATTGACAAAGTTACAACACAGATAATTAGATGGACTTTCAATCTCTTTGGGCCGCTTACCCAAACTCCATCACACATACAAATGAAGCTGTGAGCTTCTATCTGTCTGTCTGTCTGTCTGTCAAGTCACATTTATTTATATAGCGCTTTTAACTATACAGATTGTGTCAAAGGCAAGGCAGCTTTACAGTATCAAATAGGAAAATAGTGTATCAATAATGCAAAAGGACAATAGTAAAGTAGTAATAGTTTTCAGTTAAAGGCAGTTCATCATTGAATTCAGTGATGTCATCATCCAGCTCAGTTCAGTTTAAATGGTATCTGTGCAATTAAGTCGACGATATCGCTGGAAATTAAGTGTCCAAACTAAGCAAGCCAGAGGCGACAGCGGCAAGGAACCAAAACTCAATCAGTGACAGAATGGAGAAAAAAAAACCTTGGGAAAAACCAGGCTCAGTTGGGGGACCAGTTCTCCTCTGGCCAGACGAACCAGCAGGTTGTTCCATGCTGCAGCAAAGTTAGATTGTGCAGAGGACTCATCTGGTTCCCGTGGTCTTGTCCCGATGGCTGTCTAGGAGACAAGGTCTTCACTGGGGATCTTTCCCTGGGGCTCATCTAGCTGTCCTGGTCTCTGCTGTCCATCTATCTATCTATCTATCTATCCATCTATCCATCTATCCATCTATCCATCTATCCATCCATCCATCCATCCATCCATCCATCCATCCATCCATCCATCCATCCATCCATCCATCCATCTATCCATCTATCCATCTATCTATCTATCTATCTATCTGTCTGTTGGTCTGTCGGCCTATCTATCAGTCTATCGGTCTGTCAAAGTTTGTCATTTACTTTACTTATTGTCATTATTTATTTATTCATTTATTTTAATTTAGAGGTTTTTCAAATATTTGAAAAGTTCTAATTACTTTTCTGAATGCATTTGAACGTTATGAAGTTCCTATTTATTTTATTTCATCTACAGTTTTGTTAGTCTGAGCTGTGTTTTCAGTGACTGTGGTGTGTTTAGAGATCATCTCAGTCTGCTATAGTTTCTGTATTTGCCATTGTTCCTTAGCCCATACATTCTTCTGTTTTCTTTTCCTGTCATAATGGGGCCTATTGATCATCTTTCATACTCTCTTTTTTTCCTTTCTCCCTGCAATGGAGCCACCATCCCTGGACTGCACCCAGGTCAAGGTTCCTTCAGCCCCGATCGCTCTCACTGTTTGGTTTCCGAATTGATTGGGCGAGTTCGATACCCACACAAATCTGCAGGAAAGGTCAAGTGGTTCGGTGGCGAGAAGGGGAAAAAAACACTTTACATTCGGCTGCAGTGTTACAAAGACCCCAGGGGCCAGTAAATGTGTCTGGTGCTTAGTGTATAACGTTAAAGACTCAGACTTCAGGAGTTCTTTAGCTCCGATTCAGCTATCACCTCAGGCGGCAGACATTGAGCGCAAAGCAAAGGCATAGAGACAGCAGGGGCGGTGGGAGCTAATGAAGTTGGCGGATTGATGAGCAAAACCTGCAATGTAGGGGTCAAGCAGAAATAAAGTGCTCTTTCGAAAGCACGACAAGTCCTGAATGAGATGCTCGTCTTAATATGTCAGTGCTTGCGAGTCTCGTGTTGGGTGCATTCGGTTGAGCTAACAGCAGAATTAGCAGCGGCCTCTTGTTCCGCCACGTAGTGATGCATGTTCATTTTCATACAGGGATTTTCCTAATCAATGCACTGGCATTTGAGTGAAAGAGTCTATTATTGTAGGATGAGTGACTCAATTAAGTAAATGTGTGCTGTGTTTACCGGGTCTTGCACTTCCTCCTCTAATGAATTTAGTTTATGTAGACGATGTCAGCATGGCTAACACAGAGTAACCTCAAATGCTTGTTTAAAAATGTGACCAAGTTCTAAAATTAAATGCCAAATGGAAAAAAAAGGCTTGGCTGAGTACATAAAACTTAAAAAAATTGTTTGGTAACTTTATTTGGAACATTATATGGTTTGAACTGTTCAATTGATTTAGATAATTCAAATTCAGACATTAAAAATGTCTGCTAAAGAAGAAGAAAGACATCTTTCGCAACTTGTGCATTATCTAATAACTATTATGTGTAATTTAACTTTATATATTCATACACATTAAATCTGTTTATATATACTACTGTTCAAGAGTTTGGGGTCAGTAATATTTACTTCTACTGTTTTGAAGCCTGGAGTAATAATGGCTACTAAACATTCAGCTTCACAGGAATAAATTTCCGTATATAGCAATGGGATTTACAAGTGCATATTCATATTTGTCAAATTAGAATGCAAAACTGCATCTTTT
Source organism: Onychostoma macrolepis (assembly GCF_012432095.1). Classification (NCBI taxonomy): domain Eukaryota; kingdom Metazoa; phylum Chordata; class Actinopteri; order Cypriniformes; family Cyprinidae; genus Onychostoma; species Onychostoma macrolepis. Next base: position 9,804,776 of record NC_081163.1, read on the forward strand.
AATTACAAAAAGTAATATTGTGAACTTTTAAAATATATATACATATAATAAATATATATATATATATATATATATATATATATAATATGAATACATATACATAAATATGAATGGGAATATACTTCAGAGATATTTTACTCATAAGAATTTCTAGGGGTGCTAATAATTGTGGCCAGTGTGTATTAGAGAAAAATATTTTAAATTCTTATTATCCAATGAAAGTTTAGATTTTTAAATAAAAGATCAAAAGATTAACAATGCAGATTAATTTTCACAGTCTTCTTTGATCATATTTACCAAGGGTGCCGATATTTTTGGCCATGACTGTATATATATGTATGTGTGTATATATATATATATATACTGCCGCTCAAAAGTTTGAGATCAGTAAGTTTTTTTTGTTTTTTTTATTGATCAAAAATACAGAAGAAAAAAAAACGGTAATATTGTGAAATATTATTGCAATTTCTAGTATTTGTTTCCTATTTTAATATACTTTAAAATATATTTTAATTCTTTAACACAACGCTGAATTTTCAACTGCCATTACTCCAGCCTTCAGTGTCACGTGATCCTTCAGAAATCATTCTAATATGCTGATGTATTATCAGTGTTGAAACTGTTGTGCTGCTTTATATATATATATATATATATATATATATATATATATATATACACTATCTTTTTCTTTGATGAATAAAAAGTTAAAAAGAAAAGCATTTATTAAGGTACAGGAAGTTGTTTTGATAGGACAGATACCAAAACATTAAATGAGGAAAAAGTTACTGTTACAGGAAAGAGTACTTGTGAGCAGTTCTCACACATGCTGGCATTTCATTTCATTCTGATTGCCTGGACAGTCCTGCAGGCGGACACTTGCTTACACTGGCACCACCAGCTGCGTCCCCCTGATGTTTTATGCTGTTGTGTCCCCCATTAGGTCTTGTAGTCGTCAACTCTCATTCTCACCTCCTCACAGATGACCTCTGATTGGTGATGAACCCAGAGCAGCACATACTGCAATACAAAAACATTTCTTCCTCATTTTTCCATTGTTTTATTCTCTCTAACACAAACTAGAACCTTGTCAGATTTAGTACATTGTTGATTCTAGAGGTCTGTGCATAATTTCATCATAAAGGAATTGCTTCATTTGCTTCCCTTTCCATTTTCCATTAAATGTCGTCGGCTTGCGGGATTCAATTTTTGCTAAGCATCTAAAACAAGTTAATGTTATCACAGTGGATTTCGGCACAGACAAGCAAATAGCTCTCATAATCATTTCTTGAAAACATCAGCTCTGTTTCAAAGCATTTTAAACGTGGACTATGAGAGGGTTTCCCATGTTCTTCACCTGACAGCATGAAGAATGAGTGACATGAGGAGAAAAAGTAAGTGTTTGTTTTTCACCATGGCACCGCTCATTAACATAAACATTTCATTTGCATACGCACATAATGACTGTGGCGGCATGCCACAATATGCATCATTTTCACCCTCGATACTCAGCTACAGCAATCTCTACTTCATATCGTTCATTCCTGTATTTCATTTGCCTCACAGATTTGCTTTGGCGCTGAGGAATGTGTGCATGTGTGTGTTTGGCATCAAATCTGTCTCTATTGTTGTGTGTGTGCGCCATGCGACTCGCTGGTCCGTCTTGTGTGTTGTCTTGTCTCAGTCTTGATGTAGAGGGTGTGTGTTGTGTATCCGAGTCACTCTCATTATCTTGTTCCTTCTGCTCTTCACGAGTGTCATTATTCTCTCCAGCCCTCCATCTCAGCGTCGCTCTCTGCCTGCTCCGCATTTAATTAGCTCACTTTGCCAGCCATTTGTTGGAAACAAAATCCACACCGATGGAGCTCTTCAGAATAATTATCCCAAATATGATGCCGGACTCTTTGGGTTGGAACTCAGCCCAAACCTCTTTGAATTTGAGCTTCTCTCTAACAGCAGCAAGAGTACCACGACGGAGCTCTCTGAGACCCACCTAGTCTTGCTGGGCCACACTTTTGACTATTTGTGTAAAGTCTTGTCCTCCTCCATTCAGATTAGAAATTAGAATGCCTTTTAAATTCAAATTGGATTCCTGATTTTTTACATTGAAACAGAAAACTGGATGCAGAATTTGAATGTAGGTAAATTTGAGCGAAAAGGGGGAAATACGTGAATGTTGGCATCACAAGGCCTTGTTTGAATGTTTTTTTATGAAAAAAGTTTTTAAAAGCCCTGCAGTTTAAAGGGTTAGTTCTTACAAATAGATGAATGGATGGATGGATAGATTTATCGTTTTTTTTTAGTTTTTTATTTTTTGTTCGCTCACCTTAAATTTTTTGATTCATCTTTTTGCTTTGACTTGAGAAGTTTTGTTGTTATAATGCGAAAATATATTGAATATACGCTTTAAACCACTTGTGCAGTCTTCCTTAAAAGCTAATTGTAAAGTTAAGTTTTAAACCAAGAAGTACAAATATTTACTTAAAATGTTCACCATCATAAAATTTGTTAATATTTTGAAAAGAAGCTCACAAAGATAGCTGACAAACTAATTCTGTCTGTATCTGTCTTCATGGATCTTGTGATAATTGCATAATGTTGGTGAGAATGTGATATCGTTCAATGCATGTTTTGAAGTTGAGGGGCCAAATATTCTAGTTACGTCAACTTACAAACTAGCAGAGATGTTGAAACTTAAATGTTAAGTTTAAAAAAAATAATCAGAAACTGCAAGCTGTATCAGTTAAAAGCATTTAAGCAACTAAACTGCAAAATATGTTTACACAATAAATATAGCATTAAGAAATGTCAAAGTTATTTTATTTTACTTTATTAATTATTTTTCCATTACCTGTATTAAATGCAATTCATGCAATTCCTTATTCCGTCATTCAAATTTAAGTTCCAATTCAACTTCCTGTGGTGTCCAACTCCGTTTAAATTCAAACTAATGCAAAAATATAATAAACCAATGAGGCCTGTGGGGAAAAAAATATGTGGAATGTATATTATTTAAAATTTAATAGGCAAACAAAAACATGATTTTTAGGACTGTGATAAGAGGCCAAAAGGGGCATGAAATGGTAACACGGAGTCTAACAAAAACAGCTTATAATTTGAAACCTTTTTTTCATTTATATATAAAGTGAAATGCATTAAGTAAGTCGTCTGAAAAGAGGTAAAATAATGTGTAAAATTGTGAGGGGGTTAAAAAGGACACATATGCACAGGCAGAAACAAAATGTGTCGCTGTGTAATTTCAGAGGATTCTACCTGGCAAAGGATCTAAAATTCTCGGCAGCAGAATGAGTGCAGATCCACGTGGCCCTGATGAAGCTCTGTCCATCTGGAAGAATCCTGCCTCTCAGGACAAACACTCTGCTCCATAAATGACATCATACCCCTGGCACAGAGCTGCTACAGACTGGGTTTGCATGATCTTGGATGCTGAAACTCTTTGGAGCGTAGCAGGGGAAAAGCCTTGTTCCACACAGGGAAAGACCATAGCAAGCAAAATTTTCAATTTTACAGGTTAAACAAATTAAGAAGACTAGGATCCAAAACACAACATATACTGGTGCATTAACAGATTGCTAAAATATTGATTTTGAAGGAAAGTAATCTGTGAGTTTCATTGGTAGATCTTTCACCTTGAAAATGTAGTCTCAGAGTGTGGTGGCTGTCACCAGCTGAGCATCCGTCACCTCACTGCCCACCAACAGGGACGTGACATTTCCACTGGCCGTCACAGATCGATGGCAGCCGTCACGCTCACCCCACTCTAAGAGCTTCACACACCAGAGCTGCTCCTCTGCTAACAGATGGAAAGGAACCACCCTGCACCTCATCGTTTCTTCCGTCATTTTCCCTCTTTTCCTGCCTGGTAAACACCTTCTGTTTTTTCCTCTTCATCTATTTGGTGGCAGGAACTTGGGCTCAAACCAACAAACACTCATTTCTTCTCTCTCCTCTTCTTCTGTTCAAACACGACTCCACTGACCAAACTCAATTACGAGCTATATTTGTCATGTCCGGGAACACTTCCATGTTCAGGAGTCTAGGAGTAAATCTTCGGCCCCAGTCAATATTCTGTTCACCAAGACGAGGGCTCTCCATTGTCATTAGCCACCCAGCGGTGAAAGGAGGAAGACAAAGACTCGAGCAGTCATCTGTCTCTTTAATGGTGGCATGGTCACACTTCATTCGAACTCTGAAGACAGCATCATATATAGTACAGCACTGTAAACTATAGAACCACACAGTTTTGTTTTTTTTTTGTGAGGGGTGGGCTTGAGTGATCGATAATGGAAAAACATGTTCATTGCTTGATTTATTTCCCCCCTCCTCTAACTGTAAATATGTATAGTAATATCTGCATGCAAAAATGCCAAATTTGGAGCTTTCTTTATTTTATTTTTTTTTGGCTGGGCAGTTAATCAAATTGTACTTTCAATTAGAATTTTGGCTTACAACGATTACAAAAATGAGATTAAAAAAAAAAGATGATCATGATCCAGTACAACTATAAATGATTTTGTTTAAGGTAAAACACTGTTACTAGTACAAATAGTATACAACAAATAATATACAAATATGTATTTTTTATTATTTAAATATATTTTTTTTAATTATCTAACTAAATTATCTCTTATTTATTTATTTATTTATTTTATTTTACTTTTTTATTTGTTTTTTAATTACTGCATGATGCTTCCAAAGCCAAAAACCATGTTAAATAATAATGTTTCATTACATGTGAGAGAGAAATTACCTGCTATTTTACTATTGCCGTAAAATTGTGTTTTTTTTTTTTTTTTACCATTTTGCTTCTAAATAATACTGATATGCCTTCCATGTATTTTCCCTTAAGCCTGATTATTATCTGTTTTTCTTTCTCATCGTGTTATGTCGGTACAAATAACATTTGCACAACTGTGGAACAGGCCTTGGCGAAGTTGCTGAGATGGCAAGTAACTCTTCAGAAGAGGTCGTTTGTTAAATATATTGACCAATCTCAAACGCTGCTGGTTCTTAATGAACTGAGAACCAGTGTGGTGAAGCATCGGTCAATACTAGGGGAAATAAATAATTAAAAGTGATGAGGTTTTTACCTGTGAAATCTGCATCCAGTCTGAGATAGATGAAAAGAGGGGAGTTTATGGGTTGTTGATGGATCTGTTTTTCTAACGCCGCATCCAGAATATAGATGAGCCGAGACTTATTTATAGTTGAAACATCACAATTTACATATGAAGTTTAACTCGGATGATGTTTTAAAAGTTTGCAAGGACATTGAGCCGGGTGACCGATGTTCCCCAGTGACACATTTGTCACCAGTCATTATTCACTAATGAATTTTATGTAAAGCGGAGTCATATTGTCAAATATGGATGGGATATTTCTGGGTTTTTAGATCTGTGGAGACTCTTTCCTCCATTAAAAGCTTCTGTCATTTGGGCTAAACTCTAGATCTGTTTTCTTCAGCGGTTTTGACTTACTGTTCTGCCCTGGACACTTCCTCATACAAACCTGGCCTGAGCTCTCTTGAGTACTACCCTGTGCGTTTTATAACTGATAACTGCCCTCTCCCACAGCAGGGAGGCAATAACAATAAAGCACTGAAGCAATTTATCTGGAGATTATCATGAAAATATATGGTTTTCTGTCGTAAACAGTCAGAGGAAACGAGAGAGAGAGAGAGAGCGAAAGAGACATTATCTGTAATGAAACAGTTTATGAATGAAACCAGCACAGCTTCCTACAGATTACTCCCGCTCTCTCAAAGAATGAGAGTTTGACGAGACGGTAAATGACGCTGAAGCCTGCAGTGATGCAGGTATAATTTTTTATTTTTTCCCCCTGTGAAGTTGTTTGATGCTGTCTTAGCTTGTGAATCACAGTAGTGTTCGGAATGCAGAGAGCAGACTTCATCTGTGTTTTCTGTAGAATGGTTTTAGAGAACAGAGATCTGAGGTAAACGCATGATCTACCTCTTCTTTAGGCTCTTTCATCTCTGCTCAAGCAGATGAGAGCTCATTTATGAGGTGTGCCGTGGATCTCCTGTGTGTACTCATTTAAATTGCGTGTTTTTTTTGCACAAGTATCATTCACACTCATAAATGCAGTCAGAATGGCTGTGTAATTGTACAGTGTTTTGACTTCAATCCCTTCCACTTCTATTCAAGGTCTGCACAGAGGATATAATGTACTTAAACTTGGCCCTCAATCGCTGTTTTAATGAAACATTTTTTCCAACTACTAAATTTTCAAGTAGACATTTTTAGTTTTTTGAGGCTGATTATGCATACTTTTAAGAGTTACTTCTTGGAGTTGATTATCATCCCAGAAAGTGTCATTTTCAGCATGTATAACTTTGAAAGTAAGTACACAGTGCTTGTTTTAGGAATCTGTGAGCTGCATCAAATTTTTTGGTAAATGCATTTATAAATGTATAGAACAATGTATATGTATTTTATATAATATTTATACCACTTATAATTCTTATGTAAGGCATATCTTATATAAGCTTATGCAATATATTTACACACACACACACACACACACACATACATATACACACATACAGCTTATAGAAATATCTTGTATAAGCGTATACTTCTTAAAATAAATGTAAATTATTATATATTCACTTATGAAATAATAAATAAATAATAAATATGTTAGAAAACAATTTACATATACATTATACATATACATTGTTTTATAATAATATATTCATTCATATGTGTGTGTGTGTGTCTATATATATATATATATATATATATATATATATATATAATAATAAAAAAAAAAAATTAACATAAAGTACTTTGTAAAAGCTGTACAAATCTTTGATAACGAGATAGGGGAAGTTTTTTTTTTTTTTTTTAATTAAATGTATCATGCCATCAAAGTGGCACACTCATATCCACATGGATGCTGCGCTTGAGGCATTATATTGCTTGCTTGCGCTGTTTCCAGATCAGTGTCCATTGCATTTGCCAGCAGGATTTGAAAGCCTGCAATTATCATGTCAAGTGTTTGGCTGGAACACTACCGATGATGGTTTGTATAAAGGTGTGGGGTAGAATAGTATATCTTTTATTTTCTTGAAAGAGGTGGAAAGCGTTCTCTTTAACAAAGAATCAAAGTAGTGCAAGGAGACACTTGTGTTTCTAATCAAAGCAACAAATCCAGGTCTAATCTTCGCTGTCATCCCATGTGGAGTCTTGTTGAACAGTGTCTTAGAGCATGTATGACTAAAGACCATATCGAAGTCATTAGTTTTAGATATGTAATTAAACCAAATCCCTTTAAAGGACTGAAGCACTGACTCAACAGTGAGCACTCTATTAAAAGAACATTTAATCATTAATCTCAGGGGAGGCTAATTCAGCTCTCACTCAATGCCAGGAAATTTAGGGGAAGTTTAGCCTGTTAATAGTTTTGATAGGTACTTGCATACTGTGTTCTTGAAGAGTCAGTACCTCCACCACATTTAAAACCCTCTCTGTGTGTCTGTATTGAGTTTTAAAGTGGTAGAGATCTATGTGCAGACGTTCAACAACTGTTAATGATGACCTAAATTTAGACCCAGCAGCCCGTATACAGCAACTGTCCAGTCAAGATAAGCCTGACCAGTCCTGGACATTTAGCACAGATCTACTCCATCTCTGTCTAAACATAATATTGGTTTTGTTGTTCTGCTTTCATGACAGCTCTCGTGTATTGAAATGAAGTGAGTTGTGAATGAATGTTCGCATTGGTGATGTCTCTGGGGGGAATCCATGAGTTGTTCAGACTCCATCTGTCTGAGAGCACAAGTTTGATGAATGAGATTCTGCTGTGATTTAGTGATGGCAGTGAGAGTGCTGGCTGAGGCCAAAACTTTCCCAATCCCTCCACCAGTTTGTTTAGACTTGGTTAAAATCCAAACTCCAAAATCCAAAAAAAATCCCTTTGCATTTCCCTGTTCCCCCTTCCTTTTCCTTGTTTCTTTTCCCTTCCCTCTTTCCTTACCATCTTCATGTGTTTGTCTATCAGTCTCTGTCTCCATCTCCAGTTAGTTTCCTTTCCTCCTTCCTGTTCCATTCCCTCTTTCCTTACCATCTTCGTCTCTCTGTCTCCTGTCTCTGTCTCTTGTCTCTGTCTCCATCTCCAATGAGTTTCCTTTCCTTTCCTTTTTCTTTGATGTTCTAGGATATGTGTATGTATCTAATGTGTTTGAGCATGTTAGTGTGTGTACACAGTATCTATGTGTGATTGGCGTTGCTGCATCAGCAAGTTTGAAGCTGGGCTCTGTATAGAGGCCTGTGGTAGCATGACAGCAGGCTGATGGGAGTCTGACTAGAAGAGGTGACAGGTGGACGTATTGCTTTTTGTAACCTGACAGGCATGCTGCAGACAGTCCACATCACTCTGGCTGTTTGCCTCCAGCTCAGAGCAAACAGCAAGGCTAAAAGGAGGAGGAGAGTAAAAGAACAGCTCCACACCAGGACAACATGGAGCCTGAGAATCGTTTCAGCATGCAGACAGTCAAGCCTTCCAGATGCCTGCTGACAATCCCACAGCAGACCTCAGGTGTGTACACAGCTGCCTGTCAGGACATACCTCAGTCACTGTAGACTTTTGCTGTCACTGAAAAAAGCATCATTCTGGATTTTCTGTGTGTGTGTAGAAACGTACATTCACGCTCACGCTTGGAAACGCTCCCCTAAATCCCCTTGAGTGTTGCGGCATGACTCGTCACACTGAAGTAGAGCAGATGAGAGACAGATGGTGTCGTTGGGCTCTCCCCGACACAGAGCCAGAATCCAGTCTGTCTCCTTTGGGTTTCGACAACCGGCCACCCCAGCCTGTGACTCAGGACCCCCTGGAGACAGATGTCAAGGGCCCCCGAGTGCAGGGTGGAGCCCAGCACACAGTTGTACTAAGCACTCAGCATTTTCAGCTTACGCCAGCCAGCTGGCAGGAATGTGTGCCCTGTTGCTGTGTGTGTGAGTGCCGGTGAGTGTGATGCTTGCAGTACTATGTCTGGTGTAAGGCTTGAGATATTTTTGGAGTGGCCTTCAGAATTAAGCCCATTCACCACGTATCACCTGCTAATTTCTGTCAGCAAATTGTCTCTATCGGTATTCATATGCTCACACTCAGATAAGATACATACATAAGGTCTGTTTCCAAACCTAGTTGAACCTAGAGTTGCCTACTTCCTACATAGACTGCTGCCTTCTAAGGCGGTATCTTAATAGAAACGTAGCCTCATAAGTGGCTAAATCAGAATGCTCTATATATGAAAAGTTCATATTTACAAGTTCGAAAGTCGTAATTACAACATCAGGTGCATTCCAGTCACTTTGGTCGGAGCAAGATGACAATGTACCTTTTATACATAAAATTCAACAAGAATTTTTTTAATCTACATCTATAAAACGATAAAGAATGCACATTGGGTGTGTTTTTGCTTTTTAATGTTTTTATTCAGTTTATGAAGATGCTGTAAATTAAGTTGTTATATAGCCTAATCTGTCGTAATTGTCATAACAATACTGTGGTATTTTAGTACATGTAACTTAGTTTAACTGTAAGTGGGGAAAAAAAAACAAACATTAATTTGAACAAATTAACCATTAATATACACTCTGCATCCATTGCGTCCGACATGTTTTCTAACTGACCCGCCTCCAACTTGGAAACTCGGGGCTTAAAGAAAATCCAGAGTTTCCCATTCATAATTATGATGATGTAGTCAAGTGCATTCAACTGGTGTATTTATAGTAATTATAATTACATTCATACATTAATCTTACATCATTCACCCTTTTGGAAAGCAACAGATCTGTATTGTGACAAATATCCAAGAGAAATGAATTACTGAAATAAAAAATAAAAAAGTAAATGAAGAGACTTGATTTTATCCTTAGGCTGGTGACATGAAGGCAGAGAATGTTCAGGTGATTGAGTAAAGACATTTTGATTAAAAATTACAAGCTCAAAACGAAATCATGGATGAATTGTTTGCAATTAGATTTTTTCTTTTTTTAATCCCTTTTTTCTATTCCTGTTCCTTTCCTTTTCTTTAACAATTTCATTCATTACAATGCTTTCTGAGCTCATTGCAATGCATTCTTCGTGAAGTATAGCGCCTGCACCTTAAAATGGGACTCACTAGGTTTTGGAACAAATCTATAGGCACACACACATACACAGGCAGATTTCTCAGGGATATTTAGTGTGTTTTGTTTTTTTTTTTCGCCTCACCTTCAGAGCTGTCTCAGTCTGTTTGTTTTACTCCGTAGTCTCTGCCAAAGACATTTGTCAGGATTGTGGCTGACAGAAATCCCTCAGTTTGTGGATTTGCTGTCGAGTCTAAACCCTAATATCCACCCACCCACACCTCGTCGTTGCTACTACAAATTGTTTGACACTCATGAACGTGGTTTTGTATTGCATTCAACCATTGAACATCATTTATTTTACAACTTTATGCACATTGAGAACAACTGGTTTGGTTACCTAGTTTGTGTCGTACTGTATAGTGTAATGTCTTTGATTGATTGTCAAACAACTTTTGGCTTTGCAATGACTTGAGAAAGAAGATTGCTGAATTAAATATTGTAATGGTCACGTGACATTTTTCACATTTAAGAAACTCCTATTTTGAAAATGTAGAGCATAACAGATTGCTTTACATGTTTAACAAATGTTGTATGACAGTATGCACTGCATGTACTACTGTGCAGCGAGTAGTAAACTAGTAAACTGTTCTGAGCATAGCTATTGTAAACTAACTTTACTCAGAGATCAAGGCTTATGTTAAACTAAAATGCTCAACCCAACCCCTTCTGTAACACGGAAACAAAACAAGCGCACATGCCTGGCATGCACAGATCTCTCATGACTCAGTAACTCAATGCTTTATAGGGCCGTATCACCCACCTGTCTGAGCCTGAACAATTCTGCCTGCGGTTCTGCCAGCTAGCACCTCCTCAGGAGAGGAGCAATCGCTAGCGTTCAAAGCCAGCGGCACAGCATCGCTCCACATATATTCACTGCTCTGCTGTTGGAGTGCCATTTGTGCTTTTAGAGCCCATGCTGTTTATTTTATCACTCTCTTTGGTCAAAGTCAATATTATGAGTTAGATGTCTAGAAATGTATCGTGAAAAGCTGTCGTTTGATTTTTTCTACTGGCACACACTACCATAGAGAACCTAATTATGTCATGATGTTAGGGCATTCAGGAAATTAGGCATAATATTATATATCTACTTGGTCTTGTGAAATAATCGTTTGCTCTATCAGGTTGCTGGGTTAATGTTTTCTTTTGCCCGCTGTAGGGTCGTGTTTATAGCACTGGTCATATGCTGTGGATCCTCCATAGCCTACCACGTGAAACTTCGCTAATCATCCATGTACAGCTGGGAACTGGACACCTGATTGTTGAAATTGCAACATCTCTCTGTGACTAACTAAACTAAAGGTTAACTGAAAGGAAAATGGATAATACACTTTACAATAAAGATCTATAGTACATTAGAATCAGTTAATGCATTAGGTATCATGAACTAACCATTAACATCTTTTACAGCATTTATTAATCTGTTAATAATAACTGTTACTATATATATACAGTATATATATATATATATATATATATACGCTGTCGATCGATTAAAAAATTTACATGGACTGTGATTAATCGTGATTAATCGCAAATTTAAAATACTAGGATTTACCTGTAAATGTGTTGAAATAAAGAAATGTATGACAAACTAGTCTAAGGAAACAGAACCTTTCACACTTCTGCCAGGTATGAGACATAATCCTTATTCTTTTATCATTATTCTTTTGTTTTTATTCAGCCATTATCAGCCTTTATACTGGCAATAAAACGTTTACCAAGCCACATCACTTCAATCCCAGTGTACATTTACCCAACTATTATCAAAAGTATTTCTAAATAAATACAACAAAACATTTTCTTGTGACCTTACATGAAGTATTATGACAAAATGCATTATAAAGAAGAATTGGACCTGTTCTGCAGGTGCATTAGAGCTAATATTAGCATCATGTTTCATAAGACAATTTATGAGATTAATAGTACACTTTTACTCAGAACTCACTTCAAACCACCATCGAGTGTTTGTAATAACTTACTTTTGCGATCACATGTGGAATTTGGTCGTTTGCTGTTGTTAAAATATGCTATTTATAGCCTTTTATATTGCTGCATAAATTAGCATTTATATATTCATACAAATATCCTATCGTAATCGTGTGTTTATTATCTTATATAATCTATAGTGGCTGTTGTCAAGTTTATTTCTGCTGTGTAAAAGCTTTAACATGTGCTCTGCTGAAACTCACGTTATTTGATGATACAACCACCTCTCTGTTCTTAAGTTGCCAGGGATACATTCCAAGTATAATACACATTAGTAAAAGGATCTATTTTAATTTTTATTTGTCTATATACATCTTGGGCTCTGTAATTTTTCCCGCGACTGTATTTTCAAAATAGCCCACTTGTGCCGTTACCCTGGCAACACTGGTTCGCTGTACCCTCATCACACAATAATAGATAACCTTCCGCGCTGCGATGGTGGGAAGAAGTTGGGCTCAAACCTTACCAAACGATTAATTTGCGTTAAAAAAATATTAACGCGTTAACGTTGACACCCCTAATAAATATATATCCTTAAATAGTTATATTTCCTTTCATGTTTAATATTGTATTAGCTATGTTACATGCTGTATGTTACATTTCTGTTAGCTTATGTTGCACTAATATTAAGGTAACATTAGCCCATCTGGAATAGTTTTTACTCTATTTTACCCAGTAAGCTACTGTACATTTTCTAAATGGAAAATGTTTGTGCAAGGGAGAAAAAAATAAATACGGTAAAATAATGAAGCAGAGATTTCTAAATTGCCCAAAATCACTTTCTCCATCAGTGATGGTTTTTAACCTTGAAACAAGTGCTACTGTGTGATGTCACAACATGACCCGTTTGTGGAACACCGCTAGTTAGAAGCCAAATTTGGATTCTACATTAGAGAGAGAAACATTCGCTTTCATTTTATGTCCTTAAGGCAAACATGCCTGTCTCTACAGGAAGCTATGTTAATGATCACAATAAGTGCACTGGTCCTTTTACTGCTCAAGGTTCTTCTGTTCGTATTTCTATCAAATTCTCTTTTGTGCCGGCCTCATCTGAAAAATGAGAGAACTAGAGGGTATGTTGTGTCAGATATTTTTATAGTGCGGTGTAAAGCACATTTCTCACGACAGAGGAGGCAGACACCTGTACCGCTGCTCTTTTATTTGTTTCATGTTAAATGTCAACTGTTATTAAGTGCCAAACTGGCTGTACCAGATTGTTCTGGACCGTGAGGTATATCTTTACGATTCCTGTCACTGTTCATCTTCGACAAGTTTGGCTTTTACCTACATGAATGATGCTCTTTTACTGCGGTGCCTGTGGTTATTGGTGGAGGACACGCATTATTCATGTTCTTTTCAAGTAGATAAAATATCATACGAACGGCGATGAATGAGCCATCTTTGTCGAAGCGCTTCAATGATTTCGATTATTGATTTAATTAGTAGAGTAACTAATGATGGGTCCATTTCCAAGCCATTTTTCTATTTTGTAACCTTCATGTCTGGTCGCTTACTCACCAGTTACTGATAAAAGAGCAAAACTCATTAAAAACTCTAACCCTGGTTAATCTCATTCCCACTTCTATTTTCAAGCCCTTTCATCACCACATGCAATCCCTAATGGATAATGGGACTCTTGTGGACTGCATTGGACAAAAGATCCTTCTCACTGAATGGTTAACATAGACTTTCATTTTCAATTTGAAAGGTTGACTTCAATTATATTTGCAGAGGTGTTAGCCAGGCATGAAAATATGGCGGCAGACTCGTGGCGGTGCTTTATGCGCGACGAAAGCCGAGCAAATGTTTCTCAGTCGAGGTCAAGGTCAAAGTGGCTTTCCTCCAAGCCCGTTCCCCTGGAGAAAGGGGCAACGGGGCATGTTTGCATGCTCTAATCCCATCTAATGGGCCGCACCAGCTGCTAAGAAGGGACAGTTGTGCTTCGTGCCGCCTTGGTCCCCATCAGCCCCCATCATCGAGCTATGGGAATGTGCAGCTGGGGAATTCTTCTCCACCTGTCTCCCTCCACGGGCGGCCCTGCCAAACGCGGTCACGGCTAAATATAGCTTGCGTGTTGGAGGCTGTGGGGAAGGGCACATGGGGGAGGAGGAGGAGGAGGAGGAGGAGGTCTGAAGTGCCAGACCTGGTTGGGGGTGGGTATAAATAAACAGAGGGCTGGGTGGCAGGAGTGGGCGCCGACACTGAGATTCAACAGCCTTCTCGTTCGTGCCAAGCCTTAGGCGCTGAACGCTGCTGACGGGGAGTGCCAGCGTATCTTGGCCCTCGGTCTGACAAGCGGTGTTGCATGCTTGCAGTGTAGGCTGCTTTGGTGATTAGAATGGGAGTGTTGTAGCTTTGTTGTGTCACATCATGTTGTTCAATTGCAGTGTAGACAGATGTTTACTCATTAACAAATAGATAAATAGGCCTAAAAGAACTTAAACTCTTTGGGGAAAGCAGGTTGTGTGCAGAAATCATCAGTCTTATTTCATTTATAATCAGGCGTGGGTATTGAAAACCTGTTGTTATTCAGTATTTGTTCTATTATATAAAATATTGGAACCTAATTTTGTGCTAGATAGATAGATGGATGGATGGATGGATGGATGGATGGATGGATGGATAGATAGATAGATAGATAGATAGATAGATAGATAGATAGATAGATAGATAGATAGATAGATAGATAGATAGATTAAAACATTACAAATGACAAAAAAATTACAAATGAAAAAAATACAAATTGCTAAAAAATTACAAATTACAACATTTTTTTTTTTTTTTTAACTTTTTTTATTTAATTTAATAGATTCACAGCCTAAATAGAAACCCAGTAACAAGACAATTTGCCCAATGATATAAATAAGTGACAAAACAGTACTACTTCAAATTTACAGAATTCACAAAACAATTGTTGAAAAGTAACCAGATGACCTATTACTTCTAGAAAGATTCTAAAGTGTGCATCCAGTGGACCCTTTACTATCCCATGAGGCCATGGGAGAGGATTTTCTGAATGGCAGTGAAGTGATGCAGCTGTCGCTGGTAGGTCACATGACAAAGACAACATGGCAAATGTAGTACTTAAAGATTACATTCATACTACACGCATGCTATAGAAAATATGGTCACAAAGTAATTACTTTTTAAAAAGAAGTACCTGCTTAGTATGTGATTTCAGACACCGTCTATGGTTTTCTATTGCATTGTCTGATTCTCAAACCAACAGCTTGTGTGAGCCAATTCTTAATTAATTAATTGGTCAAAACACTCTCAAACTAGTCTCGATCACTCATTGGAGTCGATGTTGACTTGCTTTACTCTAATCGTGTGCCTCTTGAACTGAACCAGAGAACTGTTAAAGTATTGTTTAGGTTTCGTGATCAATGTGATCAATGTAATTACTGACTGGCTGTTCGTATGTCGTGTTTTTGTTTAGAATAAAAGAACGATTAATGGAATCATCAATCAGCAACCGGAATCATTAAGTGCCTTGCGATTTCAAGTATATAATGAAACAATAAATGGTCCATCATTACACTGATCTACAGTGTGCAAACTTCGTGAGATTCTCTTGTGGTCTCGTCAGAGGCTTTGACCCGTAGGAATTCAATCACCGCACAGTCATGCTACAGAGTGGCCCGGCCTGTCCCTTCTCAAAGGCACTCAGAGGAATAACAGGCCCAAATAAGAGAACCAACGGCCTACTTTATCTCCACAGTCCTTAAAAGCCTGACGTACCCTCTTTATTTTTAGGATGCACCCTGTGAGGAAACTCAGCCGTATGCAAACACAGACACTTCAAAGCTCCCTCACCCCTCCTCGCCTTTGCTTTCTTCTTTTTGATTATAAGGCCTTACATTGTTTTTATCTTGTTTTCGTAATGTAAGAATATGCCATATCAGCCGCTTTGAGGCTTCTGCTGCGTGCTCTGAATCGCCTCAGAGGTAGAGCTCATTCTCGGGCTTGTGTTGGCATTTTTTTTCTCTCTCTTTTGTGATACGATCGAGCTGGAACACTTGGATCGGCCTTCTGCCGTTGGGGATGGTACTCTCATGAACATGCTCTCTCAAGTCAGATTCAAAGAAACATTGCAGGGGCCTTAACAAACTGTTCAGTCGTATGGGAATTTGTAAGGAGGGAATATGTGCGGGAAGCAGCTGCGCAAATATTATACATAAAATATTTCTCTCATTGAAGGATTCAGAAGTAATCATGTATTTTGGTCAGGTGCATATACTATATACTTGAATTAGATTTTTGTGTAAAATGAGCATGGTTGATATGAATAGTTCACAAAAATGAAATTGCTTTTGTTATGTACAGTACTCATATTCATGTTACTCCAAAGTGTATGATTTTCTTGATTTGTAGAATGCAAAAGGAGATATTTACAAAAATGTCCAAGCTGCACATAATTACATAAATGAACTATAGTGTCCTACACCCACTAGTAAAAAAAAAAATCAAAAATTATATCTGGTGTCTGAATAATTTTTGGTTTGACTGTATGCGAGATTGCTGGGTTCTTTTGATCAGGAGGAAACGCATAGAAACGCAGGAAGTCACCATTTGTTCTCCTTTTAATCTCAGTGCTGTCTGTGGAGCAATGATAGAGATGTTAAATAACATACTGCACACTTTTCAAGAACGGACCACTACTGACACCCTTACACAATATCTCCCCTCCATCGACGCCATGTTTTGTTCATTTTCCATGAGAAACTCAGCCCAATCAGTGAGATGAGAATCTCTATTTGGCACACGGTTTACCAAACAGGCTGCTGGTGGTGGATTTTTCATGTCTGCGGTGGTGTAGTGGAGGCTGATGCTATCTGTAAGTGCTGTTGTCTGCAGTGAAACCCATGACTGTGGATTTTCATGGGTGAGTGGCAATCCAGGGCTTCAGCTGAGAGAATGATATGGGGTGCGTGGACTTGCACTGTAGAGACCTGTATCAAATCCTTCCTGTGGGCAGGTTATTTGGGGTTTTATGATTTGATTTCATTACAGTTCTTTGCTTTATTATTGAGATTTTGTCATTTGTTTAATTCAGTTCTGTCTAATTGAATTATTTGGGATCAGGGCTGCATTTATTTGATCAAAAATACAGTAATACTGTGAAATATTATTACAATTTAAAATGACCGCTTTCTATTTCATCACAAAACCAGTCATAAGAGTACATTTTTCGAAATTTTTCTATATTTGGCCGAGACACAACTATTTGATAATCTGGAATCTGAGGGTGCAAAAAAAATCAAAATATTGAGAAAATCGCCTTTAAAGTTATCCAAATGAAGTGCTTAGAAATGCATATTACTAATCAAAAATGAAGTTTTGAGATATTTACAGTTGGAAATTTACAAAATATCTTCATGGAACATGATCTTTACTTAATATCCTAATGATTTTTGGCATAAAAGAAAAATCGATAATTTTGACCCATACAATGTATTATTGTTGTGATTACTTATGACTGGTTTTGTGGGCCAGGGTCACATTTAATTTTGTGAAGGCAAAGCTTTTCAGCAGCCATTGCTTTAGTCTTCAGTGTCATGATCATTCAAAAAAAAAAAAAAAAACATTCTAATATGCTGATTTGCTGCTCAAGATTTAAAAAAAAAATTATTATCAATGTTGAACAAATTCGTGTAATTTAATATTTTTGTGGAAACTCATGCATTTTAATGATTATTTGATCAATATAAACACTTATGTAAAATAAAAGTCCTTTGTAACAATTAAAAATGTCTGTATTTTGCACTATATTCGAAAAATGATAATATATCAGGCTTTATGTTCAGTCTCAAACTGAAAATTGCACATATAAAATTTTAATAATGAAGAATAATCACTTGTCAAGGCATGGTAAAGCATATTTTAAACTAGAATAGAATAGAGAAGATCTAGAATAAAATTCAACTGGGAAAGAAAACAAACAATTAGCTTACAAATATGAATGATGATGCTGAAATCTAAAATCAGCAGCATGAACTTTATTCATTTAAAATTTGAAATTGTTTCTTCAAACTTACGTCTGGTGTGAAAATGTGGATGTAATCTGAAACATCATCTGTTACACATTGGATATTATTATTATTATCATAATAATTGGTTATTAAATACTATAACCTAAGCATTTATTTTTATTTTTTTTATTTATTACAGTTTTTACACCCCTAATTATAAGTACAGTTTCAGACAAAGGTTTGCTCACAGGTTTATAATACATGCACATGCATGGTTAGTGAATGACACCCTTTGTTTGGCCTACATTGTGTTGTTTTTTTGGTGACACAGGCAGTTAGCAAGAATGGAGTTGCATGTTTTGTAATACAGTGCCGTGTTCTTGGAGACTGCAGGTGTGTCTGTTTGCGCCTGAGGTGTTCTTGAATGTTTATGTATTTTTGTGTTCTGCCATATGGGCGTTTCAGCATTTCTGCTGTCACACTTCACTAGTCCTGAACGGTGACTTCTCCGAGGAAGAGGAATGCATCTGTGGCTCAGCAAACTACCCAATCACCTCCCTCTCTCCCTCTCTCACTTCCTCTCCCCGAGCAGAATGCGATAAGAGAGCAAACTGACGCGGTCCATCACTTTATCTTGTTCCTCCGCTTATCTGTGTAATATAAAACCATCTCTTATTTCTAAACAACCGACCCATCTGATTAGGAGCTGCATTGCGCTGTCAGTTGGTTTCAGTCTGGAAGAAATCTGTGAAATCAAGTGACAGTGGTGTCTAGGTGTAGTAAACAGGAAGTTAGTGTGTAGATAAATAATGTGAGAATCTGAAATTGATTAATACGTGCTTTTTCTAATGACGTATATTGACCAAGTGTGAAATTACATTTTTCATCACTACTAATCACTATTGGCAGGTTTCCCAGAGGAGTTCTTCTTAATTGATATTATGCAGGTGTTGTTGGATTGTTCGTAGGAGTTTTGTGTGAGATGGAGACCAAACAATGGAGGAAACGAGAGCGTGAGCGATTTATTTAAGCACCCAGAGTGTGCGCCAGATATAACAGCAGGCCATTCCTTAATATTTTCCCTCCTGTGTGAAGTTGTTTGATTACTGTTCATCCAAAGTCATGTGCGCTCTATCAAATCAATGGCCAACATATTGAGAGCTGATGTACTGAGGTAATTAGAGCTCTTAATTGTCTTCATCGCTCACTGTGCAACTCTCTGAACCGCTAGCAGCTGCTGTGTCACCCCGTTGTGTATGTTTGTGTGTTTAAAATGTGTCTGGAGGGTTAGTTCACTTAAAAATGAAAATTCTGTCCTGGTTTGACCCCTTTTTTTGAGAAAGTGGTTCCTGAACCAATGAGATCAAACTGGTTCCCTCAGATCGTACTCGACCAACAGAATTGAAAATGTGCTTTAAGGGTCAAGGAACACTGAAGCACATTTTTCAAGATGTTAGCAGATACAGGTGCATCTCAATAAATTAGAATGTTGTGGAAAAGTTCATTTATTTCAGTAATTCAACTCAAATCGTGAAACTCGTGTATTAAATAAATTCAATGCACACAGACTGAAGTAGATTAAGTCTTTGGTTCTATTAATTGTGATGATTTTGGCTCACATTTAACAAAAACCCACCAATTCACTATCTCAACAAATTAGAATACTTCATAAGACCAATAAAAAAAAAAAAAGCATTTTTAGTGAACTGTTGGCCTTCTGGAAAGTATATTCATTTACTGTATATGTACTCAATACTTGGTAGGGGCTCCTTTTGCTTTAATTACTGCCTCAATTCGGCGTGGCATGGAGGTGATCAGTTTGTGGCACTGCTGAGGTGGTATGGAAGCCTAGGTTTCTTTGACAGTGGCCTTCAGCTCATCTGCATTTTTTGGTCTCTTGTTTCTCATTTTCCTCTTTTTCTCTTGGTCAGGTGAGTTTGCTGGCCAGTCAAGCACACCAACACCATGGTCATTTAACCAACTTTTGGTGCTTTTGGCAGTGTGGGCAGGTGCCAAATCCCGCTGGAAAATGAAATCAGCATCTTTAAAAAACTGGTCAGCAGAAGGAAGCATGAAGTGCTCCAAAATTTCTTGGTAAACGGGTGCAGCGACTTTGGTTTTCAAAAAACGCAGCTGACCAACACCAGCAGATGACATTGCACCCCAAATCATCACAGACTGTGGAAACTTAACACTGGACTTCAAGCAACTTGGGCTATGAGCTTCTCCACCCTTCCTCCAGACTCTAGGACCTTGATTTCTAAATGAACTACAAAACTTGCTCTCATCTGAAAAGAGGACTTTGGACCACTGGGAAACAGTCCAGTTCTTCTTCTCCTTAGCCCAGGTAAGACGCCTCTGACATTGTCTGTGGTTCAGGAGTGGCTTAACAAGAGGAATACCACAACTGTAGCCAACTTCCTTGACGCGTCTGTGTGTGGTGGCTCTAGATGCCTTGACCCCAGCCTCAGTCCATTCCTTGTGAAGTTCACCCAAATTCTTGAATGGATTTTGCTTGACAATCCTCATAAGGCTGCGGTTCTCTCGGTTGGTTGTGCATCTTTTTCTTCCACACTTTTTCCTTCTACTCAACTTTCTGTTAACATGGTTGGATACAGCACTCTGTGAACAGACAGCTTCTTTGGCAATGAATGTTTGTGGATTACTCTCCTTGTGAAGGGTGTCAATGACTGTCTTCTGGACAGCTGTCAGATCAGCAGCCTTCCCCATGATTGTGTAGCCTAGTGAACCAAACTGAGAGACCATTTTGAAGGCTCAGGAAACCTTTGCAGGTGTTTTGAGTTGATTAACTGATTGGCATGTCACCATATTCTAATTTGTTGAGATAGTGAATTGGTGGATTTTTGTTAAATGTGAGCCAAAATCATCACAATTAAAATAACCAAAGACTTAAACTACTTCAGTCTGTGTGCATTGAATTTATTTAATACACAAGTTTCACCATTTGAGTTGAATTACTGAAATAAATGAACTTTTCCGTGACATTCTAATTTATTGAGATGCACCTATATAAACGTGTAGCGTCAATAATATCACGATTAATATCATATTCTGAATATTAAAGGGATAGTTCAGGCAAAAATGTTTATATATCGTATTGTTTCAAACCTGTATTAAGATTGGGTGATTTAAAAAATGTAATGAAAGTCATTGGGGTCCAATGTTGTTTGGTACCCCAAACATTCTTCAAAATCAAATTAAAATCTTATTTTGTGTTCAACAGAACAAAGAAAGCCATAAAGGTTTGGAAAAACATTAGGACGAGTAAATGATGACAGATTTAGATGGTCTTTTAATGGTCTTTCGATAAAATTACTGCACTGACTGATATATAGGTGGCACCTGAAAGCTGAAGAATGCTTTTTGCACAACATCCTGTCATGCAGTTTTATGATAATTATAAGAATAATTCATTTTTGAAACGTTGTAATTCATCTGACGATTTTCATTTTAGCATGATTATGTCTAAAGCTCATTTGAATTTGCTCTAGGGCCATAAGACATGAAATTATGGTGCCTTAAAAGTCTGTCTACAACCTGTTTCCTGAGGTACTTTCATCTCAAAATTCTGTCTTTTGTGAAGATACTGACCTGCTGGGCTGCAAGACAGCTGTCTAAGTTTCAAACATAGCCATGATTCTCTGTGCAAAGCTGTGAGTATCTTTCTTAATTACTTAGAGCAGGAACTCTCAACTGCGGCCCACAGGCAAAATTCAGACCATTGATCATTTTATGCGGCCCCTCAATTGATTATGATGAAATCATTCCAACATCTGGTACATCAGAGAGCAAAACTGATGAATAAGTTCAAAAGCAACCAGTGGAGGTCTATATCTGAACATAATCAAACATGTTTAAACTGTTTCTGGCTGTAGTCCTGATACCCTTGTATCTCAGACACTGACCAGAACCATTTAAGAGAACATACATTACTGTACAATTTTTTTAAAATTATTATTATTTTTTTATTTTATTTTTTATATATGTTCATCAAGGCTGCATTTATTTGATCAAATAAAGTAAATTAAGTAAAAACAGCAATATTGTGAAATATTATTACAGTTTAAAATATTAGTGTTCTACATTAACATATTTTAAAATGTAATTTATTCCTGTGATGGCCAAGCTGAATTTTCAGCATCATTACTCCAGTCTTCAGTGTCACATGATTCTTCAGAAATCATTCTAATATGCTGATTAGGTTTTCAAGAAACATTTATTATTATTATTATTATTATTTTCAATATTGAAAACAGTTGTGCTGCTTAATATTTTAGTGGAAACTGTGATACACTTTTTCTTTGATGAACAGTTCAGTAGATAAAGTCCAGATAGATAGAATCCAATGCATTTTCCACACTTCTCTTGCAATACATTGAAATCAATGGATTTCCAGCTTTCTCTGTCCACAATCAACCATAGTACAGTATGTTTTCTTATAGTGAGACTTTCTACACATAAAGTGAGCTTCTTTAAACTTGGCAAACCAAAAACCTTCTTAAAAAAGCATATGGCACTGGTGACGTCAGCATTTTATCAAAACCATCCTGTGTAATGCCTCTGCAATTCCCACACCTCATTCCTCATTTCCCTTCAGGAATGTCCCCCTGGGAGGTTTCAGACATGGGAGAGATGTCAGATTTTTCCTGTATCCATCATTTGTCGCTCTGGTGAGCGGCAGGCAGATGGGCCGTGGTGGCGTTAGGTTTGAAATCCAGCGTGCTGCGAGTCGATCCTCATTACTTTCCATTAGGCCGCTACAGAGTATGACTCCCCACTGACTCGCTGTTACCGCCTCAGAGCAGAAGCAGGAGACTTGTACACGTGTGTGCACGTCATTTCACACTCTGGTGCCACTAATGGAGGTCACACTGAACCTATCGTACTCCAACTCACTTCCCCAGCAGCCTCTGCCATTGTGTTATGCTAATGAGACTGTCTTTGGGATTTGTATTTAATTTGACATTTTAAGCATAATACTATTTCTCTGCCCCCATCGATACAATGACTTTTTGCTTTTTTCCCATTCCTATTCTTTATATCTCTCTCTCTCTCTTACTCTTTCTGGAGGTTGAATGAGAGTAAAGCAGTCAGAAGATGAGAGGAGGCTCCTCTTCAAAGCTCTCAAAGCGAAGGCCTTATCAAAGGCCCATCCCAAGGAAATCAGAGACTTGTTTTTCCTTTAAATTTTTCAATTACTGAGCTGATGAAAAGGACTCGTGCGGTTCAAGTGAGATTCCAAAGTGCCGCGTGAGGGGCCGATTCTTGCGCAGTCTGCAGAAAGGTCCGCTGGCGGGAAAAAGATGTAGCAGAGACGTATATCGGTGGATGTCATCATACTCTGATCTGCTTTGTAAATGACGCACTTGTGTCTATTTCTATTTATGAATCGTGCACTCTTAATGAGGAAAAGGAAATGAAAAGTCTGTCATCATTTACTCACCCACGTTATTCCAAACCTGTATGACTTCCTTTTTTCTGTGGAACACAACAGATGAAATTCTGAAGAATTATGTTGGTTGCTATTTTCAGTGAATGGGGACTGAAGCGTTCATGGTTCAAAAAGGGTGCAAAAGCATCATAAACGTGACATACAGTACACTATTGTTGAAAAGTTTGAGGTCGGGACACTTTTTTTTTTTAAAGAAATAAATATGTTTATTCCATAAGGTTAAATAGTGATAAAAAGTGACTGTTTTCTTAAAAAGTTACTGATTTCTGTTTCAAATCATTTTGAAAAAATCAGAGAATCCTGAAGGGAAAAAAAATACGCTTTCCACAAAAATATTAAGTAGCACAATTGACCCTTTGCAAAAACCTGCCCTCCTTAGTTACTGTTGCTATCTCCAACAAGCCATGCCACTCTCTCGCTACACATCACGTTCTCACGCAGTAAAAGTACATCGCAGAGCACAGAGGAAACTGACAACATGCTGACCGACAAGACAGAGCAGGTTACTTCTGGTATGAAACAAAGGGCCAGATTTACTAAATTAACATTAGAGCGCAATTCAATAAAAGCGCAGATGGGAGGGGAAAATTCTGCAGGTGATTTACTGACAACGCGCACATTAAAGAACACAGACGCAGCCAGAGCATTTCCTTAATGACCAGCGCAGTCTACCAAGAGCAGCGCAAATAACTGCCTGTTTTTTGGGTGCTAAATAATGGCACAAATACCAGTAATCCGATGAGCGCATTCATTTTAATACTCTCCTCCCATAAATTTTGGGTCTGAAAGGGAAATTCCTGCAAATGCGTATTCAATGAGGTCAGGCGCAAAAATAACTGTGTCCATGCCTTTTCAGTGATAATTCTTCAAAAGACGGTTTGCACTGGCGCAAGCTGTTAGTAAATCTGCCCCAAAGTCTCAGTTTTCAAAATTTGTCATTTTTTTAGAAATTCAAACAATAAATACAATTTTGTGGCTCTTTAATGTACAGATCACTGTACTGCCTCAGATCAAGCGGCACATGTGAACCGAACGTCTTTTCATATTTACTTAAAGCACGGAATGAACATGAATGAACACCAGAATGTATTTTATTTCAACTGTGGAAAGACTTCAATGCACACCATTTTTCACGTTTAAGTCCACTGAAGTTAATCTACGCTCCCGTCTGATTTGTTTGTCGGACAAGATCAGATCGCCTGTCAATGAAGCTCTTTGTGAACAGTCAATTGCTTTTAACATCAATAATAAGATTAACTTAAATTTTGAGCACCAAATCAGCATATGTTAATGATTTCTGAAGTGACACTGAACACTGGAATAATGATTAAAAAAAATAAATAAAATAAAATAAAAGCTTTGCCATTACAGGAATGCGTAACATTTTAAAATATATTAACATATAAAACAGTTAGTTTAAATCTTAATATTTCACAATATTTCTGCTTTATTTTTGATCAAATGCAGCCTTGGTGAGCATAAAATATTTTATAAAATAAAATACAATTACTGACCCAGAACATTTGAATGGTAGTGTAAAAACTCCCAGTCCATGTGACCTCTGCACTATATTCAAAGTCCTCTAAAGTTTATATTATATTATAGCTTTATGTGATTCAATTTAAGCTATTGTTCGTGATATTATTCCCCTTTATTGAGCTGTTACCTGCTGCAACCAGATCATTCACCCTCACTCTTAGCGAGTTCATTCTCACTGATCAATGGCTCATTCAGGCCAATTATTGAAAACATATGGTTCCATTTAAAATATGAATTTTGATTTACTTTAAGTTGGATTGATGTTGTTCATGTAGACCATCAAAATTAGTCCATTTTAAATGCACGATTCAAGCCACAGTTTTTCAGCCCAGTTTTTCTCCTGAAAATGAACAATATGATTCATTCACATTGTGAGCAGTAAAACATGGAGTGTCTCTCATCCGAGGTGAAGCTGTGTACACTATTAGAAGAGGCTGCAGACAGTGTGGGTCAGGGCTGATGTGCTGTTTGAGAGGACTGGATGAGAGCTGAGGACATTGGGTCTCAAAGAAAGGAGAACCAAAGCTGAGCTGTTTATCCCATCATTACTGAGAGGAAGAGTACTTAAAGCAACAGTACTTAGAAAGACAAGAGAACTGGGCCAAGGCAAAGCAAACATAATGGCTTAGACTGTGTTCTGTTTGCTGGGTTTCAATTAATTGTCATTGGGCATTTTGTGCTTTTTTATTTTCAAATGCATGTGCAGTTGAAAGCAAATTCACTGTATGTCTTACTAAAGAACATTTTCTTCAGAGATTTTTCTGTTTTCCAGTTATGTTTTCCCCACAATATATAGTTTGATAGCAGGGTAAAATCAGAAAGAAGCAATGATTTGCTTGAAATGTCTATGGTTATCAGTGTTTTTAATATCAAGATACTTTTATAGTTTTTATTAATATTTCAGATTAGATTTATATATAATTTTTATATTTCTCGTTTTCTTTTTAATTTGTTACATTTTTATTCATGTATTTATTCATTCATTTTTTAATAGTTTTTAAAATATTTAAATAGATTTTAGTTTTTTTTTTATTTCAGTTTTAGTAATTTTAGTGCATTAAGTTAAATGAAAATGAGAAATGTTGCCTTGTTAACGTATATATGGTTTTGGTTTTAGTTACCTTTAAAACGCCTGTTGGATATTTTAAGTAATGGTAACCTTTTAGAAAATTAATCTTATAAATGAACTTGGATAATTTTTATTTTACTGATTTTTATTTTATTTTATTTTATTTTTCCATCAGAAACACTCTGCATTTCCTTCACAAACCCCTATATTGATTTTCACTGGCCGGGAGAAAGAGGATTTTTGTGTCCAGACTGTGTAATTATGGCATCTACTAACAGTGGGGAATCTTGTCCCCCAACCTTCACATCTCTGAAATAGCTATAAATTGAATAAGTTCACTATTACAAACCTGTTTATCCCATAACGCAACTGAATGATGCATTGCACATCTTAACGCGTTTGCATTACCATCCTCAGTGAAGTGTTTTCTGTCAGATTGTGCTGGCAAGTTCTCTGAATCTTGGACAGAAGAAGAGGGTCTTGTGAGGACCATATGGAGACGATGAGAGAGATGCTTGTGTTGCTATCACACTGCCTCAGTGCAGTGTTGCTCCTTATCATTGCCTCATTTTAGTAAGTAGCTCTAATTGACCGCGAACGAGCCTGTGCTGCTGTTCTCTCTTCTGCACGCTTATATAAGCTCCACTGCTAGCAAACAGGTCTGACCTGAAAAGGCAAGGCGTAGGACACACTTACACACAAATACACTTTCGTACAGCTTAAACCAGAATATGATTTCCTTTTTCCTTTTAAAAGAGATCCATGCCTGTTTTCCTAATGGAAGTGACAGGGCTAGTTAACTCTAGTGGCTCGGCAGCAACCAAGCTTTCGTGAACAATAAACCCAAAGGCTAGAAGCACAGGACATGACAGAGCGCAGGATATAACAGAGCGGCCCAATTTTCCACCAGACTGCTTCCCGCCACAGCCGTCCGCTTGTAACCAACAGGCCTTTCAACGTGAGAGGGATATCTTATAGCCAGTCCCGCTGTGAAAATCTTATAGCGTGGTACGACTGAGAAACGGCTCCAGAAACCTTGGCCCAAGTGCCCTTGCGGACAAACTTAACTCCTGGCTGTGTTTCTGAACAGCGCTAAGTCTGTGAAGCAGAACTGGGCTCATTATAATTGCCGCTGGCATATCAGGCCACAGTTATCAACGCCGGCTTATTCAGTCTTTAATTGCCTCATTTAATTTGTTCACATTTGGCGCAGAACAGCGTCAACCTGCTGCAGTTGAAAGTGATTAGCTCCAAGGACATGATATGCACAATACAAGCCTATTGGCTGTTACCTTCATCGTTCCTTCACTTTGAAAAATGACCTACTATTAAAGTATCCCAAATGAAAACACGTTACAGATAACGCCAAACTTTTTTCTTTTGTTTTCATCTCCACACAGCTTACAGGCAGAATTTGGGCCAAAATTCATAGTTTCAGCTTGTAAATTGAGGCAATTTGTACAAAAATAAATAAATAAAAAATATAAAATATAAAATTAATGTTAAAATAAGTACTCAATAATACTACAAAAAGTGTATATTTATTTATTAATGTATTTATTTAGTTATGTTTTTTTTTTTTTTTTTGCTTTACCTCTACACAGCTTGGGCCAAAAATGTATAAACATATTTTTATAAAACAACAACAATAATAATAATATTTTATATAATAATAATACAATTCTTATTCTTATTATGTGTAGTTATGGTTTATTATTATTATTATTATTATGTATTTTTTATACAGTGTACCAGGGTTTAAAGTGAGTCAAATTCACTTCAAATTGGCTGGCAACAAACAGTAATACTTAGTTTAAAGAAAAATACTATTTATTTATTCATGGATTTTTAATTTTTTTAATAAATATTAATGGTAACAGGAATATTAAAATTAATATTAAATTAAATATTCAAATTTAATGGTAAAATTTCTCAATTATCTCATTTAGCAGGTGTGGCAAAAGGTTTGTTTTGGACTCTGTATATGCCACTTCAGATACAGTCACAATGACCCTGCAACCCCCATCTGTTTCCCACTCCTCTACCTTCCAAGCACAAGTTAAACTGAAAAGTGAAAATTGTGTATTTCAGATAGAGCGATATTATGCTTGGGCTAACACTTTTGTGCTAACCACACACACACACAGAGAGAGAGAGAGAGCTGGGCTGTGCCTGTGCATAATTACCTGGTTAAACATCTAATGAATGAGCTAATGTATTCATTTATCCATCAGCCTATTTATTAGGGCAAATTGAAATGTTTTATGGCAGAGTTTGGGGAGCAGTCGTTTTCACCTTGTCTTTAAGAGGAAAGAACAGGGACATTGACGCTAATGAGACTGAGAACATGTCGTATAATACCGTTTATGAGACTCCTTCAGGCTACTTTGTTTAAAGAGCCTTTCAGTAAGTTGGTTTTGGGGCTAAAAAACCACGTTCCTTGTATTTTACAAAAAGGACGTAGTTGTTAAAGCCTGTGCTTTGCAAAAGATGTTATTTGATTGTTATTACTGTGAGACAGTGTCAGGTTTTTATTATTGTGCCATGTAACCAGGGTCCAAAATGAAAACTTGCCAAGTGCCAAATGGCACTTAGAAATAGAATTTCTGGTCAGACTTTATATTAGGTGGCCTTAACTACTATGTACTTACATTTAAATTAATAATTTGGTACAATGCACTTATTGTGTACATACATGTTTTTACATTGTACTTATATTTTTAAAAATACCTATATGTAATTACATCTGTAATTAATTTCTGTAATTACATTTATAATTACACTGTTGACCCATCACTTACACCTTAACCCACCCTTAAACCTACCCATACCACCAAACCTGTCCCTGACCTTACCCATATAAGCAGCAAAAGTGTTTTGCAATACAACATGAATACAATAAGTACATTGTACTTATTTTTTGATGTAAGTACATAGTAAAGGCCACCTAATATAAAGTGTGACCGAATTTCTTGTAAAATAAATCATCTCCCATAATGTTTTATTTACTACTTCATTATTTATAGCGTAGCAACATTATTAGAAAATGCAGTTTTATACTAGCTTTATATAAATTTGTAATAATTTTAATCTGACACTCCACATAAAGAGTTATATAAATCTCCATTATAAGACACACAAAGGGTTTGCTATGTTTTTACTGGTGTTTTTTTTTTCTGTACATTTTATACTTTTCAGATTTTCTGCATTGATCCACTTTTATAAATTATTTATAAAAAATTATGCTAAACAGTAAATTTTGTCCCTTCATTCGCAGATGTATCAAAAGTTAATTTTTGACTATAATAAATATAATTTATTATAAAATTAGATGGATTTCTTAAAATTTCCTATATAATTCTACAGTACAGTAACAAATTAATTCTAAGCTTAATATTCCAAGATATCTGTGAATATTTTTAGTGACACAGAGGATGCTTTAGCTCTCTAACAGGAAGAAGAGTGACAGTACATTTGGTACAAGCATTACTCTCACCTGCTTATGGAGCAGAACAAGGCATTGTGAGCAAGCTTTGTAAAGCAAATCGTCCAGAAAAGGCCCTGCTAGCCCTTTTTGTCACTTTGTTCGGTTAATGAGGTCTGGGTTGAACACAAAGACCATTCTGTAACATTGAGACCCTGTCCTGTAGATTCAAGCAGGGTTTTACAGGACACTATGATGTGGGCAGAATTATTCATGAAGTATGGTTCAGGGCAGAGTCTTGCCGTAGACATTAATGTGAGCCTAGGAGCTCGGGTATGTCTGTTCTCACAGCACTCAATACCACCTACAATTCAGGAAGTTCCACTTATCCCCTGGATAAGACACACAGATCCTTTGGTCGGTGGAAGATATTGAGATTCCCTATGTGTGTGTGTGTGTATGTGCGGTCACTGCCGGAGGCTGTTTGCAGTTGGGTGATCATTACCCAACTGTCTGGAAGGAATGTAAGACTTAAAACTGTCTCACTCTGCTTTGGCGTCACATTCTTTTTTTATTAAATAATCAGAATGTATTATTTATATTATAAATATGCACTGCATAGAATTTAGTAATAACTCTCTCTGGGACTAGCAGTAAGTTTAAGACTACATATGACCAAAATCTTGTAGTGCAATTATGAGTAATGTTAATGGTGTGTGTGTGTGTGTATGTATGCATTTATGTATGTGTATATATATATATATATATATATATATATATATATATATATATATATATATATATACAGGACATTCAAACCAAAATTGTTTTATATACTACAGAACCATATAGTAATGTTTTTTTTGTTTTTTTCATTATTATTATTATTGATGCCATGTGTAAAATCCAGTTTTTTATTATGTTATCATGTATTTGTGTTTTATTGTGTTAGTTATCTGCTTTTTAAAGTAATTTTTAACCTAGTCAAAATAACCCAACGGAGTTATTGTAATACTTATACTTGTTATGGTTGTTTTCCCTTTGATTTTAAACATTGTAGAGCTTTTATTTTGGCTGAAAACTGCAAGGAAACATCTCTTTTGAAATGCTTATCTTTTGTTGACAATAGATTTATAAACCATTGCAAACTTGAGAAGATGTTTGGTGCATGTTGCTATTTGAAATGCACGTTATAAGCAACTCAGGTTTGTGTGTGTGTGGGTATTTATTTGTTTACTTTATATATTTTTTATATATATATATATATATTATAAATACACATTTAAATTTAATGCCCAAGACAGGTATCTCTAGGAATCAGTCTGTAGAGATACAGGGGATGTGGAGGTTGAGAAGACCTCTGCCAGTAAGAAAACAGCCAGATTGGTATCTGCGTTGCCCGTGGCCAAACACAGAGAGCACTGTGGGCGGCAAAACCCCATCTCACAAAACATCATCGGAGGTGTGAGGAAGTAAAGATTGGCAAAGAAGTGTGGGTAGATGATTTCCCCACCTCACCGAAGATCACCCGCCTCAATGTCTTCATAGCTGGAGATCTAGCAACTTTTTACGGTATAGCGGTAGACAAAATGAACTTTTCTCTGTCACCTTTTAAATAAACAACTCTTTCTCTCTCCATTCTTCTCACAGTGACTGATATCCAATATGACGAGGCTTAAATCCACAGCCAGTATAATTCTGTCATGCTCCTGGGACGATATCACATACTTCTGCTCATCTGGATTATGCATGCGTTATCATGACAGCTGTTTTATGACACTCATCGATCCGCTTTACCCAGGGTACCCATTGATCTCAGTTATTATTGTCCCAATCCCGAAGCTGCACGAGGAGTCACGAACCCAGCTTAAAGGTCAAAAGGTGCTCCGGTTGTCATCAGAAAACTCCGCTTTTCCCCAGACTCTGAATTAGTATTGTTTGCACGGATCTATTTATTGTAGTGTTTTGTCTGATCCATTGTCTTTCTGTTTTTAGCCTGATGGCTCTTGGCAAGTTCTCTACAGCCCCATTTGCATTGCACAATCTCTCGCACGCCACTGTGCCATTGCTGCTTTGAAGGGGCTCCCAGATGCACTTATTTCTGCGCAGTGGTTCGTTTGGGAAACTTAGTTAATTAGTGTGTATGTGCACGCCGCTTGTTTTACTGTTAATAGAGTCTCAAGGCACCCGAAGCAGAGGCGCTCGATACAGCGTCTCCTCCTGTTCCTCTCGCACTCCCTCACATCCACAAAGATGGCCTCATTCCACCAGAACCCTTGAGCTGGAGGCCAAGTATTTGATAGATCTGAAGGTTTGTAGATGTCTTTATCGCTTTGTGCCATTAGTGTTGTAATACTCTGAAGTGAGCTCTGAAAGGGACTGCTTTGAGACAGTTTTTCAAAACCTACTTCATCACCGGCTGAATGAGTGTCTGTGTTCACACTAAACTAAATATTAAATAATGTGTGTGTGTGTGTGTGTATATATATATATATATATATATATATATATAAAATATAAAATTTGACACGCATATTAAATATAAGATATTTAAAAAAAAATATATATATATATATATATATATATATATAGTTCAAACATAAATATAAATAAAATATAAAATGTAAAAGTGTATAAATTATTGAATATATATATATATATATATATATATATATATATATATGAGAAAGAGCTATATCTATATATCTATATCTATCAACCTATCTCTATACGTGTGTGTGTGTGTGTGTGTGTGTGTGTATATATATATATATATATATATATATATATATATATATATATATATATATATATATATATATATATATATATATATATAAAATTGTTTTTTTTTTTTTTTAAGACAGATATGCTATGTTTATATATTAAATATTCCAGTTTTCATTCCAGTTGATCTCAATCAAACTGCAGTTGGGTTATTTTGATTAGGTTAAAAATAATTTAAAAATACAGCTAACTAACACAATAAAACATGATAACATAATAAAAACATGTTTTTTTGAAAAAAAATAAATAATTATTATAATGAGTGTACATTAATGAGGAAAAAAAAAAAAGAACTTAAATGATTTTAGCAAATTGCTGCAATATAACAAAGAGTGAAAAATTTAAGGGGTCTGAATACTTTCCGTACCCACTGTATATATATATATATATATATATATATATATACATATATATATAGAGAGAGAGAGAGAGAGAGAGAGAGAGAGCATCTTATTTCATTAAACAATAATTTTGCCCTCAGCTGTGACATTTAGGGTTTCATGGCTTGGGTTCTTGATTTAGTGGTTTGATTGGCCAGCTGTTGGCCTCCTTTGGAATTCATCTGTGCTTCTTTTGCTCTGGGCTTTTTCCAGACCTCCTGCTCACTTACACTGGCTAATCTCATTTTCTCAAGATGGTGCCTGGCGATCTGTAAACTACAGTATTCTTTTACCGATTGGTTGTGTTGTGCAGCATGGAGCCGCATCCTCTTTTGTGGAACAATAAAATTTCACATTCTGCATTACTTATTAGATTAAGAAACCCTAATAGGTAATTATGAATAAGCACAGGCCAGTTGGAACGCATTCAAATAAGGAGATTAATCTATTCATTGCAAGTAGGAGGAGAGGGTTGGAGCTTTACCAGTCGAGCATTCCTGTCCCAGTGGCACTACCACTGCTCCGGCTGAGTAAGAGTGAGACAGAAACGGCTCTGCATGGTGAGCATATCTCCGTAAATGCTGGCCAGAGGCCCCGGGGAGTTCCTTATCTCTCAGTTTAGCTCCACTTACAGAGGTGAGAAGGCCATGTTATCTCCGAGCCTCTGCCTCCTATGGTTCTCTCTGCCAGGCTCTGCCAGCAAGCAGAGAGGCCGGGGGACACCGAGGTACAAGGTCTGATTATAGCCCACAAATGGCAGATCTATAGAGCTCAACCGGAGGCCTCATCGATCAGCAGGCATAGGGAAGCAATTTACTCACATTCTTAGGCTCATTCGTCCCGGCCGGGGCACTAGGGCGTGAAATTCAGATTGTTATTGCAGCCAGCCTGTTCCATAAGGAGGAGGCAGGACATGCGTCATTGGCTGCTTTCCTCTATAGGGGCGAAGACTTGCCCTTTGCAGCCTAGACAGTGGTGACTTTAGGTGTGTTCAACTTGAAGCGGCGCTACGCAGAATGATCAGTGTATGGCACAACAGAAAAACATTTATTTCATAATGATATTTCCCCCCATTTTAAATTCTTATTATCCAATGAAAGGTTAGATTTTTGTGATTTTTTTAAATAGAAGATCAAAAGGATTAACAATGCAGATTAATTTTCACAGCCTTCTTTGATCATATTTACCAAGGTGCCGATATTTTTGGCCATGACTATATATAGTGTATATATATATATATATATATATATATATATATATATATATATATATATATATATATATATATACTAATTTATAATAAAAATTAAAAGACACTTCCTTGCTGAATAAAAGTATAATTAAATAAAAATAATTAAATAAAAATATTAAGCAGCACAACAGTTTCAACACTGATAATAAATCAGCATATTGGAATGATTTCTGAAGGATTGTGTTTTATTATAAATATATATATTAATTGAAATTAGAGCAATTATGAATTAAATTGGCTGGTGGAATTAACTGGCAAAGCTTAGCAGAAGTGTAATGGCTAACGCCGCTTACTGCACCTTTAAATACCTAACCATTCTGAAGCAGTTCACACTGATATGACCTTACACAGTGTCATCACAATAGCTTTCTCAGGCTTCGTATGTTTACATTGTATGACAAGATGCTTTACTGTGTAAGATCAATGTTCTGAACCTCCTTTATGGGGAAAACAGTGGTAGATGGTCTCTTGACTCTAGGAAAGAAAAAGGTGGACTGTTTTAGACTTAAGTTTCCAGCTTTGAGCTGAGATTTTTTTTCTATAAACATTAAGGCTGGAAATCTGTTTAAGTATGTCTATAAACAATCAAGGAATACAGAAAGAAGTGTAGAGAGACACAGAAAGCAGTATGAGAGTGTTGAAAAACAGAACGGCCATTAAAACCAAGCTGCGCGGGACAAATTAACTGTCGGTCGTTGAACACAGTGAGGAATTTTGTTCTCTGGCCTTGGATCAGAATTAATTAAGATTGCACTGTCAGACATGTGAAGAGCACAGTCGAGGTTGATTTAGCCAGCGTTTGTGTGTGCTAATGGAGAATCAATGGGCTCTGTAGCGAATGGCTGCAGGTCATAGAAGTGTTGTCTTTGTTGCTTTGCCTCCTCTAGAGAGATTCTTCTTTGCCATATGTCAGTACAGAGGTTTACTGCTGAAAAGGAAATGTGAATGGTTCGTTAATCATGTTCTTATAGGAGGTGCATCTATTCCTGTATACTGGATTCCCTCCAAAGTCTTTTTGCTACTCAAGTGTCACCATTCATAGAGTTTCTTTCCTGCCAGATCCTTTAAGCCATTTATAGAAAGATCTATAGAAGAATCATCTGTGGGCATCATGGGTTTGCAATGTAAATCCATTCTCAATCCGGTCTGGTCTTGGATATGAGGACTTGATGAACAGTTGAGCATTGTTAAAAAGCATAGATTGAGTAAGACACTGTTGTTTTGTAGGTTATTTTAGTCAGGCAGTAGATTATTGTTGTTGTATATGTGTTCTTAGAGTTTAAAAACATAGTTCATCCAAAAAAGTTTTGTCGTCAAGTTGTTCCAAACTAGTATAAATTTCTGTCTTCTGCTCATCACAGAAGATATTTTTAAGAATGTTGGTAACCAAATAGTTGCTGTTCCCCATTTACATCAGAAATAGTTTATTAAGCCAATTTGGTTACTTGGTTACTACTACTGCCCAATGGCAGTCGCAGGTGATTTGTTATCTCCTGCACATAGCAGCAGCGGTAGGCTTTAGATATTCAGGGAGTTCAGGGAGAGATGTTGGGTCTGGGATTTTCTCTCCATCGTCTTATCTTTTTCATCTCTCTCCCATGAAATCAACATGACAATAGATCCTATCAGGAGATGAGGGGAATATTAAGTCCATTTGAGTCAATAGCTTCCTGTGCGCTGCAGCAGTCAAGTTTACACACACACTGGCCCACTGAGGCTTAAGCCCAAAGTCACTGATATTCCTCACATTCTCCAACATCTGCTGAGTGCCAAATTGCTCAATAGCACTCTATCCCAATTTACATATTCTCCATCCAAAATAGTATGCAAAATAGCAATTAGTGTGTCCTAAATCATAGTATTTTGAAAAAAGTACACCAAAAATACACTTTTTTTCCAGTGGATTTTAGAAATATGAGTCGGTAGGTGATTTCTAGGGTAATATGTCCCGCAGTTCTATGTGCAATGGCGCATTAGATAAGTTTGTGAGGTTTGTGGCTTTTCTTTTTTGTTTTTTTATCAGTTGAGGAAAAGCTACTACACATTTTTCAATATGTTGAAATACTTGTGTAATATGTAAAAAAAAAAAAGGTTAGATATTTATCATGACATAGTTTTCTAACATTGATGTATGTCACATTAATTAAAGTCTCACTACAGTATATACTCAAAATTATGGATTTTTGCATGGCCGGAAAAGTATATATATTTAGTACACTGAAACAAAAAGTAAATTAAATGAAAATTGAATTAAATAAAATAAAATTTTGAAGTATGTGTTTGTATATACATATATACACACACACACACACACACACCAGTATATAATACTGTTTTTGGTCCCCAGTTTTTTGAGTTTTCATTACTTTTCGATTGATTGATTCAAGTAGTCTGTCCTGAAAGGGTTAAACACTTGAAGTTTTACCTGTGTTGCATAGTAAGATTGCGTTAAGTTGTCACTGCCAAGTCAAATTTGCAACCTGTCTGTCTGGTACAGAGAGGCAGAGGGTAAAAAAATAAAGTTTTTCTGGCATGTGTCCCAGCTGCAATCAGGTTTCTAACCTGTTCACGGCCCCATGTGTTGAAGTTATGCATAACCACTCTCAGAATGCACTGATTGCTCAAGTAAAATGGATTCAGCAGAACAAACAAACAAACAAACAAACCAAAATATGTCCATTTGCATAAATAAGACTGTTTCCTATGGTTTGAACAATGACCGAGGCCAATAAACAATGCAGAACAGCTTGTGTGATGTCAATCTTTTGAATGTTGTTTGTAGTGTATGTTTGTGAATGGAGCTGTGATGGAAAGTTCAATTGTCTTGTTTTTTCTTTTTTTGTCTTTGCAGGTAAGATATGGACATTTGTTCTCCTCTCTCAACTACAGCTACGCAGCGCAAGTCATGAGTAACAGCAAGTTTTTCACACTGCACTTCTTTTTCCTTACAATACTGGAACAATCAGTTGGCTTGTCAGTCAGTTTGTCAGCACACAATGGTCTCGTAATAATAACCTGCTGATCTCTCTTTGTGTGTCAGATGACTGTCTGAGATCACTGTGTTTTCTTCTTAAAGCCGCTGAGCACCAATTCAATCTGGTTGTGTCAACACAAAATAGCATTTGCAACTCATTGTGGTTGCGTAATCTGACATTTTTTAGAGTGAAACAGGATGCTAAAGGGAAAAAGTGTAGGGTGAGACTTAATTTGGTCCATTTTGAATTCATTGGATTGTGAAAATGTACCAGAATGAATAGAGGTCATAAGAAAATGATTGGTGATGTCAGCTGAAATTGCAGTCGAAGGATTATGCAGACCTTTTTCAAGAAGAGGTCCATCAGACTTTGAATGTTGTCTTGACAAGTCTTGGAGGTTTAAAACAGTTTGAAGGTTAGTTTGAAGCCTCAAGGTTATATAAGCCTCATGTACATCGAACACTTGGGTTGATTTGGAGATTTGAAGTTTGAAGGGATGTAGGCCTTCAAAAAACAAACAAACAAAAAATCTTACTGACCCCAAATATTTGAATGTGATGGATGGATGGATAGATGTGTATGTAAGTGTGCATTCCAGCTGGGTTGAGTTCTCTGATGTGGAGGAACAGGTCTAGCAGTACCTATCTTTCTGGGTCATGCATCCAACCTGTCTTTCAGTTTCACAGCACAGGCACTGCTTACTTTGAGCCTATGTGTGAACTGTATTGATTTGTACACACTCCGTCACCCAAATTGAAGCATTGTGGGAAATTATTCAGTCTTTTTCCTATAGCTTTGATGCATGGGATCCCTCAGCCAAAGCTTGAACTGAGTGTATTTGAATAATGTGCACATCTGATGCCTATATTCTTACTGAATTCAAGATTAGATACTTATTGTACAGTGTTTACCAGAAATAATAATGTAATGCCTGGAGGTTTATGTATAAATGCTAGGTCATTGGTGATTATTTGCCCCACATGCTGGGACTCAAATGGTTTCAGGGGCTTTCTGAGAGCAGATCTTTTGCTTCTTTTGACACACACTGATGTGCAACTCCACCTCCAGCAGAGCGCTGACCTTAGACCTGGCCGAGCAGCTCATATAGCGCTTATTAACACAAACTCCTACTGTTCCAACAACCTGTTACCACAGGTCGAGAGTGAGAAATAGAAGGAAAGAAAAAAATGAAACCGAGAAATGGAGAAAGACCTATAGACTCTTTTAGTGCCGACGTCTCGATTACGTCGCAGCGCTAGCTGGAGGCAAAACAAAGCGAAAACTGGAGGTGGCCCATTCAAAACAGCGCAGATTCGGCTACACAAGGAGCTTAAAATATTATCTTGTTGTGATGTTGGGTGCCAGAATCGATGTAGTAGAGGCTTCAGTTTGAAATTCTAACACATACTGCTGCCTCTGCCAGACAAAAAACGATGACAGCTGTGGTTAAACGCGATAAAACGAGAGGACTGGACAGAAACGATCGTCAAAAATGCTCGCATTTGCAGTGCACTCTTCTCATCAGAAAAGGTTAAATAAAGTATTGTCTTTTGTTGTTATGGGCGCTTTTTATGCGTCTCACCACTATGTTGTGTATGAAATAATGTCTGTGTACATGTGTGTAAAACAACAAACTGACGATTTATATGCTTAATCATTTATATACATTGTTGTGATTTAATTGTGGCTGGAATAATAATGTAGCTGTAAAAATAGTTGCCTATTGAAATTAAAATATATACATCTTCACGACTAGACAAGGTGAGTTTGTCTTTACTATACAGCTTAGATGTGAGTCACTCAACCGGAGGGAATCCTGTCAGATCATCCATCCTTTGAGTAAAAGTGGCCAATCTGGTTTCGTCCGTT
The DNA here is from genome assembly GCF_012432095.1 of Onychostoma macrolepis. Taxonomy (NCBI): domain Eukaryota; kingdom Metazoa; phylum Chordata; class Actinopteri; order Cypriniformes; family Cyprinidae; genus Onychostoma; species Onychostoma macrolepis. The sequence continues at coordinate 9,843,680 of NC_081163.1, forward strand.
AAAGTTAACCTTTTCAAATAACAATCGCGGTCCCGGACAGTGAGTGACCTTATATATGCAGGTAAAATGCGGAATTTCTCCAGTTATTGTTAAAAAGCAAGCTAACAAACTTCATAGCAAGCGTTAGTGAAGCGGTCAGGGGAATCTTTCTGCCTCCAGCTAAGCTCCGTCCACAGAAAAACGTCACAATGTTTACTAACAGAAAAACGGTCTATATAAGACAGCATGAGAAAGGGATGTGTTCCTGGAAATTCTCTGTGAATCTCTTCTAGTCAGTACTGGGTTGTCATGGTCACTTGGCTCAGGACCAGCCACCGCTAAAGGGGTCTGCGGATAATTTGGTCACGGAACATTGTAAAACAAACACATGCTGAGTAAATGCCTAAGGTGCTTTTCACTAAGGGAGGGACGCTAAGATCATTTCAGTTGATCTGGTGCCCAGCACTGTCGTCACTCCAAAACGTCATTAAGCACTCTGGAATTTGACTTTTAGCACCAATACTATGACATTTTATTTTATTTTTTATTTTTTATTTTATTCCAAGTATTCCAAGCAAATTAATAGTTTACACTGCAAAAAGAAAAAAAAAAAAACAATATTTGCCTTGTTTTACACTAATGTTATGTAAACACCCATAAAACACGTTACATTTACTTACATATACCATTATCATTAAAATTAGAGCAATTTGCCTAAAATAAATAAATAAATAAATAATTGTATTTAAGGGATGTTTAATTTAGGGATTTTTTAATTTAGGGGTGTAAGGATAGGCCTATATATCCGTGTGTGTGAATAAATGGATTTATATTTATTTATATTTAGTCATTTAGCAGACGCTTTTCTCCAAAGTGACTTACAAATGAGGACAACAGAAGCAAACAATTGTAGTATTAAAACAACTAAAACAGATCCAAAACTAAAAGCTAAAATTTTATAAATACTATATATACACACATTTTAAAAAAATAAAGAAATTAAATAAAAATGACAAATGCATACAACAAAATTTCAAAACTTGACATTTAAATGAAAACAAAAAATAAAGCTAAAAACAATTCAAAATATTAAAGAACAAAGGTATAAGAGTATAATAATGATTCTAACATAACACTAAGCCAAACACTAAAAAACAACTACATATACTGTATGTGTATGTACAACCACACACACATACATATATGTAAAGTTTTATCTAAAGTTGGAGTAATGTTTGTCATTTTATTATTATTATTATTATTTTTAATATTATGTCTGTATAGGTTTTTTATTAAGTTTTAGTTTTATTTAATTTGAGTTATTTTAGTACTTCAACAAACTACATGGAAATGAAATAATATATTAATATATATTGAATTTATAAATGTACATGTTGTTATTCAAGCGGCATCTGTAACCATGAACATGTTGACATTTTAACTGAAATTAATATACTTGTAAGATTTACCTTAAAATTTAGCTGTGTCATGACAGTGGAAAAATGCTTGTATTACAAGAAATGTACACGAGTACCTGTTATGGCCCTTTTGTCTGCAAATACGAATTCTCCTCTACATTTCACAGTGCAAACTCAAATTGTGTAGCTAGCATTTTTGTTCACATACTTGGCTAGGGTATGTCTCGGGCCTAAGTGTTGTAAACTAGTTTAAGAATTGAATGTGACACATTTTGCCCATCTGGAGGTGAAGGTACACCTGACACCTCAGATAACATATGACCTCTCTTGGTGTGTATCCAGGCGTGCTCACCAGGCCATTACAGTTCGCACCATACTTGCAAGGCAGTTCACGTACTTGTATGACCAACGTAATAGCTCCAGGCTATTTGCAGTATTTACAAATGCGTATTCTTCAGAACAGGTTGTGGTTATGTTGTTTAATATGGGAAGCTAGTTTGGTGGTTAGGGTGGCCGGTCAAGTACAGGTTCAGTGTGGTGCAGTCATGTGACAAGCCTCATGCTACCTAACTAGCTCTGTAACAGTGGTGTTCATACACACACACAGAGAATATTATGTTTTGGCAGTAATGTTTTATCTTTTTTAATAAATGTATAAATTAAATGTTAAATATTTGTAATTTATTATGTAGTTGAAGGAATAATTCACCTAAAATGAAAAGGTGAATGGGTGCCGTCAGAACAAGAGTCCAAACAGCTGATAAAAACAGTAATGGTTTAAATGATGCTAATTGACGTTAATTGATGGGCAAGAATGGTGTGGATTACTTGTGAATTATTATGATGTTTTTATCAGCTGTTTGGACTCATTCTGACGGCACCCATTCACTGAAGAGGACCCATTGGTGAGCAAGTGATGTAATGCAAAATTTCTCAAATTCTGCTCCGATAAAGAAACAAACCCTTTACTTAAAGCCTTTATATATAATGCATTATAGTTTAATGCATTAATTATGCCATGTAATGCTGCATTGTTGATGTCTTATAATTGTAAAAACGGTTATAATACATTTATAACAATTATCTATTCATTGTTACACCTTGTGTATTAAAACACACAACAAGCAAATCTTCAAATATCATAATGCATTTTAACTTTGGTTACAGATATTTATGAAAAGATAATACATTACGATGTACATATACCTTTATACTGAATTATGCATAAAGGCTTTAAGTAAAGTGTTACCACAAACTCATCTACACCTTAGATGGCCTGAGGGTGAGTACATTTTCAGCATATTTTCATGAACGCTTTACGGTAGCTTCTGTTCATAAGTTGGAAAACATTGGTTTTTGTGAAGGCAAAGAGAAGACAAATCTTTGGTCAGATGCAGTGCTGAGTTCGACCAAACGAATGAAATTATTTGATGCAATCCTACTTATTTCAGTTCAGCTTCACATTTTAAATGAGTCAGTTTTCTATCCATAATATGGCATGTTATGAAAGACAGAGCTCTTAATTAAAGGCTAGAACCCCCATCCCTCCACCTCTGCTGTTATCCTCCTGTGGTCAGCCTGCCCTGGACTCCAAAAGCCAGGATCAAAAGGTTGACCCGAGGTGCGTACTGATAAGTCGAGGGGGTTGGCAGCTGCTATGAACCTCTCACTCATTATCGCTGACCTGCACTAATCAGGGGAGGAAGGAGGCCATGACCTGCTCCTCGATAGACTCCCACCAAAATATATCAGCAATTAGCCCAGCTATAAAGCCGCTAAATTACACACCCCTGCAAGTCATTTGAAAAATGCGATGAGAGTGAGACATCCCAATTAATTGATACAGGTGATGCATATGGACATCAAAGGTTTAAACATGAAAAGTATCTAGATTTCTATTTCTTTTATGATTCTATGTACTTTCTCTTCCAGTCTGTCTGAATCTAGATGATTTAAGGGGTCTATTATTGCAAGTTAGATTTTGGGCTTTGTTCTGTCCTGAAAACATGCTGCTTTTATGAAATTCACTCACATAATTGGTTTGGAAATTGAGTTTTGTTCTGTGTTTTTTGTTCACCTAAGATGTCACAAGATAACAGTCATAAAAATGCCTTTTGCTCACCAAGTGTGAGCTTGACAACAAGTAGCTTGAGCTCAGGTACACACACATCATACTTTGACTGTTTTTCCACTGCAATAATTACAAAAAAAAAAAATCAAATTTTATCTAATTAATAATAATAATAATAAAATAAAAATTATATATATATATATATATATATATATATATATATATATAATGTGTATTTATATATACTGTACATAATAAATGTACAAATATTATGTAAACACCAACTTTTATTTTCGATGTGATTAATTGTGATTAATCATTTGACAGCCCTATTGTGAATTTGACCCTAAAGTAACAGTAAGAATAAAATAGAATAGAATAGAATAGAATAGAATAGAATAGAATAGAATAGAATAGAATAGAATAGAATAGAATAGAATAGAATAACCTTTATTGTCATTATGCAGAAGTACAGTGAAACTCTGTTTGGCTTCTCCCCTGTAAATAAAAAAAAAATAGATAAAAGCATAAGAAATCTAGATTAGAATATAAGAGATTCAATTCAAGTTTATTTGTATAGCGCTTTTTACGATACAATCGTTGCAAAGCAGCTTTACAGGAAATTAAGTTTCTACTATACACATACACATATATATACATACATGCATACACATATGCACACATGCACACATATATACACATACATATGTGAAGAAGAAACCCAATATATTTAAGAGATCTAGATAAAAAACTATTTCTGTTTTAAGTAAATGCTCTTGTTATGCTCAAATGTTCTTTTGAACTTTTCAATTAATTTAAATTCACTTTTTCAATTCAATTCATAAAAAAAAACTGTAAAAAATGTTATTTCCACAGAAATATTAAGCAGCAAAACTGTTTTCTACATTGTTATTAACAATACATGTTTCTTGAGCACCAGATCATTATATTAGAATGATTTCTAAAAGATCAAGTGAGACTGAAGACTAGAGTAATGGCTGATAAATTACATTTTAAAATATATTAACATAACAGAAAATAAGAAAATAATAATTTAAATATTTTAAATTAATATTTCACAATATTCCTGTTTTTACTGTATTTTTAATCAAATAAATGCAGCCTTAGTAAACTTCAAGGGATAGTACACCCAAAAATGAAAATTTGATGTTTATCTGCTTACCCCCAGGGCATACAAGATGTGGGTGACTTTGTTTCTTCAGTAGAACACAAACGAATATTTTTAACTCAAACCATTGCGGTCTGTTAGTCCTATAATGCCAGTCAATAGGCACACAATCTTTGAGAGAAAAAAAAACATGCACACATGTACAAACGATCGGTTTGTGCGAGAAACTGAACAGTATTTATATCATTTTTTACCTCTGATACACCGCAATGTCCAACTCTCCTGAGCTCATCCACAACATCCGGCGCGTGACGCGTCAACGGCTCTGGAACATAGCTGTATATATACATAGATATATACGTAGATCCTTACGTATCGTGTCTCATAGAAACCGTCGCTAATGAGGCATCTATGTATATATATCTATGTGCCAGAGCAGGTTGATGCATCACGCACCGGATGTTGTGACAGTTGGACATTGCGGTGTATCAGAGGTAAAAAATGATATAAATACTGTTCAGTTTCTCGCACAAACCGATCGTTTCATGTCTTAGGACATCAATGTATCGTCACGAGCCGCAGGGTTTAATTTGGATTTGTGTGTGCATGTTTTTTTTTCTCCCAAAGATTGTGTGCCCATTGACTGGCATTATAGGACTAACCGACTGCAACGGTTTGAGTTAAAAATCTTTGTTTGTGTTCTACTGAAGAAACAAATCTTGGATGCCCTGGGGGTAAGCAGATAAACATCAAATTTTCAATATTTTTGGGTGAACTATCCCTTTAAGAGACTTGAGAGACTCCAACCCCAAACTTTTGAATGCTAGTGTATGGCCCACTCCTGATAACTGTTATATAGCTTTTGCCTGTTACTAAAGGAAATATTCAATAACCCAGAAATCATTGCCTCAGCTGCATTACATAGCAGAAGCGCTGTCAGATTAAAAACACAACGCAAGCCTGCTGTTGTAGGTACATTTCTGTGATGCAGGAGGCAGGGCATGTGTGAAACAGACTTTAGGCCCGTAATTCCTTGCACATATTCTGAGAGTTTGTGGTCTTGCATGTCTGTTTCTTGCTTTATCCATCACTCTGATCCCCCGTCTAAGGCTCCGCTTCCTCTCGGACTCCTGGAGCTGTGCAGGCGGGCGGATCTGATCTCTCCGTTATACCCCTCTCCCCAATCTCCTCTCAGCTCAGCGCCAACCAGTTCCCTGATCCCCCCTAATTCACTAATCCACTTCCTCTTACAATTAATGTCTGCAGGAGATCGGCTCAGCCAGGCTTTTTCCAGCAGGATGATACTTCTCACATGGCTAAAACGAATACTCTAAGTTTTTTTTTCCTTCGAGAAACAAGGAGGACTGGGAAATTGGATCATTTGAACACAAAAGGGTGAGGAGAAACTCTGTAGAAAGAGGATCGAGACCTCAGAAAAAGTGTAGAAGGAACAGTAGGAATAAGGCCTGTATCCGCCCCCGTTTTTTTGTCTGTGATATGTAAGTGGCACATATTCATTTTGGTGTCCTGCTGCAAGTAGCATTTCAGCGCTGAACTTATGTGATAACCCAGAAGTAATTTCATTTTCTGCACAGAGCCACAGCTCTGTTATGCAGCAGAAACGCTGTCTGTGTGAAAGCTCAGTGCAAGCCTGCTGTTGTAATTGTGCTGCTTCATTTATGTTCTGTGGAAGCAAGATTTGTGAAACGGGCGTAAATTGTTTGTGTTGTCAACACTGGGTTTGGAAACTGAAAACTGGATTTTATTCAGAACAGTAATGTATCAGATCTGAATGATGAAATAGGCAGCCACCACTGTAGTCTGTTTCCCAAGTGCATGACTCTTATGAACCAGTTCTTTGTAATGATTCAAAATCATACAAGTTATTATTTTTTTCAGCAGAAACATACAGCACAACCAGTATAGTCAGATTTCTGAACAAATGACTCTTATGATTTGGTTCTTTTTAGTTAATCAAAACTGTATAGTCTGACCATAGTAGTCATAGAAATTAAGTGTTAGATAGTTTAAGTATTTTTAATTGAATATGTTAAGGTCAATTATTGCATTGCATTTATGCCATCTCTAAAAAGACTGAAAAATCATTTAAAAATGTGTGTGAACAGACCTTCTGCTAGAGTTTGTCACATTTGTTTACTATTATCAAAATGATGTCATCATTTGGTAATGGAATTGTATTTCTCTTTTTTTTTTCAGATTTTTAGATTTTTTTGTTTGTTTTCCTCAGATGTGCTAAAACATTTTATTAAGAAATCTGATTTTTAAGAGGAAATGGAACTATAGGCTTAAAATATGTTTATATGACAATGTACACAAGTGTTAGAAGTAGTATTTGAAAAAAAAAAAATTAATAATAATAAGTATTTTCAATTTAATATGTCATTAAGGCCAGTGCTGAATCCAGACTAAAATATTTGGATAAACTGACTTCCATAAGAACTTTGTTCAATTTGTTTACTATTATTGAAATCATGTCAGCGTTTGGTAATGAAGTTGATTTTTTTTTTTTTTTTCAGATTTTAGTTTCTTTCTCAAACAGAAATTTAAATATTAAAATAATTATTAATGCTGCTGTTGAGCAACCAAATTCATTAAGAGGAACCGAATTGGAATGTGTTACATTCCATTTTCCTTTTGCTTCCCATCCCTATAGTCAACGGGATGTTTAATAAGTGTTGAGTATGAGTATGACTTTAATATTCTGCAGTGGCAAGTGCCAACCACTCAGTCTCAGTCTTATCTGTCAGTTGAGTGCTAACATTACAAACACCCTTAATGCCACAGTGAGTCTTATGAACTGCAGATATAGTGGCTTGCTCTATCTTTGAGCTGTTCTCTAAATGTTGGTGTTTGTTTTCCCGCTCTCAGTGGATAGTTTTGGCATTATGGAGAACATCCCTTCTCCCTCCCAGCAGCACCCGATGGGGTGCTTTTTAATGAGATGGCAGAGAGCCACAGATCCGGGCCCTCCCAGCAGAGCAGGCACAAGTACAGACGCCCAGGGGAGCGCGGATCAATCTGCTAATCAATCAGACTGGATCACCGCTCATAATGAGGATTTATTCTATGCTGTGCGGTTACATGACTTCACATGCAGTCATTCATGTTCCACTGACATATCAAAAAGAATGACTCTTTATTAATTATTGAACATTTATAGTGTCAAACATGAGTCAGCACATCTGAGCATGTATTCTATAAACAAGTGGCTTGCATTACACAGATTTATCGGTTAATAACCTTTAGTGATAAACAAGCAATTTCTGATTATTACAGTGTTCCTCATTTAGGAAATGTTTTGTAAGTTTTGTCTTGAGACTGTAAAGGCTCCTAATGACCATGCTGGTGAGAGTGCTTAGAATGTGGATACCATAAACTAAAACGATGAAATTTAGTTTCCAGTAATTTAAATAAAGCTAGAGAAAAAATCTAAATATTACATGACAAGCTTAAACTTATTTCAATTATTTGCTAAGGCAACATTTGTAATTTTAATAAGTACTAAATAAATAAATAAAATAAAATAATGAAATGTCGAAAGCACATGACAAAATTAATACAACTAAAATGAAAACGTAAACTGAAAATATAAAAAGGAAATTAGCTAATTCAAAATATTAATATTTATGTAATAGTATATAAATAATACTAAAATAACAATGATTCTTGATGCAAGGATTTAGGGATTAAGGCATGAGAATTTCCTGTTTCCTCCAGATCGATTTAGCTGCCATCTCCCCACACTTTGAGCTGTCACTCCTCTTTCAGGATTCCATCCATCAATCACTTTGTCATATTTCTTACAATAAACAGTGACGAGTCAGGCAATCAGGTATGCACGACGTAAAAAAGCAAACAAGACAGTTTAATCTGTCAGATTTACTTTAGACAGTTCAATTCATCTTGTAAATTTGCTTTTTGTTTATGCAAAAAAATTAGCTTATAAACTGGTTGTGACAATTGATACACACATGCTAGAAACAGTCAAAGCTGTCGTAAGAGAGTTCATTAAAATATTTTCATCTATCTATCTATCATTCTATCTGTCCATCTATCTATCTATCTATTCATCCATCCAGACACATGCATTATTTCAATTAATTATTATGCGTTATTATAATAATTGTTATTAAAATGCAACAGTTATTAATATAGATGATTTCTGCAACAGTGCTCTTTACTCATTTTAAAGAGAATTAATATGTCCATTGTAGTAATATTAATGATTATTAATGATTACTAAAGTTTTGGTGTCGATTAATTGTTACTTTTTGTTAGCCTGGAACTGTCTGTTTCATACTGTAGGTTTTAAGACCCCCGACCCCAGTTGGGACAGTCCATTCCTACTTGAGGGGTCACTCTTTTAACTTTTTTCAGTCTAATCAATGGCAGACAATGAAGCAGACTCCTCTACTACGTGACATCACATATTTTTCATCAGCTCTTTATTACGCTTTCACTGTGTTCTCCTTGCTCTCTCTATCCACTCATCTGTATCCCCACAACCTCGTTGAGATCCCCAGGTCTAAATGAGCTGCTCTTCTTTGCTTACCTCAGCCCCTATCAATCAGCCTAAGCTCGACTCGATATCCAATCAGCTGTGAGGAAACGTCTGCGCTTTAGGCACCGGTGATCCAGAGCGCAGCTTCACCGCCGCTGGTCCAGAGCCAGAGAGGACTCCGGGGGCCCAGCGTGTGTGTGACGGCGCAAAGGCTCTGTGGCTTAGGCCCTGCTCAGTCAGGACTAATCCCCCCAAAAGCAATTAACACCCCGGTGCAGTGTGGGTAAACAGGGAAGGTGGCTGGGGAGGCATGACTGTCTCTCTGCTCAGTGCTCCAGGTGTGGGAGAGCGTCTCATTCAGCTCTGAGATTGTGTTTGCCCCTTGACTCCGCTCGCTGTGTGGGATTAGTCTGCCAAACCTTGGGAGAGAAAAGAGAGCAGGAGAGAGGGAGAATAGGTGAGTGACAGGTCAGGGGATGATCTTTTAGCCGAGGTCTTTGGTGTGGACCCAGCCATGTCATCCTCCTTATTAAAGACTTCTCTTTCTCTTCATGCACACTCCAACCATATTATCTCTCTGTTTCTGTGACCTGTTGCCATGAAGGCCAGTTCGCTCTGGCAGACGTTCTGATCCTCTTCACATTAGTGTAATGATTTGCATGCCTGACAAAAAAAGTGTGATTCTGCTAATGATCGGGGGCCTGGAAGAATACATTTTTTACATTTTTTTGAAGATTTTTTTTTTTTTCATTTTACTTTTTGTTTATTTATATATTTATGAACAATTTACATTGTTAATCAAACATCTTCTTCCTTAAAAAGTCATTATTTTAACATGACAATTAGGTTTCATGCATCAGAAACAGTCATTATTTTGTTTAATATGACCAATTTGTTGGTAGATTATTATTTTTATTATTATTAGTTTATTTTTTTATGAAAATGTGCAATGTTCACCAAGGCTTCTTGCATCAAAAACAAGTTTGTAGATTTATTTCTTAGATTTTTAATGGAAATTTACAATGTTCATCATAGTCATTATTTTGTAACATAACAATTTTCCATTGTTTTCTTTACTGTTATTGTATTTCCTGTTGAATATGTTGTTCTATAACTATTATTTATTTATTTAGGATTGAAATGACTCTTCTTCAATACCTCCTCTAAATAAAAGTACATTTTCAAGAGTAGCTTAAATGTAGATAGAAATTAGATATTTTTTATTTAGCAAGGAGGCATTAAATGGACTAAAAGTAACAGTAAAGACCTTTTACAAAACATTCAAATAAATGTGCTCCTTTCTATTCCTCAATTAATCCAAAAATCACAGGTTTTTCCACATAAATATCAAAACACAACTGTTTTCAATATTGATATTAATCGGAAATGTTTCTTGAGCACCAGATCACCATATTAAAATGATTTTTGAAGAATCTTGTGACACTGAAAATTCAACATTGCATTACAGAAATAAATTGCTTTTTTAAAATATATTCAAATATAAAACAATATTAATAATAAACAATTGCAATAATATTTTACAATATTACTATTTTTACTGTATTTTTGATTAAATAAATGCAGTCTTGGTGAGCAGAAGAGGCTTCTTTTAATAACATTAAACAAACTCTTACCAACTTTTGTCTTACTAAAAAAAAATCTTACTAAACTTTTGAAGAGTACTGAATGTCTGTCTGTTGTATTTAATATTCATATGGCCGGTGAACATCACTCCAGTGTAGTTGTGCTCTCATGGTAGCTTAAGTCATTAAAAACAGCAGCGCTGTGCACAAATTGTTGATGCACACTGTTAATGCTTCCTCTTTCCATGTCTCAGTAACTCTTTCACCAACAGCCTCTTCCATCATTTTAATTTGAAGCCGTCTTGTATTTTTTATTGACTGGTGAGATATGATACCAAGCGCACACAAACACACACCCGTCCCTTTACAAATACCATACACTAATACACACACAAAGACTTACAGTGTTCATGTAAGCAGAGTGGATTGCAGGGAGGCCTGTGATTGATGCCGCCTCATTTAGAATGCAGAACACCTAATGCTCAGTGAGAGAGAGAGGAGCTGGTGGCAAGGAATGGGATGTGGAAACTGACACTAATTTATCTGCTGAATTGAATCTCATGTATTACAGAAGACCATGACTGCTCTCTCTCTGATATCTGTGTACCGTGACAGATATGCGTGGCGAGAGAAATGCGACACGGGGGAGAGCAAAGCGAGTGTGTGTGTGAGCATTTTGGCATTTGTGTTCAAATGCATTCGCAAACACAATAAACTGTTAGTTTGTTTTTCCAAATTGAAGATGAAAAATGTTGAAAGTTTCTAAGAAAACTAATTTAAATGTGAAAAATATTAAAGCTAAATCCCTCCCATTATAATCAGTGATGCTGTCTACACTAGAAGCATTCATTGTATGGGTGCAATCTAGATTCTAGATACGTCCAGATAATTCTGTTTCTAGTTTTGATGCACTGTATTGCTACTCCAGACACTTTATTTTCCCTGTCTGAGATATTTGAGATATAAATAATTTGTTTAAATAAGGGATGCATAATATAGTGGTATATGTTATTTCTGTATATATTGTATATTTAATTGTTCATTTACATTCCTACTGGTACATTTAGATTACCTTTCCCATCGTCTAATTCACTTCTTATAATTAATTAATAATATATATTTTAATAACTCAAATGTTAAATGTATCAAATCAAATGAATGTACTGTGGCCATGCCTAAATTATTTTAATTGTAAAACAATTCATTTTAGTTTTAGTTCATTTTAGTTCATTTTATTTATTTATTGTTTACCAAGAATACTTCAACATTTGAAAATTGGCCAATTATCAGCCAGAACATCAAGATAATTATTGCTTATTTTATTGCACTGTAATTGTAGTATTATTAATATGCTAGTATCACATTTCTGAATATTTTAAATTAGTTTCTTTATACATTTTAAGTTTTAATTTAAATTTTAGCTTAAGTATTAGTACTTTTTTTTTTTTTTCATTTTTATTAGTTATTTTTTAAATTCTTTTAAAATACTTTTAATAATATAATTTTTTTGTTTTGTTTTAGTTTTAGCCATTTCAGTACTTTTTTAAAAAATATATGTTTTATTTTATCCAAGACATTTCATTTTGGTTATTTCCCTCCGATATTTATATTTTATTTTATTTAAATTTAAATTAAACACTTGTTGGCCAGAATTTTGATGAGGACATCCCAAATTAAAATTTCTCTTACTTTCCCACCTTTTGATGTTTCTGACCTGTGATATGCTAATGTAATGTGTTGGCCTTTACCATATTTAGCAATATTAGTATTATTATAATAATAGTAATTATAGTAGTAATTCAATTTTAATACCAGTGAATTTGTGTTAGTAAAGAAGTATATAGAAGTTATTTGAACATTTTACCAACTAACATAAAACCTTTACAGCTGAGTGGTCAAAGATGGAGGATGGCCATTTATATAGAACTGGACAGTGAAGACAGCTGAACCAGAGACCGCAGATAGAAACCATCCATTCCTCCCTGTAGGGACAGTAGTTTCTATCAGCTCACAGATATCCGATAGCTCTATACAGTCAAATGTGGCCCTCGTGCATATACAGCGTCTGATTCACGGCTGTCACACTGCCCTGCGCTGCTCTCGGGTCTCCTTACATTGAACTTGGATGATGGGTGAATGAAGCGGTGGGATGCATTAGTCCTTTACGAGTCTGACGCTAATGAATGATAATGGTGCTAATGGTCTTTCTCTCTGACCATCCAGTCACTAGTCACAGTATTACTCTGACAATGTTAAATCTACTCAACGATTGCACATACAGTGAGGAAAATAAGTATTTGAACACCCTGCTATTTTGCAAGTTCTCCCACTTAGAAATCATGGAGGGGTCTGAAATTGTCATCGTAGGTGCATGTCCACTGTGAGAGACATAATCTAAAAAAAATCCAGAAATCACAATGTATGATTTTTAACTATTTATTTGTATGATACAGCTGCAAATAAGTATTTGAACACCTGAGAAAATCAATGTTAATATTTGGAACAGTAGCCTTTGTTTGCAATTACAGAGGTCAAACGTTTCCTGTAGTTTTTCACCAGGTTTGCACACACTGCAGGAGGGATTTTGGCCCACCTCCACACAGATCTTCTCTAGATCAGTCAGGTTTCTGGCCTGTCGCTGAGAAACACGGAGTTTGAGCTCCCTCAAAGATTCTCTATTGGGTTTAGGTCTGGAGACTGGCTAGGCCACGCCAGAACCTTGATATGCTTCTTACAGAGCCACTCCTTGGTTATCCTGGCTGTGTGCTTGGTCATTGTCATGTTGGAAGACCCAGCCTCGACCCATCTTCAATGCTCTAACTGAGGGAAGGAGGTTGTTCCCCAAAATCTCGCAATACATGGCCCCGGTCATCCTCTCCTTAATACAGTGCAGTCGCCCTGTCCCATGTGCAGAAAAACACCCCAAAGCATGATGCTACCACCCCATGCTTCACAGTAGGGATGGTGTTCTTGGGATGGTACTCATCATTCTTCTTCCTCCAAACACGTTTAGTGGAATTATGACCAAAAGTTCTATTTTGGTCTCATCTGACCACATGACTTTCTCCCATGACTCCTCTGGATCATCCAAATGGTCATTGGCAAACTTAAGTCGGGCCTGGACATGTGCTGGTTTAAGCAGGGGAACCTTCCGTGCCATGCATGATTTCAAACCATGACGTCTTAGTGTATTACCAACAGTAACCTTGGAAGCGGTGGTCCCAGCTCTTTTCAGGTCATTGACCAGCTCCTCCCGTGTAGTTCTGGGCTGATTTCTCACCTTTCTTAGGATCATTGAGACCCCACGAGGTGAGATCTTGCATGGAGCCCCAGTCCGAGGGAGATTGACAGTCATGTTTAGCTTCTTCCATTTTCTAATGATTGCTCCAACAGTGGACCTTTTTCACCAAGCTACTTGACAATTTCCCGTAGCCCTTTCCAGCCTTGTGGAGGTGTACAATTTTGTCTCTAGTGTCTTTGGACAGCTCTTTGGTCTTGGCCATGTTAGTAGTTGGATTCTTACTGATTGTATGGGGTGGACAGGTGTCTTTATGCAGCTAACGCCTCAAACAGGTGCATCTAATTTAGGATAATAAATGGAGTGGAGGTGGACATTTTAAAGGCAGACTAACAGGTCTTTGAGGGTCAGAATTCTAGCTGATAGACAGGTGTTCAAATACTTATTTGCAGCTGTATCATACAAATAAATAGTTAAAAATCATACATTGTGATTTCTGGATTTTTTTTAGATTATGTCTCTCACAGTGGACATGCACCTACGATGACAATTTCAGACCCCTCCATGATTTCTAAGTGGGAGAACTTGCAAAATAGCAGGGTGTTCAAATACTTATTTTCCTCACTGTATGTGCTTTAGTCACCCGTAAAATCTACAGAGACGATGTAAAACAGAAAATTGCTCTTTTCCATGTGAAAGTGAATGGAGACTGATACTGTAAAGCTCCAAAATGACACAAAAGGCATGGCAAAAGTAGTCCATATGATTTCTGTGTACCAATATTTAAGTTAATATTAATGGAAGATATGTATGATATGCTGTAGCGCTCTAATTAATCTGCTCAGAATGCAGTGTTGGGCAAGCTACTTGGAAAATGTAGTGAGCTAAGCTAACAGTAACTCTTCATTAAATAAAGCTTCACTATACTAAAGCTACAGCCCTGGGAAATGTAGCAAGCTAAGCTACAGCAACATGGCAAAAGTAGTTTAATACATCTAAGCTATTTTTTTAAAATTCATTTTCATATTGTACCAACATCATACCAAGTCAGTGCTCTCTCAGTGATCAATAAAACTGTCAATCAAGCAGATAGAAAGATAATAGTTTAGTTTGTTTATTCAACAACTGTTCCAAACCAATTTGTCAACAAAAATCAGTATCATGTACAGGGCCGGATTTACCTCATATTGTGACATAGGCAAAATAATGTTTTGCTGTCAGCCGGAAACCTCCTATTGGTAGTTGGTATTAGGGTAACACTTAACAACAAGGTTCATTAGTTAACATTAGTTAACTAGTGTAGTTAACATGAACTAAGAATGAACAATAATTCTGCAACAGTTATTAATGTAATGTTAATTTCAACATTTACTAATGCATTATTAAAATCAAAAGTTGTGTTTGTTAACATTAGTGACACAGTGCACTGTGAATTAACGTGAACTACGAATGAACGACTGTATTTTCATTAACTAACATTAACAAAGATTAATAAATACTGTAATAAATGTATTGTTCACTGTTAATGTTAGTTAATACATTAATGAAATCGTATTGTATAGTGTTACCATATACATGTATAGGCCTACAGATAGGCTACGTTTATTTGCATCATTGCATGTGTCATTATATCATTAACATTCACCAAAATCAAGTTCAAATAGCGCTCCGGACGTCACGTGACCCATTCTGTTTACACCACATGCTGGCAGCGAATATTAAATTAATGGTGCCAGCATAAGTTTCAAGGCAACAGAGTTCACTGCACACTTTAATTCAAAAGACATAGACCTGTACATAGCAAAATTTAATAGATTAAACATAACATATCCCTATAATGCCCCCGGGGTGCTTTTAACGTGTATCAAATGAACGGATAGATTTCCTGACCTGCAGTATCCTGATATGTACAACTACCTCATCAACTTTCCCTCCTAACGTTACTCCGGAGACTCTTTAAAAGCCTACAAAAGCCTGGAGGGGTACAAATGGACGCAATCTAATTTTTTGATGAATATTCAGGAGTCTGCCGGCTGAAACCATAGACTGTAAAAATGTCGTCACTGGAAGGTTAAGTCAACTGTGTTGTTAGCTGACTTAATCAACCCCAGCTGTCCTTGTAGGTAGCCAGCATATGTATATCACTGTGAGTAGGCTACAGTATACATCATAAATGTCATAAAATCTTACCCGTTTAATCCCAGATGTTGTGCACGTTTTATTGCAGTGAACCATTTTAGTCCTCTGAGAAATACGATAAAATGATTTCCGATACCAAATACGGCCGCTCCAGCGCTCTCATGTCAGAGTTTAGATTGCGTGACGTCAACCTCCGGGGCTCGAATGAGGATTACGTCACAGTCTTTTCACTACGCGTTGCATTTCGGGAAGGCGCCGCCATATTACCAGGATACGCTGTCCGTTCCCATGGTTACTTCTCATTCTCTATACGGATAACTGCTTATCTTTTGTTTTGTTTTTGCCTTTAAGTTAAACAATAATTAATTCTTCATTGTATCATTTGCAGGGAAGATAATCTAATTTGTCGCATTGCATGATCATTTGATTTTTTTCTCTTTTTGTAGAATTTCATTTACAATGTTGATCTGATTACCGTGAAAACAGTGTCACCCGCTGGACGCTCGCTGCTGCTTCAGCCGTCATATTAAATTATCCAAATAAAGTGTTTGTTCAACAAGCTGACAGAAGTCGATCCATTTCTTTGTTGGAAACTTTTTTTTTAAATGATAAAGTATAATTGTTGTCATTATAAATATTCATTTTTCCAGGCCACGGAGGAGAATCAGAGATCGTGGGTCACATTCAGCGAACAGTCACAAACTCACTGTACTTTTTATATTTATTTCAGCAAATGACAAGCAAAATCAAACCCCTAGGAGCTTGTGAACAGTTTTGTAGCATTTTTAAATGCTGGTTTAATGTACTAAGACAGTGATGCAAAAAGACATGTAGGTGAGCCAGAATATTAATGCGACATGTTTAAACATTAAACGTTTCCCTCAGAAAACCGTAATGTAGAAAGCGCTAATGGATTAAGACAGTGATATTTAATGTTGATATTTTGGGGCTCATCTTTTTTTCTGCACATATTATGATTTATTAGTAAGGTGCGTACAGAATGTTTTATTTTACTATCACTGTCTCGGTGCATTTGTTCTTATGATAGGAAAATGCTTAATGTAAATAAACGTGTTGTGTTCACATTTTGAGCTTATATGCGTATATGCACATAGTATATGCTTTACAATTTTGTCTTTATCACTGTCTTGGTACATTAAGCCACTTTAAGCAGTTTAGAAAGTCCCCTGTTCAAGTTCTGCTAATTCACAAGCCAGTCATACAAGGTAGCGTTAATTATTAAACCAACAAAATCAAATCTTTCAAAAACACACAGAAACGTGATTCTTTTATTGAGTGAGAGGCAGTGGGTTTAATCAGTGACATTTACTATTCGGCGTCTTCTCTGCGACCTGCTTCTTTTGATGTGTTTACACATAGAAAAAAGGCGAAAAAACATACTGCATTATCCAGTTTTCTCTCAGAACGATGATCTGAGTTACTATTGCAATTCTCGATGCAGCATGAATGACATACAATGGTGACATTTTTCACAATCACGACAAAATAATCAAATACTGCCCTAAACTCAATAGCGGAAAGGCAGCGTTATCCTGCAAATATGGCAGATAAACAAAGCAGTTTCCCAGAATTCTACGCGGCGTTACGTCACATTCTCATTCTCTATATGAAGTTTTTGACCAGCGAATGTTTTCCCCCATCATTACCGCCACGTCAGAGGCAGTACGTGCATCGCATTTACGTTTTCATGAACTTGCAAGTTAGTTTTCTATCTCTATGTGGGCGCTCAATTTATTTCTGTTATTTGGCCAAAATATCGTATTATAAAAGATTCAGCGCTTCGCACAAGCTATTTGGCTGTGACTCGACAACAAATGATAGACTAAGACACTCTTCTCTGCTCCAAAAACAACAAAATAATAATAATAATAATAATAATAATAATAATAAACATTAGCCTTTATAAATATAGTGATTCTTGAGTAAAGAAAACGCTGTACTTATACAATCAACAGTTCTTTATTTACCTTCAGACTGCAAATAAGCGGAGAAGTTCCAAACTGCGCGCTGCACTTCATTCACGAGAGGCGGGAGGAATAATGCACTGTAAAAAAAAAAAATAAAAAAAAAAATAAAAGTTGAGCCAACTTAAAATTTTAAGGCAACCAGCTTCAGGAGATTTTTGAGTTTGCTCAACTTATTTTTGTGGGAAATTCTCAAATTTTTGTTAAAATGACAAGTTGAGAAAACTCAAAAATCTGCTGAAGCTGGTTGCCTAAAAATTTTAAGTTTGCTCAACTTTTTTTTTTTTTACAATGTGAGGTGTGACCGACAGTTTGAGGAGCCAATGGCTTTACGAGGTTTAGTGGCGTGGCGTCACTTACTGATCCAGGATCAGTGATCCTTAGCTGTTATATTTCTGATTTGAGCTTGAGTTTCAGAAAAGCTTTGGAAAATGTAACGTTAGCTTTTGTTGATGCTACAGCGCAACTTGATCAAAAATAGAGCTTAGTTACTGAAAAGCTATTTGATTCAGAAAACAGTGACGCTACCACCACGTTACTGAGAAATGTAGCCTAGTTAAACTAGTCACTACTTGTAGCAACGCTACTGCCCAACACTGTCAGAATGGCCATTTGGGTACTGAACCTGTAACATTTGCATCTTTGTAAAGTGTTTTATTGTTAAAGGCAGTGTTTTCTCTCATTAGGTCATGTTTTGATGGAGCGAGGTCATAATTGGCTTGTTGTTCTGTGGGCAGATGCCCAAGGCGGTGATCCAGAGATTGCACATTGCAAATGTCTCACACATGCACATGGGTGAATTTCAACAGAAACAGCCATACTCTGCTGCACTGCACCCATGAGAGGGGAGAATGGACGGAGTTAAACAAAGATAAAAAAAAATCAAAGAATGAGGGAATAAAATCTAAACAAGCTGGAAGAGAAGAAAACCTGCTGATGTCACAGTCAGGGTTTTACTCAATAAACTCAAATTGCTTTTTCATAGCTCTAGAGACTGCAATGAGTAGTTCACCCAAAAATGACAATTCTGTCACCATTTACTCAGCCTCGCATTGTTCTAAACTTTTATGACTTTGGTTTATGTTTGAAACACAAACTAAGATATTCTTAATGAAAGTTTTTGTACCTTAGCTGAAGGTCCAGGTAACCAAAAAAATGACCTAAAAAGGTTATAAAGACATTGTAAAACGAAACATATGAATTGAGCTGTTTAATCCAAATCTTGTGAAGAGATACGATTGTTTGATGATCAAATGTAATTTAAGCTTACATCTAAACTATGATAAACACGTCACATATGGTAAACATGATGGAAGCTCAAATGTGTGTGTGCACGATGCATGAGAACTAATGAGAATTTTTCATGCACAAGCTGTGT
This sequence comes from Onychostoma macrolepis, assembly GCF_012432095.1. Lineage (NCBI taxonomy): Eukaryota > Metazoa > Chordata > Actinopteri > Cypriniformes > Cyprinidae > Onychostoma > Onychostoma macrolepis. Next base: position 9,863,122 of record NC_081163.1, read on the forward strand.
TTGCCAAATGTGATTATTTAAATGCTAAAAAAAGTCTAAATTAAATCTGTTCATCATGTAAACTTTATGACTTTTTTTAGTAATCATATCTCACCACAAAGTAAAGTAATTGTATCTCACCAAATAATTTGAAATAAACTGCTTAATCTTAATCGCAATCTTAGTCTTAATTTGTTTTGAAAATTAACCAAATTAACCAAAGTCTTATGGATTCTGAATGACATGAGAGTGAGTAAATGATAGAATTTTACACTTTTCTAAAGCTGAAATAAAAATAGACACAAATCAACACACACATTGTAAAGGCCCATTCACACCAAGAATGATAACGCCTCGGTTACGTATGTAACCCTCGTTCCCTGAAGGAGGGAACGGAGACGTCACGTCGGGTGACCGACGAATTGGGATCTCGCTTACAGAGACCAATCCACTTCGAGTGTAACTAAACGAGCCAATGCACATTGGCATGCGATTATTGCATCCAGCTGCCGCTGATCACAGCATGAGTATAAGTAGGCAGCAGGTGCAGCGCATATTCAGGTTTTTGCTGAGGAGCCGAGCCGGTGACCAGGCCGCTCAGCAGTGGTACAGCAGCCGTGGCGACGGGACGTGACGTCTCCGTTCCCTCCTTCAGGGAACGAGGGTTACATACGTAACCGAGACGTTCCCTTTCAGTCGGTCACTCCGAGTCATGTCGGGTGACCGACAAATTGGGATCCCTACCAAAGGGCCACGGATACTGCCCCTTCCAGTGTCCTGTGGAAGCCTCCTGCGCCCCTACTCTTTGGCGTAGGTCAGGGCTCACCACAAGAAGACCAGTTACTGTTGCTATGGCACTACCCACTCAGTAAGACTGGATAACACTGGGAAAACGTAATCCGTTCCACTTGGAACAGGAACGCTGCGGAAGCCCATCCTTCCCGAAGGAGGTTCAGAAGCACTTACACATATAACATCTAGTGAACATGTTAGGGGTCGCCCAGCCCGCAATATGCACTTCACCTGCTGCCTACTTATACTCACGCTGTGATCAGCGGCAGCTGGATGCAATAATCGCATGCCAATGTGCATTGGCTCGTTTAGTTACACTCGAAGTGGATTGGTCTCTCTAAGCGAGATCCCAATTCGTCGGTCATCCGACGTGACTCAGAGTGACCGACTGAAAGGGAACTAGAAAGATAACTCTATTAGTGTCCACATCAACATACAATGAGCTTGTGCTGCAGTTTTGTGATCTGCCACTTTAAATGCTCGAGCTCTTTAAAGCAGGATGGATTCTGATTGGCTGTCAATGGTTTTATTGTTCTATTTTCTTTATTGTTTTATTTTCTTTATTGTAGAGAAAATCATTCTGAGAATGATTCCAACAATGTCATTTCTCTGTGCTGTTATTGTTTTAGTTGTGTTGTGGACTGTGCTTCTTTTCAGTTTAAAATGATTTTTAAAACTATATCTTTATCGTTATAGTTACTGTATCGTCTTTGGTGTGAACATGCCTCGAGAGTATAAAGCAATACAATAAATGTGGATGAGTTCATATAGAAATCCCTAACTTTTTAAGACTGATAACTTGAGCACAGATATTGCCGATCTCTAGAGGAGACACATGGTCTGAGTTTAAAGCTGGACTATCTGTTTGACCAATGACAGAAAACAGGCATCATTTTTTGCAGCTCCATTTGGTGATTCTAGTGGTGTAGAACTGATTCACTTCACCCTTTAAGCAAACCTCCATTTGATCTGCATTTAATCCCATTTCTGTCTAGGAGAAACAATTGAGATATTACAGAGATCTCATTTCCTAGGAGAATTTCCTATGCAATCATGTTCCTGCGTGGCAGCTCGTTTATTAAAGAGAGAAAATAAAGCACGGCTCTGATGGGTCCAGTACGAGTGTGATGTGCATGAGGAAGGATGTTTGTGCCCTATTAAGCTCACCTTTTAGCTGCAGTGCAGCTCTAATGCCTATTAGCCTGGACGCTTGATGGCCTACTGAGTGTCATTAGGAAATCATGGGGCATTTTCACCTCGTTCGTCTCAGAGAGTGCCGTGATAATGCAGTATTCTTCACCCTATTAAATTTCACTCCTTAATTTTATCAGGGAATTCTCTTTGTAACATTTCAGTAGATTTGTTGATGCAGTGGAGAAGTACTGTTGTTTTTTACTTCAGTATTTCACAGGAAGTTTCATTCCTTGCAATCAGTAGCATCACCCAGGCATACAAAAGAGTTTTAGACAGGAACTAAAACCACTCAAATGAGCTTGAACCACACAAACATGCACTTCTTCACATATAGCGTGTCTTATTACATTTTCGATTTCTTCAGTGGATGCAACAATTACATGTGGGTGTGGATAATCAGTAATTTCTACAGATGCTGTGTCATCTATCTCTTTAGATGACAGGGTGAATGATTGCCAAAAAATGAATGAAAGTGATTGACAGTGATCTAAAAAATAATAATTGAATAAAAATATTTCAGGTATGATGATGCAGTTCTCATATGGATTGCTTGTTTGGTGCCAGTTCCATCGCAGTTAAATCAGAATATGCATCTTTTTTGCTTTATTTATTTGTTTTTTAGTTAATATTAAAATTCATAGCAAGCAAGCCAATTAGCCATGAATCCAACATGCAAGAATTAGCGTTGAGATTTGCAAACATTTTCTGGAGTTAACTTCCATGAAGCCAGCCACAAATGCTCTCTCTCTCTGTGTGTGTACTGGAAGATGGGGTCCTCGCTGCTTAAGCACATCTCTTCATATGCAGTCACAGAGCAGGACGCTGTACCAAGCCTGGGTTTTGCATATATTTGTGATTTGAGGATACAGCGACAGAACTCAAAGATAAGAGAAAATGAAAGCGAGAGTGTGACACATGCAGAGAGATAGAGCACTAGTTAAAGTAATACAGAGATCCTGGCCGCCTGCCAATCATTCTCCCCTGCTTTCCTCTCTTTCCTTCTCTGTGGTTGTTTCTCCATGGGAGAGTGAGCAGGTGTGTGAGAGGTGGGTGTCGGGGCTTCTCGCTGTTCCTGTCAGCTGTGAGGAGGGTTTTCCTGCTCAACAGCACCTCGTTCCTGTTGCTCAGCATCTAATTGGGATGCACATGCATTTTCAAAAATGATGTAAACTTTACGAAATCCCAAGTTAAAGGAATGGTTCACCCTAAAATTCATTATTATTCATTCAGTCATTAGGCTATTTACTTGTGTTTTTCAAAACCTGACTGACTTTCTTTCATTTTTATTTATTTATTTTTATTTTTTTTAAATCATCAGTACAAAGAAAGCCATTTGTTTCTCCAGCGCTCTCTGTGGTGACACTTATGGTATGTCGAATAATCCTCGCATTATATCAATGTGAAAACTTAAGAAAGGAACAAAATCTCTCAGTTTATTTATTTCTTTGTATGTTTGTTTTATCAACCTTATTTGGCAGGCGTGGCAAAAACAACTGAAACTACATTAGGTCATAAATAAATTAATAATAACGATATCAATTCTGTAATCATTACTCAGGTTGTTCCAAACCTCTATGAGTTTCATTCAAGAGGATATTAGGAAAATATATTTGAAGAATGTTCCAACTATTTTTATCTATACAATGAAAGTCAGTGGGATCCAAAACAACAGTGAAATATTCCAATATATAGTTGAAAGCTTTAGTAAAAAAAAGAAACACTATAATTTTCCATTTTGTATTTTATATGACTATAAAAAGTGTATGACTATGTACTGTTTGTCACAAATATGCAGGGGGAAAAAATCAACTTAATTGAAAAAATTATTATAAAAATGCAAGCCACAGTATCATGACTGGTAAGAAATGTTTCATTATTTATTTGATTATTTATTTATTTGAATTTTTTCAATTGACCCACAAATACAGAAACAAATTTTAACTGGTAAGAAGAGAGATTAATTACATTTAATTAATTAATTATCTCCATTTCAATGTTGGGATATTTTTTGTGAGCGAACTGAATTATGCACAGAAGAACATTGTTCTCTGAATTTGAAATCGCTCTGATTATGGCCCTCGGTTGTCCCAGCGGCCCAGGGGAGGGGTGAGCGTGATCAGGGTTTGGGGACAATCCGCTCTGCGTCTCGTAAATTAGATTTGCAAACCACCTACTGGCTGAATGCAACACATTCTTTAAGAGCGTGTGACCTCTAAATGAAAGGTTTTTTAATTGCTGCACAAAGGGTCTCTTTTTAGAAGCAGCAGAAATAAGGGGAAAAGTAAAAGAAGAAAAAATAGTGTGAGAATGCAATATTCTCATTTGATTCTGAACACAGACCATGGCTGAGCCGCGGGTATCAGGAAGGAGACAGTTTGATGCAGTGTGACAGAGATCAGGCTGTGTTTAATGATTTCCCTTCTTCACTCTGCAGATCTTATTGTGTTTGGTCCATCACGCGCTTGCTCCGTTAATAACAGCGCTGGATGCATCTTTACACTGATTGTGTTTGCTGCGTGTTTGGCTGGTCTTTTCCACAGAGAGCCACAGGGACAGACTTGTGATTTTATGCAAAACAAAGTTTAGATCAAGGAATCTTTAGTATCTATGTTCTTAGTGCTTTCTTTTTGAAATTATATAGATACAGTGAGCCATCAAATGCTATACTGAAAGGTTTTGTATGCATCTACGGCTCTGTCCCATAACCTGCACTGCTGCCGTCTAATTCAGCATTCTAACAGAATACTTCAATGAATAGTTCACCCAAAAAATGAAAATTGTTTCATGTGTCTTCATTTTCTTTCAATTTGTCTTCTTCCTACATGCTGCCTATTGTATAATACAATAACAACATAATCTAGAATGCTAATAAGTGTGATTCTTCGTAAAAATTCAGTAAAGCTCTCTAATGTTAATGACAGAGGTTTCATAGAGTTTTATACATCCCATCAGTGAGATTAATGTAAAGTGGTGTCCTCAAACTAAATGGCCAATGAATGTATCATCTGCTGTTATTAGTGTGTATGGAGAGGAATATAATGATCCCATTAGTATTCTTAGATGTTTTCTATGGAAAGTGTATTTCACTCTCAATAGGACAGACCTTGATGCAATATCAACATATGGAACACTTTTAACAACATAAACCCTTTCATTAATGTGGAACTTCTCTTTTCTCTAGTTTTATCATCAGGCATCAGGTTTATTGTACTATACTATTATACAGTAGTATGGTAGATTTATGATTTTAATTTCAATTTTAGTTTAATTTTCTTTAATTTAATATTCTAAAAATAGTTTTAAAAATTACTCAATCTATTGACATGGCCATCTGCTTCTTGTTGGTGGATGTTTTTCACAGAATACATTTGATTCAGTCAGACCATCCAACATTATTTGAACATAAAGTCATTAATTTATCTGTATGTATTGAGTTTGTATGTTTTAATCCATATTTACTATTTCAGTTTTCACTGGTTGTTTGTCTTTCAGTAGTTTAGTCAGTCAAAAGAAATTGCTTCATAATGATTTGTACATGTCAAGTTTAATATATAAACACATTTACATTTTAGAAGCTCTCCAGGCATACATTGACATTGTATGCATCAGTGCCATGCCTGTAAAAATTGAATATTCACTTTCCATATTTTGAATACTGATGAGATGAGTTAGAGAGGAGAGGAATAAGGAGGAGTTGAGAAGCAAAGCATTTAATTGACAGTGTCAGGAAACTGAGTGATAGATTGCCTGATTACTGCCCTGGCAAGGTTGGTCTCACAGATGGTACATTAACAGCTGCCCTGTGCCCAAACAGCATCCCGTCCCTTCATTCCTCCAATCTGCATCCATCCTCTCTTATCACCCCTACCTGTCAGTTCCTGTCTCGCCTCAGTCCTTTACGTCCTCTTGATTTAGTCTTCTCAGAGTTCAGAGAAATGGATTTTTGGATGCAAGTCGTACTGTACAGTGCAGTGTACATGTTAGGATGCAATAAAAACCTAATAGCAACACTAATGAATATTGTATTTTATATGTTTTAATTAGTGGTACTTGCTAAGCTCATTTGAACAAAACACTACCTCTAAGTATTAAAGTTTGACACATATCCTAACCAGTACCGTTTATGTCAGGTGCGTGTGTGTGTGTGTGTGTGTGTTTACACAGTTTGGACAGGTGCGCTCCCTGTTGCACTGTGCAGGGATTACACAGTGGTGAGAACCAATGCCAAACTCCAGCAGCGAGAACACACTGCCCGAGCTGTGGGACCTTAATATCATATCATTAATAATATTGGTTTTTATTTACACACTCATTCGCTTTTCCACTGCCAGTCCCCTATACTGAGCCTAGAGAACAGGTAGTCAGTTGTTATGCAAAGTTAAACTTTGATGGCTATTTTATATGCTCTATATGGATATGAATACTATATGCATTTATGCCCTTGGGCTCAAGCATTAACTATTCCAGCAATGTGATTCGTATGTACAGTGCCGTTTCTGAAGGATCTTGTGGCACTGAGGACTGCTGATAATTCAGCTTTGCATCACAGGAGTAAATTATATTTTACAATATATTAAAATAGAAATGAGTTATTGTAAATTGTAATAATATTTCACAATATTACTGTTTTTACTGAACTTCAAAATTATAATGACCCCAAACCTTTAAACAGTAGTGTATGTTGTGCTCATATCTTTAAACACATGTATGAATATAAATAATCTACTGATCCTGTTCACAAAAAAAAAAAAGAAAGAAAAAAAAGTGAATTAAGCATAAGCATCTGTGTTGGTGGTTGGTCTAATGACTTCAGTGCACTAATGAACCTCCAAAGCACAAGATCGCAAACCTGAGATGATTAAATGTTCAGTATGAAAATGTACTGTGTACAAATGGCAGCAGTGTGTTCCTTTCTTTCTCCATGCCCTTTTCAAATACCACGGAAGATTAAGGCAGACGGTAGAGACCTGAAGCAAATTTGTCTGTAAAAAGAATGTCCATTTTTGCACATAATAATGTGATACTGTGCATTTACATTGCGTAACATTAATGCATTTGGCAGATGCTTTTATTCAAAGTGATTTATAGTGCATTCAAGATAAACATTTTATCAGTTTATATGTTCCCTGGGAATCAAACCCTTGACCTTGGTGTTGTTAATGCAATGCTCTGTTGTTTGAGTTTTAAAGAAGCAGGCTGTCTCTGATCAGTGCTGTTATTTTTATTGTTTAAGAATGCAGAATAAAGCAATAAACCCCAAAAAGCTGTGGTTTACAGTGAATTTAGAACAGCTAAAGGACGTTGTTAGACACAACGTGGAGCTGTTCTAAATGCACTGTAAACTATTGCTTTTACAAAGCAGTTAGCATGCACTTAGCCCACACATTAAGTCAAAATTCACAATGAAATCTGACATTCCAAAACAATTTCTTTGGAGCAGTATAATACTGGTGTAATGAGATCACATGTGTATGATTACATCGACTTTGAACACAGTTCAATCAGTCATAATCAGACCGTCTTTTTGAATCTGAATTTTTGAAAATTTTATATTGTATTCAGTCTTGCCTAGGATTGTTTGTTTATATATTTCCGATTTTAGATTTATAATAAATTCACATCAATTGATTCCAAAATACACACACCTTTTATACCTATAAACATATAGGTGAGTAAACATAGTTAAACCTGCTTAAATTTGGTGTTCCCAGCAGGCACTTGAGCATAAATTAACAAGTTTAATATTTTTATTTCAACCATTATTATTACTGATGTAGTCATGTTTAATAGGTTGTTTTGTGATGCCTTGATTTTATTTTCTACTTTAAATGATTCATGTGTTCAAAAATTGACTATTGATTTTTACCATTGTTGTGTTTTGTGCACCAAGTCTTGAGGTTTGCGTGTGAGACTGGGTCTCTTGTTTCCTCAAATATCTTGTCTCAAAAATGAGAACAAATCATTTGGCTGTCTGAAATATATATATTTAAATGTTGTTAGGTTATTTTAAGTGCCATTGTACATGTCTGAATGTTCAATGCTTCAGTCTTCAATGTCACATAATCCTTTAGAAATCAAATGCTGTTTTGGTGCTCAAGAAACATTTCTTATTATTATCAGTATTGGAAACAGTTGTGCTGCCTCATATGTTTGGAGAAACAGTGATACATTTTGTTAAGGATTCTGAATATAAAAGTGTTATTTAATTGAAATATGGAGCATTATATATGATTTACTGCCACTTACGATCAATCTATTGCATCTTTGCTTTATTAATATATAGTTTGATGTTTGTAGTAAAAGTGCAACGAACTGTACGGTGTGTGGAAATCACCAGCCTCGTTCTTCCAATTCCCAACAGTCATATTTAGTAAATTGCGGAAGCAATTTCTCACATTCATCTCACGGTTTCATTTCTCTCAAGCCTTTTTGCATAATTGCCTGATTTCCTCTCACGTCGGTGATGACAATTTCCTTTTCTTCTCATCCTCCTCTCTGTAGACAGCTCCATTTATTGCTGCCATTTGCAGGAGCTGCGGGAGGCTCGTCTTAGTGGACTCGCTCTGTCTTCTCCTCAGCTTGGATGGTTGAAGGACCATCTGCTGTGAGGAATTTCGAGCCGTCCCGAAGTGGAGAGGCCCAGCGCGTGACGCCTCGCTGTGTAACCGTTCTTCCTCTCTTCTACCATTGTGTACCTTCTGATTCGGCCCACACACTCCCACTCACCCCCTGGCTTGCTCTCCTCTCTTTTTCTCCTTTTACGATGGAATTAGAAAGGGTTAAGAGCAAAAGTGTCTAGTGGACCTCGCAGCAGACGGGTTGTTGCGTTATGCCTCTCAGCGTAAAGTGTCAAACGCGGCCACCTGCACAAGCAGCTCCAGGCACTGTCTGAGGAAACAAATCGCACACACCGCAGTCGTTTCTCAAATGTTCAACCTTTCTTTCACCCGCTTTCTTTGTGTTTCCATCTCTCAGCTCTGATCTTTCTACTAATCTCACCCCTTCTTACTCAAACACGCGTGTCCGCGCTTGCCTCCCACTTATCCGGTGAATAACTCTGCATTCGTCTGCTGTGGGTGAAGATGAGGCCATCGGTTGGGGTGCGAGAGCAGTCAGCCCAAGGCTTGGTGTTTTTGTGAAGACTTCCTCCTCAGAGCAGCTGCTCAGCGTGTGTCTATCTTAACCTTGACCTTAAGCATTTAACGGGTTGTCAAGAGGCTGTCAAGATGTTTCTATATGTGCTCTGTGACTAGCTTTTAGGGCCCTGTGCATGAAACAAATATCATTAATGCTATTATTTGTGTGTGTTTGTGTGTGTTTTTTTTTTTTTTTTTTTTTTATCAACATGTCTTAACAAGATGAGACACAATGAGTTTTATGTTGTACAGCAGTCGGTTAGAGCATGCAACTTTGTATGTAGACAGGAATTTTGGACCTATTAGTTTTTATAGAGAGAGATCATTTACAGGTCACAAACTGCTGAGGTTTGTCTAGTCCAATACCGAGATCAATTTTGGTGACTTTTGCAATATCAAACAGAAGAGAAAAGTTGGTTGTGGTATATTTGTGATTTTATATATAGTGCTAAAGTTTGAAAACACCCACATTTTGAGAGTTTGAGTTATTTTTTATTTTTTTTTATGTTTTTGAAAGACTGCACTTATTTAATCAAAAATACAATAAAAACAGTAATATTGTGAAATATTATTACAGTTTGAAAGAACTCTTTTCGATTTAAGATATTTTAAAATGTAATTTATTCCTTTGATGAATTTTCATTCTTCAGTGTCACATGATCCTTGCTAATTTGGTACTCAAGTAACATTTCAAGATGTCGAAAATGGCACTTAATATTTTAATGGAAAGTACATCTAATACAGATCCTAACGAGAGCGTTCAAGTAGCTTATTGTGGCTACTTTCCTAGACGAGTGTTGTCTGAAATCATTGATAAAGCATACTGTATATGTGTAAAGGGAAAGGCTTTTTGTATTCACTTTCTAAGCCTTTATTAAAGGAGTCAGACTCCCTTTTAATTAAACCTTGAAATTAAATGTGACCAACAGAAATGTTATTTTGTGTTTTTAGTCCTGTCTGGTTAGAGCAAAAACTCAGATTTACTCGTGCACTTGTCATTTTATCATGTTGTGTTATGGAGTGTCAGAATGAAGATTTCACAGTCTTTTTTATTATATAGAATAAGGTCCATGTGCTAAGGCGCTGAAACTTCAAGAAGAATATTTTAAAGATATAATGTAAATGTTTCTTTTTATCTTTCTCTGTAAATCTTTAAGGAAAGCTTTGTTGCCTCCTTTCACTTCTCTTCCTTCTCATCATTGTCATCCTATCATGGTTGAAGAGAATGAAATATGTTTCTTCTTTATTGAGGAGCTATATATTTTTATTTCATTTTATTGTGAAGTTGTGAAGAAATAATTCACCAAAACCTGAATGACTTATTGAGTAACACAAATGGTGAAATTCTATAACATGCTGTACAAGTGAATGGTGACCATGGCTGTCAAAAAAGATTTTCAGTTAAATGTAAATTTCAGTCTGTTTCTCGAACAAAAGTATTGTATGGCTTCAGAAGACTTGAAATATGATGCATAGGTAATACAAATTACTTTAATGATACTTTTATAGTACCTTTTTGAGCACATGACAGCGCTTATTGTATATGGGAGAGAACAGAGGGAACATTCTACAAAACATCTCCTTTTATTATCCCAAAGTGAGAGTGAATAAATGCTGACAAAATGTTCACTTTTCAGTAAACCTTCCCTTTGAACTCCCTAACATTTAATGTTGCATGGTATAGAATCATTTGAGGCTAGTTTTGTTTTCTTTTTATTCATCTCTTAAGTGTCATGTGAGTTTGTTCACCCAGAAATGGAAATGCATGAGGCAGGTAGAAAGATTTGAGCCTGTACTTGACACCGCTGGAGGATCAGGCATCCGTGCCAACAGTACAGGTCTGTAGGTTTGCCAATCAATGAAAGGATTTGGGTTTCACTGCCAAAAAGCAAAAAAAAAAAGCATCGCCGCCAGGTCCTACCATTTGAAAAACAGACATATTCTCCACAAAGGCATCTCGACTCAAATATCCTTGCCAGAAATACAGAATAGTCAGTCTATAATATGGCCTTTGTGCAGGAAACAAACAAAACGGGCCCTTTTGAGAAATGAGTTTACTTTCTCATATCACACACGCAATATCTTTATCCTCTCTCACTCTGCTGTAGTTTTTTAAACTTGATCTTCTGAGAAGTTGCGAGAATTCTACAGTTGGATTGTACAGTACACATACGACCTAATCCGAAATGTAAACCATTATTTTAAAAAGAAATAAAAAAAACAACCATAAAAGTTTTTATTTATTTATTTTTTTTATAAAAGACAATATAATCTCATATGAATTATGTGTTGGCTTTTCCCAACATTTTAATGCCATTTTGGCAATTATGAAAGCACTTCATTGTGGAATTGTGGAAATGGAATTGTTAATTACAATCAAATGAATTACCAAAAAATAATAATAATAATCAGGATTTGGCACTTCTATAGATAATACAAATTTGACTCTGATTGTTGATGTATCTCGATTCACTTCCTGATTTCGGTGATTGTCACATTACACCATTTTTGTTAGTTAAAATGTTCAATTTCTGGGTCACTACTGTCACTAAACAACTTCGTATTTCTGTAAAGCAAATTTAAAACGATGTGTATTGTGAAAAGCCCTATACAAATAAATTTGATGACGATTTTGATGAATATCATACAATGTTTTCATCTCATACAAATTATCAGTTGTCACGAGTGTTGTTTTTTCTCTCCTTTTTTATGCCATTTTGCCAATTTTGAAAACAATGCATTGTTAAAGTGGAATTGGAATTTTACAATAAAACAAATTACAGTTTGAAAGGAATAGTTCACCAAAATTTACTTACCCTCATGTCAGTATGATTTTCAAAAATTATGAATTTTTTTTTTTTTTTTTTTCCTTCGGTAGAATATAAGTAAGTGATGAACATTTTCAATTTTGTGTGAATGATCTCTATGGGAATGACATGGAATCTGAAATATGGTCTTTGCAACCATGTCATTCCGGTCCGCTCTGTTTGATTCTCTTTTCAATTCAGTTCCTTTTGCAATTAGTGATCTGCATTTAACTAACTTTTATCAATGTTTTTATTAATCACATGTTGTGACTCTCAGCAGTTTGAAGCAGCCATTGTCTAATGGTCAGTGTTCCCTTCCCTCGTGGACTGCAGAATGTGCACCTCTTCTCTGCTCTCTAAGAGGTCACTGAGTTGGGACCTCTCACGTATTCAATTTGTTTCCTTCCGAACATCCGCTTCTTAAGGGTTTTTCATGTTCCAGAACATGTGCAGCCCAGCAGAAACACCATATTACTGGTTCTGGCTGAACTATTTACAGTCTTTTAAAACAGATTTACTGAATAAAAGTCGAATGCAATATGTTGGGAGCCTGTCACAGTTCCAGGAAATATTACATCTGGGTGCCTCCGTTGTCAAGCAGTGTTAAATGTGAGTTGAAAGCTTTTGTGTGTGATGTCGCTCACTCTTCAGCTGTTTCTCCTCATTAAACTATTAACGACACACTTTCCTTCAGGCCATCTTCTCCCTGTCAAGTCAATCATGGAGAAAGGTCAGAAAGAGAAAGATAGAATATGAAGGTAACATATGGAATTGGAGAGCAGGTATAAGAGCTGTAAAAGACAACTGCCTCTTTATGAGGAGTAATATGCTGACGGGATGATGGATCCTTCCCATAACCCCATCAAGTTGCTTTCATGTTCACTGTTAAAGTGCCATGATATTAAAACTGAAGTTTTGTGGCTTTTAGTTCAAGCCTGTTAGCTTTGAGGTCATCTATATGCTAGTGTACTCTTAAAAGTTGTCAAAAGTCACTTTTAGTAGATACAAGGGTTACACTTTATTTTGATAGTCCACTTTAGACATTCTGCTAACTATAACTTTGTAACTACATGTCAACGAATACTCATTAATTTGCAAATTGTCTGGTCTTTTTTCACCAGGAAACAGAACAAAAATATTTGACTCGTCACTTAAAGGGATAGTTCACCCAAAAATGACAATTCTGTTATTAATTACTCATCCTCATGTTGTTTCAAACCTATACGGCCTTCATTCATCTTTGGAACACAAATTAAGATATTTTTGATGAAGTCCTAGAGCTATCTGACCGTCCATAGACAGACAGTCAAGTCAAGTCACTTTTATTTATATAGCGCTTTTAACAATACAGATTGTGTCAAAGCAACTTTACAATTTTACAGACTGTAATGCAACTGCCATAGGGACATTGTTAAAATAGTCCATGTGACATCAGTGGTTTTATGAAGCTTTGAGAATACAAATTAAGCTTTGCAAATACTGCATTTTGGGAATAATGATTGTTGTTAAACAGGTTTCCCCGAACTCTCATTGGTCGATCAAGTATACAGTTCCACCCCAAACTCAAACTATTGGTTCTGCCACTGTTTTTATGTGCATTGTCTAAACTACAGTATGTATTGTCTCTGGATATGAATCCAGGATAGGAGAAAGTATTTTAAATGTAAAAAATTATATTTAAAAAATAATAGTTTGTTTACTCATTTACACTACCAGTCAAAAGTTTGTAATAAAGACTTTTATACTACGGGGCCGTTGAATGCTTGAATCTGATTGGCTGACAAACATTCTAAGGTGTGCAATTATTTTCAGGGAAACGCACAGCGAACGTAGTTCCAGGCAGCTCTTGACCGTATTACATGTCCATATCACTTCGCCAAATGATTTCAGTTATTTTAAAGGTCTTAAAACAGCAAAATAACCAAAACCCACAACGACAATGGTCAAACAAATAAACATAGTAAGCAATATGATAAAAACGACAGATCATTTCCATGTTTTTGACACAAATTTTTTTTATTATGTACGGAATGCACATACTCTGTCACCTCCCACTCTCTCTCCCTCACACACGCACATACATACAGTTTGCACACATGCGAACATACACGCTAATGTTGTTAGCGCTACTCTGACAATTTTATCAGTAACTTACAAACTATGACTTCTCACAAGCGAGGTAACAACGGCGCTGTTCGTGAAGAAAATGAACTTAAAATTTCAGTATTAGAAACATTATCTGAACACTTTTGAGAGACGCACAGACTCACAGAGGTAATTCACATGTTCTCTCTCTCTCATCTCTCTCTGATAACTTAGTTATTAACTGCAATAATCTGCTATCAACGGCTCAAGCCTAGTTACTGGGTTTAAAATGACGTTTTGGAATCAGCAAAGGAGGTGACGGATGAGATCCGGAAGAAATTAATCCTACTCACAATAGCATTTTAAGGACAAAAACAAGACAAATCTGATCGATGTCTTGAGGTGTGGCAACCGTAGTATAAGCAGAATAATTGACTCCGGGCCGTTGAATTATTAGAAAAATAATGCACACCAAGGTGTAACGAATCACCACCTCCGGTGTGCATTATTTTTCTAATAATTCAACGGCCCGTCGTCAATTATTCCTTACATAATGTTGTTGAAGTTTCTTATGCTCACCAAGACTGCATTTTATTTAATAAGAAATGCAGTAAAAACAGTAATGTTGTACAATATCATTCCAATATAAAATAACTGTGTTACTATTTTAACATATTTCAAAATGTAATTTATTCCTTTGATGGCACAGCTGAATTTTCAACAGCCAAAATTTCAGTCTTCAGTGTCACATGATCTATCAAAAGTCGTTCCAATATGCTGATTGAATATGCTTTCAAAAACATAAAAAATATTTTGACCAGTAGTGTACATTTATGCATTTAGCAGACACGTCTATACAAAGTGACTTACTGAGCAATTTTTCAGAAATAACAATATTCAAGAAATGGTAATGCCTTTCTGGTTGCTTTTTCATCCCGTTTTTATTTTAAATTTCTGCGTGTGCATTTAGGTTTTGACAGAGACTATCTGATGTCTTTGACTTGATCTCTTTTTGACACGCATACATATTCAGCAGCCCATGGTTCGCCATCTCAATTATGCTTCAAACACACCAGCACACACTCGTGACTGACAGGATGTAGTTTCTCCCTGTGCGTGTGTATGTGTCCATCAGCTGCTGCGTCATGGAGACAGCCCTTTCAATTTGTTTTTCCTCAAAGCACTGTTGGTATCTTCTGTCTGTCTGTGTGACTTCAGCTCCTCACCCTGATTTCTGACGTCCGGGCAAGATTGAGTGCACAGATCAGTCACGGGAGGGATTGTGAAATGTCAAATACGATCTCTGGAACTGTGATGCTTACATATAAAACATCAAATTAGTCTCTAAGTTAAAGGCATAGTCCACCCAAAAATGAAAATGCTGTCGCCATTTACTCAGCCTCATGTCATTCCAAACCTGCTTGCTTGTTTCTGCAGAACACAGAAGAAGGTAGTTTGAAGAATGTTGATAGCCAAAGAGCTTTGTGTGTTTTTTCTGACTCCCGGTCCAGATGTTTAGACCTATCTCTATTTTATTTTTCCCAGCATGCTCTTTGGCTTTGTTTGAACACACAGCAGCAGACAGGGACAGAGCGTTACTGAAGGCAGAGTTGGCTGACACTCTGACAGCATTTTTTTTTTTTTTTTTGGCATCATAACTTGGGTTGACTTTGAGCTCTACAAACTATCACAGACCCTCCTGATGGGAATGCCAAGTCCCCCAAAAGTTTTTGATGCCTTTAAGGAAGAGTTCATCCAAAACTGACAATTCGGTCATTATTTACTCACCTTCTTGTTATTTCAAACCTTCTGTTTTTCATGGAAGACAAAAAGAGGTGTTTTACAAGGGCTAACATGTTTAAAAGAACTGCAAAGCACTGTCAAATTAGTCTAAAATACCTGTCATAATATAAATTTTGAGTAAATATTCATTGGAAAAAGCTGACCTTTGCCATAGCTTTCAAGCTGCATTTGGAAAACCAATAGCATTTGCAATCATTAATGTGAAAAAATGCATGGGCTACTTTTATTGTGCTTTTTTTTTTTTTTTTGCTTTTTTTTTTTAAAGCTTGTGCCCCTGAGAGTGAGTAAATGATGGGAGAATTTTAATTTTGGGTGAACTATTCCTTTATTGACTTTTAATGAAAGTTATTATAAAGTATTATCAAAACGGCTCTCTCAGATGTTTGACTTTCTCATATTCTCTTTCTCTTCCTCAGTACAACTGCAATCCCCAGCTTAAACCCTCATTTCTTTAGCAATTCAATCTTATACCGTCCTGCTTTTGCTGGTGAAACGAACCTGTCCTGCAGAACTCAAGCATGCGTGAACCAGGCTGCCCGGGGAAAATGAGAAAACGATTAGGCTGAAATTATAGGAATCACTGACCATTTAGCTGAAATTACAGACTACAAAGGTGATTGTCAAAACCAGCTTGGTGTCTAATAACAAATCATTTAGGCGGCATTAATCCCAAGTCTGTTATTAGACCAGCCCTTCCTCCTTGCAGGAATCAAAGCTTTTTTCCTGACTCACATTGTTTCCCTCTTTCCCGCTTCATCTCTGGGTCTAAAGGAAATGCACTCTGAAATCTGTTTTTCTTTATTTCTTTCTTCTCTGGCAGCTGGGCGGGTGGGGGGATCATTATGAAATATTTTTTTTTCTCAAATACACGTTGAACACAATTATTGGCACCCCTAGAAATTTGTATGAGTAAAATATCTCTGAAGTATATTCCCATTCATATTCACAATTTTGAGCACTCCAGGGTGATTATGAACATGAAATTATCCAGCCATGGCTTCCTGTTTCACAGAAATATAAATAGGAGGGAAAACAAAGCCCAAATTCCCTTAATCATCCATCACAATGAGAAAAAACAAAGAATGTATTTCTGATGTGCAGCAAAAGATAATTGAGCTTCACAAATTAGTGAAGTGGCTTTAAGAAAAGAGCTAGAGCAGTGAAAATTCCCATTTCCACCATCAGGGCAATAGTTAAGAATTTCCATTCAACAGAAAATGTTACGAAACTGCCTGGAAGAGGGCATGTGTCTATATCGTCCTAATGCACGGTGAGAAGGAGAGTTTGAGTGGCTAAAGACTCTCCAAGGACCACAGCTGGAGAATTGCAGAAAATAGTTGAGTCTCGGGTCAGAAAACCTTAAAATAAAATTGTCAAGCAGAACCTATCAATTGTCGTAAACAATATGTTTGGGAGGGTTTCAAGAAAAATTCTCCTCGCTCATCCAAAAACAAACTCCAGCATATTCAGTTATCAGACACGACTGGAACTTCAAATGGGACTGGCTTCTATGGTCATATGAAACTAAAAATGAACTTTTTAGCAGCAAACACGATCAAGATGGGTTTAGTGAACACAGGGATAAAAAGTACCCCATGTGTACAATGAAATATACTGCTGTATTTTTGATGTTGTGGGCCTGTATTTCTGCTGGAGGTCCTGGACATCTTGTTTAGATGCATGGCATCATGGATTCTATCAAATATCAACAGATAAAAAAAAATTAATAAGTGACTGACGTGTTAGAAATCTTATAATGGGCCATGTTTGGATCTTCCAACCGTACAATAATCCAAACACAAACCTCAAAAACAACACAAAAATGGGTCACTGAGCACAAAACCAAGCTTCTGCTGGCCATTCCAGTCCTCTGACCTGAACCCTGTAGAAAATGAGTGGAGTGAACTGAAGAGAAGAAGCACCAACATGGAGCTGGGAATCTAAAGGATCTGGAGTGATTCTGGATGAAGGAATGGTCTCTGATCTCTTGTCAGGTGTTCTCTAACCTCATCAGGCATTATAGGAGAACATTTAGAGCTGTTAAACTGGCAAATGGAGGTTTCAAAAAGTATTGAATAAAAGGTTACCGTTAATTGTGGCCAACGTGCATTAGAGAAAAACATTTATTTCATAATGATATTTCCCCCCATTTTAAAGTCTTATTATCCAATGAAAGGTTAGATTTTTGTGATTTTTTTTTTTTTTTTTTTTATAAAAGATCAAAATGATTAACAATGCAGATTAATTTTCACAGCCTTATTTGATCATATTTACCAAGGGTGCCGATATTTTTGGCCATGACTGTATGTCACGCCATGAATGTGGATGCGTGTCATATAAAAGCAGCCTGTTTCAATATTTCTCTCTGCTCTGGTATTGGCCAGATATTGTGAATCCATGACCTTAAGACTTCTGTGCTCATATGCCATATTTTCAGCATCTAATAAGAAATGCCAGAAGCACAGAAAAGCTACTGTCATTTTTAAAGGATAAGTTCACTTCCAGAACAAAAATTTCCTGTTAATTTACTCACCCACATTTCATCCAAGATGTTCATGTCTTTTCATGTTTTTTTTTTTTTTTTTGAGGAAAACATTCCAGTAATTTGTCCATATAGTTTCTTTGCGACTCAAGAAAGAAAGACATGAACATCTTGAATGACATGGGGTGAGTAAATTATCAGGAAATTGTTATTCTGGAAGTTAACTTATCCTTTAAGTTCATTCTTAAAGGAATAGTTAACCATATACCCAACAGTGACAATTCACTCATTTGCACTTGCATGTCATTCCAAACCCAAATACAGCTATTTTTGAAGCACATGGGATACATTTTGTATACTTTTTTCATATACTTGATAGTGACCATGACTGTCAAACTCCAAAATGATGAAAATAGTATCATAAAATGGTCCATATGACTATTGAACTATATTTCATGTCTTCTGAAGCTAGAAAAAATATATATCCCACACATTACTCAAGTTTGCATCATCATAAAAAATAATAAAAAAAATGCAAGCAACAGTCAGTCGACCTTCCTCAGTAAACCATGAGAAAGGTTGATTGATATATATTTGTTTAATATATATTTTTAATATTTTCATATTTTTTGTTTATTTTTCTAGAAATGTTGCTTATATTTTTCAACTTTATATTGTATTGATTTGTGTGTGTGTGTGTGTGTGAGAGAGAGAGAGAGAGAGAGAGAGAGATAGGCATTTTGTATTTTTTATGCCTTTTGAATTAAAATTAAAGATGTTATCAACCTTGTTATCTTGTACACAATTCTTACTAGTTTTAGATTTTTTAATTTTTGATTTTTTTTCTTTTTTCTGTCCTTTTTGTAATTCACAGGTATACGAGAGAATGAATAGACAGAGTTTTCAGTTTGGGTTGAAGTATCTCTTTAAACTGAGAGGAAGTACTTCATAAACTTCATGTTCTCTCCCCAATTGTTCTTTTTTTTAGTAGCCTTTTTTATTAGTTTGACAGAACAGTGGTCACTTTGTCTGGCAGGCTAATTAGTAAAAGCATCAAAGTGCTTTTGCTGTCGTTTTAGATGTGAGAATCAAACCAAAACAGCGCTTGCGTCCAAATTCAGCATCACAGACAGTAGAGTAATTAATGCCGTGGTCGCCACCTCACGCATCTTTAATTCAGCACATATTACATAAAAGCTACTTGATGTACTGTAGCCCAGTTCTGGCAGTTGGGTCTCTGTGTTTATATCTGACCCTCGAGAGAGGCCAGACATCTCTCTTTCCTTTCAAATCCTCTGATCTTCCACCAGCCCCATCTTTTCATCTTAACTCTTCCTCTGAATATTTCACCAGGGCTCTTATTCCTTCACTCGCTCACTCTCTCACTCGCTCTCGGCCTCTTTTCTCTGTCCCTTTGTTTTTATCGCTGCTCTCAGTGGTTTATTGTCTGTGTGTATATGCTCATGTTTATGATAAAGCTGGATGGTGTGACTTTATACACCAAGCAAGAGTTGAGATCTGAGAACCGGTTGAGATTTTGCTACATCATTTATACCATGGTAGATATAACTTCACAGCTGTCAGTGAGCATGACTGCTTACATTAGAGGGATGAATAAAGTTGAAGAAATGCAAAAGAAAGTGTTTGAAATACATAATGTGAAGTAGAATGTGGTTGTCACTCATGTCTTAAGCAACATCTTAAGCAAAATGATCCCTTTATCGTAGAGTTAATGTCACAAAACATCAGTTTGTTGTACATTAAAGCCTATATGTGTCAAACTGATCTTCAAGCTTGTCATGGCATCAACACACAACATTATAGATTTATATTAAATGTGTATTGTATTTCAAATTTGTACTGTATATGGGTAGTTCATGTATCACATTGGTGTGATGAAAAAAAAAAAACTCTAACATTGAAGATAAACCTCTCTCATGTTATTTGTATGTTAATAAATTTTTTTTCTGCATTTTTGCTATGTCACACCATAGGAGACAGTCCATTTTTTATTTGTCAACTACCCATATATAGCTTTAACTGATCATGTTTATATCATGGCAGAAGACGAGAACAAGCTGAATGTGTTTGCTTGTTTTCTTCTGTAATTTCTTTAAACGTTTTCATCGGCGTTCATTCCCTCTTCTCTCTTTCATTTAGTTAAATGGTGGTGCGCTGATAACCATCTAAGAAAATAAGTTTTGACACATCCAAGTCTAGCTGGAAAACATAACATGAGCATATTTGAATTCTGTGACACAAATAACATCCAAGTTGACTCAAATATCGCATCTTCTTGGTTCGTATGCAGTTTCCAGCCTCACGTCGTAGCGTGATTACATTTTCATGACTCTCTTTCAACCGGCACAAATGTTTTTACTCATCTCTATCTTGCTTTTCACAGCATATCTTTTTTCTCAGAATTCTGAGATATAAACTCACGAGTTTAATTGCTAATTATAATGTCCAATTCTGAGGGGAAAAAAGGCTGATATTTTATCAGAATTGCATGTTTATATCTCATAATTCTGACTTAATAAACTGCACTTGTGTGTTATTGCCTATATCTGTCTCTATTGATAAATCCATTTAGCCACCTATACATTTTTTATTTCTATTTATATATTATGGTACTATTTAATATTTGTATAATTTATGTAACAGTTACTTTTTTGTGGATTAGGGTGGAAGAACACTTCATTTCCCAGAATGCATTACTTGTGTTGAATTTTTTACATTTTGTTTTACTTTATACATAAACACAATGGAGTATTCACTCAAAATATTAATTACCTCACGTGGTAGCGTGATTACATTTTCATGACTCTTTCAACCGGCACAACTGTTTTTATTCATCTCTATCTTGCTTTTCACAGCATATACATTATTAGTAACTCATAAAAGTCAAGGCACACAGCATGAGGCTGCTGAAGTGTGAATACTCAGGGTGATGCGTTACATCCCTTGCACATTTCATCTTTCAGTCTGATCATCACTGTTGCACCTTTGTGTGTTGAAGAGCTGTTTTAAGTGGCATAACTTCTACGAAATCTGTCAGAAGTGCACATTCTTAAGGCTGGCCTTCGCCTCTCTCTTATATGAAAGCCTGTTTCTGCCACTGAATAAAGAATAAAAAAGCTAATTGCAACTTTTTCTTACAATTCTTTTTACAATTATTTTTCTTACAATTGATTTTTACTCGCAATCGCGAGTTTACATCTCACAATTCTGACTTTTTTTCCTTCAGAATTGCGTGATACAAACTTGCATTTCAAACATTTTCTCAGAATTGTGAGATAAAATTTGCAATTGGGAGTTATAAAGCCAGAATTGCGAGATATAAACTCGCAATTGCAGGAAAAAATGTCTGAATTGTGAGATATAAATTTGCAGTTCTCACTTTTTTTTCTCAGAATTATGAATTTGTATGTCTCAATTCAGACTTTTTTTCTCACAATTGTGAGTTTATATCTCTCAGTTCCGACTTTTGTTCTCAGAATTCTGAGATATAAACTCACAAGTTTAATTGCTAGTTATAATGTCCAATTCTGAGGGGAAAAAGGCTGATATATTAAGTTTATATCTCATAATTCTGACTTAATAAACTGCACTTGTGTGTTATTGCCTATATCTGTCTCTATTGATAAATTTTATTGATAAAATCTGTTTATATATTATGTTACTATTTAATATTTGTATAATTTATGTAACAATTACTTTTTTGTGGATTAGGGTGGAAGAACACTTCATTTCCCAGAATGCATTACTTGTGTTGAATTTTTGTTTTACATTTTGTTTTACTTTACACACAAACACAATGGAGTATTCACTCAAAATATTAATTGTGTTAATGTTGACATTCTAGTAACCCTTCAGTATTCTGTCCAATGTTAATTTATGTGAATTGCAAGTTTGAATCTCTCAACAATATTGTGTACAATAAGTGTTTCTGCTCTATTTCTTCCACGGGGCCGAGACCCTCTGTCATGGCCCCTGGTCCTAACCTTCATGTGGTGTAGTTGGAGAGGAACGGACCCTCTGTTATTCAGCAAAGGTGTGAGCCGGGTCCGATTGTTACCTCAGGCTCTGGCCACAGCTGGTGAAGACAGGCCTTGGCAGTTTTTTGAGCCCAGCACCAAGCTGACAGGCTTCGAGACCTGACCTCACACCCTGAAACCCACTCCAAGGTGACATGTCCTGGCCTGCCCCTCCGAGTCTGTCTTTCCAGTTTGATGTATTGCCATTATGTGGAAATGGCATCGCTTGAGGACAACAGGACTCAAGGACTGATTGTGAGTGTGGTGGGGGCTGCAGGGGTGTTTGGACCCATAGCAAGGACCCTGTCCAGCCCTCTTAAGTCCTGACATAGAGGCAGGAGTCATGGCAGCCGGCCCTTAACCATGTGTGTGCCCAGTGCTGGCAGCCCTGTTTCTCTGCTCTCTCTCGTCCCCGTGTCAGATGGCATGATTCGGGCAACGTTCAAGAGCTGCCAACCCGACTGTCTGTCTCCCTGTGGCAGTTCCCAATGTCTCACTGCGACGGAGAGGTCACCTCCCGAATGCCAGCTGACTCCTCCATGCTCATCCTCCGTCCTCTAATATATCGCTTCTTCTTCTGCGCTGGCCATCTTATTAGAAGGAGCTCCAAGTGATGGATGTAGGTTGTATAAACAGTCGAAGATGATGTCTTCATGGTTATCTGCTCTCTGCTCATCTGCCAAGTTATTAAGCTGAGAAGCATCCTCTACCAATAGTAACAGCTTGCTGATTTCACACCTTGTTTTTCCTCATAAAAAGAGATTGATCTGCGGAGAGTTCTTGATGCGAAAGGCCCACCCACACACTGCAAGCTGCAACTCCTGCTTTTATTTTGGTTGTGGGTATGTAGTTAAAAAAGCTCCTAATCAAAGGTCCTCATAATATACTCTAAGCCTGGATATATTTTTAGACTTAATATAATAATATTATAGCCATATAATGCAATATGGTATTAGCTGGATTGCGCGAAATTCAAAATTGGTGGAACATGACGGAAATGACAGTAAGAGGAAAAAGCGAATAGAATAGATAATTGTTTTCTATAGTTGAACTCATGAACTTCCATACAAACTGTAAAAAAAAAAAAAAAAAATTATATATATGTATGTGACCCTGGACCACAAAACCAGTCTTAAGTGTCAATTTTTTGAAATTATGATTTATACATCATCTGAAAGCTTTCCATTGATGTATGATTTGTTAGGATAGTATTTGATTGGATAATATTTGGTCGAGATACAACTGTTAAATATCTGGAATCTGAGGGTGCAAAAAAATCAAAAATTTAAAAAAAAGTTCTTAGCAATGCATATTACTTATCAAAAATTAAGTTTTGATATATTTACGGTAAGAAATTTACTAAATAAACTAATTATTTTGACCCATGCGATGTATTTTTGGCTATTGCTACAAATATACCCCAGCGACTTAAGACTGGTTTTGTGGTCCAGGGTCACACACACACACACACACACACACACACATATATATATATATATATATATATATATATATATATATATATATATATATAATATTATTATTATTATTATTATTATTATTATTATTATTATTATTATTTTATTTTATTTTATTTTATTTTATGTATATATGTGTGTATATATATATAAATATATAATTTTTTAACATAGTTTGTATGGAAGTTCATGACTTGTTTCCAATGTTGGAGCAGATTTGATTGATTTAAAAATATATATATAAACAATGTTTGGAAATGCCTATAGAAAATATGAAAGGGAAGATTTCTGGAACCCAAGCTGATGAAAAAACAGGCATTTTTTTTTTTTTTTTTACTGACTGTTTTCATCAGCTTCAAGGACAAGACAGTTAACTGCCATGGTGCTAATAGGGTCTGAAGCACAATGTCCCGAGGCCCCTTGTGACAGCAAATGTTTGAGGAACAAAATGGGATGTTGCTCAAATGTTGCACAGAACTTGTTCTTGTTCATGGCCGTTTCTTCTGTGATGAAATGTTCAAAGGCTCAAGTGCATCTGGCAATCGATCGAAAATCGAGATGCTGCTGTATTACTATTGCTCAGTGCAGAAATACACCAAGGACAGACATGTTAAGACTGAGTTATTAAAGACACAATTATTTTGCCATTTACTGTTCCATTATATCCCGAATACGCAGCTATTGATTTTGGCCTGTCTGGGGAAAGATTTTGTTTATCTCGTTCAACATCTTTTTAAAATAAAATGCAGAATAATGTTGTTAAGCATAATTTCTAAATTTAAGCAATGCACCCCATTGTTACAACCAACCTCCCATCCACCATTCGTGTTCTCAAATTCCAGGTGAACTACAGTCAGTCACATCGACTAGAGCAAAGCTGTTTCTGTTGGATATGTTTTCATTAGGGCCCAACCAGGCAGAGAGAGTTGCTGTGCTGCTACAACATACCCACAGGATCCTGTCAATCAGCTTGGAACATACAGACTTCAGACCTCCGGCTCTAAATGCCCCATTGAATCTGGAGGACATAAAAATGCCACATGGAGAGAAAAAGAGAGAATCTCTGTGAAAATAGTCATATGAGAGTATATAGCATTTTAGATGTCGGGAGGCAAAAATCAAATCCTTGAGGTCAGAAAATTCAATCTTGGCGCCTGCATTTCTTTTCCAGCAGGATATAAATGTTTAACTCTGTTTAATTTTGAGCCCAAGTCCTGTCCACCTGTAGTAATTGTGCAGGAATCATGCTTATGGGCTGTGTATACAGCAATGTGAACGTTTTAGTGATGTTATCTGAGTGTTGCTCTGTCATGCGGTACCATGGGATTGCCTGTTGCCTGGCTGGCTGATGACTTCCAGAGGAACTCCCACAGTACATTTGCTATCAGTACTGATGAGCCAGATATGAGTCACCCCTGTAAATGTCTGCAGCAGCTCCCACCAAAGGTCAACAGCAGCAGACGATACCAGAGAATGAACTGAGAAACCATTACGTCTATTTCAGCAACCGACTGACAGCTGGCAGAAATCATTAGTTTGAATGTGTTGCCGTGAAGCACAACCACGACTCAAATGGAAGTGATACAGATAAAAATATTTGTTTGGTGTTGATTGGTATTGATTTTTACTAAAGCATACTAAATATTCCCGTTCAATTTAAAAAAGCTTTTTTGGGGGAATTAACTTCTCATCCCATGACGTATTGTGAATGATGTAAGCGTTTTGTATTAATGCTGTCAAACGATTAATCGCATCCAAAATAAAAGTTATTGTTTATATAACATATATGAGTGTACTGTTTATATTGTGTATATCTATTATATGTATATATAAATACACACACATGTATGTATATATTTAAGGAAAAAGTGTTATGTTTATATATTAAATATATATATATATATATATATATATATATATATATATATATATATATATATATATATAATATAAATATATACATGTAAATACATGTAAATATTTTCTGAATATATATTGTGTGTGTGTGTTTATATATACGTAATAAATATACACAATACACATATATTATGTGGACAAAAACTTTTATTTCGGATGTGATTAATTGTGATTAATCGCTTGACAGCACTAGTTTGTACACACACACACACACACACACACACACACACATGTTTACTTAGCTATCTAAATGGGGACATTCCATAGGCGTAATGGTTTTTATACTGTACAAACCGTATTTTCTATTACCCTACACCAACCTTACACCTAAACCTACCCCTTACAGGAGACTTTCTGCATTTTTACAATTTCAAAAAAACCTTTGTTTACTTTATTTTTAAACCAGTTTTACAAATGAGGACGTCCCCAAAGGGAGGTTTTTGGAGATTTTGCCAGGTTTAACCACCCAAAATATGGTTAAGTAGGTACACACACACACACACACACACACACACAAAATAAATTGTGGGTAATGTTTTACTATTTCACCATTGATCTCAGTTTATTAAAATGCAATTAAAAATATACTATTGATTAATCCTGAAAGGTTTTGCTAAAAATCTGTTTTTCTTTTCAGAAAACGAATGATGAATGGGATTTTTATTTCTGAAACTTTCTATGCAGCTTTTCATTAGAAAACATGTTCAAGATGATCATGAGAGTGTTCCAAGAAGGAATGTAGCCTTTTTCCTGTACAATAGAAGCTTCTTTTGGGGTGAACCTTCAGCACTGAGATGAAAATTTGTTAAATAAGCTTTCATAACACATAACTGATAGCTGACCATGAGAAACAGCCATGATGAACAATTGGCCTCTGTACATGGACACAAAACCCTCGTTCACATCATTTCAGGCTAGAAATTATGTCTCAAACTCTCTATCTGGAATCCAAAATTTGCGTGTTCTGTTGACACACATTGATGTAATAAAATTGAATTTCTTTGAATTCCAGAGGGAATGACCTGGTGTTAGAAAAGAGACTTGTGATTGGAAAAATCTACAATTACATCTGATATTACTGAGAGAAAAAAACAGCTGAACTTTCCTTTTACTTGTGTAGTCTGAGATGAGTTGCTGCATCTCTGCAATAGAATGAACTGTAATGAATAGGGAAGATCAGCAGCTCTGGCTCTAATCCTGTTTGTAGCACTTATAGACATTTTGTCCCACGATGCTGACAGGATCTTTTAGATTGCTTTGGGATTTGTTTTTGCAGACCAAACAGATGCTGTATGAAATATTTGAATATATATTAATTTGATTTAGAAAACCTCTGTTCCAAAAACCTAGTCAGCAGCCTACTGCCTAATATACACAACTGCCTCTTATGACTATGATGA
Organism: Onychostoma macrolepis; assembly: GCF_012432095.1. Lineage (NCBI taxonomy): Eukaryota > Metazoa > Chordata > Actinopteri > Cypriniformes > Cyprinidae > Onychostoma > Onychostoma macrolepis. The sequence continues at coordinate 9,890,232 of NC_081163.1, forward strand.
AACCTTTTAAAAGTGACTTTGAATGTGGATATTGAAATAAATATATAAATAATTATATTAATTTTATCTATCTATCTATCTATCTATCTATCTATCTATCTATCTATCTATCTATCTATCTATCTATCTATCTATCTATCTATCTATCTATCTATCTATCTATCTATCTATCTATCTATCTATAATTCTAGGACATCTTTTGTATTTGGAATGCACCTGTAATGCCCACTAGGTAAGCAGCTCGCTGGGTTTTGGAACAAAAAGCTAATTTGTGTGCTTATGCCTTTCATTTTTTGCTAAATCGTGTAACATGAACTGACAATACGTCACTAACATCTGTTTGGAATCAGCCAGCCTGTGACTGGTACTGTCTGTGTGTCTCGGTCTCAAGACGAGAGGGAAACGCAGTTTGATTGGACAGTTATGGTGCTGCAGGATAAAGAGTAGCGTAGCACGTGAGCCAGAGCATTGTTCAAGACTTCATCATCATAAATGAAACATTTGTGAGGCCGCATTCATTGGGTGTCATCTGGTTTCTGATGGATTCTTGTCACAGATTGGCCTCTGTCTGCTCACAGCTGTTGCGAGCTAGTAAATGACTGTCTGCGATGACATTGGCTCTGCCCCGCTGTAAAAACACTGTCTGGAGTGGATTGAGACACCCATCATTCCCTTGTTAATGTTAATGTGCTATCAATGGACTTTCATGGCTGTGTCAGAGTAGCGCACTTCCATACTGAAATTCAGTAAGGGGTGGTTTTAGATTTAGGTTGGTAACTTAAGAGATGATTTATATATGGAACTATCCTTTTTGACTAGTGTGATTGGACTGCCAATACTTGAGAAGTTTTTGCACAACTTTGAAGCTTTTACTGTTACATAATGCATGCATTTGACTCTATATTGGCAGTATATATTGTACCATATGCATTGAACAATATGCTAGTATTCTACATTTCAGAGATTCTGAGTCCTTCACAAACATCTTTTATTCACTGCAGTTCCTTATCTAACAGTGTGACTCTCCTGAATCATCAGGGGAACATCACTGGCTATTTTTCCAACACAGTACCATGGTGTCAATAACTTAGGAGGTATTTTGGCTCTTGCTTCGCTGCTCTGTCTGATCTCTGTGTTTAATGTTTTTTTCTCACTGAACTTCAGCGTAGTCTGGTATAAAGCAGCAGGAATGGAATGATGTGAGTTGGTTTAATGTGATGTTGGCTTTACAAACAAGGCGTCATTGACTATCTGATGCAATTCCAAGTCAAGTTTACTTTTTTATCGAGGTCGGTCAGAGTGGTGTTGGTTTGGACAGGTCCAGATGGATTCTCCCAGAGCGGTACAGGTTTAGCAGATGCGCTCTTAAATGTTTTGCCTGGCCAGCCGCTCAACTCCCTTAGTACCAGCACTATGATATTTTGTCCTTGAAGCATCAGGTACCAGCTTGGTTTTAACTGAATAGTAGACAGAACAGAGACGTTTTTGTTGGTCGGAATACAGCTTATATTATGTTTTTGAATTATGACTGGCATTTTTGAGATTGCCATAACAGGGTGTTTTAACAGTATCAATAATTAATTATGGAAATAGTGGATATAAAATCGTTTGCAACTTTTAAAAAATTGTTTTTTTCAATTTACCAGGCATTTTGCTATAGTTCCAATGGTAATCAAATTTGAGGTGTTTTCTGAAATCTTTTGTTCATTTCAGCTTTGCATTTATGAAATATCTTTTAAGAGTGTATGATAAAAAAACAGAACCTCTGAAAGGATTCACTCAATCATGCACTCACTGTCATGTCGTTTTAAAACAATATTACACATTTTGTAGACTGTCTGAACTGCTGTTTTTCATACAATGATAGTTAGTGGACAGTGCTTTTTTTCAGGAAAGCTCCAAATAGAACAAAAAATGTATTTATGTATTTGTTTATTTATTGCATTCAGTTGGTCAAAATTTACAGAATGGAAATTTATAAAATATTTCAGTTGCATTTCCTAAATCCTGAAGGTTAGAACAACACGAGGATGGGTAAATGATGACAAAAATTTCATTTTTGGGTGAACTATCCCTTTAATGCATTTCCTCTGCATTGTTTTTTTTTTGTTTTGTTTGTTTTTTTTCCTTAAACCTGAATCATTATCATCCAATTTCCAAGCAAATCACTTCCCACACATAGTGAACCAGTCGAGAAATGCTCATTTGAGGGCCCCAGTAACCTCATTTGCTCTGAAGTATACCTCCACACCTACACCAAAGTATTGGCTGTATGCTTACTCACACAAAATGTGATGGAGGGCACGTTCTTCAAATGAGTTTTAGTATTGTTTTGCAAATTATGAATGCCTTAATGTACCGTGCCATTTAACAGGGCTCAGACAGCAATTAAGACTCCTCTTCGGAGAGGTCGTGACAAGCTGTTGAGCTCTCAGAAGCAAGTTAGACGAAATGGTAAAAAGCAACCAAAGGCATGCTGGCGGCAGTGAAATGAAAGCAGACAATCTGGTTTTAAATGGAATCTGGCTCTTCACATTACCACTCATTACAAAATATAGAAATGAGGTTGGCTGCACATACTAGTTTTTTGAGTTTCCAAAAGTGATTGTTCTTCCGTTTGTGAACTTCGAAACAGGTCTGTTTTATAATACTTTGGCTCTGTGCCTCTTCCCCAATAATAAGCAAATGTAGATGCAAAATTAGAATACATAAATAGTAAAAATACTCAAATCGACCAAGAAATGCACCCATGTTGCCATTTAGCACTAATTCATTCAAGTCTCACAATGATGGAACGCATTCATTCCCTCAAGCATGATCTCACCGTGAGGCTGGTGCACTTTTATTGAATTAAATAATAGACTTAATGGGTAGAAATGATGCTTAACGTAGATTCGGTTCATTCTCATTAACAACCTACGAGTGCTGTGATTAGCAGGCACTTCAATGAGGCAGCGATATAGAAATCAGCTTTCCTACATCTAACGCTTTACATGTCTAGACTTTAAATGGTGAGCAATCCTCACAAAAGAAGGATTTTTAATAACATGAGACCCGGTGACTCGTGGATGGCCGTTTGATGGAGCATTACTTACAAGCCATTGAGTTTATCATTACACCTCAACATTATTCCACCCTCCCTCGGTTAGCACGCAGCTCTAGAGCTGACTAATTCACTTAATTCCTTGATTATCGATTCCACAGGCCTCTGGGCAGAAAGGTCAATGTTTTCCTTGTGCTCACCTGAAATTTAAAATGTCATTCAAAATGAGGAGGCAGCCACCAAGAAAAAATGGCCTCTTCAAAGGGCAATGGCCCACTAATAGAGACCTGGCTTGATGCTCACATGCATGTGCACATACGCTCAGAGCTGATCACACAGGACACGTCCACTGGTCTGGGATTTACATTGCTAGTAAATTTCACAAATAATTACAAAAAGTGGCAAGTAACATTGAATTAAATGTGGAATTTTGAAATAGAAAGACTGGTATAAATAAATAAATATTTATATCAGTCTTTCTGTACAGACAGTGGTTATAGCAAGTCTGCATGTGCACATAAATTGCGCCATTTGTGACAGGCCTGATTTTGTTTTAGTTTATAATCTGTGCTAGTTTGTAATTGTTTATCTATGAACCATGCTTTTAAATGGAAGTCATTGCGATACATATTGTTTTTTTTCCTTCATCTTTTTAGTCATGAATATTTTTGACATTTTCTAAAATTAACCCTGTAAAGCCTGACATATGAAAATAAATAAATATAAATAAATAAATACATTTTTAAAAAGAGTTCTAGAAAATGTAAATGCAACAAAATTATTGGACAATGTTTTACAAAATAATACTATTTCAGTCTTTCAACTTCAAAATGTCACATTTAATGCAATGTGCTTCCCATTTCTTTGATATTATTGGTGAAATTTACTTAATTTAATTTATGAGTAATAGGTTTCACCACCAAATTCAGACAAAAAAGATATAATGTAATGCAATACAATGATGATTGAGAGATCTACAAATAAACCTTCCTCAAAAGCCTGATGTATCGTATTTGATACTCATGTTTTAACGTGAATTTCAACATAAATAAAAACATTTTAAAAAAGGATAATCAAGTAAACCTAAGTTGCTTCAGTCCAGTAAATGTTCATTTTGAAATGTTACTAACAATATAAAAGCTTTTCTTACATTTCTTTTATAAAAACCAGTAAAGATTTCACAGCAAAACAACTTGAAGGTCCGAGCATGTTTTTAGAATTATACTAAAATACTTTTACTTGCTAAAAACTTATGAACTGTCATTTAGAGAGCAGAAGGCATGAAGACGTTTTTTTTTAGGAAAGTTTAGAAAATGTTGATAATTTTGAGGTCTTAGAATTAAAGTGATACAGTATGTTTTATAAAGTTAATAGTTCAAAACAAAACACAACTTATCAATGTCAGTTTTACAACAGTGGAGCAAGTTTGAGAGTCTGGGGAAGCAGCAATCTTGAGTGGTTATATTAACAGTGGGTGTATCTGATACTCATAAATCCACATTCCATTCAATTTTATTGCATTTAGATTGAAAAAAAAAAAAATGTGTGAAGTTGCATTCACTTATTAAGTAGAAATAGTTAATAGGAAATGTGGTATGGTACATTAAATGCAAATGTAAATAGAGAGATTCTGAAGGAGAATCAGAGAAAGTCTTCCTTTCACCATCTCTGATGTATTCAGCACTAGATGCCCATATCCACACCGCCAGCACTTTTGGATTTGGTTATGCTAATCAGATCCTAAACTTTAATTCTCAGTGTAGCAAGATCACTCCAGGTGAGGGAAACCACACTATACTTCTTTATTAAAAGCCTCAATCTGTCTCTGCCTTCTCCTATCATTTTCCAGTGTTACTCTTTATAAAGTATCCCGATGATAGGATGGAGTGAGGGCTTCCAGGCAATTGTACCCACATATCTACTCACTGAGAGATTTTATGAACAGAAATTGCTCAGAAGTCAAGACTTCAGAACCTATACTGGCTCATACTGTCTTGTGTAATTCAAACAAAGGATGCTTAGCTATGAACAAACTTGTGCGGATTCTGCACTCACAGAATTTCCTTAGAAAACACCACAGATTTCTAGAGATTTTAAAGTGTGAGCAACCACCAGTCACAGGTTGTTTATTAAATATTAAGGTTATTTGATGATGATGATGATGATGATATGTATGTTTGTGTTTGTTCGTTCATTCATTCAATAGATTGATTAATGAATAATCAAATGAAGAAACTTTCATTCATTCATCACTCACTCACTCACTCATTGATTGATTGATTTATCCATCCATTTTTTCATCCATTTTTTGTCATCCATTAATTAATTAATTCATCCATTCATTTATTTGTTCATTTTATTCTTTAATTCATTTAATAGATAGATTGATGAAGGATCATTCATTCATTCATTTAACAGATAGACGACTGAATAATTGCATGAACAAACTTCTTTCTTTCTTTATCATTCACTCACTCACTCACTCACTCACTGATTGATTGATCTGGTTGCCTGATTTATTCATTGATTCATCCATTTATTCAGTCATTATTTAATTAAATCATTTTATTTTCATTCATTCATTCAATGTGAATTAGGTCTGCTCAGAAGGTTGTCTTGTAATAGAGAAGCACATTCATCTTTGTGTTCTTGAGCGAGGCAGTTAACCTCAGGTTGCTTCAGGGTTATTGTTCTTATGTGCTGTCGCTTCTTTCTTACATCACTTATCTCCTCACAGCAAGAGAAACCAGTCCAACATCCGTGGAAACATGCTCTCACACACATTACTCTTGTCTATTATAAAACATGCTGGAATGGTCTGAAGTGATTTTTGTGCCTTGTTGGAATGTTGTCATGATCTGTCTTCACTTCCTTCAGAAACATTGTACTGTAAGACATTGGCCCTTTTCACACACCTACACACACATTATAGCACCGTCAGATTTGGCACTGCTGGAGTGTGGTGGGTATTTTGGGGAAGTCTTCACAGTTGGACAGCATTTGGGGTCATATTATGGTTGACTGCTATAGTGAAGCAGAACATCACCTTTTTATGATAGATTTACATAGGTTTCTTAAAACATTACGGATTGCAGCTTCAGATTAGGAATTGGAAATATTAAATAAATAAACCTTTATTGTTCGTTGAACAGACCTGTCAACTTACCAACTTGTCTTTTGTTGGGTGAAGACTTTTTTTTTATATATATATATATAGATTTAGATGTATTATAAGAGCTTTAAACTTTTTAATGTGTCACTTTAATTACCTTTTCCACATTTTGAAAGGTTACATTTTCTCACAACGTCTTTGTTTTGGGTTTGTTCCCAAAAAAGCTGCCCCGATAGTTATGTGATTGCAATCACATTAGGTGTTTTAGAGAAATGTTTCTAATTTTTAAAAATTATTATTTATTTTATTTTATTTTTTTGGCGATTGTCTCTGCATTGAAGAAACCTAACAAATTATGCTTTTCACCTTTAAGTGTAGCAGAGTTTAGCAAAAGCATCTCATCCTTCTTGCTTTTCCTTCCCTGTATTTCCTTGCGGGGTTTTCACAGCATGCCACACCATGTGATGCTCGTTTGGTCTGACTGGTTCTGCTGTACTTGTCTAAGAGGGAGGCATGGAGAGAAAAAAATAACTGTCACATTGTGCAGAGTTTTCATTCCTCAAATAAAAAACAGATGCATCCGTCAAGGTTAGCTTAGAACCTATGGATTTACTGCCATCATTATTTTCAAGCAATATTATTTTAATCATTAATCTCTAACACACATTGTATCCTTCAAATGAGATTTAGAGGAAAGCAATAAGGCTTTGCCACAGCACTCAGATAATATTACTGCACTGTCAGGGGCCATGGGGAGGCAGGGCCCCAGGCCAACTGCAGATAGAGAGAGAGAAAATATACTGGCTTCAAAAACAAAAGGTAAAACATGTCAGCAGTTGAAATGCTTACCAAAACTCTGAAAATAAAACTGGATAAGTGTCTCTTGCAGGGATACAGATTTTTTGTGGTTTAGATATTTGCTCTGACAACAGTTTTATTCTGTTATAATGCTTTGCAGAAAGGTGAAACACTGAAATTTGGTCACATTTTTAAAGGTTCATACTAATTTTCAGGTAACTTTGCATTATTATAATCCAGTTTTTAAACTCAATTAATATATGGACTGCAAATTTATTTTGAAATGTAAGTTGTAGACTTAATTATTAAATTATGTAATCAATGCATTTAATTTTCAGATTTATGCACAGTCATTTTTACACTGTTTATCTGTTTATTTTATTTTTGACAATAATACAACCAATTAAATTAATGAATGTACTAACTCACCAAATTTAGTATGAATTTAGTTTACTTGATATTAAAGTCTTTTAAAATTGCAATTTCATAATGTAAATATTTTTTTCAATATCAATTATTGTATAATTAATTATAAGATTTAAATTCTGTAATTAATGCATTTAATTTTCAGATTGATGCATAATCATTTTTATGCATTTATTTATTTTTGACAATAGTTCAATTAATTACATTAATATTTGGACCAACTCACCAAAATTTTGTAAATTACTCAATATTGAGGTCTTTTAAATTTTATTTTTAAAGCAATTTTATATTGTAAATATTTTGTACAATACAGAATTCCTTAAATATTGTAGAGTTAATTATAATTTACAATTATGTAACCAATGCATTAAATTTTCAAGTTGCAGTATAATCATATTTTACCTCGTTTTATTTTTGACAACAATTACATCAATTAAAATGATGTTGACAAATTTTTCCTGAAAAGTTACTCAATAGTGAAATCTTTTAAAAGAGCAATTTTATTATGTATATAATATAATATATACATATACACACAGTACACAACTGCCTAATTGCATTAGACAGAATTATATTTTTTATTTAATTATTCAAATTTTTTGACGTTATATTACTACTTATACTGCTTAATATTAAATTATTTAAAAAATGGTATTTTATATTGTAAATATTATTTTAGATTTAATTCTACTTTTCAATTCTGTAACTGATGTATTGAATTCTCAGCTGCGTAATCATTTATACACCTCTATTCTAATAAATTTAAGGAAAGTCTAAGAAAAGGAAAGTTTTGCTTATAAAGGAAAGAAGCCCTTGAAATGGTTTAAAGAGTGAGACTCCATGATTTGTGTCTTGAATGGCAACTTTCTCATTAGGCGTCACTAGTCAGTCAGCACTACAAAAACAGCGACACGCGGTTCTGTTTTTGCAGCAGCGGTCGCTCCATGTGTGTCCCTGCAGCCAGGATCAGGTATATCTCCGCTGAGGCTCGGGCACAGACGTGCTCTCTCTGTAATGACAGTGATAAAAGGTCAGAGCACATGTCGACCCACTTTAAAGAAATTGAGTTATAAAGACTGGCCAGTTGAAGCTCATAGTCCTTCATTTTGTGTCATCCTCTGGCAGCCGCGTGAGCCTCAGATGTGAAGTGTCTGGGCTGGTATAATGAGAAACAGTGAGAGACGGAGCGGACGGCCCCCCTCTATGGAAAGCTCCGTCCCTGCTTCACTCCGCCGCTCCGTCTCAAAGCTCGTTTCCAAAGTCATCCTGCAGTTCTCTCTCGGAGTCTCTTCATTATGGTAGATGGCAGATGGAGGATCTGCTGAGCTTGAGCTTTATTCATTGTGACTTGTTTTTCATTAGTGCCTAATTTGACGTCAGGAAGCATAACTGCCAGGAGCCAAGGGGTATATAACAATTATAGCACACGCAGGTTAGACCCTCACACGCCTCTCTCAGGTACACATGTGAGGGTTTGCTTCTAGTTAGTAGAGACTGAGGATTCATTAATGTTGGTGTGTTCAGCAAGCGATCGTAAATGAGTAGAATTTGTTACAGATGTTATATAAGATCTTCATAACTCGTGTGTCATTAATCCGTTGTTTAAGTGGAATCTGGTCAGAGTCAAGGTTAGTACTCTGGCACATTGAGCCATAGTGCTCATATAGACCATGTAAGTTTGAGTCTCATAATTTTTTATAACCGATACATTGAATTTTCAGATTGCACTATAATAATTTTATACCCTTTTATTTTATTTACTTTATTTTACTATTTACCTCTTTGATAACAATTTGAAATATGAAATACCTGACTAAATAAAAAAAAATAAAAAAAAATAAAATAAAAAAATATATATATAGCATAAATTTGAATATTGATAAAAAATATATATATGTCTTCCTCTGAAAATATATGCAATTTTGCTTTACAAGCAATATATTACTTACCATTAAACGCAACTGTTATTTTACAAGTACAATATATTTTTCAAGTAAACAACACCAAAGTTCTGATTACAATTAATTAATTAATTAACTTTAAAGTTATTTTATTTTCTTTTATGCTTCCTACTGCAGGTCTAGCTCTAAACAGAAGTGGTAGAGGGTTAAACGAAGGATGGAATCAGTAAACTACAGATAGTAGCACTGTTCCTCTGTTCTTCTGCTGTAGAGTACAGATACTGTTGGACAGCTCTACAATGAGGAGGTTTTCTACACTCCTGTCTCAGTTGATTGGGCCCAGAGTGCACTGGGCTTTCTGTAGTGTTCCTCTGGAAGGGAAGGTCTGCACGTTTAAAGAACTCCACTTAAACCACTTTTTGACTGCAAGTTGTCATGTTTCCCTTTAACTGAACTCCAAGAGCTGAAGGACTCATGGGTCAGAAGCATGGCAGCTCTGACAGAGGCTGTGATGATAGAGAATGCGAACAGGTCTTGTGTAAAGGTGACACAAGGTTTAATCAAATCCAGGTTTGTTGTGGTTTTGAATTTAGTTTTATTTCTTTTTTTTTGTTTTTGTTTTTTTGTTTGTTTTTCAGTCCCTGTAGTTTTCACTTCATGACTGTTAAATTGAATTACGTTATTATTATTATTATTATTATATTACAATATATTTTAATTTTGGTTACTATAGTTTTTTTTCTGTTTTTTTTTTTTTAGTTTTAGTTATTTGTTTTTAAATTTCAGTTTTATTTTGCTGTTTTTATTTTAGTTAATAGTATTTTTGTGTAATTGTGTAATTTACATAGCAGCATTTCTATTTTTTTCTTTTAAATAAATGCAGACTTTACAATAGATCATGTATTTAAGATTTAAACTAAAATTAGTGTGTCCATTTTTATTTTATTTTAGAACATTTTGGAGTCAGTTAATGAAAATGTTTAATTAGCTAGGTTTTGTTTTGATTTTTTGAGAACACTGAACAAGCTTTAAGTGTGATCTCAGCTGTTTCTCTTGCAGCGAGATTGAATGGAGATCAATTACTGCTTCTGCTTCTCAGATTTTGTTTTCCTGAGAATAAATCCCAGTGGTTTAATGTTTCTGGTGGTGTTTCAGAAGAAATAATGCCTTAGACTGTGCTCTAATTATGCAAGAAACCAAAGTCTGTAATCAAATTTTTCAATCCATTTGAATTTTCTGTGTTGTACATTACTGTATGTCAACAACTGTTTCATTTGTGTGAGTTTGTATCTGTGCATGTTTATGTGGTTTATGAGGACACAAATTGTATAATGGCATGGGTATGACAGGTATTACAACATGAAGGTGATTTATGAGGACACTTTCTGTGTCCCCGTAATTCAAAAGGCTTATAAATTATACAGAATGATTTATTTATTTATTTTTTGAAAATTAAAAAATGCAAAAAAAAAGTCAAAAAAGCTTTTCTGTGAGGTGTAGGTTTAGGTGTAGGGCGATAGAAAATACTGTTTGTACAGTATAAAAAACATTATGCCTATGGAAAGTCCACATAAACCATAAAAACCAACATGTGTGTGTGTGTTTAATATCTCCCGAGGCACTTTAGGAAAAACATCTGAGATGCTTAAATGCAACCTTACTGAGATCTCCAAAAGTCTAACTTCTGGGTTAGTTTTCCTCTGGGGAATCTCAAAGTAGTTGTGTTGCCCTGGTTAAATGCATCAAGTGTCTGTAGGCTGTTGTGAAGCACAAGATATTAGCATACAATGTGATGTTTAGCTCACTTTTATCGATCGAGGCAAGGCTGCCACTGTAAAATGTCTCGTACACACATGTGCTCTGAGGTCTTTGAAAGGCCTTGCTGTTGCGTCACTGTCGGAGGCCGCACGAAACTGAACTGCTCTGTTCAGCTGCCAGCTGAGATCTGTAAGTCTATTCAATTACCTCAAACACCTCCGAGATCAATGGCTGTATTTCTTCCTCGCGGTGAGTTAAGCAATTCATCTTGTATTAGTAGTGACACGGTCTTCCAAGAAATCAACTCGGCTTTCATCTTCATTCTCGTGTCCCAGGCGATGTATCGATTCCTGATAGGAAAACAGTGAGAGGGGAAGAGCGCAAGAGGGAGTGTCAGCGAGATGGAAGGAAGCAAAAAATGCGAAAACAAAGTGAAAACAGTCAGTTCTTGCTGTGGAAGTGGCTTCTGTGCCAGAGAAGAAGCCCGGGGCCTAATTTCCCATGGCTCCAGGCTAAGGGCTAATTTGTGTAAGTGAGGAGACTGACCTCCTTGAAGATTAAACAATTAGCAGCTCCCGAGCCCTCAATGAACACAACCAGCGAGCCTCAGGAGGAGACGTCAAATTAGAGCCGGCCCGAAAAAACCTCTGGGATGAGTGCTACGTTTCTCCTGTCTGTCTTGGGTTGAGATAACACCTGAGACCACCTTACACTCACAGGACCTTCTTGATTGACTTGTGCATAAGAGGCCTGAATTGGATTTTTTTCTTGTTGCAGTGGAACTTAGTTACAACAGTTGAACCTGTAGAGGTTAGAATTGGATTGAAACTCTCAGAAATGGTTGATTAGCTCAAATGGAAGACACTAAACCCATTCTCCTTTGGCTCTTGATACTTTAATGACTTCTCACTCCTTTCCATTGTGTTCAATAGCATCCCCTTTCTGCACCACGTAGCCTATTTGTTTCGTTTCTCCCAAACAGACACAAGTCATTAATAATTGGCCCGGCGTAGCTTTTACGGAGATGTAGTGGGTCTGTTCGGCCTGCATTACTACCACCTTCACAACCCTGCTGTAATTCAACACCAAGGCTGAGTGTGAAGGAGAGGGAATTGCCCGGGTATGTTTGGCAGGGATGTTTTGGCTGGGCTGTAATAACATGTCAAATTAGCATTTCTCCAATTCAGCACGTACAAAGGCCAGGCTATAATTGCTTTAACCTGCAGCTTCTTTGTGTTGATGTGGTAATGAACACTTTCAAACAATAACAACACATCCATATTCCCTCAGCGGCTCTGTCCTTGTTTAAAGCGTGAAGCTAATTTATAGAGCTCAGGTTTGGCTGTTTCTGCACGAGATACAGATTGTACTGTCAAATTTCCATTTTCAGGATTGGTAGCTGATTCGCTTGTTTGCGCACTCCGTGAAGGTATAATGAGGATATTAAAGGTGAAGTTTGTAATTTATGCGCTTCTAGTGGCACCAGATGGCAGTGCATTCTGCTTGAGCAGATATAATAACTGTTCCTTAAGCGATTGTCTGAGTGAAAATACAGATTTTTTGGCTTAATGCTTTAATTATTTCTACTAACTAACCCACTCAACTGCATACATAAAAAGAACACTGGTGTAATGTACCTAATTAGAAAATGCCTGTATCAGTGTTTTAAAATCATGTTTTACTTGAATTGAGAATGTGAGCTCACAGTCTGAAATAAATATGCAAAATAATATTAAGAAAAATTCTTAGGGTTGAAAAAAGAAAAGATGTGGATAGTTTTATCTGATTCACAACCACATGATTTTTTATGAACCAATTCTTTTTAGTGAATTAAGAACATGCAGCATGAACAGTGTAGCCCGATTCACAAACAAATGATTGTTATGAGCTAGTTCTTTTTCGTGAATCAAGAACTTGCGGCATTACTGGTGTAATCTGATTCAAAAACAAAAGACTCTTGTGATTCAGTTCTTTTAAAGAATAGTTCAAAAAGAGTCACCGTTTTGAATCCGTTTGAAACACTTCCATGTATAATTTATAATATTAGCAGAGTGAGAGTTCTAAATATACCCAAATGAACCAGAACTGAATCAAATTGATTCAATTAAACTTAATCGATACCCAGTCCAACAGTAGTGTTTTGGGTTACCTTTTTTGAAACTTATTTGAAATCAATCAATTCAAGCCAATTCTTGAAAGACAAATGCAATTTTAATGCACCAAAATTATACACTTCACTCTTAATATAAGAAGAAAAAAAATCAAGTGAGCTCAGATCTGAAAGTAGATCAAGCCAACTGTATATTTGACAGTATATCAGACTGTATATTTAAGCAGAAAACATAATCTGGAATGATGATCACCGGTGTTATGGCAGTTTGTTTGGCATGCAAAAATTTGTGATACCAAGCAGGGCTCGAGACTCATTCTTCCCACTGGTCGCACTTTTGAAACTAACTTTCTCAGTTGGTCGCACAAGCACATAATTTGGTCGCTTTTTTTTTTGCTACAACATTTGATTAATCAATGAATGCTGATGAACTTTCATCATAGTTTACAGTTATATGGTAACGAAAGTGTTCAACATTCAACCCACTGTTTTTCATCAGTATTATTTGTGATTTAAATTTTGAGAATAGGTGTTCCTTTTTTCGTGCGCTTTCACTTTCACATTCACGATCTTGGTGTCACGTTTTACAAGAAAAGATAATTGTCTGTTTTGCTATACACCTTTCACTTTTTAAGACTAAAACAAAAGATGGATTCATTGTTATTCTTAATTAAAAGCACAACAACAATAAAACAGTAGGCTAACAAACTAGCTTGCATAACACTTATTAACAAAAACGAATAAGACGAGGCATGGGATAGGATACATCACATGCTGTATTATATACCGACTAATACATTGCAGAATGTTAAGCAAACACTGAGGAATCAAATAAATAATAATATTAAAAAAACAAAATAAGGAAAGCCTACATAGCGTAACTTCAGGCAAACAACAAAGATAAGCTTTTCAAAACGAAAACAAAAAGAAAAGTAAAACTAAACTGGCTGTCACTGACTTGCATGTTTTTTTTTCTACAAGAATACAAACATGTTCACCTTCTCTGGTTTAAGAAGCGGTCTTTTACTTTAGCTTGAAAACCAAGTCCTCCGTTATGCTCCATCCGTGGCGCGCACCTTTGCGTTCGCGCTGACGCGGCGAGTGTAAACCAGGCTCTACACCTGAAGCGCTCGCGCTGAAAGCACCTCTCTTCACGTTATCAGTGAAATCTGACAACTGATACAATGTGCCGCAGCTCTGCAGATGCTATGGAGCAGCGCAGACCATGCACTCGCACACGTGCGACCACATCAAATTTTTACTCGCACAGTCTCAAAAAATGGTCGCAGCCTAGAGCCCTGCCAAGGCAGAACATAAAGCAATGATCACTGTGTAAAAGGCCAAAATTTTGAGCTGGAATCTCAGAGGTAGTGTGAGTGGGGTCTTGCATTGCCAAGCAATCTGAGAGAGCAGTATTTTCCTTTGATGGCTCTGATAGCTTATACTGTTAGCCTTGCTCTTCATCACACAGCCAACCCTTTTACCCACCTTATATATTATATTTTACAGTCTGAATGTGTGCCCACCCCTAATGTAAGTGTGGATTGCCGCCTCAATTGAATTCTATTGCTGTTCCTGCCACGACTGCATTGGCTGAGTGTTTGTATATCTTTTTAAATGCCAACCACTTGCAGTTTACATTCCTCTGCGCAGCATTAAAACGAATTATAATCGATTCAAGGCATAATGAGAAAGACAGGCCTAAACAAATTAAAAGGAAACAGCCAACATCCAGAGCTCAGGCGTGTAAAGTCTCAGAGATGGAGTAATATTCTTCACTTTCAGGCTGTTAATGTCATCCCGCACTGGCTCTGCATGTTCATGATGGAAGAGGTCAGGGATACTGATGCGTTACCACTTTCATTAAAGCATTTGCGTAAGCCCCCAACCCATCTGTCATGATGTCTCTTACACGTAAAGCTCACGGCTACGATATGAAACGGGTCTTCAGGCAGGTTGTGATGTATGCTAGACTCATTCATCCATTTTCCACCTTCCATTAGAAAGTGCTCTGAGGGGAAATGGGAGTTTGCTGATTCTGGAATATTTGTCTTGAAGTCATATGTTTTATTCCTGCAAGGTTTCAAATTGTGTCCCTTTCACTCCATGAGTTGGAATTTAAATTAGGTTGGCCACACCCACAGAAAGTTGAACACACATTTTTCATTATAGTTATATTGATATCATCCTATTATATATTATTTTGAATATATGTATTTCTATAAATTCGAATTGCGGTTTAAAAAGTGTTCTCTGTTCAGTTCTGAATGACGCAGAACCCTGCAATGCAGTAACTGAGATGATTCCACTTCACTCGTCTGTTTAAATGTGCCATAGTGACCGCTTTACCAGGTACAGATGGTTTCTTGCAGGAACTTCAGTGTAATAGAGATACAGACAGATTTTTTTTAATGCAGATGATGTCATATGACCGTGACGAGGGCAAGCAGATGAAATTAGCACGAGCGGGGAATAGAAATGTTATGTGGTCAGACCCCAGTTTTGCAAGCTGTAAGACAGATGAATAGAGAAATGAGGAGAACAGCCCACCCTGTCATGAGTGGTCTACAGTGATGGATCGCAGAGATTAGTGTTACATCTAACAGCTCGCCTAGTGCTGTGGTAGCTCAAGGATTTCTGCATGGCGTGACGATCTGGGGGATTCTGTACATCTCATTTTGAAGGCCTTGTCAATAGTAACCTAGTATAAATGAGATGAGAAATGTTTGTTTGTTTGTTTCCGATTATTGTTTTATTTTGTTTTGCTTTTTTAGCTATTTCTTTGTGTTTTTTTTATTTGTATGTGTATGTGTGTATATATATATATATATATATATATATATATATTTTTTTTTTTTTTTCTTATATATAAATATAGTTGCTTTCTACAATGAGGTATTGTCACATAAAATAATGATTTTGTATATTCAACTTGGCCATGTGGAAAAACTTTTTCTGCATGAAATTCATTTCAGAATCTTCTTGTTACCTTTGGGATATTTTCTGCAGTGGCAGATCTGTAACTAGGGAGCCACTAACCTCTTTTAAGCCAAGAAGTTGGTCTGGAAGCTCCAAATAAGCATCGACGGGCCATTTATTCATTCCCTGCCTCCTCCTCCTTATCAGTCCCACATTACACACACATATACACAAACACATACACACACATCAGATTCCTTTTCCCTTGTAGTAGAAGATGTCCCTTTCCCTGCCAGCTTTCGTGTACATTCCGTTCCTGGCAAAAAATTAGCCGGAGAAATCCTTACCCCTTTTTAATGACAGAAACGGAAGAGGGGGAGGAGCCGGAGGCTCAAGCCGCTGTAATTAATGAGGAGTGCTCGCTTACGTGATGAAGATTCATTTCACGGGCCACGTGAAGGGATGAGACGGCCTCCTGCATGAAGGATACACCGCAACACTCCGAGCAGGCAGGGGGGTAATTGATGACGGGGGCGCCTCTGCCGTAAATGTGCTGTAAAAGCCATTAGGAAGGGTTTCAGTCACGCCCGTCTGATGTCTGCACAGATAGTCCAGCCCGAGAGAATGCTGAAAACAGAACAGAAATGCTCCTTAGACACAAAGACGGTCTTTTGAAACTGAGTTCTTTACTAGCTGTCAGCACATTTCTTGCACTGTCTAATTGCCAATGACCTAGCGCTCTGAAACTCTGAGAGTTGCCATACAGCAGCAAATTAAATGCCTTTGGTTGTGGCCTCCATGTGATGGGCCTGTGATAATAAATATTCCTGCTATTAGCAGGTGACATGGATTTATGACTCGATCAACATCACCAAAAATAGGATTTGGGCCTCCGTGAGATGGGAGGATGGGAATCCGGGCTTGACCTTGGTTTAAGCAGTCTCTGTGCCTCAGGATTTGTGGCTTTCCTCCATGTTGTCCATGCGGGGAGACTCCTGAAAAGAATCTGCTTGCCATAGACGTCCTGCTGATCGGGTTAAAACAAGAGTCAAGTCAAATCAAGTCACCTTTATCTCTGTAGTGCTTTATACAGTAAAGATTGTTGGGTAGCTTCACATTAATAAACAGGGAAATAGCAGAATCAATTATCGAAACTTATCTTATGAAGCAGCTCTAAAAGACAGTAGTGTCATTATCTAGCTCAAATCAGTTCATTGTTGGTTCTCCTCAAATTAATCGTAGTGCTCCATGATGAATTGTATTTAAACTGTTATCACAATGTCTGATTCTCTTGATTTATTAAGCATAATTGTCTGCAATTTTTGTCTGCTGGTTATATTAGGAGTGTGCCATCTTTCTGTTCCATGATCATGCTGAAATATCATTTATTTTAGTTTAGTTTAGTTTAGTTAGAATAAATATATTAAAATACTATATTTAATATAATAATATATAATAATAATATTATAATGTTTTGAATATTTAAATATACAATTAAAATATAATATATTTTTGTTTCCATGGATAATTTTTCAAAGCAGCACTACAAACAAACAAACAAACAAACACATAAATAAATAAATAAATAAATGTTTTGAATATCCTAATATCTGCATGCCTTATAGTTGCATTGATTACAATGGATTATTTAAATGTTAATCTATTTCTCTATGTGATAATATAAGACCACATATTCAGCATATAAAAGATGCCTTAAATACGAAACAATTTAGTCGAAATTGTTTCACTCTCAAATGCGACAAACCAAAGCTTCTTCCCTTTGAATTCCTGTCAGAATAAGTTGAGGCCTTTTAGGGTGGAAGTTTCCATCCAGATACATTCTTCTTTCCCAGAGGAATGTCTTTTTCTCTGCCTGGTGTTAATGAGACGGCGTTTGGGATTATGGGTAATAAGGCATTGACTACGGT
The DNA here is from genome assembly GCF_012432095.1 of Onychostoma macrolepis. Lineage (NCBI taxonomy): Eukaryota > Metazoa > Chordata > Actinopteri > Cypriniformes > Cyprinidae > Onychostoma > Onychostoma macrolepis. Next base: position 9,908,227 of record NC_081163.1, read on the forward strand.
CAACACAGCTTATTCGAATGAGAACATTGTGAACTCCAGTACTTTGTCTTCACATTTTGAGACCTAGAAAAGAGAAAACAAGAGAGATAAAGGAGCCTGTTTGCTTTCAGACTGTGCTGTCCTTTTCCAGGACACACCGGAGGCCAGTGGTCAGGAACAAATGGTCTGGGCACAGATTATATGCTGCAGAATGAAACATCCCTCTCAAAATAGGCCCACATCCCTTTCAGTAACAGAAATACTATAGATGTCTGGTTATCAATTGTATTTTTACTTGATTGTCTTTTTTTAAAGGGATAATGCACCAAAGTGAAAAACAAAATAAAAAAATTTTGTTCACTCCCACTTATGTTACATACAACCTGTATGTCTTTTTTTTAATTGCCTTTTAACAGCTCTAAATGAATTAATACATACATACATATTTAATATGGATCTGAAGGTTTTGAAATAATAATATTTTTTAAAGACTATTTTTATTTATTTAATTTACTATGTTTTCTTACTATGTTTTTTGTCCTTTTTTATTTTTATTATATGCACGAGCAGCCAAGGTGTTCTTAAAAAAAAAAAAGTGTTTCTTGGCAGAAAGATATTCATATGGGAACACTATGAGACCGAGTAAACAATGACAGAATGATCATTTTTGAGTGAATTATTCCGAGTGAACATTTTTGGATGAACTGCCACAGTATGCTGTTAAAACAAAAATTGGGCTGACAGCTTTACGGCATCCAGTCAAAACCAGTTGAAAACGTTTAACTCAAGTTTAATCTGAGGCCTCTGGTGAATCCGATACTATTTTCATGATCATTTCATGAGACATTTACTTGATAAATGGTCTCTCCGGGTGCTTCAGAGAGCAATAAACCTATTATTTATAGGTGCACAAGCCTTCGGACAATTGTTAATGTCACTGTGTCCTGACCTCACAGGCGAGTTCAAAGCTCCAGTGCTCAGTCGGCCGAGTCAGCCTGCTAAAGTGTTTATGATACTAATATCAGCCGGTCCCATATGGAGAAGGCAGAACCGTAGACTAGTGACTGGGACGGTAGAGGACACGGTTACCGGACCGTAGCCCTGTCACGCAGAGATGCAATCACGACTGTCATTATTACCATTTAGTCCTTCACCAGATGCCCTCTTAACAGGCGACCAAACCTGACTTCAGTGGATCACACATCACCATTCCCCTCCAGCGATCAGCTCCTCTGATCTTCCAATCAGCTCACGTCCTCTAAGCCGATGCATTGACCATGTTTACCTCAGGAAGTGACATTTGCAACTTTATTTAGTTCAATGAGTTGCCGGCTATTGGCATGACCTTTTCTGCCATTGCTGTGGGTCCAATAAGCCTCAGAGACTCCGACTTCTTTTCTCGCTTATATCGGTGTTCAATAAACCCCCATTCTTCATTGATGAAGTCATTTTGCGCAATACTTATGAAATGCATCGACTAATAGAGGAGTGTTTAATTCCAATGAGAATATTTATAAATATACAAGAGTGAAGTCAGAATTGATGAGAATGGAGGTCGTGTTTATGCCAAGTTGTTTATTAGTGGGCGTGATATGAAACTCAAGTGATATAAAAATGCTATTTTGTTTGTGTGCTGACAAATATTTTGGTCCCTTGTCAAACTAGATATCAAAAACAATTTTTAGAAGGTTTAATCGGGGTTAAGTCTCACACATTTGAGATGTTTCTCTGTGAGCAATAATGTCAGAATTTTTGTTTTTAATTATTTTTTAGATTTCCCATCATGTGTCTTAAGTAAATATTTGCCGTTTAAATTCCCATTGGCTGCAGGTTTCAGACACAGCTCTAAAGGCATCTTTCACAGTGATAAGGAAGTGCTTTATGTATTCCGGTCATGTCGGATATACACACACCTCCCTGACAAATGCAAGGCCGGCAGGAGTTAGAACTATGGGCGGATGATAAACAGTTTTGTTTGTGTATCTGTGACTGAGTAAGGAAAGAGAGCATTTTATTTCTTTGATGGAATGCATTAGACATGTGCTGGGATTGAATCAGGTATGCTTCAGCATGCTGTAGTAAGAAAATTAATTAATAAAGAACTAAATAAAAATGTTTCAAAGCTACCTATTTTCAATCTTGATTTTTGTTTGTTTATAAGACTACTGAAGCTGCAAAGCAACATCAACCGTGTCTGTTGAAACAATTTATTTCAAACAAGAATTGATTTTTTTTTTTTTTTTTTTTGCATTGCAGACGTCTTTAAATCTATTCTGCAAACACCATATGTCTGCGAAAATACATGAAAAATGAAAAATATTCAAGGCTTTGTGCTTAAGAGCTGTTCATATTCTATTCTCTTACTGTGGAGGTCTACTTTTACAAGCCTGTTCTTTGTGGTAGAAATAATGCCACCTTTGGGGTTCAAAAATATAAAAGTGAAATATACCTTTCCCACATACTCAAAAAGTGTGATAGAAAACATTATTTGCTCATATGAACACACATTTATTTGTTACTAGATGCTCTGTTCCAAAACCTAGTGAGCTGCCTACAAAGGCAGCATTATAAAGCATTGTAGACACAAAGCCTTGAGGATGGGTGAAGCAAGTGAGATGTTGTAAATATTTAAAATTCAATCAATCAATGTATTATTTTTTTATGTTCTTTTTCAGTGCTTCCTTAAATGTAGGGTTTAGAGAGCTCACTAAGTTTTAAAACATAGTGATAATCTTCACATTCATTGATTATAATATAAAATTCAGAATTAAGATTCATGCCCCAATCCATAATTTGTGATCTGAAAAAACAAAACAACATACAAGACACAGTTCAATCAAGCTGCAGTCAGAGGCATAAACTGGAAATAAAGATGTCATTTTTTTGTGTTTTCTGCGTTGTGTGCGCCAGAGAGGAGGTTTGCTGAGGGGCAGCATCTCCAGCACGACTATCTTCTTCTTTATTGAAAAAGACAAATGAGGAGGTGTGTAGGCAGACGTGCTTCATTTTAACATCGTGCTGTTGGCCCATGGCAAAGTAGTGTGCAATCAATGAGTGTCAAGTATGCCAGTGATGTTGCATGATGTTTACCTGTGGTTTATTTCAGGGCTGTGCAATTAATCGAAGGCGATTAGTCTTTGATTATGAACGCAATATTGCCTAGCTTGTCCGTGAACTATGGCTCTGTGTATTAACTGCCGCTCCATCTGAAAGCAGGTGATGGCGATTTACTGCTAATCACGAAACCGGCTTTACTGACGAGATGCGCATGATAATCGAATACGATTAATTGCACAGCCCTAGTTTATTTACATAAAATGAGTGTGTATAAGGAGTATAGTAGAAACACACAACACCTCTCCTAAAGATCAGGTAGTTAAAGCTCAAAAATAATAACAAATGAAAAGTCTGAAAAAATCATTTTACTTCCATTGTTGGGTGAACTCTAAGCAAAATGTGGCAAAATGTGTTTTGTGGCTCAGTCTGATTTGAGTACAGTATATTTTGCCTCCCTTGTGATTTTGATGTTGGTGGCCTTTTTTAAAGTGGGTTAGCTGTCAGTTATGGTATAGAATGAAACCTCCTCCCTAACAAAATTATATCCCACAATTCACCTGTAATCTCACAACTGAGCCCCCGAGGGTGCAATAAATGTTTATTACCACTAAGCTTCTTTCATAATACCTCCACTCTAATGCATGTTAAGGGTTATTGAAAACACCCAAGTCTAGCACCTGACCTCAACTTATTTCAGATTCTCTTCATCTTATATTGTTCTCAAAATGTGTATTTTTAGTAGGGGAACAATTCGTTATTTTTTTTTTTTACCATGACCTGAGGTAAACTTGAACAGTTATGTGCTCGACTTTAGAGCTTTAAGGTCTTTATACAAGACAACATAAAATCAGAATTGGTCATATACTTTCCTTAAGTGCATTCAGTGTGTGTATATATATATATATATATATATATATATATATACACACATTATACTTAAAAGTTTTAAACAAAGAAATAAATAGTACTTTTGACCACTTTCAAGTTTTTCTAAAAGGATGCAAAAGCATCATAAATTTTTTTTTTTTAAAAACCCATAAAAGTAGTCTATATGAATTGTGCACTATATTTCAAGACTTCTTCAGTATAACATTAAAATTAAGTCATGATTCACTGGACATCTAATGTAGCTCTTTCCAGTATGTTAATGAGAGAATTGAAAATGTTGAGAACGAATCATTCTTTTGAGGCAAATCTTTTCAAGAATCATTTGAGCTAGTTCACAAAACTGGTCTCAGTTTAATCATGAATCAAACTGATCTGAAGTTTAAAAACAGGACACTTTTCAAAATGTCTCCTTTTGCATTCCACAGAATGAAGAAAGTCATGTAGGTTGATGAAAAAACTTTGATTTGTGGGTGAAATATTCCTTTAAAATGAAAGCTTGCAGATGTGGCCTAGAAAAAGTAGATTTATTCTACATAAAGCTGGGCTCCCCCTCATTCTGTGAGAATGTGTTAATGAGCACATGATGAATAAGGTCTCTGTTGCTGCATGTTAAGAAACTAGCATAACATACATCACTCAAACAGCTGTAGCTGTATATCAAGTATAACAGTAAGATGCATAGCTGCATTGTCAGTTAGTCTCGTCATATGGTGTTATAATGCATATGCTGACTCTCCTTGGCTTTCTCTCTTGGTCTGTCTTTCTGATGGCCACAGAGCGGGTGGCATGGGATAGGCGTGGATGTGCTCGTGGATGTTGTGACAGTGGTTCAGTGAGGCGTGAGAGGGAGGGTTACAGTCTTGGCTCAAAGGCAGTGCCAGCTGATGCAACAGATGGCAAATGTCTTTGATTGGTGCAAGGTGTTTGATGAGCAGAAATGGCTCTGTTTAATTACTTGTCAAGTTGTCCGTCTGGGGCTGGAGGCTCCTTGTCTGTCTTACAGGCTTCTGGGACTTCAGGCCTGATTGAATTGCATTGCTGGATGGACTGAAGCGCCAAACAGTTCCTGCATCTGTTGTTTGCACCATCAGAATGTAATTTTTCTCTCTCTCTCTTTTTTCTGCAGTATGCCCTGGCACAGAGAATAAACTGAGTACTCTGTCAGACCTGGACCAGCAGTATCGAACCCTTCGTAAATACTATGAGAACTGCGAGGTGGTGATGGGTAACCTGGAGATCACCAGCATCGATCGCAGTCGTGACCTGTCCTTTCTTAGGGTAAGTACTCTGTGTGAGTTATTACAGGTCTCCACATGACGTCTTGGATTTAGTATATTGTTTTTTTCCCCATAGTTTTTATTTTTATTTTATTTATTTGTTTTGTTCTGTGTCATAACAGAGTCAACGTTTCAAGGTTCCACCTAGTATATTAGTTACCATACGTTATTTGCCTCAGTCAGTTTGGCATGGTGTAAAACGAACTTAGGTGTGCGTTGCAAATTAAATCTGCTAGTTTTTGTTCCCTTACTATCAACCAGTAGATCCTTGTTCACAAATGAGATTGTTTATTCATTTCCCTCGTAAATGACCTATCCCAGTTCATTTAGTTCCTTCTCCAAACAAGATGTCTCATTTACTCTGCTAAAAGCCTTGATATACTTGCAGCAAAGTTATTTTCATTCACAAAAAGTGGTCCTTTTAAGATCACAAAAGTGGTCCACTTAGGATCACAAAAAGTGGCACAAAATTCCCAGTCACATCCTATTGAAATGAATGGAATTCAACTACAAAATTTCACAGAGCAACGGTAAATGTGACCGCACCTTTGCACAAGTTTTGCTATTTGTCACTCTGGTCAAGACGTTTATGTATGGAGCACCTTTTACATCAGATTGTTTTAAAACAAGCAGCTTTTCCGTATTAATCATGAAAAAAGACCGTCCGTGTTGATTTCAATTTGAAACAATTTTTGCCAGAGTTCGCTTTGGCAAGCTGTTTGAACTCCAAAAACAACCCAGTCACTTCATTTTGGCCTGATTTTGTTCCAAATGATGTCACACCAGTTTGTTTTTTTAAATTTCGCTTGAAGCATATTGAGGCCTTTAGGCTGAATTCAGAAAATCATATGGCAGAAATAGTAAAAGTAGTATGCTACTGTTGTGTAATATACTAGTACACCTCTGTCCTTTCTTATTCAAAACACTAAGTTCAGTAGGTCCAACATAGGGTATATCTATTCAGTAGGTCCAACCAATGATATGCTACACAGTCTGCACTTCTATGCTATTTGTTCATGCTGTAGTCAGTATTTGAAGTCAGATAAAAGCAACCAAAGCAATCCTGCAAATCAGACGAGAGAGATCTCTGTGAGTTTTAAGTGCATGGAATGAGAATGATTTGTTCACTTAAAAGATTAGAAAGTGGTTTGTTCGTGACTGAAACGCCACTAGTGATGAAAACAAACGATAGAGTCTGACCTCACTGCTGACCACTGCTGTCACAATAGCCCCATCTCCCACATCTCAGCACGTGCCATGATGAGGATAATGGGTAGTCGGAGAAAGGTCAGGGATCTTTTCTTCAGGAACAACATAGTTATAAATATTGTGTGTTGAGACGTGACTAGTGAACGTTCCTGGACTAGGTGTGTTGTAGCTGAGATGTGTAGCTTAAAATAGGTTGGTTTTGGTAGGTTAGAATAAAAATAAATGAATATGTTCAAGTTCAAATAGAGATGAATAGACTATACCAAAAAGATTCTTGGTGGACTCACCTCATTACATAGTGAGTGACAGCATTTCTAGTTGCCCCAACTGATATTAGCCCTGCAGGTCCATCAGTTTTTCCTTAGAGTCTGTTTCTGCATTACTAATTGTTCTGGATTCTGTTTTAGATGAGTGGAAAACACACACAACACCACCCTGCAGGTCAGGAAGACTGTGCAACTGTTTAGGGCAACCATTGGCCTCCCGCTGGGGTAATTGGCCAATGCGATTGTTGGTATCAAAGTAAAAGCGTTGATAAACTGAGTCATATTATTGCTCAGGCTCAATGGGATAATGGTTAGGGAGAAGAACACATTCTAAGCTTAGACATCAATCTAAAAACAATTCCAGTTCATGTTTATTTCGTCGCACCATAGGGGATCATATTGTGTACCATATATGTACCGTGAAAATCACTCCTAGGAAGAGGCTTTAAGATTTAGACTGCCATCATTGTAGGCCAATGAGGTCTCGATGTATCTAGAGGCACCTAGTTGCACAGGTTAATTGAACTTGTTAATTGAGAACAACAGCAGGGGCAAAGGGTGGAGTCACATGTGTATTTTGAGTCGGATTTTTAATATTTTAAAACATTAATATCACGCTTCCCCAGGGTCTTTCCGTCAGTTGGGGAAAACTTCACCTTGAAGAGACAAAAACGAGGAGAAGAGAAATCTTTTCAGCAGTTGACTAGCTGTCTCTTGGGTGATTGAAACTGATGCTTTCCTTTTTAAAGATAGCTGGAGATTGATGGCCACTTCCAAAACTGCCAGAATAGCTTTAGTGGTAAACAGAGTTCATCTTTTCGTGCCTTCAGGGCTGATGAATTAAACCCGCAATGTGATGAATAACTATAATTCTGCTCTCTTAAAATTTCCACATTTCTCTTTTAAAGGCAAAGGTTACATTGCATCCCAGACACGGTCGTTCGGTCCAAGTGGACGGTTGCTAGGTTTCCATGCCGTTTATGCTCATTTTCAATTTGCGCTTAAGAAAACCTGAATTTAAACACTCGATATTCGCATAAACTCGTAACTCTTTATGCACTAGGCTGAGATGGAGGTTAAGTTTTTTGTGAAACAGATTATTTTCAGGTATTTTCACCATTTGGGCGCGTTTCTGCTCTTTCTCTGGATAAAAAGACAAACACGATGCTCCTAATGTGCAATGTTTTGCATACTCTTTTGTATAATTTTCCCAAATATATTTTAAACGTTTGGATGGAAATCAAGCTACTGACACCCTCTTGCAATGATCCATAATCTTTGATTAGGCCATCTTTCGGCCCTCCATCGCATATAATGCATTAAATGCTTAGTTCAGGATTTAATGAGCCGATATAAAGTTAATAACCGGTTATCATTTCCAAGAGGAAAGCGTAAATATTTCCACAAGGCAGCATGTCATTAGGCTGAAGATTAGATACTGCAGAGTGCCTGGAGTGCGAGGTCTGATTGGAAATATTACTAGATACGGTGTTGCTATGGAGCCCTGACAGGGACCAGAACCATTCTTCTTTTTAATTTCATGTCTCTTTTTCTCATCGAGTGTCTCTTTTTTTCTTTCTATGCATTTTCCTCCTTTTCTCATGTTGTCGGTTCTAGTCAGTTCAAGTGGTTTCCCAAAAACAATGATGCTCCTAGTATAGCTTTCAGATCCTGAACTGAAGTGATTGGAAGTTATCTTTTGGCACTGTAGCACTGCTGTGACTTTGCTAAAGGGTCACCAGCCTTCAACTGTTAGTGACATTTTGCAGATTTAGAGTAGGAGCATATAAAAACGTTGCTAGCAGTATATTCAAAAAGCCAGGTCATTCTTAACAGATCAGTAGTTCTTTCAAATACATACATATGCTTAGCTAATATAATTTATTCCTGCGATGGCAAAACTGAATTTTCAGTAGCCATTACTCCAGTCTTCAGTGTCACATGATCCTTCTGAAATCATTGTAATATGCTGATTTGCTGCTCAAGAAACATTTCTTATTATTATCAATGTAGAAGTACCATAAAATACCATTCAGTTCTGGGTAATTTGCAACCGTTTTAAGTCTTATGTAAGTAAATTCTAAATAAAACAATTGCAGAGGGAAAGAAACTCCGAGTTCTCTATTGTTTTTCATAGCCTGAGGCGTCTCTAAGCCCGGGCCGAAGGTTGCCTCTGTCAGAAACATTCACCTCCACTTCCTATAAACTTCTTATTTGTTTGCTGACTCTAAATATTGATTCAAATCAAACTTACCTTGGAATAAAGAACATTTAGGCTTTCCTGGCAAATACTGTCTAAACAGCCGTTGTTGTGTGGGTTGTGAATGCTCGGTTCTCTATTTAACCCTGAGAATATGAAACTCATTCTTATGAAGATGAGCTACAATTTACTTCCATAAACTTCAAGAGAATACGAAGTATTTGAAAATAAATAAGTTTTGTTTGGTAATAGATGATTCATTGGCAGCTTTTTTCAATAACCTGCTAAACTACTGTATAGTCTACTGCCTACATAGTAATAGAGCCTCATAAGAAAGTAGCTGATTATTGTTGTTTCACAACCTGGTGTCATGGCATAAACGTACCTGGGTGCCAGACCGTTTTTACATACCTTGCTGCACGTTTCGCCGCAGTTTCAAAGAGAAATGTCCACAGAGTGGCGCTAAAACACAGGTTCAATACATAAACCCTGGCACGATATAAGTACGTATTGCTGTGTTTTTATTACGTTGCTTCAGGTACGTATTGCGGCGGTTCAGAATTCAAATATCCGGGGACTGTCCATAAAAATGTATGCTCTATCGTGTTGGAAATATGCCCTACACCAAACCCAACCCTAAACCTACCCGATAGTGTTGACAAATGCAAAACTGATATAAAAACGTATTTGTTGATGCAACCATGCTATTTGAACTTCCTTATATGCAGATTTGAACTGTTTTGTCAGCTCTCAAGTTCGTCTCCGTACTCCGTGAGCTACCGAACAAACCTACCGTCTATGAAAACCCATAGATATGAAGCTGGATATGTGTGATGCTAACGTTCAAAAGCATCAGTTTTCAAATCTCCCAGCATATTAATATTGTTTTGAAGTCATAACATGATGTTCTTCAAGTAATTGTGCGAAAATTACGCTTTATTAATCGAAACTCTGTAAATTTGTGTGAAAAGGAATAAAAGGCGTCGGAGTTTTACTGCCTCTAGTGTTCATTTATTTTGGAAACTGCAGTGATGTACTTATTGGTACATATTTCGCAATGAGACCAGGTAGTGTTGTTTATAGGCTGCTCATTGATGTTTGTCCTTCTTCAGCAGTGGTTATATATTGCTTTAAATAAAAGACTGTGGTGTGATTGATTAAACGTCTTTACACAACCATAGCATATAATTTGTGACTAAATGGATTTCCTATTTTAGTAAAAGTATAGTCAAAATTAGGAGTGAATTTTATTGGTTGGTTAGCTCAGTAAAATGGACACGGAGTAACGTAAATACTGATTGTACTTTGAAGGTCTAAATTTTATTTTATATAGGAAAAAGTTTAATTTTTGCATTAGAAATGTAATTGAGTAAAAGTCAGTTCCAATAGTGTTTCTAAATTCCTAAAATGGCATAATAAAGTACAGTAATGGAGTAATGGTAATGTCTGTAGTTTTTTCAGGGCAAATTGCTTCACACGTGCCGTGTTAGATCAGCTGTGATTGGAGAGACGTTTTCACAGCGCCCTTCAATATTAATGAAGACTGATGAAGTGTTTGGGAGACCGTGTCTTTCAGCTCTGCCTAGATGGGATTGACAATCGCAATTAGCAAACTCTCAAGTTCATTTCCGTCACTTTAATATGACACGAAGATGGGCTTAAAAGGGGAGGAGAGAGAAAGAGCATGAGAGAGGAGGAGAATTTCATATGCTTTGGTAATAATGTGTAAAATATTAGTGCAATTAGAGCATGCAAAGAAATCCTTTTCACAGAAAATCATATCTTGACTGACAGGTACAATGAATAAATTAAATAATAAATATTCATTATAAATTATATAATAATATAATTATATTATATTATATAATTTAATTATTTAATTATAATATCATATAAAATCGTATAATATAATATAATATAATATAATATAATATAATATAATATAATTAATATAATATAATATAATATAATATAATATAATATAATATAATATAATATAATATAATATAATATAATATAATAATGGTAAAAGGGCACCAAACATCTGTTTATTATACCAGAGTAAACAAAAATATACCGAACAGTGTCATGATGGAGATTTATTATTAATATAATATTTAATATTAATCTAATAAGAAATAATAACATTTAATATAATATTAATAGTTGATATTATTATTATTATCATAAAATATTGTAATTATTTATTATTGAAATGTCAGTATAAAAGGAGGAAGTATTAAAATATAAATTATTGAAAATAATAATAATAATAATAATAATAATGTTATTAGTGTTGTTGTTGTTAAAATGTCAGTGTTTATTTATTTATTTATTTTTACTTTAGTGCAATAAGCAAATTTGGAACCATGTTGGGTTGTCACTTGAAGTCTGTTGTAAAATCTGGGTCCTTCATGAAACTTTTTACCTCATGTTTATGCAGGCACAGTTTAATGGAGTTTTGGAAGAAATGTAAACACTCCCACACATGCATGTAAAAACAGAGGAAGAGAGAGACCTCTTTCTCAGCTCATGGAACGCTCGAGCATCTCCTCACTTCTCCTGCCTACGGCGAATGTCAGCACAGGTTCACATTCACAAAGGCTCGGCACACGCAGCAGTGCTGCAGTCAGGGATGTCTCACTTCCCGTAATGATGAGTGTTGTCCAGCTCTGGCAGAGCGACAACACCTCAGGAGACAGTGAGGAAGAAAGAGCAGGTGTGTGAGCTGAAAGAGAGACAGTGAGACAAGGGGAAAGCATTATAGCATTTGGTTTACTATAGTGTTGGTTTGTATGTGTTTGGGTATGTTTGTCAGCAGAAGGTTTAACTCTGTTTTGTGGATGGCTAGCAGATATATTTTGAGGCCAACGTACCATGTCACCCTACAAGACAGAAAAGAAAGTCTAACAAGATTTTTTACCGCTTCCTTCTTCATCCCTTCATTATTTCCTAAACATATATGTGAATGAGCATGTCTCAGCCACTTTACATTATGTCTAGAGTTTTGATGGAAACTGCAATAGAGAGTATATACTTTGTAGGCAAATATTTCTACTGTAGCTTTTAGCTTCTTTTTGTAATTGTGAAATATTATTACAATTTAAAAGAACTGTTTCTAGTTTAATGTGTTTTTAAATATAATTTATTCCTGTGATGCACAGTTGAATTTTCAGCAGCCATTACTCCAGTCTTCAGTGTCACATGATCCTTCAGGAATCATTCTAATATGCTTATTTGGTCCTCAATAAACATTTCTTATTATTAGCAATTTTGAAAACAGTTGTGCTGCTTAATATTTTTATGGAAGCCATAATACATTTTTTCTATGATGAAAATAATTTTGAGAAGAACAACATTTATTTGAAATAGAAATATGTTGTAAAAATATAAATGTCTTCATTGTCAATTTAATGCATCCTCACTGAAATATTTATTAATTTATAATATCAATTTCTATATTAATTTGTTTAAAAATGTGATTAATTGTATTCCACCTATCTCTATCACTGTTAATTTCAGCCACTGTATATATTCTGGCCTTACATGCAGTATTTGTATAAATCTGTAATCTGTTTTGTGTGATATTGTCATGTCATGATGAAAACAATAAAAACTTGAATTACAAAAAAAAAAAAATTGATTACTTAGAAATACTGACCCCAAACATTTGAATTGAATTATATAGTTATTGAATTATTAGGTTATGGTTACATTTCAAGTAATTTGTAATAAATGCAATTTAGAAGTTTATTTATTGTGAGAATAAACACCGCTAGAAAGCCCAGGTTGTGGTAGTTGACTCATCCGTGCAGTAGGAGGTGATGTGCTTGACCCTCGTCCCCTCACAGCAGGGAAGTACTACTGAGGTTGTGCTGGTCATGTGTTTAATAATGACTAGGTCAGTGTTTAGTGGGGAGGCTGAAGTTCACTGGGTCTGTCCTGACTCTGAGTGTCAGGAAGATGTATGAGCTGTGGTCAGGGCACATCCTCCCCTCACAATGCACACTAATGATGCTACAAGCCCTGATGGACACCTTCATTACGGTCAGATCCATCATTCCACTGTTAAGGAAGCTTCTTTCAAACTATGTCTTGACAAACTGTAAGCTACACATAAAGTAGTTCAATTACATTCATGCTTGTCTTTTCGAGTTGTTAACCACAGTAGATGTTACACAAAGTCATGATTCATTTATTGATGTGCAGTCCAGCTGGAAATATTCTTCAGGCTTGTTCTGGATTGTGAATGTGTGACCTCTGTTGTACATGGAAATATTTGCTATTTTTATTTTAGATATTTTTTGTAATGCATGAGCAAGACTTGCTCAGATTCTTCCAGGATGTTTTTTGTTTGTTTGTTTGTTTTTTAACCTTTTTGTCTGCATATCACCATAGCATGAGCAGTCAGTGTGTTTTGTGTATTAAATATCACAAGCAGTTCAAAATTTCTTAAATTTGAATATTTCTGATTCTTGTGTTAAAATTATTTTAATTAATATTTCATAATTTTATACTTTTTATTGGCTTTATATTTTGTTACTTTATTTATTTATTTATTTTTATTTTTTTCTTGTTTTATGAATTGTTTTGTGTTTCACAATTGAAAATGTATAATTCCATTCCAGTCTGTTCCATTGTGACAACTTAACCTATATAGTGTGCTGAAATTATTGCATCAATTTTCTTTTTTCTTGGGAAATAATGGTGAAAATGTTCTGTAGCTTCATTCATTCATTCATTCATTCATTCATTCATTCTTATTCAGGAAGGATGGATTAATTCAGTTAAGAATCCTGAAAAATGTATCATGGTTTCCACAAAATATTAAACAGTACATTAGTTTTCAACTTTGATAATAATAAGAAATGTTCCTTACACACCAAATCAGCATATTACAATTATTTCTGAAAGATCATGTGACACTAAAGACTGGAGTAATGGCTGCTGAAAATTATACATTACATGTTACAATATATTCAACATATACTCCATACAGTTATCTTAAATTGTAATAATAGTTCACAAAATTACTGTTTTTAATGCATTTTTTGATCAAATAAATGCGGCCTTGGTGAGCACAAGACACAAACATTCAAAAACATTTAAACATCTTACCAACCCCAAACTCTCGTGTATGTGTCTATACAGAAAAATATTCACTGGAGTATAAAGTGTGACAACTAGCCCCGGTCTCTCCTCGTGTGCAGACAGGAAGGTGACTTTCAACAGAGTGGAGGTGGAGGCATGTCGTGAAGGTGACAAGCTACTATGTGTGCCGGGAACTTCCTCCGTGTTAACGGAGATGTCTTCCACCCACCACAGCAGAGCGCACAACCTGACAAGCACTCCGCGTCTCTCATACACTTTCCAATCCCGGAGAAAGAAGAAGCAGACAGATAAAGAGAGTCAAAGAGAAAGAGAGAGAAACGAGATAAAGACGAGGAGAAGCGTAAGTTTCTTATCTCAACAGAACACCGGTCATTGAATAAAGAGCATGAGAGGAAAAGCAGCAAGGGAGTCACAATAGTCTGTCCGGGCCGCACTTACACTAGCCGTCTCGTTGTCCTATCTCCCTCCGTTCTCCATGGCAGGAAGGTGAATCTGGGACTAGGCCACGCTCGCACGCTAAATGAAATCAATTTACACAAAAGCAGCACTCACTCCGGGCTCTCAGTATGGGTCGTGTCAGGCTCACCGTGCCTACAATGGCTGAACATACTTTATTAACCGCTGCTTCCTGATAACAAAGCCATCTGGAATTAAGTGGAGATTTCCCACCATCCACACACTCCTCGCTTAAAGGAGCTCGTTCGCAAAATGAGATGCCTTTTAGTGGCTTCTCTGGAGCGCTGTTGGGGAAGCAGCTCATAATCATTGCAAACTCGTTGCTTTTGTCTTTAGTCCAAATCTAAGTCAAGTCTCTTTTTGGTTTTCTTTTCTTTGGTTGCCAAGAAAGTAATGTCCACATGAAAATAAACCCACTGAGCAATTTATTGGCCAAACATTTTTTAATTAATATTTTATTTTATTTTTGTACGTTTGCTTTTGGTTGCTGGGGTTGATTTGTATATTAATTATATTATATTATATTATATTATATTATATTATATTATATTATATTATATTATATTATATTATATTATATTATATTATATTATATTATATTATATTATATTATATTATATTATATGATATTATTTAAAAGTTTGGGGTAAGGTTTTTAAATATGTTTAAAAATAGTCTCTTATGCTCACCAAGGCTGTATTTATTTGATCAGAAATACAGGAAAAAAACATTAATATTGGGAAATATTATTGCAGTTTAAAATAGTTGTTTTCTATTTTAAGATATTTAAAAAATACGGTTACTTTCTTTATCTAAATCGTTTCATTTAACTTAACATTTTTGAAGAATACATTGTGGCAATAGATAAAATAGCAGTTTGTAGAGGATACTTGCTTGTCTGATTATTACTGTAATGACATAAAACTAAAGGATGTAGCATTTGGACCAATCAGACACACAATTTTTCATTTGATTTAACAAATCAAATCAGTTATTAGATTAACAAATAATCGCTTACCCCTCACCCAATGCACATACTGGGTGCCGGTATGTCTGTGGATGACTCCAGGCCCCCGGTTCCATGGCAACCAACCTGATAACACTAGTTTTATTGCCCAAAGGAATGCGGGCAGAGAAACACTTAGGAAAATGTGCTCTTCTCTAAATAATTCATAGGAAAACCTTTATTTGAATGAACACACATATCCTTCAGGTCATTGTTTATATTATTACTGTTCTTGTATATGTTCTTGTGTATTGTATCCTGTTTTATGCATGCTTATGATCGATCCCTAGTTAATATTACCTCACTTATACCATGTTTGGTCTCTATCATTTCGTCTTCGGATGATCTAATTGAGAGTGAATATTATATGTTGATACCTATGCAACATATTAGTGTCCTAAGAATCTTTAATAGTTTGTATATTAACTTCCAATCCAGTTCATATGAAAATCACCATGCTTGGAGACAAAGAGTCATAAACTTTCCCTCCAAAAGTTCAAGTCACCATTGGCTCTTTGACTCCCCAGAGGTGTTGACCTCTATATCAGATAAAGCTCTCACATCAGTGACCCCAGGCAGTCTGCGGTTCTGTTAGATCCTAAGAGGATGAGCAGAATGTGAGCTCCTCAGCGACCCTTAGGTTTTGCGCCAGGCCTTGCATCCTTGACTTTCCATTCAACCAAGGATCCTCGGACCTCAACAGATCTCTTTCTTAGCTCTTTTTCCCTTTCTACCTGGGAGGAAACTCCCAATTACCACCGAGCCAGAATAACATCTTTTGGAGTTCATCACCCTTCAAACCCAGAAGAACTTGAAGAACTCCAACACCACCAAACCTTCAAACCATCAGAACTTTCATCTGAGACTGCATCCGGACACTCGTTCAACGAACAAAGGCAATGCAAGTATCGTACATTTAACTAAACGAAACAGAGGTTTAGTATAAGTTATAGACCCCGTTGTAAACTGTGCTGATGGTTTTACTCAGGCGGTTAACTGACTGCATTCTCTGTTTTCTCTAATGGCTTCATTCATCCACTTTAGCTCCCCTTTGTATGTACGTGTGTGTATGTTTATTCGTTTGTTCATTTAGATTAGTTATGTGTGTTATCGTTTAGTTAATAAAAGTTGTGTGCACAAATTACATGAGTTTCTGGTTCTGCCTTGCAAATTAATGTCTCTTTACGATTTTGACCCTCACTACATGCTTTAATGCATTAATAGGAAAGTATTTTCTGTGGACACGGAAATATCCTTTCTTAGAGTTGATATGAACTTGTACTGAATGTTCGCTGGACGAACAGATCAGTTGATTGCAATTTAATTCTGCTACAGTTATTACTGTCAGCCAATATATATAATTGTAATTAATCATAATTTATTGTAATTATTTATATACATTTACTTTTTGAGCTGATTTGATACAAGGACATGAAACCAAATATGTGTAAGCATCACATACTGTATGGCTGCATAATAATGCAAGAAACAAGTAACGGCGAATGCACAGAAGACTCTTTATCTAAACTATGTGACAAAGATGTGAACAAATACCAATCTCAGAATTCTGTGTTTTTATCTCTACTGTGTACATGGGCGGCACTAGGGAGGGGCTAGCAGGTACTCCAGCACCCCCAAGAAAAACCAAAGCACCCCCATAGCACCCCCATAAAAATTGAAATTAAATTAAAACATTTGACTCATTACACATGCATAACTACTGCAATGCAATACAACACGATGTGATTTGCAGTCGCACGTAATGTCAGCATTTTATTTTAAAAATGGATTGGTTTCTTGTGCCAAGTAGACCTGCCCCCGACTAAAGATTTTTCTAGTCAACTAGTCGCACGTTTATATTAAATTTATTAGTATGATAACCTACTAAACCATCCTTTAATATAGGCATTTAGGCATATTATAGCCTATTCCGCGCTCAAGCGCACGCATAAAGCTTGCTGCAAAGCACCGGCTAATGATTATGAATGCATCGGGGAAAAAGAAGACATTTTAATTAGGCTATGTATTAATAAACTAGTGCTTTCTCAGTCAGTGTCGGCTGCAAAGATGAAGTTGCCGAATGCCAGCGCTGACTCGCCATCTCCACAGTAATGAACGTGCCTTTAATAGAGAAATGCACGTATACGGATTACATAATCAGAGAAGACATGTTTTGTTTTTTTTTAATTGGTTTTCAAGATTTCTGCAGATTTATTTCATATGTCTGTGAGCTGGTTCATTGTTGTGATGCCCTCCATTCGCGGAGACTGCATGAAACGACAGAAAGCACATCCAAAAATTACAGTAAATTCTCTGGCGCCGCCCCTGGCCGTGTACTGCAGATTCAGACTGAACATAAACACACTTTTTTCTGACTATGAAAGTGTGCTGCTCTGTGTTTAGTCAAGTAAGTGTTATCCATTGATCATGTTTGTAATGGAGGCAAGTAAGTGGGTCAGAACCTGGTGCAGTGGCATTACCTCTGTCAGTGCTCGTTCTCCCTCACCTGCTCTCTTCCACAGCTGGAATTTTCTCTTTCTCCTTTTTCTTGGTGGATATGCTCAATTGTGGTCTATAGTTTTAAGATGGGACAGAAATTTCAACCAATTTTGCCTCCACAATGTGGCATATTTCAAGACTCAATCCCCCTGCAAAATCTGATTACTTTGGATTCCAAAGTTATTCCATTGGCTAAGGGAAAAAAAAATAAATTATTAGTCAGTGCCTGATCTGAAATCTTACAATACCCCTTGATGGATAACTATGAAAATATTTTATGTCAGTCAGTCTCTCTTGAAAAGAGAAAATGGAACATTTGTCTCTCTTTGTGTTTTCAGTTAGCATCCTTACAACCTTCTAGAACAGAAAAAAAAAGAATAGAGAACATTAGTTAGTGTTAGAGGGTCTCAATTTTTTATATACATAGAAAGAAAAGTCGAAAGAATAGAAAAAGAATTGAGAACGTTAGTGTTAGAGGCTCTATTTTTAAAATAAAAAGAAAGCAAGTATTGTAAAGAGTGCAAGTGTTAAAGGATCAAGTTTTTTATATATAAATAAAAAGAAAACAAGTAGAAATAGAATAGAGAGTGCTAGTGTTAGAGGGTCAAGTACAGATTAAAATCTAAATAACAACAATAACAACAACAACAGCATAACAATATTAAATATGTTCATATTGATGTAATATATAAATATGTACTTATATAATCAATCATACTGTTTAATAATTACTGTTTTGCTTGATCAATTGTAACATTATTTTATTTTATTTTTCATATATTATCATATATATATGTGTGAAACACTTCTAATCAGGCATTACAAACTGTGATTTTGTGAGGGGAATGAATCTTACTAGAGACTGGAACCTATTGAAGAAGCTTGAAGGTGAACCAGAAAAGGTGAAGGTCAGGTTCACTGTTAAGATGCTAATGCTTCAATTGAAAAGGAAGGTCATTTCGGAGGTAGATCAATTTTACATTTTGATGAACGACTTCCAACATGCACAGATGAATCATGCACGACCATAAACGTGTTTTAAAAATCTAAATAAGATTAATTAATCCGGTTTAATGGTGACTCTTTTTTTTTAAAAATCGGTATTAAAACTAATAATCTCTCATAACAAATTGTTTTCAGGTGCCAAAGAGAACAAAAGGGAGAGAAAAAAAAATTCTGCATTTGAGCTTGTGAAACAAGAAGAATGTCCTCTGCTGGGGGTTTCACTAGTTTTATAGCAGTCAAGACAAAGGAGCTGGCTGTGGAAGGAGGCCCTAAGGACGGAGTTTCAGAGGAAGGACAGAATGGGTAAACAATGGAAATGAAGACTAATACCTGCAAAAAGAGGGCTGAACAGATGCGACACGCTCTGACGCATGATAGGACTGCCTGAGCGGCGTGTCCACACCAGACCGGCTCTCTGCAGAGAGGGTGACAGTCAGACAGGTGCGTGCGAGACAGCAGACGCTGGGATGGCTGGGAATCCATCTTGTTTTACGCCAGTCTAGCTAGGCCACAGCCACGGCACTCCTCTGTTTCTATTAGAGCGGGGGTCCTTGAGCGCCATGGGCTGGTCTTTGTGCCGCTTGACTTTCATTATGATTGGTCGGCGCTTGTCCCTCTGACCTTGTTTTGAGGCAGAGGAAACAAATCACAGTGAGGGAACGTGAGCGAAAGGGTCTGTTTTTTAACCAAGGACTAACCTGCCTTTAAGAGATGTTCATTAGAGAGATTAAAATGTCAGTTATTCTGCTTAAACTACGGTGCGACGTAGCCTCAGCGTAATCAGTTTAGTAAACGAATGGCTGTGCGTGTCGTCCGGTCTGTTTACCGGCCCCCTCCCTGTCTTACACTTTCACACAATAACTAGTGGCTGTTTAAATAAGAACTCATTAGAATTACATAGTCATTTAGCTAAGTGACATTG
Organism: Onychostoma macrolepis; assembly: GCF_012432095.1. Classification (NCBI taxonomy): domain Eukaryota; kingdom Metazoa; phylum Chordata; class Actinopteri; order Cypriniformes; family Cyprinidae; genus Onychostoma; species Onychostoma macrolepis. The sequence continues at coordinate 9,928,103 of NC_081163.1, forward strand.
GGTGTAATTGTACCATCCATCAATTGCTGTGTGTAATAACACACTTGGAAGAGCTGAATGTTGATTAGCCGGTGGCCAATTTCTGGTGTAGCTGAAAATAATGACTGAGAAAAGGGCCACGGGGCAAGGTGAAATTGCCCTCTGAGGAGCCGGTCACACTCGCTGACCTGTGCGGGCCAAATTAACTTCTTTTAAAACCAATGAAGACGTCGTCATTACTCCCATGTGGGACCCAAGCCACTTCTGTTAAGCATTTTACTCATAAATAAAGCAGTGGATTTAGTTGTCACACAGGGTTGTATTATATGCCCCAATTATTATCTCAGAAACAGGTTTGAATCATACAACATGCACCTTAAATGATATAAAATCATACAATTTTAAATAATTATTTTATTTTTTATAACTTTAGAGCTAATAGTATTTAATTTTTTGTTTTTCAGTGTAATTTTTGATAATCTCTTTTATTTTATTTTATTAACTAATAGGTATAAATGTATAGATTTATAACTACTCATATATTTATTATAGGCTTAAACGGTGAAATAATAAATCAAACCATAAAAATGTAATACAATATATACATGTAATATATAATTTTTACTATTTTATTGATTGAATTTTGTGTTAAATAGTAAAACATATACTATAAAACTATTTAAAAACTAGTAAAAATCAACAGTGATACTCAGTTGTCAGAGTGTAAATAATAATAATAATAATGTTGGATTATTGTTATTATATCATTATATTTTGCATTACATCATAATTAATTGGGATATTATTATTATTATTATTACTATTATATTTTTAGATTAGATTAGATTAGATTAGATGATTAGGTTATGTTAGATTAGATTTGATACATGTGACATATATATTTTTACCATTAATGGTTAACGGCATATTCTATTATGACAATTTTTCTAATACATTGTAATGCTTTTGGGGCATATTGTTACAAAGGGTAATTTTTGGTATTTCCATGCACACACACACACACACAAAAACCTACTTTGTGAAATGTTCACTAGAGTGTGACAACTAACCCCGGTCTCCCTTACATCTCTCCCTGTACCCTGAATACCTGTCTTTTCCCCCTCATATCAGTGCTTATCTTTTCCATTTCCTGTCTTTTCATCGTTTCCTCATTTATTGCTCCTCGTTCTTAACTTGCCCTTCTCTCTTTCCTTTTTAATTTCCCTCATTCTGTCTGTTTCTGTCCTGAGGCATTAGCATGTGCAGTGTTTGCCTGTGAGGCTGCCTCCTGTGTGTTGTTGCAGTTTAATAGGGACAACAGCGCCACACATTCCCCTCTCTCCTGTTGCCCTTTCTCTCTCTGCAGAGAGGACCGTCTGAAATCCAATTGCTGGGCTATAATTATGGCTTTAACTAGGGACTAGTGCAGCCATTAATCAAGATCACCAAAAAGCACAAGCTCTGCCTGGGCCGTTTCTCCCACTCCTCGTTTCCGAGCATGTGTGGGCTAAAAATCAAACAGAAGTAGTGCTGTGGTCCTACCTGCTCCAATCTCTATTCATTGATAATCCCTCCCCCTGGAATGTTGGCCCGTTCCACCTACAAAGCAATCGTATGGCTTCAGAAGACTTGGAATATAGCAGAGAAGGCATATAGACCACTTTCACACTGCTAAATCTGGGTTCCCACAGCCTTTGACCAAAGAATTCACGTGATTTTTCTTTTACAGTCATTTGTGATTACTGGACCTTTTTTTATCATAGTGATTCTACTTGCAAAAAGCAATGTTCTGCCATAAAAAATGTAACTATAAAAATGTGAATATACAACATACACAATTCTCTGACTTTGACTTTTAAGACGATTTAAGTTTTTACCTTTTTTTTTTTTTTTTAAGGCTTAGAGCTCGTCCATGACAACTTTAATTGATTTGTATTTCTTAAAGGAAATGGCAGAACTTACAATGCATTGTGTGATAAATGTGATTATAATCCACTATGCTAATATTATAATAATATAATCACTGGGAGGTCTCAAATCTGAACATCATTTTCTTAAAATAACTTTTGACATCTTAATGTCACTAATTTTACCATTCGTTTGTTCATTCACTCATTTACTCATTCACTCGTGCATTCATTTTTATAATTAAATTTACTTTAGCATTTTGAATTTTGCTTGTCTATCTTTTGATTTTTTTTGTGAAATGATCTAGTTTGAATTGTTAAACTTCTACTTTTTGTACTGTATATCATTTCATCTCTAAGTGCACAATGTATTTTTAAACTTTGTTTACTTGACACTTTATTATTCATTTAATTTGCCCTGAAATGGAAACTTGTCATTGCCACTGGCGCAAAAAAATGATGTTTTTCCATTGCCAAAACAAAATTCAATTCTATGGTAAATCGAAAATATAATAAAGCATAAAGTGTAAACTCTAGTGTCTCGAGAGTTGAAATGATCTCCAAAATACATTTGAATAAAGATTTTGGCGATTAATTAATTGCTGAAAAGTGTAGAGGAAGAACAAAAAGACATAGAGATTTTAGTACAATGATCACTTTGTGAACTCTGTAATTAAGTGAGGAAATACTATCTGCATTTCTCACACTGTAGTTGGCCCAAATGCCGAGGACACTCGCTAACCTCACTTTGATTTGTGAGAGCAGAAGGCAGTGGCATGGCACCTGGGCTAATGAACGGGTTATAATTGAGATGGAACGAGCCGCAGAAATATTCAGCTAAGTAACACGCCACCCCGCCGGCTTAAAGAGTTCAATACGAGAGCCGTCGCCTTTCATTGCAAAATTTTAAAACAAAGGCTACTTCACGGGGAGGGGAAGGGGAGATTAAGACGCATTTCTTGCTTCTTCCCTTAAATAGACTCGACAGACTAATTTAATTGCTCATCAGCTAATGATGCTGTTTTAAAGCGCTAATATCCCTCACTCTGACAGCAAGGCCGATAAGAGTGCTGACGGAACCAATGAGGGGACAGCGGCACACGAAGAAAGAAAACGGGAGGGAAAAAGAGAAATAGGGAGCGAAAGAGAGAACGGTTGTGTAATTACAGCCCTTTACTGTGAAATTAAAGCATTGTCACAGAGCGTGCCAGCTCCTCCCCGCGCCAGTGTTAGGACTTCATCTTCCCCTCATAAATACAGTCAGAGCTGGGTAATTATAGACGTTTTGTATAGTTTGAGGCACGAATAGCAATGAAAGGCAAATTGCTTGTTCTCTTTTTTCTTTTGTTCATAAGTAGTCAAATTCAAATAATAAAAAAACGAGCAAGCGGGAAAGTGAAGTGGCTGTGTGAGTAATGTGCGTTTGGAAAGCCAGTTATTTCCAGAGCCGCCTGTAAATCTGGATGCGGCCGGACGGAGTTCTGACAGCATTGCAACCTTTAGAAAATTTGATGATAATGCCTCAGACCTCTGAATGGATGCGGGCCTGAATTTATTGCCTGGCCGAGAGAGCTTTTCTCGGGAAAGCTCATAAATTCGCCTGTAGGGATAGTGAGCACACTGTTTAAAGAGATCGATGGATTGTGCCGAAACGTGCCGTATGACACCAACACAAAACCAAAGGCATGTATGTTTCCTGCCTATATCGGGGGACATTTTCACATTAGGGCTGGTTTATATTGGCTAAGCTATTAGCTACACACATAAAAAGGAATTTGCTGCAGAAACATTTTTCGCTCAGTAAATTTCACAAAACAGTTAGAAGGAAACAGCAAGTAGCATTAAATGAAAAAAAAATAAAGTAATGTTTTCTTTGAAAAACATTTTTTATAGCCTAGTTAGGAACACAGAGTGGCCCCGAAATATTAATTGCTTCATATTTTGAAACCTAACAAACTTCATTGTGTGAAACCCAAGCAAACTTCGATGGTTTGATTGAAAAGTGTGCTTTTGTTAGATGCCATTTGTTTAGTTTTTTTGTTAACAACTGTTTATTGAAATTTTCTTCTGGGAATAGTAATATAAAACAAAAATCAACTTTGCAAATTTAGAACCCACCCCAACCCATCCCACCCCGGTAGACTTCAAAAAATAAAAAATAAAATAAAATAATAATATTAATTAATCATAATAGATAAATAAATAACAATAAAATAATTTTTTACAAAGATTTTAGAAACGCTGACCCAACATTAAAAGCTGAATGCCATATACATTTACAGTTTTCACATTAGATCCATGTATACGAGAAGTTGAGAGTTCCATCGAGATAATGTCCAACAAATACACAGTCCAGGTTCATCTGTCCATTGTGTGAGGAGGATTCCAACGGTTGACTTGCAATTTCTTTGCTGCTGTGAGAGCAGCTGACAGTAAACATCTTTGTTGGACGGACAAGGTGAGGTCCCAAAAGTCATTCATGAAAAAATTACGCGGAGTCAAACATATCTCAGTATCCAACAAATATGATAGGTCCTGTGAGAGCTCAGTCCAAAAAGGTGAGAGAGAGGGCACTCCCAAAACAAAATGCAAAAACGTGCCTAAAGATCCTTGCGAACAGAGATTACACTTAGGAGAAGATGACAGATTCATATAAAAATGTTTCATTGGAGTCAAGTAAACCCTATGCAGCAATTTCCAATGAATCATTTGGTGATTAGGATTTTTAGAAGACAGTTTAAACATACCCCATACCTGATCCGAAAATAAAACCTGCACATCCTCATCAAGATCCTTAGCCCAAACAGCTGTAATAGATAAAGGTTTGTATGAATGCTCAAGAAGAAAGAAATAGATAACTGAAGCAGAGGAGGGAGATTCCTCAGAAGGAAGGATTAGTTTGCGCAAAGGGTTGAGAGTTCCAAGGCACCCCATACGCCCGCAGGGCCGATCTAATGTGCAAATACATAAAAAAGGAAGTGCCTGGCAGATTATATTGAGTTTTAAGATTCTGGAAGGATTTTAAACCACTATCATCATAGATATTTCCCAGAGTTTTTACTTTATTATGAGTCCATTGCAGACAAAGAAATGAAGTACTGTCTGACAAAAGATTATTATTGTGGAAAATAGGCGAATGCCTATGCCATATTGTAACTAGTTGTGAATGTCTTTCAACATCCCTCCATGTGGAGAGAAGGTGGGTTACAATGGGACCAAACCGAGATTTACACTGCCTAAGCGGAACTCAGGACACAGAAGCGTCAAGATCAAATCAAACTGATAAAGGGCGGAGGGAAAAGGCTTGAGCATACAGTCTAAAATTAGGGAAAGAAAGACCTCCATGTAATCTACATTGTTGTAAGGTAGTCAGTTTAATACGAGGACGTTTCCCATCCCATATATACCGTGAAACACATCAAGTTTGTTCCAGTAGCCAACCGGTGGAGCGAGAGGAATCATGGAAGAAAATAAATTAATACGTGGAGAACATTCATTTTAATCACCGATATATGAGCCTGAAAAGAAGTAGGAAGACGAGACCAATTTTCCAAATCTGAGGATACTTTGGCTAGAATACTATTATAGTTTTTGAGACGATTTCCTGCAGGGAAGGTAAAACATCTATCCCCAAGTATTTAAAGTTTTGATCCAATGGAATAGATAAAGAAAGGGACATGGAATCAATTTTAAAATTGAGGGGAAGTAAACATGACTTACTCCAATTAATTTTAAACCCAGAGAGAGATCCAAAATGGTCAAATAAATTCAACACATGAGGAATAGAATGTGACAGCTTCTCCAAAAACAATAAGATATCATCAGCAAACAAAGAAATATGATGATGAGTATTCTGAGAAATAATTTCAGATTGTCGGACCGCTTGAGCTAAGGGTTCCAAGGATAGGGCAAATAATAGAGGAGAAAGCGGGCAACCCCTGACGAGTACCTCGATGTATAAAGAATGGATTAGAGCAAACGGAACCTGTAAGAACAGTGGCTGCTGGATTGGCGTACAGAACTTTTATCATATTTATGAAACTCGATCCTAGACCCAGATGCTGTAGAACCGCCCATAAATAGTTCCATTCTAGCTGGTTGAACGCTTTCATCGCATCTAGAGATAATACTGTGCAAGGGGAGGATGACATATTCGTTGAATTAATAATATGATATAACCTGTGTAAGTTATCCGAAGCTGAGCGAGATTTAATAAATCCTGTTTAGTCATGATGAACTAGCCTATTCATACATTTCTCTAGACGACGAGATAGTACTTTAGCATATTATTTTACATCAGTCCCTATCAAAGAAAGTGGCCGGTAGCTAGAACAAGAAGTCGGATCTTTATCTTTTTTTTAACAGGAGAGAAATTACAGCTATATTAATAGATGAGTGAAATGAGCCTTGAATAACTGAAAAATGTATCATCTCTAACATGAGGGGGCCTAAATCCAACCAAAAATTAGTATACAATTCGATGGGAATACCATCTATGCCTGGGGATTTCCCCTTGTTCATAGATCGGATTGCTGACTCCAGCTCCTGAAGAGTGATCGGTTCAGCCAGGTATTCCGAATCCGAATCTGACAGCCTAGGTAAATCAAGGTTGGAGAGAAAAGATGCAAAAGAGTCAGGGTCACCATCAGCAGAAGAAGTATAGAGGTTAGAGTAAAAAGAGTGGAAGGCGATATTAATGTCTTTTGGGTCTGTCATAATGAGCCCAGTTTGGGATTTCACTGCTGAAATATTAGCAAACCTTTCACTGTTGCGTAATCTTAGAGCTAAAAGGTGGCTTGGTCTACTCCCTTGAAAATAATAATTCTGCCTGGATCTTTGAATCAGGAATTCTGCTCTGGATCTCAGTAATGAATTAAGTTTGGACCTAGCCGCCATGATTTTGCTGAGTGTATTGTCTGAGAAACAACGTTGATTATCTCTAGTCAGATTCTAGAGTTGTGTTTCTAGTTCAACTATCTTTTTGTGTCGGTCTGAAGGAAAGAGGCATATTAAATTGAGTTATTCCTTATAAATCCTTTAACTGCATTCCAAAGTGTTCGCGGATCATCCACTGAACCTCAGTTAATTTCAATAAACTCAGCAAATTTATTTCTGAATTGACTGCAAAAGTTTTCATCCTGTAACAATTTAGGGTTAAATCGCCATCTAGTGGCACGAGATGGCCAAGGGATCAAAGGTAATCTTCACAAATTTCCATCATGATCCGACAGAGATAAGGATCAGATATCGGCATCACGAACAGCTGAAGATAAAGAAGTAGAAATGAAAATATAGTCAATTCGCGAATAGGATTTATGAGTAGCAGAAAAGAAAGTGAAAGACCTAGCAGAAGGATTTAATAAATGCCAACTATCCACCAATTGTCTGAACAAAAAGCTTGATTCCTTTGGTCCAGATCTATCGAGGATATGCGACATTACAGAATTTGTATCTGCACCCAATACAATTTCAAAATCTGAAAATTTCATGAGATTGACAAAGGGGCATAAACGGAAAGAAATACAATATTCCTATTCACTATTGTTTTTATATGTGTTATTCTATCATCTGTACCACAACCTTTATCTAAAATGAGAGATGGCCATTAATATTACAACTAAATATGACTAAATATAACAAAATATTACAGAATATTAAGGTCAGTTATAGGTATCAAACAGAATTACTGCATAATAAGACAAGTTTGAAAATAAAACCAGTTGAGTCTACCATTAAACCACCCCCCACCCTTCCGTCACTATTCAAAAAAACATAAACACATTCCCATGAACTATGGCAGATCAAACCAAGAACAAACCTTGATCTGCCAGCCCCCCTTAATATGATCCGTGGTGTTAATAAAAACCTGCACATTACTGAAGCACCAACATTGGCCCCATAGTCACATACTGACTAGGTAGTATCTCTATATAAAAAAAAAAATTAAAAGAGAAAGAGAAAGAATCTGATAAAGTCTACTAACTGACAGAAACCAGTGCACACAACGCCATAATCAGTAAGCGATACTGTATGCACAATGAAAGTTTCTAGTAACTATGAATTAAGAAGTGAACATTAAAGTGAACAGTGAAAGACGCAGTCACCTAACCATTTAGAGCATCTCTTCTCCGATTAGACGGCAATGTCCAGCTGAAGTTCACTGAGAGTTGGTGGATGAATGGGAACTGATAAAAGCTCTTGCTTCTTCTGGGGAGTATAGCATTTTAGGTTCACCTTGATTGAGAATGACCCTCAGCGTTGCAGGATAAAGAAGAAAATTCTGGATGCCAGCTTCTCTCATTTCCTTCCTAACTGGCGCAAATGCACTTCTTTTTGCGGTGACCGGAGAAAAATGTTGAAAGAAAGACAGAGTTGCTCCGTCGGGTGTTTTCACCGGGGCATGAAGTCTGGCGGCCCGCAGAATGAGCTCCCTGTCCGTGTACCGCAACAATTTAAAGAGGAAAACCCGTGGTTTAGCACGATCTGAAGAGAGCCTTGTGTACACGCGATGCGCTCGCTCCACTTCAATCTCTTTGCCCGCCAGAGACGGGAGCCATGTCGGTAGCGATCTTTTCAAAAAGCCGATAGGGTCGTCCTTTTCGGATCCTTCAGGCAATCCATCCAGGTGCAGATTGCTGCGCCTACTGCGATCCTGTAAGTCCACTACCTGTTGCTCGAGCGCGTGATCTGCGACACCTTTCTTTTATTCTCTCATCTCCCCTGTAAGAAGATCCAGTTTAGAGCATAGCGACTGAACAACTGACATGTGAGAAGCGAACTCGTTCCGCATCGCCGTCAACTCGGTTCTTAGAATGTCTCTAGATGCCATTTGTTTAGATATTTTGATATATAATGCAAACCCATGCACAATTTTTAAATTGCGGCTTAAGTCCAAATCACTTTCAGGGCCATTTTAAAAGGGTAGACACATTCACGGCAGCCCTGGATCATTTACGTCATTGTAAATATGTCACAGTGAATAAAAGAAGCTTGCTTTTAGCTTCCTTTTGTTACTAATGGATTGTGGTACCTGATAAACTCCGTTCCCTCTGTTTGAACCCAAGAGATCCGTGGTGTTTCAGCAAACTGTGTTTAGTTACTGAATCATGACAGAGGCAAGAAAAATCAATACAGAGAGCTATAGAGACTTTGTGTCGATCCAGGTGCTCTGGTCAATAAAGAGGCCACATTAACCCTGTAAGGTGAAAACGGGCTCATTCAATTAAAGACTGTTAGCATAAAAGCACAGCCCTCTCTGTGTAAAGGAGCATTCATCCTGATGAAATCACTGCAGGCCACTGGGTCATTCTTAAAATGTAGGACATTGTAAATTTAGATTTTTAGATAATTTTATTTTAATTTTAATGGTTGTTGCCTTTTATTTTTTATGTGTTGACTTCTACCATTTTCAAAAGGTACTAATATGTACCATTTAAGTAATAATATGTACTAATATATATCCTTAAAAAGTAAATAATGTATTAAGTAAATAAGGTATACTGAGAGTGTATGATGAAACTTAATTTATTATAATTTCTTTCTTCTTTTTTCGATATCTGTAATCAAAATATTTTCTAGGGAATGCTGTTTTAAGTGGTAATCAACTTCAGGCACTGCCTTTTTTAACCACAGCACAAGTATTCGAGTCACAAAGAAATCTGTGTAATATTATTAAAAATTCAAAAGATGGTCATTTTGAAATTTCATTTCAATCTCGGGCTAATATCTCTATTATTATTGTGTAAATAAGTCAGACTTGAAACGTATGTCTGACTTATGTTCATAACATTTTTAGAATATGTGTGTGTGTGTGTATACAGTGTATATATCAGGGGTGTGCAGTGGTCTTCTGAAATATGGAGGAAAAGTTTATATATATATATATATATATATATATTCTATTTATTAAAGCCAAGTATGAATCTCATCAAGTTAATGTTTTTAAGTATTTTACATTTATTCCAAAATAATAACACAAGGCCCTATTGAGAATCTAACGGTTTCAAACTACTAGTATCCTTTACAATACAACTCTTATTGTAAATGAATGACTTATGACTGCTTTGTTGCTGTCAGTGTGAACATGTCTTCAGAGTGAATGTGTGGAAGGTGAATGGAGTCACAAAGCTTATATGTCTTTCTCTTCTAAGGCAGCACAAGAGCTGATAAACAGTTATGTAGATGCTTCAGAAGAGTTTGCAAGCAGATTTCTTGAGGGAAATCTATTGTAAATGCCGGGCATTCTCCCGGTAGTCGATGTTGTCTGTCTCTGACAGCTAGAGAGAACAGAGAGAAAAGCAGCAGCTCCTGCCTCTTGTTTTTTTATTAAACAAAACCTATCAGCATACTAGCTAATATCACTATTGCATCTATTAAACAGAACGATTCTCTGCAGGCATCAGGATAACAACCCTGCGGCGTGAACGGTGAAGCTAAAAACTGGGCTAGCCAATAGCTCAGCGTGATTTGACACCCTATCTGAAAACACCTCAGCAGTGGTAATGATTGGCTAAGAAAATGACACAGCAGAGGTTAGGCTAATTAGCTTTCAGATCATCAGCCATCCACACAGGCAACATCCCTCCCTTTGAGTACTTTAAAAATCCAGTGAATCAATTCACAAACCAACAATTCTCAACTAATAGTCTTAATGCAGTGCAGCAAGACCGGTAGGTGTTAGTTACTCTCTATTTCCAGTTAGCATTAGCAAGTGTGCTATGGCTGCCTCCTTTGAGTAACACCACATAATCTTGTTATTAGTGTATGTCTGATGTTGTAATGTCAAAAATAGGTCTTGGTCTTGTTGCAAAGCATTCTCATTTTCAATATTTCATTGTGTTTACGTTTTGGGTAGCGAGTTCAGAAGTCGAGCTCTCAAGAAACAGTACATGAGCTAAAGTGGGTTACGTCCCATCGGTGTTTATGGTAATGGGGACAACTAAGTTGCAGGTGATACTGGGACAGATAGTTTTGACCTCAGATGCATTACTGTCTGATCTCCCATTAGTGGAGGACCTCAGTCGATTACTGTTGGAATTTAGTTGGAGAAAAGAAAGTCACAAATGATATTTCTTCAATATCTAAGTTTCATATTATTATTAAGTTATTAGTTTTGCCGTTTAGATCCAATTCGTAAAGCATGAAAAGAAGTTGATGAAAACTATGATACAGTTATTCATCAACGACAGTAACACTCCAGAGGTCTCAAGAGCTATTAAAGAGCAGTTTCTGAGCAAATCTGATGTTTCTCTTATTTTGGTTATGATGCAAATGAAATTTCTCACAGTTCACTGTCAGAAAAAAGGTACAAAATCTGTCCCAGGGACACCTTTGTATTTTATTAGTGTTTATTTTGTCAGCCATTTTTAATTTAGTCTTAGTCTCAGTCTTAGTTTTTAAAATTTGTCTTAGTCCTGTGTCAAATTTACTTTTGTAAATTTTACGCTTCCGTAATGAAGAGCGAGCGCATTCACATGGTTGCCAGATTGCACAAATTAAGCAAAACACAGGGCAGAAAATGTATCCTTTTAACAGAGAAGCTTTGATTTATTATCTGAAGTATTCTCGTAGCTTCGCAAACTAACGTTGAAACCCTGATGTCACATGGACTATTTTACCGATTTCCTTGCTACGTTTCTGCACCTGCGAACATTACAGTTGTGTTACTGTCTATGGAAGGTCAGAGAGCTCTCGGATTGCATAAAAAATATCTTAATTTGTGTTCCGAAGATGAACGAAGGTCTTACGGTTTGGAAAGACATGAGAGTAAGTAATTAATGACAGAATTTTCATTTTTTTGGTGAACTATCCATTTAAAGGCACATATCAATGCCTAAAGTGTACATATAAGTACCTGAGCGATACATGTTAGTACCTTTTGAAAAGGTACATCCCTAGTGACAGCTTTTGTACCTTTTCCTGAGGATTTTGTGTAATTTATGTAAAAATGGCTGCAAATATAAAGAAAAGCAGTGAAGACATCTCTTAATGGCTAATATGTGATTAGATTCTAAGTAGGCCTAAAAGGAAAGCTTATTCCTCTCCAGTTTAGTCTAATAAGACATACCTTTTCATCCTCATAACAGATCTATGACAAACAGCTAAAATTAGTTTGCGTGACTAAATGAGCAATAGTCTCTCGGCTAAATGAAGTCGGTGCGTAATTCAGTAACACCAATTCGTTCCAGAGAGACTATTAGATTTACAACCCTAAAGCACGTTCGTCATAACTTTTCTTTGTGATATTCACAGGTCACGTAAATAATTTAAAACACTCTTATCATTTTGTAATTATTTTGGATTAATATGACAAGGCCGTGCGTTCACAGGGCACGTTTCTCTCGTTTCTATGCCGCCCGAAGGGGTTAAACTAATGAACAATGACTTAATTTAGCGTTTTAATTTCGATGCAGCAGATCTTATGCATATTCATATTTTTGAAAATAAGCAATTAACCTGATGCTGTTGTTGATATCAGGGGAAAAGTCATTCAAAACCAATCAGAAGTAACGGGTTTACGGAGAAGTTTCACTCAGGTGCATTTCACATTAGGCCGTCTCTCGTGAGATGCCCAACAAAACCTTTCAGTGACTGAAAATAAGCTACTGAATAACAAACTTATCACTGCCTTTACAGAAGCTTTAAATGGCCAGAGAATCATAAACAAGCTTTTTGTGACTCTAAATGACTGTGAATGAAGCCGTTTGAAAAGCACATTGTTTTCATTGTGATCTCCATCTTCAGTCATCAGAGACGACTCTCAAGGACTACTTGACTTTGTCTTTTGTAACAAACATACAGGTTAAAATGTTAAACAGAAAAGGAATAGATTAAAATAATGGAGACAGAAACTTTTTTAAAATGTATTTTATTATTATTGAATAATATCTAAAGTAATTTTATTTATATATGTAAATGTCTGTAGTATCATTAAAGTGTGTGTGTGTGTGTGTGTGTGTGTGTGTACACAATACAAATATAATAAATTTTTACATTTATTTTACATTCATTTGTAAAATATAGAATATGTAAAATTTTACATAGATATAATTATATATTATAGTTTATCTAATAAATGTAAAAAAAATGCAGTAATATTTAAATTCTTAATGTTAAAGTTTTAAACAGAAAAGTGTAATTGAAAAATTATAATTTTTAAAAAATGTATAATAAAATGTATATATTATAATTAAAATGTGTATACACAAAATTATATTGATTTTTACATTTATTTAAAATAAATTAAAAAATATATTTATAGATACAGTTTGATACTGTATATTTTAAAATAAATGTAAAAAAAAAGATTAAAAAATAATTAATGATTAAATATATAATACATAATTTATTGTTTAATACAAAATAACATAAAAACATGTGTACATGCAATATATAATCTTTTATTACATCATGAACAGCACTTTCTGTGGTGGACATCATGAGCTGGTGTGATTACCACTACTGGATGAAGAGAACCGCAGCTCTAATTGAATAATTGCCATTCGCCCAAACGATCCCAGTGCGGATCCTCTTCTCATCAAAAGTGTGCAATATTAACCATGACACAGGCAGAACCGGACGGTAATTAATGCACCAAATCAATTACAAATCACTCCATTTGGAGAATTCCTGCAGGAGAGCCCCTCGTTATCAGGGTACTGATGGAGTCCCGCTCCCAGGAGGAGAGACACTGCTCTTCTTTAGTTCACTCCTGACACAGTGTTAGATTTACACTGCTCAAGGAGATGATTGGAGTGCCAAAGTCACAGATCTGTACAGGCCGTACCTTTCTTCTGCTCAATCATCTGTCCTAAAATCAATGAGATAGAGGAAAAAGAAATATGATTGACATGAAAGGACGTCTTAAATGTGAATGTGTCTGAACTAATGTAACACGCAAGAGAACTGTTGGCTCTTCTCTATAGTGGGAAAAGCAGCAGTGTTGTAAGCTACTGTGTGAGGAAAAATATAAAAAATGTATTTCCCCCCACACCCCCAAAATTAGATGATTAGATTTTTAGACTATTATCTGGAAATGTTTACTAATTAAGTACTAAATAAATATTTACTGATTAAGTTGGCTTTTTTTCTACCCATTATTAGAGTAATTTTAAGTAATGCCTGAAGATATTTACTTATTATTTAATGCAGATTTATTTGTTAAGAGCTTTACACAATAAATATCATTCCAAAGTGGCGTTAAACACATTGAATAAATATTTTAATAATAAAAAAGAAAAAAAACAAGGTTAATCCTAACCCTTCCCGATATTGTTAATGAATGCAAAAGTGATATAAAAACGCATTTTCTGATCATTTCCAATGAGCCTGGGTAGTAATACATGCTATACCTTAGCCAGCATTTGATGCAGTGAGTGTGAAGTCAGTGTGACTGAGATGCCTACCATGACGGCTAAGTATTTTTCCAGAAACAAAGCACAAAATAGCTAAAAGTAAGTGAAATCTTAAACGTTTGAGGGCTGCGATGCCAATAGATGACCAGAACTTTTTTTTACAGAGCAGCAGAATCTTAATCCTTCTCATGTCTGGAAAATCTACTTTTCAACTCCTGTAACAACCCGGGTGAGGAGACCTTTAAAACCCAAGGAGAGCGAACGTTCTTAAATCGTGATTTAACATCTGCTTTCGAGACAGAGAGTCTGATCTGCCACCTGCCAGGGCAAAGCTCATACATCATTGTCTGCTGCCGATGATGTCATTTCCTAGATTCAGCGACCGCAAAGTTGAAATTTCTTCTGCCTCTGAAGACGTGCAGGGTTCGACTGCAGTGCAGGGCACATTTTGACATTCAGTGCACATTTAGCCAAACCTCAAAGTTAAGGTTAATGCATCAGAAGCAAAGCTGATCATTTCCTGGCAGTTTCTAGACGACATCTTTTTCCATAGGGTGACCTTTCTAGAATGTAAATATATGGGTGATTTTTATTTTTTATTTTAAACCAAGAAGCAAAAATAACGAGGTTCACTGAGTCTGTGAGAAATCTACCAAGCATTTGAAACGGCAGCACAGGAAGTACATCTAGAACTGGGCCCTGCAATAGAGGAAATCCTTGTGGTGGCAGATCAAATAAAAAATGTGAAGGTTTGTCCCGAGCATTCCGATTCTTGTCAGTATCACATATTTAACATCTCAGTGTGCAGAGGACAAGATAAAAAGGAATCGGACACAGACAGACTCTATGTCATCTGAATCAAAGAGAAAATGCTTTTGAAGACAAAATGGAGTAGACATATTCACTTTGACTAGGAGGATACTGTTTGGAATGGGGAAAACTCTTGTTTAAAAAATAGTTTAACCACCTCTTTACCGACAAATCTTAATGGTGATTTATGTTGCCAAGCTCCAAAGAGGAAAAAATTCTGCAGTGCATAAAACATACAAGTAAAAACATACATGGCTACACCACTGTAGCCAGAAATTAAAGGGTTACTTCACCCAAAATGAAAATTCTGTCACGCTACGAGAATACTTTTAATCTTTTTTGCGCAAGGAAAACAAAATTTACGTTTGTCACATGACTAATTGTTGCGTGGAAGGTTAAAAAACATGGACATTGTGAAACTTTTTTGGTGTTTTTTTGGAGCTTAGAAGTATATATCACCATCCACTTTTATTTTATGATTGGACATTCTGTCTGACATCTCCTTTTGTGTTTCATCGTAGGAACATAAATAATACAGTTTTGGAACAGCATTGTTGGTCAGTAAATGATGAAAACAGATTTTATTTTTGGATGAACTATTCCTTTATGGAGAGGCAGAGGGTTTCTGTGGCAGATGCGAGCACATGTTGAGGAAAAAAAGCAAAGGGAAGTGATCTGTATCATGGGTAGAGTCAGCAGGAGGAGATGGCTATCGCTCTTAATTACTGTTGAGCCCAATCAATACCATAGGAACTCAAGCATGGTTCACTGTGGGGTGCTGAAGTGAGAGCTTTTATTAAGTGCAGATAAAACAAATAGATGAATGATTATATTAAGACATCTGAGAAAACACTCTGTTTTCATGAGATATCTCCCAGCAGCGAATCACAATAAATTGACACACACACACACGTCTCTAGAGAGAGGATGAGAGTGCCATATTGAGTGTCATAGCAGTTCTGCTGTTGTGATCTTTAGTCCGCAGGGAAAAGGTGGAAAGTGGAGGAAACAGGATAAAAGACAGACTTCCTGCAGAGTGACAGGTTTTCTTTTTCTCACAGTAATCAAGGCTCTTAACACACAATCCCAGACAGCCTCCATCTTAGAATGTGGCATCCCTGTAAGAGCGCCCACACTTTCCAACCCCCTCGAAGTGTGAGATGAAAGAGTTTGCATGATCCGAAGGGACCACCCACTCAATCAGAACTGGATCCTGTAATGAGCTTCACACCTGTGACTGGACCCGCATACACAGATGTTTGAAGCTGATCTTCACGACAGTGCTTCCCTTTAAACTGTTTATTGTGCAAAGAATCACAATTAGTGCAGATACTGTACATAATGCTATTTTTCAAAGCCCTAATATGACTGATAGATAGATAGATAGATAGATAGATAGATCACAGCTTTCAGTTTGACTCAGTCGAGTATATTTGTCAGAATGTCAATTGTAATGTCAATGTAAATTCTTCTGTATAATTTTGATTCACTAAAAGAACCAGCTCATAAGAGCCATGTTACCATGATTCAGATTACACTGGCGTATGTTTTTATTTCACTACAAAGAACCCACTCAAGAGTTATTTATTTGTGAATCAAACTACACTGGCATGCCTTTTTCATTCACTACAAAGAACCAGCTCATAAGAGTCATTTATTGGTGAATTGAATTAGACGTCGTTCTGGGTCATTATATGTTTTTGATTCTCCCAAAAGAAACTGCTCATATTTCATCATGAATTGTAGTAAGCTGGGTCATCCTGGGATGCATTTCCCAAAAGCATCTATGGACACAAGTTCCATCATTACCAATAGACTTCATTGGAATTTGCAACTATAGCTAACAATGGGGGAAAAAAAAGAAAGAAAAAAACGTCATGGTTTTAATTCAATTAGAAGAACTGACTCATAAAAATAATCAAGAATCAAAGTAGACTGGGCCGCGCTGTCTGTTTTTGATGCAATTAAAAGAACCAGTGCATAAGAAATAAAATAATGGGCTCATAAAAGTAATTGTTCGAACTAGAATTTGTTTTGCTGCATGTTTTTGATTTACTTAAGAACCAACTCATAAGTGAATTGAACTACACTTGCAGCCTTGTTTTTGTGTGCATCCTGCAAGGACAACTCTTGCTGTCATTTTGAACATGGTTATTGTGTTACATTCAGTACAGTCAGTAAACTCACATTAACATGCGTGTGACACTGTGCAACGGTAAAATGGGTCCATGTAGAGCAATATTTACATGACAGTTAAACAACAGCGCAGTGGACAACAATACGCTGCCTGCCCCAAAGTAGTCTAACAAACTGTGCAGTGATATCTGCAGGACACACATTAAAGATTGATCTTGTCATTTTAAGAATGGATATTAGTATTGTTCTGCTTCCTTTAATGTTTACGTAATGGTTTCTGTTTTTAATATCACTTCGAAAGCGTAAAAAAAGAATGGAAACTGCATTATATGTTTTAAATATTTATTTATTTAATTATTTATTTATATAAAGTATCAGTACATCTGGAAAAGCTTGTTTTGTATCATTTGTACACAGATGGAGCACTCCTGTGCCAGACATGTTTCCCAAACTTATTTCAGGCAGTGAAATATAAAGATATCATGTTGGAGCATCAACATTCCGCTGAGCCAGATGGTTTGAAAAAGCATGTTTGCTTAAACAAAGCCCAAAGCTCCATTAATGATCGGTGACATCACTGTAGCGGTGGGCGGCTGTCTGCTCCTGTGGCGTCTACTCTGTGAGAGATTGCGGCCCATAGCAGCAGTACGAAGGAACAGGAAGATTCGCTATAGGAACTGTTTACAGTGCTGTCAGCTCTTAGCGACAGCTCACTCCACCTTCAAAACATGTCATCTGACTCTCTCCTCTCTGAAATGACAGGTTGATCCCTCTGGAGGTGCAGCTATTAAAGCATGGATATGGTGTTTTACAACAAACGCGGTTGTTTCCAATAGTGTGTAATCGTCCGTATCTTGAGACTTTTAGAAGATATGAGAAATATCATTTCTTTTTTGCCTTTCAGTGATATTGCATTTACCATTGCTGTATGCACAAATAATGCACATCACCTCAGCTTATTTCTTCTTGCACACGATAGACTTCTAACTTTATGCCAGTAATCTTAAAGTTTATTGTCTCTGCATAATTTTTTCAGAGATGCAGGCACATTTTAGGTCATTTATACATGTAAGTTTCAGTTAAGTTTCTTATGCTCACCAAGGCTTGATTTATTTGATCAAAAATACAATAAAAACTGTAATATACAGGTGCATCTCAATAAATTAGAATGTCGTGGAAAAGTTCATTTATTTCAGTAATTCAACTCAAATTGTGAAACTCGTGTATTAAATAAATTCAATGCACACAGACTGAAGTAGTTTAAGTCTTTGGTTCTTTTAATTGTGATGATTTTGTGATGATTTTAGATTCTCTATGGGGTTCAGGTCTGGTGAGTTTCCCGGCCAGTCAAGCACACCAACACCATGGTCATTTAACCAACTTTTGGTGCTTTTGGCAGTGTGGGCAGGTGCCAAATCCTGCTGAGGTGGTATGGAAGCCCAGGTTTCTTTGACAGTGGCCTTCAGCTCATCTGCATTTGTTGGTCTCTTGTTTCTCATTTTCCTCTTGACAATACCCCATAGATTCTCTATGGGGTTCAGGTCTGGTGAGTTTCCTGGCCAGTCAAGCACACCAACACCATGGTCATTTAACCAACTTTTGGTGCTTTTGGCAGTGTGGGCAGGTGCCAAATCCTGCTGGAAAATGAAATCAGCATCTTTAAAAACAGTCCAGTCCAGTTCTTCTTCTCCTTAGTCCAGGTAAGACGCCTCTGACGTTGTCTGTGGTTCAGGAGTGGCTTAACAAGAGGAATAAGATAACTGTAGCCAAATTCCTTGACACGTCTGTGTGTGGTGGCTCTTGATGCCTTGACCCCAGCCTCAGTCCATTCCTTGTGAAGTTCACCCAAATTCTTGAATGGATTTTGCTTGACAATCCTCATAAGGCTGCGGTTCTCTCGGTTGGTTGTGCATCTTTTTCTTCCACACTTTTTCCTTCCACTCAACTCTCTGTTAACATGCTTGGATACAGCACTCTGTGAGCAGCCAGCTTCTTTGGCAATGAATGTTTGTGGATTACCCTCCTTGTGAAGGGTGTCAATGATTGACAACTCTCAGATCAGCAATCTTCCCCATGATTGTGTAGCCTAGTGAACCAAACTAAGAGACCATTTTGAAGGCTCAGGAAACCTTTGCAGGTGTTTTGAGATGCATTCTACTTTGAGATGCACCTGTATAGGTGAAATATCATTAACATTTAAAATGACTGTTTTCAAATTGAATACATTTTAAAAAGGTAATTTATTTGTGTCAATGTAAAGCTTAATTTTCAGCAGCCATTACTCCAGTCTTCATGTCTTCACAGTCTGTCACATGATTCTTCAGAAATCATTCTAATCTGCTGACTTGTTGCTTAAGAAAAATGTCTTATTTTCAATGTTGAAAACAGTTGTGTTGCTAATGTGAATGTTTTTACTGTCAATTTAGTGATTCCTTGCTGAATATTATTTTATTGATCTATTTATTAAGTATTATTTATTTAATTCAAAAAACTTTGAACGGTAGTGTATTTATTTATTACATGGCTCTCTGCATTTATATATATATATATATATATATATTAGTTATAATTTTGCTTAAGCATGGCATTCTGCGGTCAAATACATTTTTAATGTCCGCTAAACTCTACATTTGACCATGTCTATGTGCAAGTGATTTCTAACATGGTTTTGCTTGTTTTATGTATTTCTTGTATTACTCTAGGCTTTTCTTCAATGGAATCAGTTTCACTCAAATCAATACTGTAATGCGTTTAATCATATGTTTCTCATCATGGCTGCCCTTTAAAGGTTTTGATCACTTGCTTATAACTTCAGGGTGTGTAGGAGTTATCAGAGTAAATATGAAGAGACAATGTTTTATTGTTTTTTACCGTCTTCTGTAGTCTTATAATAAGGCACTTGCAATATATGGGCTTCACAAATATAAACAGTATTTGTATGTTTATCTCAGAATGTAGCTGTACAAGCAGCAAGGTAATATTCCAAAATGCTGCAATCCATTTCTTTAACACGCAGTATGAAATTACAGCGAACACCTCTCTGTCTGTCATGCCTGCGTCTGAGTTTCAAATATTTGCTGTCACAGAATGTTTTGTGGTAATCAACATATCCTGCAGGCTTTGCTTATCAACGAGCCTGACATGAGTCTGTTGCACTGTCTAAACCAATGAGAATCAAGCAGAGTGCTGCGCTGCGCCTTTCATTCACAATTCCTCTCACAGTGGAAGCCTGGCGTCTCCGTCAGTCCAAACAGATTAGACAGATGATACGCTGTATGTTCTCTGGTGACAGTAATATCCTTACAGACGTTTTATTAGAGAAGTTAATTGGTTTAATGTAGTTCAAAGGTTTGTTTACATTTATCATCCTTATTCATAAAATAATGTCTTTATGAAAAATAAATTAAAAGGGATTGTAGTTTATTTTGTTGTACTTTTGTTTAGTTTGTTCAAGATTGAACGTCCTTCTTTTTTGGTTGAAGGGTGAGATGAAACACATCAGAAGCATCTTTGGGAGATCAAAATATCAACACAAGTATTATTTATTTCAAGTGTCACTATTTGAAGTAAACATAAGGGAGAGAAATAAAGGATAAATGGAGCGTGAGTGGAGAGGGTTCAGGACTTCATAACTCTGAAACATGATACATCTAACAATAATAGTATTCAGGATGGGAATCAGGATTCAGATTCCAATTAATATATATATATTTTTATTACACTCTATATTTATCAGAATAGCAGTTGCAGCAAACACTGTCATAATTAAGTTTTGTATTTGAAGGTGTTAACAGAATAATGTGATTATAATCATTCAGCAGTTGTATTATTTATTATTTTAATCAGTTGTCCTAGTGCTTTGTATAAATAGAAAAATATATACTCATTATAAAAATGCCCATGGAGTTTTACCATTTTATTAATTTCCTTGTACATGTCTAGAAATCATATAATCATGTTTTTAAGATTAGAGATTACATTACATTACATTGTCATTTTCTTATTTGAAATCAATGTCTTTTTGAGGGCCTCCCACTAATGGGCCCCGGCCCCTGGTTGAGAACCACTGCAATATAGTATAACATGGATCACTTGAACATTGAAATATATTTGTGAATGTAGTAGGCTACTTGGTACTTGCCATGAATAGGCTATAACTTGTGGCCAAAAGTAGGTATTTGATGTGTTTAAAACAATTTACCTTTTATTGTTGGCTCATTTTGTTAATAATAATAATTTAACAAGCATTTATTACAAAATAAATAAATAAATATATACATAACTAAAAATTATTTCGCTTTTAATCAGGATGCCAGCTTGTACCGCATTCATAGAAAGTGCCACCTGGATGTTCAGTCAAAAAACCTTGCTAATGAATAATGACTACCAACTCTGCTAATAAGTAATTTTAATTACAGTTCTTAATAGAACTTTTTAGTAATCTAAAGAATGTTTTTTTTTATTATTATTTAAAGAACCTTTTGTGCAATGGAAATGTTTCGTGAATGTTAAAGGTTTTTCATGGAATCATGAATGCCTTTTATTTTAAAGGAGATAAGCATTATAACTGGGCGCATTTCCAGAATTAACAGATAAAAATGTTCCTTTAATGCCTTTAAAAATGTATCAGGGCACCAGCTTGTTCAGTGTTCATAGAAAGTACCACCTGGATGTTGAGTCAAAGAACTTTGCTAATGAATAATGACTACCAACTCTGCTAATAAGTAATTATAATAATCAAACTGAGTATTTACATAATGATAAATATGTACTCATTATAAAACTCATATAGAAATGTAGCGGAGAGATGCTGTGCTTGTATTTTCTAAGGGTAGGATTCATTAGCATAAGGACAAGCAGTGATCCAAACCCCGGAACCTCTATGTATGTCTCCGCCCACCTTTCCAAAAGACACAAAAAGATCTATATGTATGTAAATGAGCACTAATTAGCATAATGGTATACACAGGGGCATGGTGCTGCTATATGTTTACACTCCCTCTTTTATATCTCTCTCAATCTCTTTTTGTCTGGTATGTCCTCCTCCTCGCTCGTTTCCAGCCACTCTTGTCTTCTCTGAACTGGAACAGGTGGAGTATTAATTATGCATTAAAATATACAGAGGACCAACTATGATCCACTCGACTGCAGCCCTGCCACTCGCCTCATCCTCATCTCTCTGTCCATCCCAGCTCTGCTTCTCTCTTCATTCCACTCTTGTTTGAGGATTGCAGGAGTTTATTTCCACACTGAGCACGTCTCGGGGAGTGAAAAGGGGGTTTTGTTTTTGCGGCACACTTCCTCTACCCTGACACTCAACCGCTGAGAAAAAACAGAATCCCTGGAAATCTAGTGAATCTGTCCATATCTCTTTCTTTTACTTTGTTTACTGCTGTTTTCTCTGACTGCTTTTGAATGGAAGGCCCAGGGGGAATTCACTAAACAATTGTGACTTTTGTGCACTGTATTTTACCACAGAATCAAGTGTCTCGTTCACTAATTCCTCACAGTCTTATCAATAATGGTTCCAAAACGGAGCAATTCCAGAAGAACTATTATAGGTTCCCCAAAGAACTCAAAAAATAAAATAAAGCATTCTGAAGTGTGAATAACTTTTTAATAATCCAAAGAACGTTTTCCACTATAAAGAAACTTTTGTGCAATGGAAGGTTCTTCGTGAAACCATGAATGCCTTTATTTGATGGAGATTAACATTATAACTGGCCGTATTTCCAGAATCAACAAACGTCTTACAGAATCCATGCTGTAATTTGAATGGTAACATAAGGTATACTCACTTCAGATGAAGTCTTCTTAAAATAACTTTCCAGTCCATATAACAGAATCTTCACCAGCACTTATTGTCTTTCAAAGCTCAGATGCCCTTCTACTGTAATTATCATGAGAGCTTGAAGTGGACCACTGTCGTCAGGGCTTCCAAACACAATATCAGGGCTCCCATATCTCCCATTCTTTCCTCACACCTCATGGAGGAGTATGAGCTGTATTTATAGATTGGCTTTATCAGGACTGTAGGCCTGTTTCCTTCAACAAGCATCACAGGGGTCCAAATGGCTCCTAGTGCTGGATGTATCTTTAAGTGCTCTATTAGACCACCTCTATAAGAGTCTCTCTCATTGGCTTCTAAAAGCATATTTGGTGTCTGTAGTCAATTTATAAGTACAGCAGATATATGTAGAAATGCTGAGAGAGGATGTATATGTATGTATATGGTTTTTTTTTTCTTCTTTTTTTACTAGGAATATTTGTCAGTGAGGATGCATTAAATTCATCAAAAGTGACAGTAAAAAACATTTATAATTTACAAAAAAAATTAATTTCTGTTCTATTCATCAAGGATTCTTCAACATATCACATTAATCTATCATGTTTTCAAAGATATTAAGCAGCACATCTTTTTTCAGCATAGATAATAGTAAGAAATGTTTCTTAAGCATCAAATCAGAATGATTTCTAAATGATCATGTGATTCTGAAGACTGGAGTAATGAAAATTCAGAGAGATTTATCATCAATAAATTACATTATAAAACATATTGAAATAGTAAATATTGTAATAATATTTCCACATTATTAGGCTATAGTTTTTACTGTATTATTGTTATTACTGTACTTGTGATTATATGTACAACAGACTTGGTGTACATAAGAAAGTTTTTTCAAAAACATAGTATTATACATAATATCTGATATTTTCTGAACATTTTTTTTTTTTTTGTAGCACACAAAAGTTTGTCTAAAAAATAAAGATGAACAGTTTGGATTATAGATCTAACCCTGAATATCAATCATACGCATTTAACTTTTTTCCCCTATGTTTTAGACACGTTTACCAAAAAAAGTCCAAAAAACCCAAAACTTTAGCTTTGAATTTTAAAATCAGAGCTGTATATGTGCGTTGCTTACAAAGGGTTTGTTTTGTACTCTGTAGAGGATTGTTCGCCTTGAGTGAAATTCTTACTCCAAATGCAACAGAAACAAAAATGTTGAAATTTCTAATCTTACATATGAACACAGACATCACAAACAAAGATGCAGTGGCAAGTCTTCCTTTTATTACAGTTAGAAGTGCTCCTGACACCAGAGCATTAACTTTGCCTTCACATTAGAGTTGAAGGTACCTAGATGTTGAAGCAGAATGAGGCATGGCTTTGTGTGTCCATTGATCTCTATAGCTGCTCAGGTTGGATGTATTATGTTTAACAACAGGTGGAAAGAGCTCCTCATTGATGCCACGTCATTAGCTATAAACTGCGCTTGTAATCACAACAAGGTGTTTACCTTTATTTATGTGCTTCATTATTGAGCAAACAGCAAGAAGAAAGAGGGCCCAGTCCTTTCCCTCTCCTCCGCTCTCTTCTCCACTCTGGAAAGTATCGATCCACTGGCTTGAAAATAACAAATTAGTTTGAGAAAGAGGAATTAAATGGTGCTGGAAAGTGAATGCGGGAAGCCAAATAGGCTGTGTGGAAAATCTCTGCAAAGTAATCCTTTAATTAAATTAGGAGAAGTACAACAAAGATGTTGCTGTTTTTTCTCCACCCTCTACTTTCCCCCTCTCTTTCATGTCTTTTAGACAGCAGCAGGTTCCAGAGGTTGCTAGGTAACTGGGATGGGTTTAGTTCCCGGTGGCCAGGGGTGAGGGGGTTGTTGGCAGGATGTGGCAAGCACATTGGCTTTTTGTTGGCCGTAAGGAGAGGAAGAGGAAATGGAGGGACCACAGCAAGGTCAAAGGCTTGGCTAGTGTTTGTGCTTTCATCCAAATTCAGATGCCATGATGCGATCAGAGAATGTGAGTGGAGTGGAGCGACAGCATTTTTTAGATTTTCTGCTCTTTGCTCACTGGTGAAGTTTACCACATAGCCAAATTTGCTTTTTTTTTTTTTTTCTTGTTTATGGGATGCATAATTTTTATGGGATGGTATCAAATTGGTTAATGATATTAGAGAATATTAAAATTGGTGCACCGTTATGATCCTTGTTTGTTGTTAACTTCAGAATGCACATTTTTGTGACATTTTGTCGATAGTATATTACCGATTTTATATACTTTGATTGTTAAAAACCTATTAAAGTTTTTGCATTCACTGCATTTCCATTGTTTCTCTAGGTAAACATGCCTAGGAAATGTAAAAGGAAATGTTTGACCATTGCACTCACATCTCCCAGTATCTTTTCAAGGCACTTTTTAATATTTTCAATTAAATAAATAAATACAAATATTCTCTAGACCTTGCTTTTTTTTTTTTTTTCATTCCACTTCCCCTGTGGCTACCATTTTTAAACTCAAAAACATTGTCCCAATGAACACTATATTTTTTCCATATCTTAAAATATTGATATTTATCACACTATTTGTTTACCATTAATAAGGAAGGAAATGTTTTTTCACAAGTTTGTTAGAGTTTGAGAATGAACAGCAGTATGAAATAAAACATGGGGAAAATATTAAAAATATGGGAAAATATTTTGGTTGTGTGATATTCTTTAAAAATTATAACAATATTATAACTTTGAGAAGTACATTTAATATATTTGTAATAATGTCTTCAAGTAAACCGAACTATGATTTTTGCAGTTTGTTGTGAAGATGTTTCAGTTTGTATTTGATGGCAGTTTTTCTTAAAGTGAATGGTGTAAATCTCATTAAGTGACTCTTATAACAGTTCTGGTGATAAAGTTCATGTCCTCATAAATTGTTATGGTAGATGCTGAAAACATCGCAAGCATCATGCGTGCTTGAGTATGTGTGTAGTAGACTCACATGTAGACTTATTAGCGACATGACTTATTAATATGTACTGAGTAAACATGTCCAGAGCTTATCATCACTATTAACAGTAATATTATTACAATCTTGATGTGATATCATTTATCGTCCAGCCCTACCCCAACACTTTTTAAAACAAGTAGAGAATTCTTTCTAACATGCAACTGCAATATGGCCTGTTAATGTGTTACACTCTTGATGAAGCAGTATCAGAGTTATAGCTAAAAAAAAAGCGTTCTCTTCTCCAGCCCGCACTGCGTTTGAGTACCGAAGTAACACTGATTCTGCATATAGCTGGGTAGATGCTATTTCCAGCTGGTCTGCTCTCCGTACCTTCTCGTCAGAAGTCCTGTAACCCCACTTGACACAATCCTCTCAGCGCACATCAGTGATACCCCACGTACAGGCGCAGGAAGTGCTTCCTGCGATGTCCCTGCAGCTATTAGAACAGTTCATTAGCCCAGATAAATGGCTGAGGCTCTGACTGGCCTTCTAGCGCCGCTGCTAAAAAGAGCTCACGTCTCTGCCCATTAGCTGGACATGGCGGACAATGACAGCGGCAGGACCAGCCCTGTCACGCTGCATGGGTCCCGAGATGAAGCTCACGCTAACTGACGGCTGTCAGTGAGAGCACTCTCCGATGTTAGCGCTTCCTCAGAGCTAATTCTGCCCCCCAACACACACACACACATTCAGTGTCATCATTCACAGCAGGAGGTGCTCTGTCAGAATGAATGAAACTGTGTCTGCCTTAATGACAGGCGCAGTGACGGCACCAGTATGTCACGGCGAGGGTCTCGCGGATGTGGTTGGATGGATTTGAGTCATCCCCATGATCATTATCTGTCTAGTACAGGGTAGAGAGAGACGGTAAAGAAAAGAACAGGACAGAGAGAGAGAAAAGACCCTCTGGCTCATTGTGTCCTACTGCCGGCCAGACTGCTGCCCACTCTCAACACTTCAACTAATGACTGTATGATGAGCCGAGAGGCCTGAGGTGACTCTACATGCGACATTACATCACGACCACTTTAGATTTCACCTGTGTTATTGAGACACCAAAACATTTGAGCAAAATCCTATGGGAAGGGGCTATTTTTAACAAGAAATAGTTTGATGAGGTGACTGGCCCTGACCTAAACCAATAAACATAATAGCCGTGTTTCCTCCAAAGCTGCGAATTAAACTTGTGTGCAAAATTGGAATATCGCATAAAATATTTAACAATAAGCAGTATTTCCATTCCACGAGTCAAAGAGAACAAATTGTCACTTACTGATGAACTGGAAATAAATATCACTTAGAAAAGTATAATTATATATAATATTTTTTATATATAATAAATGATTTGCGCTTCAGAGCGAGCAGATGAAACACAATAAATGCGATCATTGCTTTCAGAGGTGGATGTCTGCTGTTTGGGAACGGAGTCATGTAAAATAGTTCTGGGAGTCAAAAACCACCTCAAGTGAGCGTGAAAATGTTTTTGCGAATTAAAGGGGTTGTATGATGCTATTTTAAAGATCATTATTTTGTGCATTTGGTGTAACAGAATATGTTGACATGCTTTAATGTTCAAAAAACACATTATTTTTCAAATACTGTACATTATTGTATTTTCCTCTATGTCCCGCCTCTCTGAAACAAGTCGTTTTCTACAAAGCCCCTCGTTCCGACAAGCACAGCCTGCTCTGATTGGCCAACTGACCCAGTGCGTTGTGACTGGCCGAACACCACAAGCACGCGTCGGAAATGTAACACCCCTTACCATAATCGAGCTTCAGCTTTCAAAGTAAATATAAAGACAGTTAAAAAATGTTGTTAGCTTTACCATCAGTTCAAGCCCAAAAGGAGAACAGCTGACATGCTATGATTTCTGACAGGCTGTACACTCCGCTGTGATGTGACCCTGTTCTCTTCACACACACACACACGCGCACACACAACGCGTTACTCTACACTGCGCAAAACTCCGCATTTGAACAGTCAATAACAAATACTTAAACTAATAGCAAAACCTCCTTACAGTCGCTGATTCAGAAGCGCCAAGTTGTCATAGCAAAGTCGGAATTTACCTTTTTTTTTTTTTTTCTCTTTTAGAAATAGCCTTTGTGCACATCCAGCCGTGTACTTTCCTAGGTTCACAAAACTGTCGTCCATAAAATGAGTTGCACAAATTCAAACATTTGGGTTGTGCTGTTCTGTTGTAAACAAGTCTTAACCAATGATTTCTAATTGCATCTACTTTCAGAAGGCCAAATAAAATGCTTTTGCTTTCGTATAGAAACACACAGTGTCTACATGACATGGCTGCATCAACACTACTGCGGTTACTGAAACTACGCTTTCTTTCTTTGCGTGCACATTTGGGTGGCATTACGCAAATATTTCCACATTGTGACATAGACATGTGGGGGCATGTTTGAATGAGGCGTTTTAGCCCGATCTGGATCAGCCTTCTCTTTTAGATGGAATAAATCCTTCTGTGGGAGACTTTGAGCTTTGTTACTCTGCAGATCTTATACATGCAAAAACAGCTACTTAACACACTAAAGAAAAAGAAAACAAGAAATTGCATCACATGACCCCCTTTAAGGGATTATTTTTGAAATTTGGTGTTTCCATCACTCGTTTCTCATGCAATTCTTCAAAATGCGAATAAAAACAGGGTGATGGAAATCTATCAGACAAACAATAGTTTTATTTACAAAATTATTTCAAAAATACGATAAAGCCTAGCCCTAATGGATGCCTTAGCCAAGTAAACAGACGAAACTTAGCTATCTGTTTAAAATCATTTATTTTAGTTTTTATTTATCTAGAATACACACAAAATTTTATTTCTATGTTAAAAGAAAAATGCATTTTTTGCATTGTTTTTCTGTATTATATATAATAAATAATATGATTTTGCTTTGCTCATCCTTGTTGGTCGTTGATTTCACAAAGCACATTTTTGACAATTTGTTCATAGTATATTGCAGATTTTGTCTCCTTGTTGATGTTAATGTTGTTTGAAATATTAAAGACTAGTTTAGATTTTATTCCTATATGTTAAAAGAGCATTATTTTCACTATTTAAAAAAATAAATAAATTTGTCCCCACTCACTTCCCCAATTTGTCTTTAATTTCGTGCTTTTCTAAAATTGTATACATAATATTTTGATGTTACTTTTTCTGACTGTTAAATGCTTATAAACACTGTTTAAAAAAGTAGCGCAATTACTTTATGGGCCCTTACGCTTTTAATCAAAGTAATAGAACAAAAATACTTACTATCTTCCCAATCTCGCACTGTTCTCCTACTGACACACACACACACACGGTACAATACAGCATTACTTGAGAAAAATGTATTTGGTCAGAATACAATTTTTATTTATTTTTTTACCCCCACATAACGTTTTGAAGTTGTAGGTATCTTGGTGGACAGGAATTAGCTACGTTTATTTTTTTTTCTTCTCTAAATCCAAATTCTTTTCCCCCCTATTTTGATATCTTTTTTTGATTTTGTTAATTTATTTCCAGCAGTTCCAGTTGATTCTTATTTGTTAATATTATGTTCATGTTTGTTGATTAATGTTTGTGCTTTATTCTGTCTGCAGTCCATTCGTGAGGTGACTGGCTATGTTCTTGTGGCGCTGAA
This sequence comes from Onychostoma macrolepis, assembly GCF_012432095.1. Taxonomy (NCBI): domain Eukaryota; kingdom Metazoa; phylum Chordata; class Actinopteri; order Cypriniformes; family Cyprinidae; genus Onychostoma; species Onychostoma macrolepis. The sequence continues at coordinate 9,957,725 of NC_081163.1, forward strand.
TCAGTTTGAGTATCTGCCCCTGGAGAATCTGCGCATCATCCGCGGCACCAGACTGTATGAAGACCGCTACGCCCTGGCCATCTTTCTTAACTACCGCAGAGATGGCAACTTCGGTCTCCGTCAGCTTGGCCTTAAGAACCTCACAGGTACAATATGAGCCTACAAGTCCACAGGTCACATGATCTGTGTGTTCATTTCTTTCTCAGTCCTTGTCTTGCTCATCTTTGAATGTACTTTATTGTGCAAAAAAATGGCATTGCTTTGATCATCATATCTTTGTTAAAGATGGTTTGTCGTTTGCTTTGAAATCCCCTTTAATGCATCGATCCCTTCTGAAATCACTCATCACGACATCAATAACTGCTGAGAACGCGTGTCTGCAATATACAAGCACACGGAGTAAATTTCACTGGCTGAGGCCTTTGTGAAGTTGGTGAGTGCTCTCCGATCTCTCTCACAGGAAAGATAGGGGGAGTATTCATGAATATGGATATCATACTAAATTGATTTCTCACAACTTCCATCAGAAGTGCCTTAGCTGGTGTTTGAGCTGGTGGATGGATGAGGGCCGACGCTGGCAGTGAAATACAGCTAAATATCTGCACCTGGAATTGGATCCATAAAACTCAGTGAGAGGTTTGGTGGGGAACGCTGAAGCTTGACCAGCTTGATGATGGCACTGCTCTCATATGAACCAAGTCTTTATTATAGCTTAGATCTGTCAGTTTTGCAGGAGCGGTAAAGGCCAATAAACTAGCAAAGGCTGAAAGAGCTAAACATTGATTGGATACTGTTTACTTAGTACAGTAAATTATGCTGTAGCACAGTAAAGTTTTGCAACTTTCTTTAGGCCATATTTGTAAAACATTTCAAGAATATTTCAGTGGCAATTGCTTTAAGACATCTCTGGAAATGTGTCTTTCCCAAAAATGTGATCAGAATTTTGGCATTTATGACAGTTTTCTATGTACAAATACTCTCTAAATACTGTAAATAATGTATACAATACTGATTGGTGTCTTAAAAGTATTATAATGTATTTTTAGAATAATTGCAAAGAAATGGCAAAAACTCTAATGCTGAGATACTTTTTCTTTTTTTCTTTTTTTTATTCTTTAACAGTTTATTTATTTGTCACTTTTGATGAATTTCTTAAGAAATCTTACTTACTCCAAACTTTTGAACAATGATTTTTCATTTTTAATTGATATGTCAAAATCCCAAAAGCTGCATAAAACCAGTAATATTGTGAAATATTTTTACAGTTGAAATTGTTATATTTTTGTGTAATTTTATTCAAGTCTTCAGAGATCATTCAATTGTGCTGCAATCCATTTTATTTAGTATTCTTTGATTAATAAAGTTCAAAAGAACAGCATATAGCACCAATATAAATATACACAACCCGAATTCTGGAAATGTTGGGATGTTTTTTTTTATTTGAATAAAATGAAAACTAAAAGACTTTCAAATCACATGAGTCAATATTTTATTTACAATAGAACATAGATAACATAAATGTTTAAACTGAGAAATTGTACAATTGTATGCACAAAATGAGCTCATTTCAAATTTGATGCCTGCTACAGGTCTAAAAATAGTTGGGACAGGGACATGTTTACAGAGGTGTAAAATACTTGAGTAATTTTACTTGATTACTTTACTTAAGTATTATTTTGGGGGATTTGTACTTTATTCAAGTACAATTTAAACTGACTAATTGTACTTTTACTTGATTACATTTCTGAAGAAAAAAACAGTACTTTTTACTCCTTACAATTTTATTACATCTTGAAAAGTACATTACATTTTTATTTTATCTTATGCACATTAAATATGGGAAACGGAAGCTCAAAATGCGGGCCTGATGTGAGAACCAATGATCATTGTTTTCATGCATCAAGCACACATATTTCTACTTCAGTTATGATTTTCATCAGGTAAATGTCTGGCTTCAAAAGCATATTGAGGTAGCAAAGTTGCATTTTCCCTAAAAATGTTTATTTGTTATTTGTTCTGTTTTGATAGAGCCATTAGCTGTGTAATATATTAGCTGAATACACAAGATTGAGTGCAAATAAAATCAGTGATGAGAATTTAAATACAATTAATATTTTTGTGGAAATATGTTTTTAATCAATTCAAAATCTCGGTAACTTTATTTTACGGTTACACCTATCAGTTGCTTATTAGCATGCATATTACTATAATATTAGCCATGTATTAGTGCTAATTAAGCACATATTAATGCCTTATTCTACATGACCTTATTCTACATCCCTAATCCTACCCAATACCTAAACTTAACAACTACCTTACTAACTATTAATAAGCAGCAAATTAAGAATTTATTGAGGGAAAAGTCGTAGTTAATAGTTAACAAGTGTTACCCATTCTAAACTGTTACCAAAATCTCCAAAAGTGTTTAAATAAACATTGTTAGGAATCAGGACTGACAATGAATTTTTTTTTTTTTTTTTTTAATCTTAATAATTACATGATTTGCTCAGTAATTATGTATCAATATTTGCTGAGAAAAAAACTCTAAAAGCCCCAAATAAATAATTACAAGATTAATTATCCTGTAAGACAATGACGTTGAATAGACAACACACAACAAAAGTGGCCTTTCAAACCATTAATGTTGTATGTTTTAACTCTATGACTCTCCTTGTTAATTCAACACATTCTTGTATTCTGTCTGGAATATTTTTCTAGCCTCTGCATCACATCTTGCTATTCAAAGGGATAGTTCACCCAACAATGAAAATTCTCTCATCATTTACTGACCCTCATATCATCCCAGATGTTTATGACTTTCTTTCTTCAGTTGAACACAAGCAAAGATTTTTAATCCAGATAATGTAAGGGGACAGAACCACTTCAGAACCCACACAAAGTGAACACGACGGTCAAGTTTAAAATATTAGTATTTGTATCCATCATTTCACTTAAGAAGACACCGATTCAGTAACAGGGGTTGCATGCGTTAGTCATATACACTTTGTGTAGTTTTTGAAGTGTCATTTTTGGATGTCCCATATGTGATTTTTTCTAAAACTCTTAATTTGTGTTCATCTGATAAATGAAAGTCATATAGGATGGCATGAGGGTGGAAAGGATGGAGTTTCCTTTTAATCCCTTTCCCTGTATTTTTTTTTCCGGTGTTCCGCTGTGCTGCATTTTAATTGTTGTTGCACTATATATACATGTTTGACCTGTGCTATTGCAATTTGTTTTTCATTTTCTCCCTTTAACCAAACTTCTGATTGTCTGTCAGAAAAGAAAGTACTTCTACTTTTTTAATACTTGAGTACAATTTAAAGTTGTACTTTTTTACTTTTATTCAAGTATGGTCCTCGGGAAGACCTCTAATCTGGACTGCAGGCAGGCCAATTCAGCACCTGGACTCTTCTACTATGAAGCCATGCTTTTGTAATAGCTGCAGTATGTGGTTTTGCATTGTCCTGCTGAAATACACAAGGCCTTCCCTGAAATAGACGTCATCTGGAGGGGAGCATATGTTGCTCTAAAACCTTTATATACCTTTCAGCATTCATAGTGCCTTCCAAAACATGCAAGCTGCCCATACCGTATGCACTTATGCACCCCCATACCATCAGAGATGCTGGCATTTGAACTGAATGCTGATGACACGCTGGAAGGTTTCCCTCCTCTTTAACCTGGAGGACACAGCGTCCATAATTTCCAACAAGAATGTCAAATTTGGACTCGTCTGACCATAGAACACTTTTCCACTTTGAAACAGTCCATTTTAAATGAGCCTTGGCCCACTGGACACGGCAGTGGTTCTGGACCATGTTCACATATGGCTTCCTTTTTGCATGATAAAGCTTTAGTTGGCATCTGCAGATGGCACGGCGGATTGTGTTTACCGACAGTGGTTTCTGGAAGTATTCCTGGGCCCATTTAGTAATGTCAATGACAGAATCATGCCGATGAGTGATGCAGTGTCGTCTGACGGCCCGAAGACCACGGGCATCCAACAAAGGTCTTCTGCCTTGTCCCTTTTGCACAGCGATTTCTCCAGTTTCTCTGAAACTATAAACTAGCAGTCATTAGAGTATTAGTAGACTGTCTGCTTAATAACTTCTAACACTTTATTTTGATGGGTCCACAATATACAACATACTGACTATGAGAAACTTTGCAAGTATATGTCAACTTATTCAACTAACCTTAAACCTACCCTAACAGTCTACTTTGAGAGTTAGTAGACATGTAGTTGCAAATTAATGAGAATTAGTTGACATGTAGTTACAAAGTTACTTATAGTTAGTAAAATATCTAAAGTGGACTATCAAAATAAAGTGTAACCGAAACTTTTAATGATGTTATGCACTGTAGATGATGAGATTTGCAACGCCTTTGCAATTTGACGTTGAGGAACGTTGTTTTTAAAGTATTCCACAATCTTTTTACGCACTCTTTCACAGATTGGAGAGCCTCTGCCCATCTTTACTTCTGAGAGACTCTGCCTGTCTAAGACATCCCTTTTATGCTACAGACCTGATCTCAATTAACTTAATTAGTTGCTAGATGTTCTCCCAGCTGAATATTTTCAAAATGTCTTGCTTTTTCAGCCCTTTGTTGCCCCCGTGACAACTTTTTTGAGACCTGAAGCAGGCATCAAATTTGAAATGAGCTAATTTAGTGGATAAAAGTGTAAAATTTCTCCTTTTAAACATTTGTTATGTTATCTATGTTCTGTTGTGAATAAAATATTGGCTCATGTGATTTGAAAGTCTTTTAGTTTTCATTTTATTCCAATTTAAAAAACGTCCCAACATTTCCAGAATTCGTGGATGTATAACATCAATATAAAAGTCTTTACTGTCACTTTTGATCAGTTAATGCACCCTTGCAAATTTTTCAAATAGAAAAATCTTCATGATTTCATGTTTTTATGCAAGTGTTACAGTGGCATATAGCAGAACTGAACAAATATGCATTACTTTACAAGTTAACTCTTTTTCACTATAGGATTCCTCAATCTTCTTAAAGGAAGAATCCATGATGTATTTTCCTTTTAGATGAGAAATAACGACATGAGGGTAAACGTCCTTTTCATTCATTCACTGATTAGTGCGGTTTTTCTGTGAAGGACCTCTTTTCAACAGCCCTGCTCTTTGTTCCATACCTATTGCATGCTGCCTATTAAATATTCTTCAGTATTGTTCAGATAGAGTGCATTAAAATGTTGTTCATTTCACTGCAAGGTCATTCATGCATTATATACTCATTCAGAGATTTTTCAATTGGTTTTTGAATTAGTAGCTAAATTTAAATGCATGCCTCACCATGGGGTTAAAAAAATGAGGCCCAACATAAGACAGACAGCGAATGCAAACCTCTGTGGAGTCTGACGTTGTAGTAAACAAACATTATGTACAAATTACAGTGTTTAACGTCTAATTTGACAGATGCATGTTGCATAATTAAGAATAAGGATGGTGAGTTGGGGGTTTTAATGTTTTTGTAAGTGTCTCTGTACTTTCTGCTTCACTGCCAGGGCTAGTTGGAAATGTTTCTTCCGCACAATACCTGATTATTGCTGTTACACAACAGTTTCACTTTCATCTGATTGGCTAAAAAAAAACTAGTATAAGTGCATTGGCCTGACATTTACTGTGCACTGCTTTTGTCTTCTTTGACAAATGACAAGTGGTACGTTTCTCCTTAGCTGTTACTTTTGACACTTCCATGGCGACACAGACTTTAATAGTTCCTGGAAGTGGTGAGCATTGTCTGTCCATTTCTTATGGCAAAACTTTCTGTAACAGGACCAGAACTGTGTAAGATCAAAACAGTGGCAATTACCAGTGAGCCTTTAGTGAGAGTAACCAGGATGCTGTTGGGCTCAGAATTGCGGTCAGTGTCACTTTTTCAGCCCAATATAAAAACGATCAAGACCATTGTCATTTATTCATTTTTATATCTAAAATGGTTTGCAGCGTAGCGTTTATAGTATACATTTTATCAGTTTGTGTTATCACATGGAATCAAACCCATGACCTTGTTGAATAACTTATATATAAATACATTAAAATGAAATTATTATTAATTATTAATACTTCAAAATATGTTTAGACATGGAGCTGTTGTAGAAACGGTTTTCACTCAGAAACTGCACAAATAAGACACTGAATTAAATGGAATATGACATTTTGAAAGAAAAATATTTTATTTTATTAAAAATGGGGGGTCAAATTATATTTATTCCTCTGATGGCAAAGCTGAATTTTCAGCAGTTAAAAACAGGTGTGGTGCTTAATATTTTTGTGGAAATGTATACATTGTTTTTCAGGATTCTTTGATGAAAAGAAAGTATAAATGCACAGCATTGATTTCAAAATATAATTTTAACAATACCAAAGTCTTTACTGTCACTTTTAATCAATTTAAAGCATCCTTGTTTTAAAGCATCCAACTTTTGAACTATATTTTTTCTGTAGATTACAATAGAGGATGAACATAAATGATAAAAATGTATATCTTGAATGCAATGCAAAGTGCTTTGCATAATAGTGTCTGCCAAATGCTTGTTAATGTATAATGTATCCCAGCTTAATATGCAGAGTCAACTACAAGTCATATTTAGTTTGATTCCTTGAAAAGTGATGGCTAAATGGTATATATTTAGAAGCAGTACTGTCTTTTTGTAATCTGTGGCAGATGAATGAATAAAGAGCGACATTGTAAACATAATGGACTTCTACGCCACACAATGTTGTTTGTTTTTGCTTTAGTTTGAATAAGTCTGTATCACTGAAAAAGGGCTGATTATGATGTGAAACCTGGCTAGATAGTTAACCCAGCGTGCATAAATGGTTCAGGAACACTGTCTCGCTCTTATGGACCAATGTTTCTGGTCCATGAAACATCTTCATTCACTTGCTGTGACTAGGCAAAGGAAATAGAGCAGAGAGAGAGACGTGGCATAGCAGACCGGGTAAATAATTTAAGCTGCGCGTATTGTTCCACTTACCCAGTCCCTCTTCTAGAGTCCACTCGACACAGCGTACATAACCCAAATGCCACATTGTAATGCTGACATCACTTACAGCCTAACTGTGCTGCATTTTGTGCTTTATTCTTGGAAGATGACAGTGTTTAGAAACGTCCAGGAGACCAGGTTCTCCCAGAGGAGCGTGATCTCCTGTCTTAGGCAGACTAACAGGGAACAGCAGTGGAGTCAAGCAACGTTTGAAATCCCAGCCATGCCTTCAGGGAAGGAGACAACACAGAAGCTCTGCTCGCTCGTTTACTCTGTCTCTCTCATCTGTCCCTTTCTTTGCCTACATTCTTTCTTTTCTTGTTCGTCCAATTTTCTTTATGAAATCTGCTGTTTCTGCCCCCTTACCTTTAACTGTATCTTTCTCTTGCTTTCATTGAGGAGTATTTTAGGGGCTTGCAGAAAGTGCATGTGTCTTCCACAGTGTTGAGGAAGCTTTTGAGCTCCATATAAAGGGTTAGTTCACCCAAAAATCATAAACCCTAAAGTGAACCAACTCACTAAAATGAATCAGATCATTTAATAGAATGTGAGTGTGTTTGATTATTTCATAGTTCGCTCTGTTGCAGGGCTCCATAAATAGAGAAATGTAACGTTTTATCAAAGTTCGCCACTACTTGCTGTTATTGGAAGGATTACACTTTTAAGCAATGGCTAAGTTAGTTCGTAGCTATTTTTAGGGACTTACTCCCAACACTGGTTTTCTAAATGCTGAACTCAGTCAGCTCCGTGTAACCCTGAGACAGATCAAAGCTGGAACAGAGCCCAGCAACATCTTTCTCATTCTCTGCCGAGGACTATCAGCTTGTCAGATCTACACATTACGAGCCTTTTGATCCCCTGTCACATTATCATGTCATTCCTCTCATAGCAGTTCTCCAGAGATGTGTAAAGTGATCAATACCATCCATAAATGATATCTAAGAGAATAAAGGCTATTAACCGCTCTGGGTCTAATCCCGAATCTGATCAAACTGGCTTGTCGGCATTGCTGCTACAGCTGAAATCCTCGGGGGTAGAAATTGCCCTGGATAAAATCAATTTGTCGCTGGTATATTCTGATATTGCTCTATTGATTTTTGGAGAGGTGGTGTGTGGGAGACACAGTGTTGTGGTGCTCGGGCTCCGGTTGCAGGGCTTCCCTTGTGGCTGGCTTTCAAACGTCCTCCCTGCTGGGTTATTAAGTCGGAGTCAATGGAGTGAGCTATTTGAGCTATTCATTTGAATGTGAAATGGAACAGCACTACATTCAATTCGCCTTGAAAAGCATTTGAAACATTTGAATGTTGTTGATTAAGGATTTTTGCATTAAATAGTTTTTTCCATTTCTTTTTACTAGTTTTTGTTTTTATATCTTCTGTCTCTTCAGCTGGTCTCTACGACATTATGTAATTTGTTCACTAACAAACTCACTGGTACTCACTGGTACTGGTAAACTCACTGTTTTTTCCCCTTGTTTTTACTGTCTGCCTGCTTGGTAACACTTATACTGTATACTGTATACTGTATATATAATGAATCAAATGCTATTAGTAAAAAATTTGGAAATACTTGACTGAATATATATGTCATGATCTATTGTCACGATATATATTTGGTGTTTGTTAATATTTTAAACGAGAAATTAAACATTTCTAAATAAAATAAACTTCTTATTTTTCATTGATTGATTGAAGCGTCTTGGAGACGTTGCCACTGTCTCAGTTTGTTCTGTTTCTTCATGTCATTCCAGACAGACTGGACGATGATGAGATCAGATCTCTGTGTGGAGCACTGGCTGTTGTCAGACTCCTTGTGAAAACACAAATCTCATTGGATTATTACAATTAACGGCAAAATGAATGTTTGGAAATGTGAACTGATATTTCCTACTGACACATTACAGCAAAAGATAGAAATAACTGACTTGAACCATTAACATGCATATTACTAGAATATTAGCCATTTATTAGTACTAATTAAACTCATATTAATGCCTTATTCTACATGACCTTATTCTACATCCCTAATCCTACCCAATACCTAAACTTAACAACTACCATACTAACTATTAATAAGCAGCAAATTAGGACTTTATTGAGGGAAAAGTCATAGTTAATAGTGAATTAGTGTTCCCTATTTTAAAGTGTTACCCAATGTTCTAATAATTTTGGGTACCACTGTATAATAATGAAATTAATTATTTTACATACTGCAATACCTACTGACTCTGCTATTGATTTATTAAAAATGTGCACAATAAACAATAAAGTGCAGATGTTTGATAAGTAGTGTAAAATTATTATTTGTGCTTTAATAATGCCTTGTATTGTATAATACATCTTTTATATATATATATATATATATATATATATATATATATATATATATATATATATATATATATATATATATATTGCATGTTCTCATAAATAATTTCAGCAGTTAATAGTGTACATTTATAATATTTATGCATTAATGGTTGTAGCTTTATTTTTACCCTTTTAATGTAACAATGAATGAATAGTGCAATAGTAGATTTCAATTATTTATGAAAAGACATATTGGATTAGAAATGTGCATTGTAATGTGTTGTGCATACAGGCTTCATGGAAAGCGTTATCAACTGCTGATGTCAGTCAGGGTGCGAATTACGTATTGACCATCAGAGCACTCTGGGAAGGGGGTTGGTGGATATTTTTTATGTTTTAAATAGGGCTGTCAAGTGATTATTATTTTTTTTTATTTTTTTTTAATCTAATTACATAATGTGGCAGTTAATTAATCTAATTAATCTCTAATTAATGGGATTAAGTAATTAACATGCACGATTAAAGATAAAGTTATTATTAAAGATAATAGTTATCAGTGTTAATTTTGAAAAAAAACACTGAATAGACTTTTTTTTTTAAAAGTAGCTGAAATATAAGTAGCTTTAGAAATAAATATTTTAATTCAACATACAAAAATTAAATTATTTTAAAGATATGACACTCTAAATATAAAACTAAAAGCACCAGTAGGTGGTGGCAAATCCCTGTCTTAAGTGAGTCATTCAATTATTCATTCTATTGATTCATTCAAATGACTAATTCATTCAGAAACGAAGCAAGTGACTGGTTCACTGAATCATTGATTCACTCGATTCATTTAAAAATGTGGATACATCAATGAAACGCCGCTGTATGTTGATCAGAGACACACGAGTTCTCTGAGGGATTTATTTTCATTGGCAAAATTACAGATAATGTGTCTAAAATGTAATTATTCACACTTTTACCTTATCTTCATTTTTAGGTAAAAACCTTTATGTAACCTATTTTTTGTCTTTCTACCAGCCAATGATGATTCTGATAGAAAACATGGAGTGTTTGTTAACAGTAACACATGCAACTTTCACACGCATCTGGCGGACAGAGCCGCGCACTTGTATTTCAGCGGGGCTGCTAATACTTTAGCAAATAGTTTGCTCCATAAATTCAGTTCAACAGCAATAAGTTGAAGAGGGTAAACTTTATCACTCGACTGAATCTACACATGCATTTTAGGTGTTCTTGCTCTGTCCAAGCAATAAATGGACGTCTTTGAATGAGCGCTGTAGCGTATTCTTCAAACGCTCAGGTAATGTCAATACGACCCATTTCAGGGACTGCCAAAATTATTAGGGCTATAGAAATGCATATTAATATTTGCGTAGGTTAGCCTTCTTTCTATATCTGACTCCCCCTACATCTAGTTTTGACGACCATCAGGGGGATCAAGCCTTCTTCAGTCCAGAAAGAGTTGTGTCTTCTTGTGTCCGTGTCCTCAAAGGCCTCGAGAGGCAGGTAATTTGTAATAATTATACCTCTTCCCACCGCTGAGGCAAAGGTTAAACTTTGCATCCTTTCTTTGACATTTCAAAGTGCCGTTCTGTTGTCATTTTCAGAAGAATTAAAAAAAATGTCATGCCTAGACAAACATTTTTTACTCAACATTTGTGCAAGTCCTTATTGTTTTTTTTTTTTGTGAAATCACAAATGCTTTTAGATAGTAATTACCTCACAATAATAACCGCCTCCATAAGAACACATGAGTGTGTAAATTTAACACAGTTTCTGTCCTTGTGTTGTTCTTTTAGAGTTTCTTTAGTTCTGTGTCCTTTTCTTTCTCTGTCTTTCTCGTTTGCCCTTGATGGCAGCTTTTGATCACGTTATTTTCTTCTCTACCCAGAATCCAAACAGAAAATGATCAATGTCAAATGTGTGTGCTTTGCGTGCATTCATTCTTTTATTGATCTGTTCATTTCTGGTTCATTTCTTCATTTGTTTTTTTCATCAATTTGTTTGATTCATTTGTTGATTTGCTCATTAATTCATTTGTTTTTAAAATTAATTTTATATACAGGCTATCAGATTTCTATTTTAATGACTATATGACTCCCAAAGTAAATTATTGTAAGGGAAGAGTGCAACCAAGCATGTACTTACTTTACTTTCCTCTCTTCTCCTTCTTTCCAAGCATCTTAGGAACTGTTTTATGATTATTTGTGCTGTAATTCATAATACAACCTTTGATTAGATGTATTATTTGATATTACCATGAATCGCTGATTGCCTCTTACACACACGGTGTAGTAGTTGCACTGCTCATTATTCTTACTTTCAGCTGTGGAAAATGGGATTCAACTTCCTGTCCTTCATGCAAGCTATTTATTTTCCTGCCTTTTAGAACAAATTATCTTGAAAGAGGACTTTGTTTTTGTCAAGGTTTGTGTCTGCGCTGTCTCAAGGTTCGGATTTTGTACTGTATGCTAGTATTTTTTTCTAGGTTGTTATGGATTGTTCTGTCGTCTTTAACTTGATCAGAAGCTTTTGTATCAGTTAATGGTGGGTTTTTGTGTGGTTCATGGCCTTTTGTTCACTTAAAAAAAAAAATGAAAATAAAAAACACTTTCTGCTTTGCTCTTAACCACTTTTGTGTTCTACACTACTTCACTACTACACTGTTGTATCCATATGCTAGAATCACCACATGACTTGAACAGTCACAGTGGTATTCGCAAAGTGTATTTTTATGCATTTTGTACACCAAGGGAATAAGCTTGAATTGATAGAGGCATTTTGAAGATCTCTAGAGTTCAAATATTTTAATCTTTACATAAGGACATTGCATGTTGTCACCGTATCTTACAAACTTGAGACTCTTGAGGCTCTCTTGTGTTTTGTGGTTTTGTCCATCTCCTACTACTTCTCATTTCTGTTCCTTGATGAATCACTTGATATTTCCTCCACTGTTTGTTTCAGATACAGCACAGAGCATGTAAAGTAATAGGTGTGTACTATTAAAAATGGAATTGGCCCTTTGCAAAGACCCCCCACCCCCTCCTTACTGTTGATATGTCCGACAAACCATGCCGCTCTCACCCCTCACATCATGTTCTCACACAGTGAAAAATACATCGCGGAGCAAAGAGGAAACTAACAATGTACCGACAGACATTACAAAGCAGGTTACTTTTGGTATGAAACAAATTCTCAGCTTTTAAATTGTAATTTTTAAAGAAATTTCAAACAATAAATACCATTTTGTGGCTCTTTCATGTGTCGTGACATCGCTGTAGTGCTTTAGTTCAAGCGGCATGTGAACTGATTATCTCTTCCTCTTTGGTAGTTATAGCATGAAATAAACATGAATGAACTTCAGAGTGTATGTTCTCTCATCTACAAAAAGATGTCAATACACCATTTTTCAAGTTCAAGTCCTCCGACGTTAATCTACTCTATACTGTCTGGTTTGTTTGTCAGTGTTATGATTGGTCAGATCGCTTATCAATCAAACTCACTGCGTAGGGACAATTGAAAATTCTGTTTGCATTCATTTCAGTAAGAGAATTTGAATCAAATTTGAATCCAGGCAGAAAACTGATGTGGAATAACAATTCAAATGCAAATGAAAGGTAGTTGGAATAACTAATTGAAATCCAATGAAATTCAGATTATTGAAATGAACTAGAAGAGCAAAGTTTGTCATGATGAACTTTGAATGTTGTCTTTATAAAGCCTTGTTTTAAAATGTTGAAATAAATGTACAAAGCCCCAAAGTTTTATAGGCCTTACAGACAGTTGGATTTTTGGCTGGATGGATATGTTTGAAATGCCACCTATAAAAATATGAATGCTGTTTGAATTCCAGTCCAGTAACAGAATTAGAATTTGAATTGAGCAAACAGGATGTGGAATTCTAATTTGAATGCAAGTAAGTAGAAGTAAAATGAACTGAAAACTAAAGAAATGTATATAATTGTAATTTTTTAATTAGAACAGTTTGTCATGACAAATGTTGAATGTTGGCTTTACAAAGTCCTTTTTTAAAGTTGTGAAAGAAGTTTAAAAATCCATGGTTTATAGGTCTTTCAGACATATGGTTGGATGGATAGATATGTTTGAAATGGCACCTTTAACAATTTGCATTTAGTTTACAGTATATATTTCATATTAAATAAATAACTTTTTGTACGCATACTGTACATGCACTTACACAAGACTGGCCCTTTATTTTTGCTCTCCAATATACCTGCACCTGTTCAAGGAGAAAATCTCGATGATCATGCATTAACCTCATTGAGCCCTGCTCAGCGTCTCATGAAAGCGTTCTGGAACAGCACACCGGAGATGAAAGACATAGAACGAGAAAAGAGGGAGATCAGCCTCTGACTGCCTCAGACACATGTCTGTCTCGTGCTCTCTCTCTTTACCCGTTTCGGTTCTTTTTCGGCTCAGCGCAGTCTGTGTAAAGGGACCCGAGAGGGAAAAAAAGAAAATTACTTTTGTTGGTGCTTGCACAACACTCATTTCCATCTTTCTTGCGGAGGCTTCCAGACCCCGGGTCACTTCCAATTGTGTGTCTAATTGATTACTTCCCATGCAATTACGTTTGTGTCATACTCGATTTTTCACTGTTTGAGGCGCAGGGGAGCGATCCTCCTTCTGAAGGACAACAGTTTCACTGCAGCAAATCTAGAATGTGGCTGTATTATTAATCTTTTGGCGCAGCTGTAGTGCAGTAATAACCAGCGACATAAACCGCAAACGGAAGGTTACAGAGGTGGAAAGGACGGTGTCAATGACAGGACATTTTCTTCAGGTACTGAAGAAAAACAGCATTAAAAGCGACAGTATTATGATTCTGCTCATTTGCAACAGCACAAACAAGTGCTTCTATATTAGGCCTTGGAAAAGACCGTTATCTTTACATTTCCCACTTACATATTCTTTGTGCATTTCACTTTTTAATTTTGCTGACTGTTTTCAAGCTCATTAGCTGAAGCTTTTGGGAATTATGTAAGCTGTGAGAAAAGAATGTAATGAAATATTGATGTCCAACCGCAGAAGGCCTTGCAAAATTTGAATCATTAGAAAAATTTGACCCTTCTGGCCTCACAAAGGAAAGAAAATGTGTGATGGTAATGTATGGACCTTTTAGAAATTACTCCTCAGTTTTTGGATTAGGATTTATTACATTTTAAGAAGATTATTTTTTTATAGTGTGTAAAATAGTGTGTAAAATAAAATTAAATAAAAAGTAAAGTAAAGTAAAATAATTTTATATATAAAATATTATATTATATAATATTATTAAAAACAATTATTTGTACATATTTGTTAGCTAAAATGTTACCTGAATGGATTGTAAAAATACATGATTTGGTTTGGTACATGATTTATCCAGACAGACAGACAGACAGATAGATAGATAGATAGATAGATAGATGGATAGATGGATAGATAGATAGATAGATAGATAGATAGATAGATAGATAGATAGATAGATAGATAGATAGATAGATAGATAGATAGATAGATAGATAGATAGATAGATAGATAGATAGATAGATAGATAGATAGATATTACATACATGCATAGATACATAGAAATCAAGTTTTTAAAAAAACAACTGTAAATGTACTTCTCTTTCTAACTGCAGTGTGTTTGTATATACAGAACACATGCAGAGTGTACTTTCCTTCACCATGGAGAAGAAAGGGTGACAGAACTGCTGAGAAACAAAGCCCTGGGAAGTGGAGTAGAAAAATGGAAGAATCCCTTTTTAAAGTTGCCTGTGTTTAAAGCCTATGATGTGAAGAGAGAAAAAAGAAAAGCGGTAATTACACAGAGATCAAATAGAGAGCGTGGGGCTAGTGCTAATACCCACTCGCCCACCCCAATCACTGGAGAAACCAGGCCTATTAATAATGAATCTGGTGTCATCATTAAGAATCTGAATGATTAAACATATCTCCTGGCTTCAAACACCACTTTTCACAGTCAAAAAAGAGAGATGGAAGCCTATATTCACACACATATGGCTCACACATACTGTAATGATATGAAATATGAAACATACTATAGGGCTACAGATTTGAAAAGATGTGAAAGTGAGTAAATGATGACAGAATATATTTGTTTGAACTATACCTTAAAGATGAAGTGCACTATTGGTTGAACCATGAAGTTTAAATGTCAGGCGCTTAAACACACAGAAGAATGTTTTGAAAGCTCCACAGAGCACTTGAATTGCTTATTTAATATTATCTTCACACATTAAGCTGAGAAAGTAAAAAAGTCATTCAACATTAAAAACTTACATCATTTTTTTTAAGTATGTCTAATGCTTTCATCCTCAGATTAGAATGTGCCACGTTCTGTTTAATTCTTGTTAATATTTTTAAATCCACTCTGCATATCCATATTTTTTCCCACATTCCACTGAAGTGAAAGTGGAGAGGTTTGCAGAATATATAGAAATAACTTTGGATATATTGGGGGGATTGAGCCTGAAGAAATACATAAATCCAACATCATGGGCAAACAACAGCCAACTCCATGAGTCTATCAGTTATTCTAATGTGCATATAGCTTTTCATGGCCCCATAGTTAATTCAATTGCACGAAGCATCCCGAGACAACATGTCCAATTAACATCACGCCATTCTGTGTACTGTAAAAAGAATCTAAGCAAAGAGAAAGTGGAGCACACCACAGAGCGGTTATATAATCTGAGGCAGGTGGAAAGAGAACAGTGCCTTCAACATGAGGGTGAACTGAGAGCCAGTGTAGAACAAGCATTGACAGAAGGGAAATTAGTGCCTGATTTATCTTTGACAGTTTGATGATGGCAGATATTGAACTTTGTTAATTCTTTAATGAATATAACACGGCAGCAGTGATTGCAATAGTTTGAAAACACTACCTGAATTAAAGGGATAGTTCACTCAAACATTTTGTCATCATACTCACATCTTGTCATTTGCTCACGCCAATGCCCTGTATTGTTTTATTTCTTGTTTGAAATAATATATCAAAGACTTTTCAACTGCTTTTTTTTCCATACACTGAAAGTAGGTGGTGATTTATACTGCCAATCAGCACATATCTACATTTAAGTGTAATCATTTAGCAGATGCTTTTATCTAAAGTGATTTATAAATGAGGACAATAGAAGCAATTAAACCAACAAAAGGTCAACAATATGTAAGTGATGTGACAAATCCCAGTTAATCTAACATAGTATGTTTTATTTATGTTATTGTTTATTGATAGAATAGAAAGTGCTAGTATTAATAGCCGGAATTAACAGAATTGTTTAGGGTTGACCCCGAATAGTCGAAGATTCGAGGAGCCTGATTCGACTCCCAATCTCACAGTCGAATATTCGCGGGGTGTTATGATCATACCATTTTGGCTATATGGGGGTGCTCAATGTCTGATTTCACATAGAACTACCGGTTTTCTCCCAATAAGTTAATATACAGTCTATTATGATAATGCTGTAAATAAGAATCTGAAAAAAACAAAACAAAAAAAAAGCTTTAAATACATATTTTAACGTGCGTGAATAAATCCAACCACCCCTATAGATTTAAGTTTCACTTTCCATAATCCGTGACCTACAGAGGAGCATTTTGGCGGCAAGGATTTAAAACTTTAACAAGACTCAAACTGACACAGAGTGAAAGACTGGATTTTTTTCGATCAGGTAGGATACAAGTGATTTCAAAACATTTCAGCCGGTTTATATATATCGTGTATATATTATTTATCTCGTATAAGATGCATTTGGTTGAGTCGCTGCAGTAAAGCGCTTCATTGAACAGTGATTATCTCTTCAGTGCGCAGCGCGAGCAGGACAAACAACTATGCTGAATAGTAATAACTATGACTGGGACTGTCATATACCCATAACATTATAATGAGAACACTATTATAATAAAACGCTGTGAATTTTTAGAGTTTAGTTCCCGTGTTTCTGCATGTTGTTGCGTCAAGAACGCGTCCACAAAAGGAGTTCATTCAAAGCGGCGCAGACACGTTCATGCATCTGGGCGTTTTAGCCTGCCTATAAGTTGTTATATTAACGTTATGTTGTATAAATAATGAAGCGTATTTTATATGAGATAAACGAGTTAAATCCCATTGATTAAAAACCTTCTATCAAATGATTAATTCTACTGGTCATTCAGCAGGCGCAGCTCAAAACAGAAATGCAGAACATTAATAACTGTCATATAGCCTACATAACGTTATAATGAGAGCACTATTGTAAAAAAATTGAATTCTTAGGGTTTCGCTGACGTTTAATGTTAACTATCTTTTAATCAAAACATAAAACATTATTTACTCCATTTGTATCTGCGAGGCGTCCATTACACATTTTCCCTGTGTGTTAAAGTTGGTATTTATGACTGTCTAATGTCTGTCTTGACTCTTGGTAATGTATTTTGCCCCACCCCCAAACACATGATTCGACTATCAGTCGACTGTCAGCAAGATTCGAAAATTCCGATTCGACTATGAAAATCCTTAGTCGGGGACACCCCTAGAATTTTTGTACATGATAATTTTCCCATCTACCAGAGCTCTCAATTTTCATTCATATTTGTGTAAAATAAAATAAAATAAAAATAAATGTACTTATTTTTCTCACACAGTGACTTCATATGGCTTGGAGTATACTACTACACTAGTTGTCTATATACTGTCTATATTCACGAGACCTTTATGGTGCCTATTTGTCACTTTGGTGCCCAGCAGTATAAAATTTCGCTCAAAATTCACTGTATGGAAAACAGAAGCTCGGACATTATGCCTAAGGATATCTTGACAGAAGAAAGAGATTGAGTTTAATACAAGTGACATTTAAAGCCTCTATCATATCATTTTGAGCTAACTTTGTTGCCTGACTTCATCTTTAGTGGAAGGGCACGTTCCTAGAAATGTGAGTGTAACATAACATCATGTGTTAGTGTGTTTTAGCGTGTTGCTGCTAGTCGACAGCCTGCTCCAGTGTTAAGAAAGCTTTGACATACACGCGTTTTAGCTTCGCCCATTTGTCTCCATTACCCGTAAGCCTCTGCTAATGGAGTCAAAGAGTCTCTAGGGTGTTGTTAGCACCTGACTTTACCATTTGATTCGAGCCTTTGTAAAATCAGTCATTATGCTCCAGCCCGAACGCAGACTTGTGCAAGCATTTTGACACAAATAGAGTTGTTCTGTGACCCAGAGCTGTACATCACGATATTGCTAAATGACTCCGTACGTTGATTATATGCATGTGTCGCTTGCAGTGCAAGCAAATGCTCACAGTTGAGAGAAAGAGGAGCAAAAAAACAGGGTGGGGAAAAAAAGTAGAGCGGCTGTGGATGTTGAATAATTCAGGACTGGCAGCACATGGGGCTTCAGGGCCAGCCGGAGTGCAGGAACTCCAGCCACTGATGAGCACTGTGCCCAAACCTCACCTTTGTCCCGCACACACACATACACAGACACAATGTGTATTAGCAGCGTTTATAAAGCTGCAAACCCTGCTCGCCTGTCCACTCTGAGCGGTTTCAGCCCTCCACCCCCTCAGATATCAGACTTGGGCCTCATTAAATGTTAATGTGATGCGTGCAAAGAATTTTAATGTCAATTAATAATCAAAACAGTTTCCTCCACAGCCCTGCCGCGTTATTTTAGAGCCGAAAACCAGGGCATTCAACACACCCAAAGCAAAGACCGTGGGGTGCACGAGACTTCAAAGTGACCCCCATCATCCCGCTACAGACCTGATCAGTTCAAACCGATGCGTAGCAGGTGATCGGCGCTGTGTTGCGGAGAACGTTTCCTGGCAGGTGTGTAACACTGTGGCGGATGTTTGAACAGCGGTGTGTTACGCTTGCCAGCGGTTCTGGCTGGGTTTCTGTACATGCATAAGCCAAAGCCTGTGTCATTGGCATCGATAGCATGCAGAGCTGGAGTCGACGCACAGCCGTACACATCTATATGCGCACAAACACTTATGCTTTCAAGTGATACAAACACTACAGACTGATAAAAGGCATCTTCACCTCCGCTAGTCCTCCTGTTCTTGATGTTGTCTCTAATTTGGCATTGTTTCATCAAGCCCACAGCAGGAAACTTTAATGAAACATTTAAGAGCGCTAAGTCAATTACCTCTGCTCCTGACAATCACAGACCTCTTGTTTCAGAGGGAATGTGATGGAATGGTTGTTCGGCTGAAGCTGTGGGATGTGCTTTGGTCACATGGTTGGTAGGTCGGTTGGAAACTGTATTGCTGTGAAGTCTAGTCCACATTGCAGCTTATTTTTTCTGAGATTGTCTGACTGGCATGTAAAGCAACTAAAGCCTCATTAAGCAGTTTAAGCAATGGTTTATCTGCAACAGTTGATGCTACTTTTATCTATTTATTTATTTAATTGTATTATTTGTTGCTGTTATATATATATATATATATATGTATATATACTACATTTTATTATATTTTAAACTATTTAAAACCTAGGGTAAAATCTAGTGGTTTGAAGGATAGTGGCAAAGATTGGTAAAGATTTGAAAATTACAATTAATTACATTTGGGGGCTGCACTGTGATCCTTAAAAAGCGTCTTTAATGAGAATCTAATCTAAACTATTCTTTTTCTAAATATGCCTAATATATAATTATATTAATGCATTGTGTTGCCTTCTTGAGCATCAATAAATGTTTCCACCCTTTTGTAATAGTTTTGTATGAGTAACTAAATTGCCCTCAGTGTGAAAAGATGGATCTCAAAATCATACAGTCACTTTTGGAAAGGGTTCAAATATGCTGAAGATGCTGGAAAACCAAAGAATGTGCAGGAGCTGGAGGATTTTTCTGAAGAACAGCAGACTCAGGACCAACAAGGGACTCATGAACAACTATCACAAAATATAAAAACAGTCGTGGATCATCCAGGAAATTACACATAGTATTAAGATTCAAGGGTATGTAAACTTTTGAATGGGGTCATTTTTATAAATTCAGTTATTATTTTATCTTGTGGAGTATATGTAAACATTTGTTACGTGAAATAGCTTATTCAGGACAGTACTACATAAAAAATAACATGCAATTTTCATGATCCCTCTTATTTTGTTTCAATTATTACCATTTTGCACATTCTGCAAGGGGTATGTAAACTTATGAGCACAACTGTATGTATATACTGTGTGTATATATATATATATATATTGTCAAGTCAAGTCACCTTTATTTATATAGCGCTTTTAACAATACAGATTGTGTCAAAGCACTTAACAGTATCAAATTGGAGGATAGAGTGTCAGTAATGTATAATGATAAGATTAAACACTCAATTTTCAGTTAATGGCATTCCATTATTGAATTCAGAGATGTCATTGTTTAGCTCAGTTTAGTTTAAATAGTATCTGTGAAATCAAATTGACGATAATCCCTAGAAATTAAGTGTATAAATATATATTCATAGATAGACAGGTCTAAATTTTTTAATTTTAAATGTAATATTTTTTATTACATATATATTTTAAACAACTTTGAAAACAAAGCAGAGTTTTTATGCTAGTTTTATTGCTAGCAAGCGCATCAAACTAAACTTTTTCAAAAATGTAATACTACTAACCTGGTTATAAGTGATTAGCTGAAATCGGTACTTTCTAAACATTGCTTTGTTCCAGCATTGACCCTTGGAAACTGTGTAGAAACCAGCTAATCCGATTAGAATTGGCGATTTTAGCTAAGGCTTACCATTTTTGTGTGCAATATGCATCAGACGGTCAGTGAATGAACTGTTCAGTAGTCTGTGGGTGTGCTGACTGAGACTAGAGACTGTATAACGTTCATTTAATTATAGAAATGCTTCTGCAATATTATGTAAAGCATTTGACTGTAACAGGTCCACGTATACATATCATGCACAATCATCTTATTAATGATATATGGGTGCATGGCAGCACTGTAAGGAATAAATGAAAAGACTGATGGGGTTGGAAATCAAAGAAGACAAGAAAATAATTGGAAAATGCCTAGAAATCACTTCTCTTAAAAGGCCACCTATTAGTTATTCTCTTTTTCCTGCTTCCTGATTGGCTAGTGAAGGTGATATCTAGGAGGAAACAGGTGAACATAACTAGGAATATCTGTCCTGACTACCATGGAGTCACATCAGACGCCACCACGAAGCATGCCCAGTGACATAGAAAACACCAGAAGGAGCAAGAGAAGCAGAAAGCAGCTGGTGTGCATCTGGAGTAGTAAATCGAGTGTGTGCCGGCTCTTGTGTTTCAGCTAAACTGGCACAGCAAGGTCTTTGCCGCAGCATCCCCGTCTCCCTCCGTGGCTTAATAATTAATGTATTTATTTTTTGCATAGTGGCTCACAGGGACGAGGTTCAGGGGCTGCACTGAATGCAGTGGAGGGTAATAGGATATGAATAGCCCCTGCTGCTGCTGCTACGGCCGCCCTGCCAAGCGCTCAAGCTGCCCAGGTGGGGTCTGCCATGCGGATGAATGCATGATGCTAAATATACCCCAAACTCCTCCCTCACTTCCCCACCTGGCCTCTTGTTTACTCTCAGAGCACATCTGAAATCACTTTTCCAAACATAGACAATTTCCTCATCCAGCCCTCTTACATCATTTTGCAGCACTACGCGTGAAATAATTTTTTAATGTGTTACACAAAGTATTTTAAGTCATCTCTAGTTTTGGTAGCAGAGAAAGGTTTGGCCCAAGCAAAGTTTTGGAGTCAAAACTAGAGTTTAAATTCACTTTAACTAGGGATGGGAAATATTTTAGGAAAATGATTGTGGTTCTGTTAGGAATGCTTTTTCAGTTGTTTTGAGTAAGTGTGAGAAAGAAAGAATAGACATGTTTAAGTTTTTTTTTTTTTTTTTTTTTTGGAGAAAAAAAATATATACTGTATATGAAGAGTTCAGATGCAAAAGTCTCTATGTGCCGACTGGAATTGTCTTCTAGAAAGAGTTTATGTTCAGTTATTTCACTTTATGAGAATGAAAATGAACCTTAAGGAAAATGAACCTGTTCATTGCCATTAAAGTGAAATTACTGAACCTACACATAGGAGCCTGGTAAAAAATGCTCATTTTAGAAGAAAATTTCAAATGGCTCTTAGTGGCTTTTGCATCCGAACTCTTTATATACACTTTATATTATATTTATAGACTATTTACATCATTTATATTATCTTTCAATCTGTTATGAGATTTAGAGGTTGAGTTCAAAGGCATTCCTGGCTTCACCTGCAGGCTATCAGGGGAATGCTGACCTCTCCCTGAGGTTAAGAGAGGTCACAGTCGAGTCATCTGTATTCAGGTGCTCTTTTGTTTCAGTTAGGTTTGTTTTTTCTCTCTCTTTCTATGAAACTCCTGGGGACAGAGCTCATTGGAGTGCCGGTGTGGGGTGAACTGCTCTGATTTCAGAAGTGTCACTCAGAGCCAACGTTGACCGCCTCTCTCTCTACATCCATGTTTTTCATTGTGGTTTACATTTTTATGAAAGCATGCATTTAAGCTCACTTGTGTTCTCTGATTAAGCCATTGTGCAGTTAAGGAGCCATTTTGCTCAGCCCAAAGAAAGAGAGAATGGATGTTTGAGAATAGAGAGAATATTCGTTAACAAACCTTTTTTCTGTGACTAAGACGAGACATTGACGAGCTAAAACTAATATCTGGTGATAAAAACTGTGACGAAATTCATGCCTCTCTCTCACGCACGCTCCACTTCTTCAGTTCTCATACAGCACGCGATCAGTTCTCAGTGCTCAAAAACACACAGCAGTCCAAGGGCCCTATCATACACCCGGCGCAATGCGGCGTGGCACAAGTGTTTTTGCTAGTTTCATCCCGACGCAGTTCTCATTTTCCCATCCTACACCGCATTGTTTAAATGGCAAATGCATTTACGCCCATTTGTGCGCCCATGGGCGTGCTGGTCTAAAAAAGAGGTGTGTTCAGGCGCATTGTTGAGGAAATGAAAATAGACTGCGTCATAGACCAACTCAAACCTAGTCTAAAGTCAATGGCGCAATATTCATTTTTTTGTTATTTAAAGAGCGCATTAGTAGAAAACGCGCCTCTGGGTGGGTTCACAATGCGCGTTCATTTTGCTTATTACACACAGGGACACACAGCAGCACATAAACATGCCAAATATGAAAAATTAAAGGATTACAGTGTAAAAGAATATTATTATGTAGGCTACATAAATATAAAAATGTCATACATGTCATAATGGATAGTCATTGTGTGTATCAGAATTAGCCTATCTATTTGCTCGCGCATGAGTAGATCCGTTTGCTCTCTGGAGATGCGTTCAGTCTGTGCGCCTTACAATTCCGCCATTTAAATAGCGAATTCGCCATGGCGCGAGCGCAACTCGCTCTTAAAGGAAATGGGAGATGAGACTCTGATTGGTTTATTGCACGTTATGCACAAAAAACACCCATTACTCATTAAGAGAATAAGGACAACCCGTTTAGACCATGCGCCCGGGATCGCCGACTGTTTTTAGGTCGTTAAACTAGCAAAAGTGGATTCGGACACGCTCTGAGTGCACTTGCAATGTGCGCTTTAGACCATGTGCTTAGATTGTTAAAATAGGGCCCCAAATGTCTATCGTGTAGAGTATCTCACGTTAAAACAGTTGGTTATGGCTTAAGTGAACGTAAACAGGTGGGTGAAAACTGAATGTGTGTCAGTATTACATGTATGCCTTCCGTCTTAAAGGGACAGCATTCCTAATTAAATACCTATCTGTGTCAGTAATGTTAACCAACAAAAGATGTTAAATAAATGTATATGTGTTAAGTAAACTGTATCTGAAAAAAATGAGTTTAATTTGTATCTCTACCAAAAAAATGAAAATTTATTCCAGTTTTTCCAAATTCAATCATTGATTCAAATTTCTCATAAGCTTAATTGATTTGGTCTAAAGAGAGAAGAATTAATGACTATTTTTGTTTGAAGACTACATATTAAATAGCTACCAAAATAAATG
Organism: Onychostoma macrolepis; assembly: GCF_012432095.1. NCBI lineage: Eukaryota > Metazoa > Chordata > Actinopteri > Cypriniformes > Cyprinidae > Onychostoma > Onychostoma macrolepis. Next base: position 9,982,076 of record NC_081163.1, read on the forward strand.
CTGGTAACTGCAGTTTGACTAAAAGTAATGACTAAAAGTTGACAAAAATGCAATGACTTTTCGTCGACTAAAACTATGAAAGACTCAAATGACTAAAATGTGACTATTAAGCATTTTCATCTCAAGATAAAGACTAAGACCAAATCAAAAATGCCTGCCAAAATTAACACTGCTCCAAACCTATATGAATTTCTTTATTCTGCTGAACGTAGAAGTTCAATACTATGGAAGTCAGTGGGGTCCAGCAACTGTTTGGTTACCCACATTTTTCAAAATATATATATATATATTTTTTTTTTTATATTCATTCGTTCGTTCATTCATATTTGTGTGTGTTAGGGGTGTAACGGTACACAAATATGACGGTTCGGAACGTACCTCGGTTTTAACGTCACGGTTCGGTATGATTTCGGTACAGCAGGGGGAAAAACTAAACTTGTTTTTTTTTTTTTAAATAAACAGTGGTTTACTGAACAAGTTGCTCTTTCTATATAAAAGGTAAAGGTATTTAATAGTTAAAATTTTCTTAGTGATAAAAATCTACCTCAGCTTATGCTTAAAACTATAGGGAGCCCTTTTACATTATAAGGTTACAATTAGGCCTAACAACTTAACCCAAACTTAAATTTAATTACTATTTATTTTTAAATAGATAATCAACACTCAACTTAAAAAAAAAAAAATTGTAAATTGCACATAATGCAGTTTTTAAATTAACTATTTAAATTAAATTTCTAGACTATTTGTTAAAATATATTCAATTACACACTGGCTGTCATAGCATGTTTCATAACAGATTAATTTAAACATACATTAAATAATTAAGACTAACAGGTTTAGTAAAATATGATGAGTATATGGTGTAATATTTCACGAAATGCTCTTCTCTAGACTTCATTTCTCTAGTGAACTAATGAGCTGTGGACACTGATGACTTGCTGAGGTAAATTAAATGCTATGTGACATTTTATTTCCACGCTGTTTTGTTGATGTCTTTCCGTGGTTGAAACACTGATTGAGCAATTACATGAGGCTTGAGATGTTCAGTCATGTTTATTTGCGTTAAACTACTAGTACAGAGGAAGGAATGATTACGTTCACTCGCGCTCTCCTCTGCACAAGTCTGCTCTGCATCGAGTCAATGCTTATGTTGGGTGTATACCAGCATGTTTCTGAAGTGTCCCAGAAGCGGCTTTCCAAGGCATTTAAACAGTGATCTGTCATGCCACATCAAAGACTGTCAAAACGCCATTTATTATTTGAATTTCCTGAAAAAAAAAAAAAAAAGTTTTTTTTGTATTGTTTTTTTTTTTGTACCGAAAGATCCGTACCGAAATGGTTCGGTACGAATACGTGTGCCGTTACACTAGTGTGTGTGTGCGTGTGTGTTAGGATATGTTCAACAGTATAAAGACACTCATACAGTGAACAGTGAATTAAATTAAAAATATATATTTATATAAATTATATTATATTATATTATATTATATTATATTCTTTTTTTGTTATTCTATATATTCTACTTTTAGATCATCGATGTCATCAAAAGGTATTATGGAGATTATGTAACTTTACTCCCCAACACTGCACTAACGCCATATTCAGACACTGCACTGCGCTCTCTCTCGCTCTTTCTCTCTCTTATAAAGTCATTCATCACAGTGTTGACCTAAAGTAACTGCGTTCAAATCCTCCCAGAGGATATAGCTGGCCCAGTGCACAAGTTGTGTACAGTTTTGTGGATGATGGTCTTAATCTGTGTTCGTTATCTGCAGACAAACCATTACTGTGTTTCCTTTCCTATAGGCCTGTGTTTTAGAAATCTATATACAGCGTGCCACTGCATGTAGTGATTTAACTGCTCTAATACAACAAGCTCACCTACCCGACCCAGATATGTAACATGAAAGGTTATTTCAGTTACTAGAAATGAGAGTCTTACCCTTTGCCCTCGCTCATTTATACCGCTACTCCTTTTCAATTTTTTTCTCAGATAAATAAGCAGATGCTCCCTGCCCTAGATAATTCCATAAGCCTTTAATCTTAGCCATTTTTTATAAAGATTCATCGGAAACAATTGCGTGAGGGATAACAAAATTTAATCAGCCTGCTTTAAACGCAATTACCACCCTGAGGAAATCAAGGGTGTTGGTAAAACCCACCGTCTGAAGCTGTCATCCATCATGTTTATATATATATAGTGAAGTGACGTGTGGCCAAGTATGGTGACCCATACTCGGAATTTGTGCTCTGCATTTAACCCATCAAATTGCACACACACAGCAGTGAACACACACACACACACTGTGAACACACACCCGGAGCAGTGGGCAGCCAGTTGGGGGTTCTGTGCCTTGCTCAAGGGTCTCACCTCAGTTGTGGTATTGAGGGTGGAGAGAGCGCTGGACATTCACTCCCCCACCTAGAATCCCTGCCGGACCTGAGCCTCGAACCTGCGACCTTCGGTTTACAAGTCCGACTCTTGTCTTCTATCCATTAGGCCACAACTGCCCCCCATACTGCACCTACTGATATTTATTGAGCCAACCAGCCTTGAACCCTGATAGACCTTGTAACCCAACAAACAACTCAAACTAAGACTGATGTTCAAATGCTTCCACAGTAAATGTTTATAAATAGATGTTATAGTGTATTGTGAGCATCTGTCATTGCTTTTAAAACTCTACTTTTGTGCTGTTACTACACAGTTTTCCCCTCAGCGTTCAATATACTTTCAATTCTTTCCTTATTGCTTGTATATCACACCGTCACTGTGACAATTCCCCTTATAACATTTGCCAATAAAAATTGCCCTCCTGTAGATAGAAAGGGTGTCCTATTTTTTCCACCGCCATTTTTTACTTTTTATTTGTATCAACCTTGGTTGGATTTGAAAGGGATTTATTTCAATGCAGCTCTTGCCTGTTATTTATTGCCTTTGTCATTGGTTTTTCAAGAGTTGTTATCGAGTTGGTCTTTGTCCCTCCACAGCCTGAGCAAAAAAAATAAAAAAAATGATGCATTGAGCGCTACAAGAGGGTCCTTGGTTCAGATGAATTCCAAGGTCCGAAACAGACACATGTAACCAGTAGAACACATGTTCTGCTGTCAGCGCCCATCACATATGGGCCATCAGTAGGCTCCCGTGATGCTTTGCCTGGCGTGGCCACTCATGCTTGAATGTCAACAGTGTCTCGTTAAAAGTGCATTTGCTCGCAGCCAGCGCGGCACGAATGCCTGCTGAACTACTCCTGCACAGGTCCGCGCCTTCCCCCTTTCTCTCTCCCGAACGCCTGCGGCATCAACTCCTCATAAATGCTTTTATGTAGTTAAATTAAAGCCGTTGTTCTTTTCAGGTCAGTAGTTAAATACATAAAAGTGCAATTAAATTCAAATGGAGTCTGTCTGTGTTTTATTCCTAGTTTGCCACCCCTGTTTCTCTAGATTTATGTGAGCAGCTCTTTTGCTCTGACCTTGGCCAGGGTGTTCATAGAAAGCCCATCTTTGAAGGTTCTTATTATTGTAGCTAAATAATGTGTAAGTGAGCAATGGTACACAGCTTTGAGCTTTCACACTATGGTTCAAAAGTTTGGGATCAGTAAGATTTTTTTAAAGAAATTCTTATTTTTATTTAGCAAGTACCCATTAAATTGATCAAAACTGACAGTAAAGACAGTTATAATGTTACGAAAGATTACTATTTCAAATAAATGCTGTTATTTTCAGCTTTCAATTAATTAATATTGATTAATGAATTTTGAAATCTACAAATGTAAGATAAGCAGCACAACTGTTTTCAAGATTGATAATTAATTGGTCATTAGAATGATTTTTCTGAAAGATCATGTGACACTGAATACTGGAGTAGGAGTAATGATGCTAAAAATTCAGCTTTGCCTTCACAGAAATAAATTACATTTTAAAATGCATTTAAATGGGGAAAAAAAAGAAAAATTGTAATCATTTCACTATATTACTGTTTTTACTGTAGTTTTGATCAAATAATCAATTTTATAGTCAATAAAGTGTCATACATAGTTAGTATTGTCTCATTTATTAATTTGTTGGTTTTACTTTTAAAAATTTCTTTGTTTTAATTTTATTTAGTGCTGTCAAACGATTAATCGCGATTAATCACATCCAAAATAAAGGTTTTTATTTACATAATATATCTGTGTGTACTGTGTATATTTATTATGTATATATAAATACACACATGCATGTATATATTTTGAAAATATTTAGATGTATATATTTATATTCATATAATTTATATTATATATAAATATATTTATTATATAAACATAACATTTTTCTTAAATATATACATGCATGGTTGTGTATTTATGTATACATAATAAATATACACAGTACACACACATATACTATGTGAACAAAAACGTTTAATTTGGATGCGATTAATCGTTTGACAGCACTAATTGTATTACATTTTATTGCCTGGGGGTCATATCCCGACATTGTTGACTATTATATGAAGCATTCATATAATATAGGTTGTTTGGATTGATTTTAAAGATTAGCCATTATCATCTGTAAGCAATCAGGATTCGTAAGATAGAACAAATGGTTATGTGCAGTAAGTGACTTTTTTGTGAAATAAGACCAAAAAATGTCCCTTCTACTTGACTGATTCCTCTAAAATGTATCTGTCAGGTAGTAAAACCATTTCAGGTAGTTTTCCTGAGAAATCACACCTTTCTCTGACAGTCGTAGACTCTATAAATGCTATTATTTACCTATTATCTGTCTGCTTTTGAGTCACTTCTGTATCGGTCAGTTGTGATAAGAGACACATGGAAGGAATTACTTGCATTTTTTCTCAAATTGGACACAGAGGGACACACAATCTTCAAATTTCCGGTGAAAGATGTGTGCGAATCCATAAAATGTCTTGCCATTTCTCTCTTGGTCTCATTTAGCATTGATTTTAGTGCACTCACTCTCACGAAAGAATAAAGACAGCATGACAGATATCACCCTCAACAGTGCAAAGAACAATAATGTTTGGTTAAACTACAATTAAAACACAAAGTGTTTATTGTTCTCACAAAGTCCTGATATGTTGGGTTCAGGGCGATTTTTGTTCTCCTCATCAGAAAGAAAAATCACTCTGTGTTCCCTCTCGTTGTTTGCTCAACTTTACTCATTGCATTTTTTACCCAGACAGCATCTCCTTGGTAACACGGCTGGAGAGGGCAGGCTGTGTGTTGCAGAGCCTCACTTTGATGGATGGCGCAGAAGATCACCTATTTGTACAGTGGCGGCAGGGGAAGTTGGCACAGTCTGACATATCATTCCTCATAAGCCCTGCCAGGCTCAGTCCCTCTGTGCCACACACAGAGCCAGACTGCTGGCAGTGACTGGCATAAGGCAGGGGTGATGTTGGCACTCTATGATGAATAGACGGCCATATCTATGCCTGATTGGCTTGGTCATCTTATAGAGGAAGTATTACAGTGAATGAACTACTGGATTAGGGCTCTGTGATTGTTAAAGAAGACGCTTGACTAGTTCAAGTTGAGCTAATAAAAGATCCTGTGTATACTACACCGCTGATGTCATGTTCTGCAATAAAAAAAAAATCCTAATAAATGACTTGCCTCTTAGTGCATGACAAAACGCAGTAACAAATGCTGTCATGCTATCTTGTGTTTGGAGGTGGATGCCAAATGTTTGGAAATGTAATCGTGTGACAGTTCTGGGAAGTAATTATATAAAATAATTTTGATGACGGACTTTTGCTCAGGAATTTTAGAATTATTAAAACTATATTCGAGATGGTGTGCGATGAGATTGGCACACTGGTTATCCAATCACTTAATGTTTTGAGGCAAGCCACATGAGTTTGCTGCGAATTGGCGATTTTATTCAATACATTTATGCACATGTTTTCTTATTCGATAAAAATTACTCAATTAAGTGCATACGTTTTTATGTGCATTTTAAGATTTTATGCGCATCTTGGCATTTCGATTCAGCAATTTTCATACAGTATCCCAAAATGTGCATAGAATTGGATAGCTATAGGCATGTTCTTGTTCAAAGGGTGTTCCAAAAGGTAAGATACAGAGTAAGTGACAAGATCAATTCACATTGGCAGACATATCGGATTATGATAGCTATATTTCATTAAACATTGAAGCACAGCAGTAGAAAATTGTTCATTATAATTCAAAATGGACTAAAATGTGTTTTTATGTATTTGTTATGCTTATTCATCTCATGCCATTAGCTTATTGACATGTTAACAGCTAATTTTGTTGGTCAGTTATCAAGTCGAGTCTCCTGTGTGCTTTACATTAGAAGCCCTGTTTGTATAATGCTCAGAGTTGTGTTCCAAATCAGTCACTTATGATGTTCCATTTCAGTTCGAGTGCTGCCTTATGCCTGGCTCACACTACAGGATTTTTAAAATCCTAACCGATTATGAAATCTGGTTGCAGCACACACATAAGGAGAATCTTTGGAGATTAACTTCCCTCAAATCTTAAACATGCACACACTACAAAATTTGAAATTCGTGGCGCATCACACACTACAAGATATTATTAAGATTATCATGCCAGAGGGAGTGCCTCACGTGATCTCACGCAGCAGCTCATCAGCAATGTTTACATATGTTAGCTAGCGTGCTAGCAGCTTTCACTCACCCGGTACGTTCAAAACTGAGGCGATTTCACCCCAGTGCTTCTCTTTCTCCTAATCGGTTGTGATACGTGTTTGATATATTATACAGACAATCGTGTTACTACAAAACTTCAAGAAGCAGTTTCCTCCGTCTCCACTATTCAACGGAGCCGTGCAGCAGCTGTTTTGCGGTCGCGCATTGGCTGTTAAAGTGCTGACATAATCATATAGCCATCATCATCCCGATTTAAATCCTAAATATCAAACATGTTTGATATGATCGGGGCGGCCCCGATTCGTCCTCTAGAGGATCGGGAGGTGCAAAGTTCTATCGGTGAACACATTACCAGATAATCCGCGCCGAACATCGAAACCGATCGAGGTGCTCGACAAGATTTTCCCTCCGATTCTCGGGAGGGGGAAATTGTGGCTAAATCGGGCAAAAAATCCTGTAGTGTGAGCCAGGCATTAGAAGGATGCTGCCTATGTAAGCAGTACAGTAAGGCGGCTCACTAGGTTTTGGAACAGAGCCAAGACTCGTTTTACTCTAACATGCTTCAAGCTCTTCCATGTTTTAAGTGCGCAGGTTTGACACAATGGTGTGTGTGCATGTACAGCGTTTCCCAATGACTGACATTAATGTTTTCACTTCATTTGAGACAAAATTGAATCTGTAGCTTTTACAGACCCAGAAACAAGTCAAACAGTCATTCAAATGAAACCAGCTGTCATGATAGCCGAAAGGAACACGCTTTACTGAACCCAGCGCCAGTGCTGGCATCTAGACTGCCTGTGTGTGTGTGTGTGTGTGTGTGTGTGCTTTCCTACCCCTCCAGCTGTGTGTCCTTTGATACAGGTAACTTGCCTGCCAATCTGTGCCAGTTGAGAAACTGAGATTAGGGTGATAATGTGGCCTATTTTTCCAGATTTATCAAGTAATTTTTATGCTATAGGGTTAAATAAATAAATAATTAAATAAATATTAAATGTCAAACTTAAATGAAAATCTTAAATATAATCATTAAATCGAAATCGAAATATCAAATCTAAATGTTAAATCGAAATCTATAAATGTTTAACTTTTAATCACATGGTTTATGACTGACTTTCTTCTTTTGAACACAAAAGAAAATATTTTGAAGAATGCTTTTTTACTGTACAATGAATGTCAGTGGGGTCCAAAATAAAACTGTCACTTTATGGACAGTTAAAATAGGGAAAAAATAAGAAGAGAAGTACAAGAGAAGTTCTCTGTCTTTGAGAATGATGGACCTTTCAGTAAAGAAGTTAATAACTTAGATGGACTTGTGCAACTAGCTTTAGCCACAACTTTTTTTAATGAATATTGCATGTAAACAAATGCTATTATCTGTTTTAATGTTTAGTGTTCTCTTGTATGATCGATGTTTTGATATAACATAATAGGTGCTGACTGAGCCTCTGTAGTCTTCAGTTGCGGGCTCTCTCTCGGGTGTTTTTATCTGAAGTTCGCAGTAAGGTTCAGTGAAGCTGTAAAGAAATCGTCTGTAGAGACAGAAAGACAGCGTTCCCGAGTCTCCTTCAACCGGCCGGGCCGTCTGAGGACCCCTGCCGAGTTCTGCCATTGCATTTATTTGTTTTTCTGATTCTTGCCTTTAGGATATCGCAAGACATTTGCGTTCAGCCCTCCCAGCATGTCAGATGCAGAGAACGCAAAAATTAATTTATCCATTGAGCGACAGGTTTCTCAGTGCCCTGTAGAGAGAGGGGAAATACACAATAACACCGTCTCCAATCATCCATGGAGTACAGTTTAATCAAGCTTTTGTTAGGCTATTATCAGTTTCAGATGGCCCGTGGTTATGAATACGTCTCATCTGCTCTTCCGCCACATGGCTAATCTCCTGTAGCCGTGAAAGAGAAATCCAGTGCAGTAAATAATGCAAATCTGTTATAAGCTCTCTAGTGTTTTTGTCCACGCAAGTAAGGATTACTCTAGACACGTTAAGATCATAATGTTCATTGTCGTCTGGTGTGCCCAAACAGAGACGTCTCACCCGTGAACACACGGGGAGGGGAACAACAGATTGATTTCTCTCCAAATCCGGTGATCCGTGTGAGACAGTATGATGCATATTAGGGCAAAGGATTGAGAGGCGTCTCCCTGCAGATGAAATATGAAATTACAAACCTGTTAGCGCTGCTGTCCAGAATGTCGGCGCTCCAAATCCAGGATGGATCTGATTCTGACATTGTCTGGGAATGTAATCATTTCCTTCCCTCTGTTTGTGTCTGCCGGGAGTAGACATCTCTCAGAGGAGAGGAAGAAAGTGGGGAGAAAATCAAAACAAAAACAGATTAGGGTTATTAACAGCAGTAAGAGTCTAATTCGTCTAGCCACTGTGTTAAGTGATAGTTCATCCCAAAATGAAAATTCTGTCATTATTTATTCACCCTCATTCTGTTTCAGACCTGTATGACTTGCAGTGTTTTCTTCTTTGGATCATAAAAGGAGAATTTTTGACATTCATTTTATAATGAATTGGGAATGGGGACTGGAGCGCTTAAACTCCAAAAAGGATGGAAATACACCATATAAATATGATAGGATGTATCCTTAATTTGACTAGTGAGTTATTATACATCATGCACTATGTTAGTTTTAAAATTTCGGCACCAATTGTAATTACAAAAAAAGCTGCGACTAGTACATTCAAGATTTATACTGTTGTTTCACAGAAAAATAAATAAATCTTAGTCATTTTTCTGAACTAATAATTTTGACTCGCATATCATGAATTCGTTCAAAAGATCAGACTTGATGAATTGTTCACATTGTTGTGTGTTACTTGAACACTCCTGAACATCAAAAGAGCTTGAACTTTTGGTCTGTTCCTGACATAAGACTATGGTATGTCTTCAAAATACCTGTGTATTTATTACACATCATGTAATTATGATCATTTATTGGTAGTTTTGGTCCAATAAAAAAAAAAAACTATTAGTACCTTATTCAAAATGTCACCTTTTGTGTTTCTCACGAGTCATACAGGTTTGGACCAACATGAAAATTCATTTTTGACTGAACTGTTCCATTAAACTAAAGCATCAGTCTTATCTGACCGTGGATTCCAGGCTGACTAACTTGAGAATTAGGCCAGTACTGACACTAGAGGGTCAAAAAGAGTCACTGAGTGAAGAAATCAAATTATTTTATACATTATCTTTGTTCTCCAGGGAGCCTCACTTTGCTCTTTCTATGTAACGTAAGATAGCGATGAGGTCACCTTCAGTGGAGCGATATGCTCCGAGGTGTCCGCTGACGTTAGTCATTAAGTAGTCAGTGGTGTTTTATGGTTGCTGTCTGTGTTTTAACAGAAATTCTGAACGGAGGGGTGTATGTGGACCAGAACAAGTTCCTTTGTCATGCCGATACCATCCACTGGCAGGATATAGTGAAGACCACTCGCCCTGATCACCTGGTTGTGCCGTCCAATAGCAGCAGCTCATGTGAGTACTGACCAGTCAGAGCACGAGGGACAATACTAAAATGGATTGTTAATACACTACAATTTAAGTTTGGGATCAGTACGATTTTTAAATGTTTTTGAAAGAAGCCCCTTATGCTCACCATGGCTGCATTTATTTGATTCAGAATACAGTAAAAATATATTATGAAATATTTGTGTAGTCTAAAATGACTTTTGTATTTTAATGTATTTTAAAATGTGATTTATTCCTGTGATGCAAAGCAGCAGCCATTAATGCAGTACATTACTGCAGTCTTCAGTGTCACACATACTTCAGAAATCTTATTGTATACTAATTTGGTGCTCAAGCACCTTTTATTATTATCAATGTTGAAAACAGGTTTTGCTGATTTTTTTATGGAAACTGTGGTTTTGTTTTTAGAGTTATTTGATTACTAAAAGATAGAAATCATTTACTGTCACTTTTGACCAACATGCCCTTGCAGAATATAATTAATTTCTTTACAAAATAAATAAATAAATAAAAAATACAAAACTTACTGACCCCAACCTTTTGAATAGTAGTGTACTATTGTTCTTTCTATTGAAGAAAAATGTTATACAGTGACAAAATGTCTTATTAGAATTATTTTTCCCTCTTTTTTTGGATTTGTAGATCACTCCAAAATTCAAATTTAGTCACTATTTTGTATGCTCATGTCAATCTAAACCTGTGCTGTTATTTTTCTGAACACAAAAGGAAAATGTTGTTCCCACACACGCACAGCTTTTTTATCATACAATGAAACCAGGGAGCTGTCAAGCTCCAAAAAGGATATAAAAACACCATAATGTAGTTCATGGGACTATTTTATGCTACTTTTATATGGTTAATATGAGCTACTATTGTATTTAAAAATAAAACAAAACAGCATATGGTAATAAGATAGGGGTGATTTTTAATTGTGGCGTTAACTAAAAGCTTTTTTTTTTTTTTTTTTTAATACAGCTTTTAATTATAATTTGGAGAACGTGTCCAGGCTCACGTTATACCCAAACAATCAATCAATCAATCAATCTTCTTTAACTATTTTGCCTCCCCACTCTCCAAATCTAGGGTGTTGAATTTGTAATCCACTGTAATCTCTTAGTATTTTGGGGGAGGGATTGTCCTCATTGATTTTATTTAGTTATTTAGTGAGGTTATTTACATTGGCTATTCAAAAAAACAACAGGGAATAAGCATTGCACCTTTCACCAATTAAAATGCAATCCTGCCCTTCCAGCCAATGTTTATCAATTACTTTTTTCCAATGTTTGTAACCTTCAGATTAGGTTAGAGGCAGCGGTGCAGGCGGCAAGGAAAAGCATAGAATGATCTTGACGGTCAATGTAAACATTAAAATCATTCAAATTAAACCTTGAGCATCTCTGGCATTATTTACTCACCCTTATTTTCAAACCTGAATGACATTTTAATGACCAGGAGCTTCAAAGTTCAAAAAAGCACCATAAAAGTGGCCCATACGACTCAAGGCCTATTTATGGTATATGACTTCAGAAGTCAGATTATAATTATATAGACTACTCTTATGGTGCTCTTTTGTCTCTGTAGAGCGCTACAGTGTGAAACACTGTCTAATTTGCATAGTATGACGGTGAGGAAATGAAGACATTTTCATTTAGGCTGAGCTATTAGAAAGGCAGTGGAGCAGCCCTTTCTTACCATATCTCACAAAAGTTTACAGTGAACGACAGAAATCAAGTACTAAGGCAGAAAAAGAGGAAATGAGACACAGAGTGTAAAAAAAAAAATGTTTAAGAAGGGAAGATAGTCAAAAGTGCCTGGCCCATGTAGCTGAAGAGAGTAAGCCACTAGTGTAATTACTCTTAACTGAAGTGGAACAGGGACAGAGGACAACACTCCATCAGTCAGCCATGCTCACACTGCAATTACCCAACAGTCAATTAAGCTTGGGTGGCAGAACAGCCACCCCAGATGAGTGTAGCAAAGCCATACGGGCCGTCTCCGCTGGGGCAGAGCTCTAGAGAGTCAGGGAGAACATTGTTCTGTCAGTCAGCGACGACTCTTTCCCACTTCATCAGAACAGGGTCAGTGCGGATGAAAAGAGTTCTGTCCTATAAAGCGGAATGATCCAGATTGCGGTTACTGTGATGTAACATTATGACAGTATATGAATAATGTGATGACATAATGATATGGATAGTGTGATTTAGAATGCACACAAATCAAAATTGACACTGATCTTCCTGGTGTTATCGGTGAATGTTATTTCAAATAAATACTGTTTGTTTGAGCAATCTTTTATTAAAATGCAGAAACTTGTGATCACTAAATGTTTTATCTTTCCTGGTTGCAGGTCAGAGGTGTCACAGAGGATGTAATGGACGCTGTTGGGGGCCAAAGGAGGACCAGTGTCAGAGCTGTGAGTGTCAGAAACTCAATAGTTACTTTTCCGCATTGAAATGAATGGATTTACAACGCAAACTCTAGTGTGTGACAATCATTCCTTCCTTCCACTTTCAGTTACCCAACGAGACCTTTAACCAATACACTGCATCCATGTTTGATATGATACCACCATCCTTTTTTTAGTAGTTTTACCATTTGAAAATAAAACAATAAAAATAAAAATCTTATCCCAGAGACATGACCTAGCTCTTAGCATGTGCTAGTGATCTGAGCTGTGGTGTTCATGCAGGCAATACGAGTTCAAATCTAGCTCATGTCACTTAATTGTTGGTTTCAAACAATTTGCTTATTTGATGTAATGGATGGAAACAGATTTCCATTGTCGTTATTCTATTCTATTCTATTCTATTCTATTCTATTCTATTAGGCCAAACTTTATTTTAAGGTCCAATTCTCGCTATTAACAAACCATTAACTACGACTTTTGCCTCATATTAATAGATAGTAAGGTAGTTGTTAAGTTTAAGTTTAATAGTTAGTAAGGTAGTTGTTAAGTTTAGGTACTAATAAACAGCCAACAGACCTTCTAATAATTAACTAGTTAATAGTGAGAATTGGTTCCTACACTAAAGTGTATATTATATTATGTTATATTATATTATATTATATTATATTATATTATATTATATTATATTATATTATATTATATTATTTTGTATAAATATATAATAAGATTATATAATATTATAATATTTACAAACCATTAACTACGACTTTTGCCTCAATAAACTCATAAATTGTTGCTTATTAATTGTTATGTCAATAGTTATGGTCATGCTGAATATGTGTTTTATAAGTACTAAAGTATATAAGTACGTAACATAAGTACATAAGTATAAAGTATATAAGATTATAAGTACAGACAATTTGTTAATAATATGTATGCTAATAAACAGCTAGTTAATAGTGAGAATTGGTTCCTATAATAAAGTGTTATATTATGAGCCTAATATTTGTATTTATTTAGTTAGTTTGTTAGATGGTTAGTTAGTTAGTTTGTTTGTTTAATTTTACTTGTTTTTTTTGGTAAAGCATGACAGCACTGTAAAAAAAAAAAAGTAATAAATTGTTAAATAATTAGTAATAATTTGCATGAACACAAATAGCTTAGGGTCAGATCAAACAGAAACAGCCAATTAAGTTCAAATTACAACTGTGACCTTTGGTATAACATATGTTTTTGCTCAGGTGGCCAAAATGTCTGCCTGATAGAAAAAGGTTTTGCTCAGCAAGAACATGAATTAGAGGGAACACTGGTTGAAACCATTTTCTAAAAGCATTATGCTTTTAGCATTCAAGGCCATGAGTTACAGTGATTTTATCTCATTTCAGTCGGGGTTAGGCACTCCATGTTGTGGCTCTAGAATACCTCTGTAGAAAGATTGTACCACAGATTGTACTATTAGACAATCACTGTAACAAACAGCCTATTGTGGCTTCTTATTAATTTTTAAATTTCATATTACTTTGCATAGCATACCTTATCAACCAGGATTGAGAAAAACCTCTCACAAGTAACTTTTACTCATGAATATAATATGTAGACTCTGCAGAGACAGCCGCCAGAGTGAGGTGAAGAGTCGTTCCACTCTGTGAGAGTTCTCCAGCTTTCTCCACAGGCTCGGTACGGCACCTCCAGCAGGCCGTGGCACGCCGCTGCCCTCCCAGTGGAGGATAATTGAAGAGAGAGACGGGCAGCCTGACTCTCCCTCTCCTCTCACATGTAGCCCCAGAAATCAGCTGCACTTAAAACTGCCGAGATTAATTACTTCAGGTTCCTCAAAACTCTCACACGTAGCCAGATCCTCCGTCTCTCTCTTACAGGCTTCCTTTCAACGAGCTTGATCACAACACGCCATAACTCTGATTTCCCCAGACGTGCTTTTATAATGCAGTCAAATGCTAAGTCAGGCTGCTCAAAAACATGTCATTAGCCCTGCCACGAAAAGCTCGCTAATGCACCCGTAAGGATCTCTTTTTAAAGACAAAACACTCAACTTGCACTGGATTTATTTCTCTTGAAGATAAGAAATTTTCATTTTGGAAAAAAAACCTCTCATGGCAGATAGTTTGCATTACAATCCTCTTGTTTCATTAGCATGAGCTGGAAGAGATGGAAAGCTAATGGGCCGGCCCACACAGATTCTGCACCAGATAATTTCTGCAGAAACTTTTCCACGGAATTTTAACGCCTTTCATTGACTAAGTTATAAACATCCCCTGATCCTTGCATATTCATATGCAATTCATATGGGACCCTGGACCACAAAACCAGTCATAAGTAGAACGGGTATATTTGTAGCAATAGCCAACAATACATTGTATGGGTCAAAATTATAGATTTTTCCTTTATGCCAAAAATCATTAGGATATTAAGTAAAGATCATGTTCCATGAAGATATTTAGTAAATTCCCTACCGTAACTATATCAAATCTTAATTTTTGATTAGTAATATGTGACCCTGGACCACAAAACCAGTCATAAGGGTCAATTTTTTGAAATTGACATTTATACAGCATCTGATGTTCAGATGAGTCATTGCTAAAATGCCAGTGTTTTCTTCACTCGCTCACTGACTGAATACTCTTTCTGGAGAATTCTCTCGTCAGAAACAACAAAGTGCGGATGTAAGAACCTCATTTCACAGTGTAAACAGCTTCAGTGATTTTAATGGGAGTTTTTGAGAGTGCTTGAACTCTAGACTGAAGTCAGTGCACAACATTTTTTGATAATGTAAATGTTCTTTGCTCTCTTTCTGTGCAATGAAAGTGTTATGGTTTTAGCCTAACTTGCAATGTTTTTATTCACATTAACATTCAATGTTAAATTCACATTAAATACAAAGTCAGTCGTACTAAAAATATTTTATGGCATGATACCCATATCTGTTATGTTATGCATAGTTAATAGACTACATTATTAGGTTACTTTGACCATCGCCCATTATAGATCAACATAATCTATAAAGGTGGAAAATGCATCTATTTACACATATTTGAGAATTGAGATATTTCAAGATTTAGTTAGCACGTGTGGGATTTTTTCGAATAAAAAGGAAAAAATAAATAAAACATAAATGCTATTGTGGCTGGTGTACTGACTGACTGAATCTTAATCTCAAAAAATTGACTCTTCTGACTGGATTTGTGGAACTGGGTCGCATATGGAGCTGAAAATGAGTTTGAAACCATCCTATGGTCTCCTGTCACTGTTTTATTAAATTTAGTAGTGAATTTGTCAGTATTTATAAGAAATAATATATATTTTTGTATCTGACTGTGTTTATCAATTTAAAGTGATGGACAAGGATAAATTGCATTTAATAAAAACAGCTGAAACTGTACCTAAATATTTAGCTTTTACTTTAGCACAAGCTTTTATTTTTCATGTTTTCTTATTATGTTTCACCTTTTCCCCTATAAAAGTGCAGAAAATCTGGTTATTCTCTCTGGACCTGCTAATAGTATTTCTATGAGACCATGTATCTGTATTCACGACAGTATCATCACACAGATGAGCAGAGCAGAGCGATTTCACTTTCCGGAATGGCAGGAAAACCATCATGTACCTGAAATTTGCACTGCCCTGATGATATCACCATTTATTCATGTAATGGACAATCATTTTTATAGACTTCTCCATACAGTAAAATGGTTTGGCGGGTCAAGTAGGAGAATATGAACCTTTTCTCTTCTCAAATACACCCTAATTAATCATAATGTCCTTCCTGCTTCCTCTTTCCTCTCTCTTCTGCAGATGTACCTGTCATTTCTCTCTGTCCCTCCATCTGGGTACCAACATACTCTCATTCTTCTCGCTCAGTTTTGTTTTCATTCCATCTTCAAGAGCTCTGAGAGAAAATCTGTTATTTAAATGGAGAAACCATTTATTTGAACAGGCACTGTCTCTCTCTGTGACTGTGTTCTAAATCTAGCAAGCATACTAACTAAAATGGACCCACATAAGTAATCGATTTGGAACAACTCCTCCAAACTATGCATTGTATACAAATAGCAAAGCACACACAAGACTCTGCTCTCAGTTGATTTCAATTAAGTTTTTCATTAGCGTGTTTCTTCTTACAGGAAAAAACGTGTCAATTCACAGCACACAGTATTGAATAGAACACTCCATTTCTAATTTCAATGTTTTATCAGTACTCTTCATTCAATTTTATTTATTGAAATAATTGTACTGTTGTCCTGTTCAAAATTTTGGAGTCAGTATTTTTTTTAAAGAAATGAATACTTTTATTTAGCAAGGGTGCATTAAACTGAAAAAAAGTGATTGTTACATTTATTAAAAAATATTTCTATTTTTCTAAAAGAAAATGCTGTTTGTTTGAACAAAAACACAAAGCAGCACAACTGTTTTTAACACTAATGATAATAATAAATGTTTCTTGAGCACCAAATTAGCATATTAGAATGATTTCTGAAAATTTAGCTTTGCCTTCACAGGAATAAATAGAATTTTAATAGATATTAAAATAATACAATTGCAAATTATATTATATTATATTATACAATTTATTTTAATTATAACAGTTATTTTAATAATATTTCATAATGTTACTGTTTTTACTGTTTTACTGTTTTAATCAAATAAATGCAGCTTTGGTGAGCATAAGAGACTTAAAAAAGAAAAGAGTGAGAGAACAGTATTTGAACGGTATTTTATACACAAGAAATCAACATTGAATTCTTTCACTGAGCTTATAACAATGCATTACATGAAATATGCTGTAAATGTAATACTTTTTTATTGGGGGGGCTATAATCATGCTGCTTACCTTTTTTTTGGAATTAACCCATTGTTTACTCATTCTCATTCAAATTGTTCTTGAACAGTAAAATCTGTGTAACTATTCTCCAAAAATGCCTATGTTGTTTTCCATAACACATATAACAGCATATGGGTCTGGATCAACACAAGTAAATAATGACATAATTTTATTTAATTTAATTTTTTCTGTGAGGCAAAAATGTTGCCGACATAAGCAGCTCACTAGGTTTTGGAGCAGAGCCTGTTCTCTCTTTCTTTTTCTGTCTTGTATATTCTGATCTCATTTAGATAGTCGTAAGCAAACCTTTGCTCTGCCTCCACAAAGACACTACATGTCACTGCACTGCACCAGATAAGTCTGTTCTCTCTCCTCTCCCCTCCTCTCGCCATCCTCACCTTTCTTCTCATCACGGCGGCTAAATCTGCAGCCCGGCTCACCACCAGCCGCCTAGCTTGAGTAGTCTTAATTGTCGAAACGATAAGGACGAAGTAATTGGAGAACTGTGTGACTGTGAAATGGATTCGAGTTCCATCTCACACTAATGAAGCTATTTAGTAAGTTGAGAGCATTAAACATTCTTGTCGGGTTTTTGCTGTAGCTTTCCTGTCATTTTTGCAAACTTAAATCTGTATTTCTTCTCAACCCAGTGGATACTGAGTAAATACTTCAATCTAGTATATTCAAATAATAATAATTTTTTTGGAGCATAATTAGATTTGGAATCAATTTGTGCATTGCTAAACGGGGATTAGATCTAAACAAGAGCGGCGCTTCTTGACCTAAAATCTGTCTGCGCCATAAAACACGGCAGTTGAGCTGCTAATGAAACTCTCAGAGGTGAAATATTCTGTGCTTTATAGTCTTCTGTGTACTTTATCAAATTGATGGTGTATAATTGCCAGAGCCGGATGTATTTTAAAAAGCATGTTTTATGGCAAACAAATCAACATATCATCGCAGTGGGCCTTTAGTTCAGTGCGATGTCTTTTGTTTTGTAAAATAGGCCATTTGGTGTCTATACGGTAATGTCTCGCACTGCCATAATGGCAGTGGTAAAGTGGTATTTCAGAGGAAGGCCAGTTCACATCCATTGAATCTTTTCATATAATAACCTTTATATACATGCCTCTCATAGTGTATTGAATATGTATCTTTGCATAGAAATGTAGTCTTTAACTATATTATACAGAGATGCTGTAATGGCGAGGGACACTTGTATATGTACATAGGTAGATGACCTTTTTCTATCAACATTTTAGTTTAAATGTTGTAGAAATGTATGAGGGAAAGTGTGTATAATAAGAACTGAGATATACTGGATGCTGAGATACTCACCATTTAAACCTCCTATTATTCTTAAAAGGGTCATATCAAACATTTTTATTAAAACTGATTTTTTTGTTTTTAATGACCATTGTCCTTTCTCTCTGATCCTCAACATGTTGCATCTGAGTTTCACCATGACTGGGTGGGCTGTGTTTCTGATCCCCCAGTAGGGATCACTGATGTGTAAACGCGGATGACCATGTGATAATTTATTCATGTAAAATTGCAGAAGTTCAGAAGATTTTATTTTTTTTTTTTCCACAGCTTAAATAAATTCTCTTTTTGGACTGTGAAGCAAGTTCTGAAAGTTATACATTTCATTAATCGGTGCATCTTGCATGAATATTTAAAAATATAAATATTAAATTAGATCATAAAAATTGAATGTATAATAATTATATAAAAATTAGGAAAATGTTTTACGTAGTTTGATGAAGTATTTCATGTTACCCAGCAGGAAACTGCTGTCACAGCTTGAAATTTTGTCAGCATACACAGATCCATGTACATCTGAATCCTGTCACACTTTGAGAGTCTTACGAACACTTGATAAAGAATTAACACGCATTTTTAGGAGGCTGTGTGACTTGCAGTCAGCCCGAACAAGCGTGCATATACAAATACTGCTGTGGAAATCCAATTACAGCATTTTACAACCACCGTGCTAGTAACACACACACACACTTACTCACATACATGCGGGGGCTGATAGATTAATGAAAATGACAGTCTTTGTAGGGACTGAATAAGGAAAAGCTATGCAAATGTGATTTTGTACATTGTTGCATTCCAAAACAATGTAACCACTATGGCTCGTTTCAGATCTCTTGCAGGCCAACTTATGTGATGGAAGAGTAGCAATTACTGAGTAAGTTATGTAGTCAAAGTCAACATGTTTACAGTTAGTTCTGTTCAACTTCTGTTCAAAAGTTCAGTAAGGACACATATTTTATTTATTTATTTATTTATTTTTTAGCAAATTAACACTTTTATTAAGCAAGGATACCTTAAAGAAGACCTATTATGCCGCTTTTTATAATATGCAATATAAGTCTCTGGTGTCCCCAGAATGTGTCTGTGAGGTTTCAGCTCAAAATACCCCACAGATCATTTATTATATCATATTGAAAATGCCTATTTTGAGTGGAAGCAGGAACACGCTGTTTTCGTGCAAGTATCTTTAAATCTTTTATTGCAAATGAGCTGCTGCTCCCCGCCCCCATTTCCAGAATAGGGCTGTACCTTTACATCTCGTATCTCAGATACTCTGCTAAAAAACATCTGTTTGGTTTTGATTATCATGTCTATCGCGCTGAAATCATGCGTTTTAAACCATATTAGTTTAAACTTCTGATATACGGTTTATACGGTGAAGGTCAACAGCTGTGAAAGAAGTAGCACGTTTATATTAAATGTGTATTGCAGCATTGTAATATACAGTAAATAAATCAATAAATCCACTGATCTCTTGTCTCCCCTGAGGCTGGGACTCTAAACAGTGTTCTGTGCTCCTCAGTGCAGCCAATAACAGAACAGTTAATGCTTTGCTCGAACTTTCGCCATGGCGTTAGAACTGGTACACCGTTGTCACTTGTGAAAACACAATGGTGGTGCCATGGGTGGAAATTTGCAGATTAAGGGGCGGTAATATTATAATAAGATCCCCTTTCTGAGCGGCTTTTTTTGGGGGGGGTTGTTCTTTTTCACATTTTCTTGGTTGGTAGATGCACCTGATTATAGCGCTTAAACACAAATCTCACTTAAATCTCAGTTTTAACAGAAGTATTAAGCTGTTAATATAATAAATAATGCTTGCATATTAGAATGATTTCTGAAGGAAATCCAGCTTTGCCATCACAAGAATAAACTACATTTTAAAATATATTACAGTAGAAAATGGTTATTTTAAATTGTGATAATATTGGTGAACACAAGATACTTCTTTCAAAAACATTTTTTTTTTTTTTTTATTCTTACCAACCTCAAACTTTTGTATTGTAGTGTACCTAAATAATATCTCATCCATCGTGAGGTTTGTTCCCATCCTGGCAATGTAAGAAGAGTTACAATATGTTAGCCAAGCTTTCATGTCTGCATTCGCATCCTTACAGTAGATAAAGGATATTTCTGGCCATATTTCAGAAAGCTCCCCAAAGCTCATTCAGCAGCTACACTGGAGATGTATTCTGTGTGCCATATGGTAGGAATTACTGTGAATGTCTATATTCATTACTGTGAGGATCACTAGCAGAAATAGGAAAGCAGTGCTGCTCTGTGATCACCATCAGTCTGCAGTTAAGAGACCGCACATCCCCACATGTTCTCCCTGGTTAGAGCTCTGTTTACTCACAGTGTGACTTACTGGCATCCAGACAGCTGTGTAGTACGATGAGGCGTTATGGTTAAAGAAATCATCACACAGATGCTAATTGTCATCAGAAAATGCATATTTCACTAACACACTCCCTTATCTCTGTTTCTTTCTCAGTGACGAAGACGGTGTGTGCCGAGCAGTGTGATGGCCGATGTTTTGGGCCGTATGTCAGTGACTGCTGTCATCGCGAGTGTGCTGGAGGCTGTTCTGGACCGAAGGACACGGACTGCTTCGTATGTTTTCAGTATTCATGTAACACACTCACACACTCAATCATATTGCGGGCTGCAGTGTCTAGTCGATTAGCTCTGCCACTAGTTGACGCTTTTGTGCTGTGTCGACTAGTCACAGATCACATGACTTCAGTTTGCTCTGTATGGTGACAGCAGGACGAAAATTCCTTTGTCCACAAACTGTGTTCTTGTGTATTTGCCTGTCATAGTCAAATATAAAGTGGGGTTTCACAGTCTGACTCCGCTAGCAATTTTGCCTGTTTCTATTTTAATGCTATTTTTTCATTACAATTTATTTGTGCTGCATCATAATTTGAGTGAAAATTTAAAGTTAACACTTTATAATTAGGTTCCATTTGTACTAGAACATTAAATGAGCTTACAAAGAAAAATATTTCTAAAGCATTTATTGATCTTTGTTAATGTTAACTTAATAATACATTATTAAAATGAAATAATTTATTTGGACCTGACCTAACATGAACTAGCCATGAACAGTTGTATTTTTATTAACTAAGGTTAACAAAGATTAATAAATACTAAGACAAGTGTATTGTTCATTGTTAGTTAATGAATTAATTAATGTAAAATAATGGGACCCTTCTAAAAAGTGTTACCCACTTAGACTGAAAAATTTAAATGATTTCAGAATGTCAGCATTTTGTTTTATTTTTTTTTATTACATGATCAGCATCACAATTTGAGTGGAAAGTTGAACTGAAAAAATTAACATGAATTTCAGAATTGTAGGATTTTTGCTAGTTTGTTTTGTTTGGTTTTATTTTATTTTGTTTTGTTTTATTACAAATTATAATCAGAATCACAATTTGAGTGAAAGGTTGAACTGAAGAAAAAAAAAAAGAACACTAATTTCATAATGTTTCTGTATTTGGTATTTTGTTAGCTTTAATGGCAGCAGCACTTGAGCTGCGTGAACTTCACAAATTCGTGTCAAAGGTTATAATGTTCTCCAGCATGATTTGAGATGATTCACTGAGATTATCTAAGGGGTATCTTGAGCTTCAAAGCTTCAATGAGGATTCTTTGAACCACACTATGTAAAATTATGCAAATGTGAAAGTGCAGTGAAACTGGAGTCGTCATGCTCATAAACATCAAATCAACAACTAGTCAACATCTTGTCTGGGCTACTATTTAAGTATTTGTACAAGCCTTAACTTCAGATTTTACATCCAGTGTCAACCCTCTTACAGATGTCTCAGTATGTAATAACTTTTTTTTCCCTAAACACACACACACACACACAGTCTGTCAGTCATCTGCGGCTTTATCAGCCATCCCATAAAACTGAAATTGTAGAAGTGTTTCAGTAACAGCGGCAGACCCATTCCAGCTCCCTAACCTTATCTTTGAGTTTTTGTTCAGCTGTGATATTCACTTCTCCAAAAGAGATCCATGTTGCCTATATATGACTCGCTTTTGACCAGAAATCTCCCTATAGGATATGTTCTTTGCACCAGAGATACCATTAAAATCTCATTTCCTCCCACAATGCCTTGCTGTGAATGAGAGTGGGGGCCACACCTCTGCAGCTCTTTTGTTACATGCTGCCTGGGCAGATCCCGACCGTCTCTGACTGCTCCTCGCTCCTCCGGCCCTCGGAGAAAGCAATTTATCGCACCTCTCTGGTTTTTTAATTAGTTATCCTCAGCTGTAATCATTGATATTGTACTTCTCAATTGTTCCCTTTTAATTGAAAACGCACTTTCGTGGCATGCATTGGGATTTGGATCAATGCCTTCATTTTTTATTTTTTTTATTTTTTTAACATCTCAGCAGCTCTAAGGCGGAAAACAGTTCTCACGTGTTTCTGAAGTCAGATTGATCAAGCAAAGAGCTTTTTCTATTCCGTAAGCCTGTTTGAATCATTATTTATTAGTTGCATTGTTTATTTATATTGCTTATATGCAGTATTGGTGTTGGTTGACATACTTTTTTGTGGGTCGAAGCTGATTAGCGGAGCAATTTTGCGTTCTGGCACATTCTTCTATATTGCATAATGTCCTAAAATAAGACTGTACGAGTAGCAACACAAGTTTTTGTCAGCTGTTTTATTAAATAAATGTGTATTTCTGTCAATAACCTTGTTTCTTTGTGTCCAGGCCTGCACTAATTTCAACGACAGCGGTGCATGTGTGACGCAATGCCCTCAGCCCTTCGTCTACAACCCCACCACGTTCCAGCTGGAGCACAACCCGCGGGCCAAATACACATATGGAGCGTTCTGCGTCAAAAAGTGCCCACGTAAGACAGACAGAGAAAACCAATACAAACATGTGTATGCGTACACGCACGCTTCTGGCTGGATCTTTCACTCACATAAATGGATATCAGGTGCCATGTTGATACGCGTTCATATTCGGGAATGTAAGCATGTTTCAGATTGAATGCAAATGAGGCGGATCGGCTGCACCTGAGTCCTCGCGCTCCTCTGAGCCCCTGATGTGGTGCAGGGCCGCATGTAGAGCCCCAGGAGTAGGCCTGTCTGCTAAATCTCACTCAGCTTCTTGACCTCTGGTTTCCCCATTGACTCGAGGCAGGAAGGATGGAAGAAAGAAAGAATATAGAGTATGTGGATGATCTGTAGCAGTACTACAGGGGCTCCACCAATTATTGTTTGATCTCAAAATAATTAATGTGAAATTTTAAAATAGGTATTAAAACCTACATTAAGTTAATCCTCATGTTCTGTTGAGAATTATTTGTATTTTTGATGCTCAGAGACCAATAATGTTTGTGTAAAAATTTAATTTTCATTTATTTTCCATTTGCATTATTTTAATAAGTTACTCTAATCTAATCAAATCCTAGTAGAGAAATTAAATAATGCATTATTTATTTATTTTTATTTTTATTTTATTTTTTTACAACAAAGCACGCATGTGCTTTACAGAATTGTGACGGGAAAATGCAGAGTCTGAATTAACATAGAAATCAGAAATTGAAAATCAATATTAATAATGATATCATATGTTTCTTGAAAATTAAATCAGAATATTAGAATGATTTCTGAAGGATCATGTGACATTTAAGACTGGAGTAATGGCTGCTGAAAATTCAGCTTTGTGATCACAGAAATAAATTACATTTTAAAATATAATATAATATAATATAATATAATATAATATAATATAATATAATATAATATAATATAATATAATATAATATAATATAATTAATGTAATATAATATAATATAATATAATGTAATATTCCACAATATTATTTTTTGTTACTGTATTTTGATCAAATAAATTAAGCTTTAGTGAGCATTAGAGACTTCTTTCAGAAATATTACAAAATATCACTGATCCCAAACCAATCTTATGAAATTTAAACATGTTATAAAATATTATTTTAATCAGAAACATCATGAATTATCAACTTGATTGTGTTCAGTATGTTTTCTAAGGTATTAAATTGACTTGGAGTCTCTGATCAGAATTTCCACAGTCATAGATTGCCTGGTAATATTAGGGAATCTGAAAAATTAATTTCCAGGTAATGGAAATGAACAAAACATTTAATTGGCTAGATGGCTTCTTCGTAAATGGCAACTCTATACATTTCATGAATGGCTGGAAAAGTCCTGGAAAAATAATAGAAATTCATTGGCCAGACCACAAACAGAACATAAGGGTTAACTTACAACCACAGTTACATATTGTATTCTCCGTTCCACATTAAAATGTAATAAGCAAAATTAAAAAGTGTAAATATATGCATGCATGCAATTCAACACCATATAAAACAAAGGGGTTCTGTGTTCTCCATCCAATGTGAATAGACCTGATTATTATGGTGATAAGAACCTTGCGTCTTTTTCATTGAAACGACGAAGATTTCTTGTGAACTGACCTGGTTTCTTTGAGAAGAGGAGAACGGGGAAAGAGAAAGTAACAGCGGAAGAATGAAAGAGAGCTGTGATAACAGTGATGATAGGTGAGCGCGAGTGCCATTATTCCCCCTTGCTGCTGCAGAATGAAGGGTTTGCACACTGACAGATGCCCACTCCAGTGCTCAGTCCAAGATGAATGTTATTGCGCAGTACTCAGAGACCCTCCCCAAAACCCAACCCGCCCTCCGCAGTCACACAAGGCCACTTTATTCAATGGGACGGCAGTGAAATGCTCAGTTTGGCTTTGTTTCTCTTAGCTGTCAAGTGAGGGTTGTGTTTTTTTTATCCAGGGTTATTTGTTCTTCTGGTGTCAGATGTTAAATCTAGTTCTTCACTGTAAGAGTCTGAGATTCACATTAAATGTAAGAGGTGAAGAGAGATGTTCGCACTTGAGAGCTCCATCTTCCTTTATCTGTCCCTCCATGATCCCCTCTCTCCTCTCTGGTGATGGATGCCAGGCTGCACAGTCTCTGCCGGAAATGGGCTCTTTCCATCACGCACACACGCCACAGTCACGGTTCCCACTGCGTTGGCGCGGATGTGTTAATGGTTTTTGTCTGAGAATGGATGTGTCTTCTCTACCATTACAAAATGTCAATGGCCTTTTTCACAGAGATTGCTTAGAGTTTGTTCAGGGGCCCGCCGCCGTCTGACCGTTTGTTCTGCCTCTGTGTGCGGTGTGACAGATAACTTTGTGGTGGACCACAGCTCCTGTGTCAAAGCCTGTCCCAGCAACAAGATGGAGGTGGAGGAGAACAGAATCAAGATGTGCATCCCCTGCACTGATATCTGCCCAAAAGGTGATTACACACACCATCAAACTCACCAAAATGCTCATCAAAGTTCACCAAAATGTCATGTTAGGTGACCATACGTCCTCTTTTCCTGGACGTGTCCTCTTTTTGGACCTAAAAAAAGCGTCCGGCCGGGAAATCACCCAAAATGATTCGGCTTTTGCTTTCCACAGTCGCCATTCATTGTGCATTTTTGTATTAAAGCCTTGCGCTGGACTGTTTTCTTAATCCTGCTCCCAATTTCTGACCATTACTGCCTGCTCCCAAAAATGCTATCAATATGCAGAGTATTTAAATCACTTTGGATGCAGCTCGTGTTGGAAGCAGGGTTGCCAAATCCGCATTTTTTTCCACGGAATTGGGCTTATTTTAAACTGTTGCGCCGGGTTGATTTTCTCCCATGGGTTAAAGGTTTGAAATATTACATAAATTACATTTGACTAAAATGCTTGTAGTGAAACATTTTGTATTCTACCTGTGATAAAACTGTGGTAGATGTAAAGTTAGCTGTGTTTATGATCAATCTGCAAAGCGGTGACTAAAATATGTATTTTAGGTATGGTAATGACATATTTTGAGATTTGATATAGGATATGATTTTAGTTAATAACAAAACTGATTTATAAATGCATTTAATTTAAATGTAATTATTTTGAGTTAATAACAGCACTGATTTAAAAAAATATATTTAATTTAAATGTAATAAATCTTTCTCTGAAAACAAAGAAAAGAAACAATCATTTAAACAATGGAAACAATCGATTGTAATAATTAAATATTAGAATAATTAAAATGATATATTAAGATTTTTTTATATATTTACAAAATATTCATATACATTTATATTATATTATTATTTATACCATACTCTATAACAGGGGTAGGCAATGTCGGTCCTGGAGTGCCGCTGTCCTGTAGAGTTTAGCTCTAACCCTAATCAAACACACCTGAACAAGCTAATCAAGGTCTACAGAATTGCTTGGGCCACAGGCAGGTGAGGTTGTTTTCAGGGTTGGAGCTAAATTCTGCCGGACATTGGCACTGCAGGACCGAAGTTGCCTACCCCTGCTCTGTAATGTATGTATATATGTTTTTGTTTAGTTTTTAATCTCAACAAGAAAAGAACAACAAAGAAACAAAGAAAAGAAACAATTGAATGCAATATACAACTATTTGACACTTAAAAACTACATGATACTACCAATGCTATATAGACAGATAGATACTGTGTTTTTTTTTTTGGTTTTGTTTTTTTTTTTATTTATAAGCAAAAACTTGTAGTGAAGTTCATTGGTTACTGTAGTTATTGTTACTACACCAACTTTTTTTTGTCATTAGCTGATCAGGGGTGAGTTTCCTAAAAGCAACTATTGTCGCAAGTTCTGTCATTGCCAATAGAGTTCAATGGAACTTGTGACCATAGTTAGCTAATAATGCTTCTGGGAAGCGCACCCCTAGATGATTGATCAGCCAGAAAACTTGTTGAGATCTGAGGTTCACCTTGCACCAACAACAAACCATCTACCTGCCACATTAGTAAAACATCTTAACCACCTTAAGTTAGTATGGCCTGATTTTCCATCAGGATCTGGATCTCCTTCAAACAGTGTAAGATGCTTTCACAATCATTCTTTCATTTTGCTCAATGGATTTTTTTAATGACAGAGGTGATGAACACAAAGTTACCACCAGCCTTGGAGAATAAATAACTATTAAATTAACTACATTTTTCAATAATGCGACAAGTCACTCTATTGTCGCTGTTATCAGGTTAGTACAGCTTTTCCAGTAAACAAGCTACTTTGTCCAGCAAGCAACGGTGTATTGTGACAAAACAATGCATTACAGTACTTGTATTGTGCACAGTGAACTGAGGCAATAAACGCTTTTCTAGAATGCCATCTCTCTCTAATTTAACGTAGGGTAGTCTGATTAATTGCAAATACTGCTCTGATTTAAAAAATTTAAAAAAATAAATAAATCTCATTGTTATACATTTTAAAAGATATTGCTCTGTTGAATAACTTCTGTGTTAGTAGATTGTTACTAGTTTCCACAGTTGTACTGTAGTAATAGAAGAAAAAGTCAAAACCTTGCTTACCAATTTCTTAAAGGGTCTATTTTTTCTCTTAAAGTTTTCATCAAACATGATCTGAAATCTCTATTTTACACAGTTTTCTGGTTTACATTGCAGCATGCGATGGGATCGGCACCGCTAGCCTTCAGACAGCTCAAACCGTCGACTCCAGCAACATCGACAGATTCATCAACTGCACCAAGATCAACGGAAACCTGGTGTTCCTCATCACAGGCATTAAAGGGTGAGAGTGGATTCTTCACAACCTCCGTCGGCTCGCTTCACAGCCATTACACTCTTCTTTACAGCTGAATATCGGATATTGGATTGTCGGAGGCCATTTGACCTATGCTGCTTCTTTTTATCAGATAACATCAGCTTTAATGATGCAGGAGGGGATTCATGTAGAAGAAAAGCACTAGAGAAAGCCTTCACATCATGGCCCGTGTAAAAAAAAAAAACTACACTGGCCAGTTTAATAGCACGCATTAAAAGTGACGTTAACACACTTTGCGAGTTTAGACAGTCAAGCAAGACCTACGAGACCTACTGACTCTCCAGACGGCCACAGTTAATGTGATTTTATATGAGAAATGTGTTGCCCCCTCTTTATATAAGTGCTGTGAAATATTTGATTGTCAGATTGTCAAGAAGTCGTTTGACCTCTGGTTGACCCGTTCCCTCCAGTGGCCTCTTTCTGATCCCGCTGCACCTGATTGGCCGGCCCTCTAACCCCATATAGCTGACTCTGCTCTTAAAGAGCAATCCAGAGCCAGCAGCCGCAGCATGCTGGGAAAAGCCATGTGCACACATACGCACATCCTGATAGGCATACAGATGTCATCATCTTCAACACAAACTGATATGGAGTGCACATACTTCTTACACGTATTCCCCACACGCACACTCTCACATGCTGCATCAGCAGGTGTTCTGGACACGTCCTCCCTGAAGATCTCCAGCTCAATGGTGCTATTAAAACCTGCTATACTGCGCAACAGAGCAGCATAAGGAGAAAATTTAACATACTGAGATGGATGGGGTCAGCAGGCACTGATCAGAGTGCATTTGTGTTGATAGTCTTCTGCTTGACTTTTCACAGAGTTAGATTTAAGAGCTTGTTACACAATCAGCTTCATCTTTTAGCAAATTGGCACTTTTACTTGACTGTAAAGCTGTGGCTCTCAGCAAAAACTGAGTATAATGTGTATTTGCATCAATCTCAATGTGTGTTACAGGGACGTATACCACAACATAGAGCCCCTGGATCCAGAAAAACTCAACGTGTTCCGAACCGTTCGAGAGATCACCGGTAAGTCAAGATAGTTTTATTTGGATTGGGTTTTTACATAGTAATATTGGTAATATGATAATACATATTGTTTTGAAGCATCTTCGAAAAACAAATAGCGGAAGAAAAAATTTGCTATTCACTGCGCCTAAAATGTATAATTGCAGAAAAAATATATACGTTGTATTGAACATTAATGGAGCAACAGATTTTGTGTGAAAATAAATCATTCAAGTTGTTTATTTTGTTTAAAAATCTTATAAATGTATGAGGTGGCAAGAGGGTAAAAGGAACACGGTATTGATAAATACTTCAGCTACAATAATGTTTTTTTTAACATAAAAATTTTTTAAATTTACATTTTTTAAAGTTAATACTTGTTCAAAACAATCACTTTAGCAAAGTTTGTACTATTTTCTGCTTTTTTTGAAAAATAAAATTAGTTTTTGTTCAATAAATATATTCTCATTAAAATATGTTAATATAAAAAAATATATTTTAAAATACAGAGACAAAATCATTTTAATAAGTAAGGATTCTGAAAGCATTGAAGGAGATCCAATATTATATATCAAAGACCAGACAAATAAACACGTGCATCTTGAAAAGCGGATGTTTTGGAAAGTGCGTTTTCACGTTTTTGTGCCATCTAGTGGTTTAGATGATGATAATATCAAAGGCGCAAAATTTACAAAAAAATAAAAATAAAATAAAAATTCAAATAACGTTCAAAAACATCAGTTTTCAAATCTCCCAACATATTAATATTGTTTTGAAGTCATAACATGATATTCTTCAAGTATTTGTAACTGCAGTGATATGTACTTATTGGTATGTATTTTCCGTCTCGTTAAAAAGTGCCCCAGGTACGTTTATGCCATGAGACCAGGTAGCAATCAGCATATTAGAAAGATGTGACACTAAAAACTTGAGAAATTCAGCTTTGCAATCATAGGTATAAAATACAAAATACATTAAAGTGGAAAACAGTTATTTCAATCATTTGAAATAATTCTTCAGAATATTACTGTTTTTAATGTAGGCCTATTATTTATCAATAAATGCAACTTTGGAAGACATAAGAGACTTCTTTCAAAAACATTTCAATAAATATTACCAATACCAAACGGTAGTGTAAATAAAAGTAGTTTGTTTGAATTAAAATGGAAATATTAAATGTACCTTTTATGCTTATTAGATCATCATGTTGTTAGCTTAGCAACATGCTAACGCAAACTGAAATTTTTCAGTTGAGTCACATTTCCTGCGCTCTTTTCATAAAGAGCTTTATTTGTATAACACACTGACAGTATTCCAAATCCTTCGGTAATAACTAAGGTTCCAAATCAGTTAGAGTGCTGCCTTAGAAGGCAACAGAGAGTAAACAGCAAGGCAGCTTCTTACGTTTTAGGACAGAGCCATTAATATACTTTCATAAAGAAGGGCCTGTGAAAAAAAAAAAAAAAAAAATAGCTGATTCACGTGCAGATTTACAAAATCCACCTGTCTTATTGAAAAATACATCAAAAGCACATGGAACAAAGCACAGAGGAAGATCTACAGTAGTGTGTTTGTGCGTTTGTAGATTTGTGTGTGTGTGATGTGTGTGTAAAGGGGTTTGTGTTTGTATGAGTGTCCATTTCTCAGCGGGGAGGCCCTATATATGATGAATACATGATGAGGGAGATTTCTCCAACTGAGAAGAGCATCCCATAGGAGAGCAGGACTCTTGGCTCACAATAAACATGAAAGCAGTTGAAAACACTTCTTTCTCTCTCTCCCTTTCACTCTTTACCTCTCTCGCTCTCTCTTGCCATGGTGACAGTAGTGAAGAGGGCTCTCCAAGTCAGTGAGGCATGCATGTCAGGCTGTCACATCTATATGCAGGTGGCCACAGTCTCTGACAGAACAACGTCTTCACTGGCAAGGTGTTATTTCTGCTCTGTGACCCCAGCTTGAAGACTTTGACAGATTCAGAGGCGCCAGCTATATGTATTTCTTTACAGTGGGTTTTTAAATTGAATGTGTTTACTCAGTTACTGAATTCGGTGTACATTTTTGGCAAACGCATGAAGAAGGTCATCTAGCTGTCAGGAGTTGCAAATCTCAAAGAAAGACCCTTCAGATGGCTGTAAAATGCATAACCCCTGTTCCTTAGCACCCGACCAAGTCTGTTATTTAATTTTTGTATGACTCCCAGTAAACCCCAAACAACCCTGACTGACATTAAACGAACATTTCATAGCCTCAGTCGGATGCTTCCCCACCAGTATTTGAAGATTTGGGGAAATGCCTGCGGCTCTTGCCGGCACTGCCTTCAGCTCGAGCCCTGTGTGAATCATCTCTCTGGAGAGATGGACTGAAGAGGCTGACCTGATTTACCCTCTGCTCTCAAGCCTTGAGGGAGGGGTTAGCACTGGGAGATACAGCTAAGGAAAATATATCTCAGTATATTGCAGCCTTTTAATGATGATATTTGATATATTTCTCCAACTTTATTATGTCATGTTTGTGCTCTAAAATGGCTGGAAAGGGTGTTTTTACAAAAAAAAAAAAAATATTAGGCTAACCAACCAGTGTGGCAAAGTAGATTCAGAATATGAATCTAGTGCATATATATATATATATATATATATATATTATTATTATTTTATTTTTTTTGCACTAGAGTTCGGTGTTGGTAAGATTTTTTTTTAAAATGTTTTTGAATGTTTCTTATTCTTGCCAAGACTGCATTTATCTGATTAAAATACAGTAAAAACAGTAATATTGTGAAATATTATTACAATCTTTAAAAAAAAATTAGATTTAATAAATTTTAAAATAGTGAAATAAATCAAATAAAGTAATTTATTCCTGTGGTAGCAAAGCCAAATTTTCAGCAGCCATTACTCCAGTGACACGATCCTTCAGAAATATTTTTAACCTGCTGATTTGGTTCAAAACAGTTGTTTTGCGCACTATTTTTGTTGAATTATTATTTTTAAAATTCTTTGAATAATAGAAGGCACAGCATTTATTGGGAATTAAAATCTTCTGGAATTTTATAAATGTCCTTACTGTCTCTTTTGATCAGTGCATCCTTGCTGAATAAAAGCAGACATTGCTTTCTGGATCGCAAACTTTTGAACAGTAGGCTAGAGTATGCACCAATACAAAAATATAGTATGTGGTAAACAGGTTGTGTACTGTAATTTTAACTAAAACATTTTAAAGCATGAACATTTCCACTGAGTCTTTGAGACTCAGTTTCAGCTGATTCATTTAAATAGACAGTCATTATACATTATTTAATCATATAATTCTGTGTAATATTATCAAAAGTAACGTTATCAAAAGTATTTTGCCTAGCTACAGGGTCATGTTGGCGCATGTCTATAAACCCTCTGGTGTCTGCAGCTGTATTTTGCGTTACTCAAACTCATTTGCAGCAGTTCCCTTTGTGTTTTCTTGTGTGCAATTCATTTGAGGGGCAGAATTACTCTCCTGATGTTAGTCTGGAGCCGACAGGTGTTCACTGGGACCTCGTTAGCACCATTAGCATGATGAAGTTTTGCCTCCATGTGTAAAATAAACAGATTACAACACAGACAGGCAAGCAGCCCACTCTCAAGGCACTGCACACACACTCCTTCAGACTTCCCATTGCACAGTTTTGTCATTAAAGCAATTAGTGTCAGCAGACACCACGCTAACGACACCTCACTGAGGCACTTCCTCTAATCTGCTTCCACAACCTTAGACCAAATGACACAAGCAGCAGAAAATGCAAAATCTCAAGCGTTTAACCCCATTTCAGACCTCGAATCTTAAAAGAGCAGTTTCTATGTGTGAACATGATAGAATTGTAGTCACGTTTTTATAGGTTTTGCATTAATAATGAACAGTCTGGCTATCAACAATGTGAAAAGAATATGTCAAATTTAGATGATTTATGAATAATTAATGCTATTTCTCTCTCCTTTAGAAAACCATCACTGGAGGCAAATGTCTTAATCAAAAGGCTACATTAATATTTACTGTAATCTCTTCTGGTAGACATGCTAATTAACGTGGAATCCAAACTTAATTTTAACGAAGCAGGCCAGGAATGCTAGAAATGCTTGCAGATAATGCTTGTTTGTGGCTTAGAGATATGACCATAAACTCTGAACAGGAATAACATTTATATTAGCCTCTTAACACGATATCACTTTTGCACAAACATGTCCCCCTGTAATGAATTAGTTCGAAAAGCAATCAGATATCAGTGATTACTGGAAATATGCACCATCCAGGCTTTGCAGTATCTTAAGTAATTGGAGTAATTTATGTTCTCCTTGTCCTTGAATAAGAAAGTCCTCTTTTTTTCTTTCTAAGGGCCTGTTTGTCTTTTCTTGGTGTATGCACAGGATTGTCTTCCCTTCAATAAATAATTCATTTTTTTGAATCCATTATTAAAATGTCTTCATGATCTATAGCTATCAGCTCTTCAATCTGCATTAAATAAACGGAGATAGATGCAGGATATGAGAATAAAATATAGTCAGGCTCTGTATGGTGGTCGTATTTCTCAAATAGGACATTAATGTCGCTATATACAGTCAGCACTACTCATCCACACTCATTAATGACTTAATACGCCATTAATAAGGGATTTTTAATTTATTTTATTATTATGCTGCAATGAAAGTAATACATTTCTCATAATAATAACAGTAGGTGGAATCACTTGTGCCTACTATGTTGGCTGATGATTTGGCTCACTGAGTGTGTCATCTTGTGTTTTCCAGGCTTTCTAAACATTCAATCCTGGCCAGAAAACATGACTGATCTGAGTGTCTTCTCCAATCTGGCAACCATCGGAGGCAGGTCTCTCTACAGGTAAAATCCAAGGCTCACTCTATGTTGCCAGCTCCAGAACGAATCCCTCGCCTTCTCCTACTTCCACAGGGAGTAGGAGAAGAATGTTGCCTTCAGGTGCCTTCAGGTGCTCCTGGGAAACTCAGTCAGGCAATCATTATTACATGTCGTGTATATCTAGAATATCTACATCTGAATTCAAAATAATGAGAATTATTCATTCTATCACTTATTTACACATGGTATGAAAAGTGAATGTTTGTAAACTATGAAACTTGGTTCAGTCCTTCTGCTTGTCCTTCTGTGGTTCCGAAATCAAACCTTTAAAATACTTAAAAAACCTTTAAAAATTGAAATACAATATGGGAAATTAAAATAACTTGCAAAATCCATTATAAATCACTATAGATTGTTTTCTGCACACTGAAATCCATATCTTATACATCAGTGTTTTGCTGTATTTACTCATTTGCATCATTCTTTTAGTGAATTAGTGGGCTAAAACAGCACAGACAGTATGTGCAAATAAACAGCGTAATTCATTCTTAGTGAACCCCCTCTTTTTTGTTTGCTAAAGAGGCCAAGGCTTTATTGCCAAGAGTTCAAAGAGTACGAATGAAAAGCTGTATTCACACAGTGCAACACCCATTTGCTTAGAGTTAAAGAGTCAGGAGAGACAGAAGAGAGCGGGAGTGCAGATCCACCAGCCTGTTTTAACATTTGTAGGGTCATTTGTTGAAAGCTGTACCACTGTACCAATTACCGTCTGTCACATGATGTGCTCTGTCTGATGTGTCTGGCACAAAACACAGAGAGAGAAAAACAGAAGAGAAGTCTCTGAGAGGCAGATGAACGAGATGAGAGCGATGTCAGTGTCTAAGTGCACCTGCACGTTCTGCCGCTGCTCTCTGGCTCTCTGCTGACGGCCGTCTCAAAGCCCCTTTGATGTGCTCTTCAGCACGCCTGCCTGTGATTAAAGACACTGTTGTGATTACGCCTCGGCATTAACCGATCTCATCACATCTGAAGTGGGAGATCCTCAGCGACGCTAGATGGGGGACGCAAGCTAAACACTTGCTTTAGAAATGAAACAGCATCTCTCATACTGACAAGTCACTTGTGCCTTTTGTTCATGAAGCCATCATTGTAGCTTTCTTTTTGTCAGATCTCATTCTTTTGTTTCATTCTTATTCATTCTGATCTTTTTTTTTTTTTGTCCATTGGGTCTCAAAGTCTTCAGGCTAAACAAAGTTTGGTCTTCTTTGTTTTTGTTGGATGTTCAAATTATGGCTGTCAATTTATTGTTAATTTAGATTGATTCATTATTTAAAAAGTAGTTTTTTATATAATACATAAAAATATAATGTAATATAATTTTTACTGTTTATTTATTTTAATAGTTTTTCAACATTTGTTTGTTTGTTTATTTATTTAGATAGATGATAGATAGATAGATAGATAGATAGATAGATAGATAGATAGATAGATAGATAGATAGATAGATATAGACATTCGTCAGGTTTTTGTCCTTAAAACGCTCTTGTGAGTAGGATATAATTTCATACGCATCTTATCTAGCACCTCCTTTGCTAATTCCAAAACGTCATTTTAGACCTAGTAACGGAGGCTTGAGCTGGACTATTACTTTGATACCGGTTATTTGAAAGGGAGAGAGAGAGAGAGAGAGAGAGAGAGAGAGAGAGATTAAGCATGTGTGAATTAACTCTGCGAGTCTGTGCATCTTGCAACAGTGATTGGCAGCTGCGTCTCTACTAATAGTGAAACTGAAAGTTGATATGCTCCAAGAACAGCACCATATTACCTCTTGTAAGAAATGACATGTAGCTTTGATGTTATTGAGCTTTTTTACTGGTAAAATCATCAGAGCAGTGCTGTAGGTTTTGGTTCTTTTGCTGTTTAAGGCTGTAAGGACCTTTGAGATAACTGAAATCATTTGGTGAAGTGATATGGGCATGTAATGCGGTTAAGACCCGCCTGGAACTACTTTTGCTAATACACACACACACACACACACACACACACACTATATATATATAGTAGTTCCCATTTATTTTTGTTAATATACATCATAAAAAAAATATTATTCATAAATAGTACACATAAATAATTGTGCAATTTTCACAGCGATTCAGTTGATTAAATGTGTGTGTGTGTGTGTGTGTAAAATTGTGTGTGTATTCAATTATGACATTTCATAATTAAATGAACCCTTCTTCAAAATCTTATCTGTAACCTCTCCTGTTTTTTCCCTTTTGTTCAGTGGCATCTCTCTTCTGGTGCTAAAGCAGCAGTGGATTTCCTCACTGAAACTGCAGTCTCTCAGTGAGATCAGTGCTGGAAACGTGTACGTCACCAACAACAGTCAACTCTGCTACTACAACACTGTCAACTGGACTCGACTCTTCCGCACCAACACCCAGAAGGCCCTGATCCGCAACAACCGCGACCCCAAGGAATGCAGTGAGTCCATCGCTCTGTTTTACTAAGGTTACATTTGGCTTTGAGATAAATTAGCCAAAGCCAAGACATTTGACTTGAGGTCTGGTCAAGTAATGTCTACTAAAGGGGTGTCTCACATAAAAATTTAAAAAAGAAGATGTGTTAAGGCTAGGATCGTTTTCAGGCTCCCAGCTGCTGTTTGTCCTGGTTCACCCGAACCACAGAGAGAGTTCACGATGTCTCACGCAGAGCTCACTGACTTTGAGGCAGTAAACTCGGTCACTTTGTAAGGTGCTGGTGCAGCACCTTCATACCTGTCGTACTGTCTGGGTCAGTGCACCTCACTGAGCCTAGCGGGGGCCATGAGGGCCCCGGGTTCCTCTGCAGATGGAGGGGGTCAGGAGGTATCAGATTATCAGAGTCTCAATCTGCTGTGAAAGGCGAGTACTGATGCAAGCCCCCTACTATGAACTCCCTTTTTACCCTTCAAAATCACCCCGAGATCCAGAACACAAAGTTCTTTGAGTTCTTTTTTTGAAGACTTGAAGAAGTGTGGAACAATGTTAACGCAAACCTGAAAAAATACCCCAAATGCCTCAGGTTTATGGGTGGACCGCCAATCTAATTACCCATTCTCTGCAAACATTAAGTCGCTCCATCTCGGGGAATTAATTGCAAGGAGACCCTGCAACAATTTCTGACATTTCAGATTTTTTTTTTTTCAGGAGAAGCTGTAATCACCACAGGGAATTTACTTTGACCTCTATCTTTAAGTACTCACTCTTTTCTCACTGCTGAGTGATGTTTATGACTATCTAAAAAGCTGTTTTTGCCCGTCTTTTCCATTGCACAGGATGTTGTGATGCAATAGCAATCATTAATGTCTGGCGGCAACCGTACCCTTTTGTAGGGCTTAGCGATCCCCCTGGCTCTTACCTATCTCCCTGGAAACCAAACCAGCACTGCTTTTGACGTCAACACAACCCAAATTATGTGTTTTCAACCAGGTTAAAACTTTGAAGTTGGCATCTTTTTGATCCATCTGCCACAAATGAACAGCTGAAAGGGCTTCCCACTTCTCTGTGTCGCTCCTCCTGCTGTTGGATACCTGCTCTAAGCACCAAGTTGGTCCTTGAACTGGTACATGTTGTTCCCTGTGAAATGCTTGGTTTTTGTATAGTGCTCTCTGGAGTGCTTTTACATGTCATTGCTCATTCATTCATTGATTTTTGCAAATAAATGTAAGCACATAGAAAATAATTCCTCCCAGGTGTTCAGCAGTGCTTACAGTAGAATAGAACTCTCCTTAGGGAATCAGTCCTCAAAAAGTCTTTATTTTCTAATTGAAAGCAATTTTTTCTTCACAAATTATGTTAGCAGCATAACTATTTGAGTGAAAATTGATTTGGAAAATGTATATGAAAGAAATTTAAAGTATTTTATTTGTCTAAAGTTTAGTCTGTGTAGTTTTTGATGTTGTAAAATTAAGGTTAATTGTATTAATTATTTGATTAAACATTAAGATTTGTACTCATGGAAATTACTAAAGTAGTCAAACCTGTTCATTAGAAGGGGGTGACCCAATACTTTTGGCAATATAGTGTGTATGTATGTATTTGCTGTGGTCAAAGCTGAATTTTCAGCATCATTACTCCAGTCTTCAGTGTCACATGATCCTTCAGAAATCATTCTAATATGTTGATTTATAATCAATGTTGGAAACTGCTGTGCTGCTTCATATTTTGGGGGGACCTGTGATATTTGTTTTAGGATTCTTTGATTAATAAAAAGTTAAAATGAACAGCACTTATTTAAAAAAGAAAATTTGTGTTACAATAGCCTATACAATGCTATTCAAAAGTTTTGGGTCAGTAATTTTTTCTTTCTTTTTTTTTTTTTTTTTTTTTAAAGAAATTAATAGTTTTATTCAGGAGGGATGTGTTAAATGAATAAATGCCATAGTAAAGACTTATATTGTTAGAAAAGATTTATATTTTGAACAAATTCTGTTCTTTTTAACTTTGTATTCATCAAAGAATCAAAGTATCACAGGTTCCAAAAAACAATATGAAGCAGCACAACAGTTTCAACACTCATAATAAATCAGCATATTAGAATGGTTTCTGAAGGAACATGTGACACTGAAGACAGGAGTAATGATGCTGAAAATTCAGCTTTGATCACAGCAAAAAAAAAAAAAAAAAAATATATATATATATATTAAAGTAGGCTATATTAAAATAGAAAACTGTTATTTTAAATTGCAATAATATTTCACAAAATAAGTTTTGTGTGTGTGTGTGTACCTGTTTTTCTATTCAGGTGGGGACTTAAACCTGAATACACACAGACTCATGGGGACTCGTGTCACGGTGGGGACCTAAATTGAGGTCTCCATGGGTAAACAAGCTAATAAATCACACAGAATGAAGTTTTTTAGTAGCATAACCGTTTGAGTAAAAAGTTACATTTAAAAAATGGATGTTGAAATCTCTAGTGATTTATTTGTCCCAATTTCTATTTGATGTCAGCAGCACTTAAGCAGCATGAACAAAAATACAGCATGATTTGAGGTGTTCCTACGAGTTTTCTGAGCTTCAATGGAAGAACATCTGACTTTTTGTTCAAATGCTTACAATTGCTTACATTTGACCCTCTGGATGCTCTTTGGTGATGCAATTCTCATTATTAGTTTCAGAAGTTGAAGAGGACGTCTGTGAGAAATGATGAGGTTGTGTCAGACTCAGCAGTATTTTAAAACAC
Organism: Onychostoma macrolepis; assembly: GCF_012432095.1. Taxonomy (NCBI): domain Eukaryota; kingdom Metazoa; phylum Chordata; class Actinopteri; order Cypriniformes; family Cyprinidae; genus Onychostoma; species Onychostoma macrolepis. The sequence goes on from NC_081163.1 coordinate 10,021,532, forward strand.
TCTCCCAGCTGCTGCACAATCCAGTGCCTCAGTGGGTGGGCGCCCAGACCATTCTGTCCTCATTTCAAATTGAAATACAGCGGTTCATATACAGCCAGCTTCTTACAGGCACAATTAATCCATAACCAGACAAGTAGCATTTTTCACAGATGGCGTGTACATTGTGTTCAATCACGGTTTTGCAAAGGGTTTTTTCTTTCTATCAACTGGATGTTTCCCAGGGGTGGACTGACAGCACCTTTCTGAGACTAATGTGCAATAGACTGAAATGCAGATATGCACAGAAATTAGTTTTTCATTGAGACGCCTTGGAGCAGGTGATGTTTTGTTAGAAAAATAGTAAATTAGCGCAATCACCAACAATTGCACAATTTCCTGCACAATTTGCACAGCATTATTTAAAATATATTGGTACATAATCTATTGCTGTACATGCGTAAATACATTAAAAAAATAAATTAAATTAATTTTAAATTATAAAAACATTTATATAAATAATTATAAAAGTTTATAAAAAAGCATTACAATTTAATTTTTATTTATTTGTAATTTATTTTAGTGTATTTTAAAATGTATTTTCTGAATTTTCAACAGCCATTATTTCTCTTCAATGTCACATGATTCATCAGAAATCATTCTAATATGTTGATTTGGTTTAATATTTTTGTGGAAACACAGTGATACAAGGATTTTTTTGATTAATAAAAAAGTTCCAAAGAACAGCATTTATTTGAAACAGAAACCTTTTGTAACATTAAATGTACATTATATATACGTATATGCATTATATATATTTGCCATTTTTGACAGATGCAAGATGCTAGGAAACTATGAGAAAGTTAGTCATTTACTGGCACAAATGCTCCTGCATTAATGATCATATTTTTTTGCAGTTTTGGATCGTATGGTATGTGACCCGCTGTGCTCTGATGCTGGCTGCTGGGGTCCAGGACCCGACCAGTGCCTGTCCTGTCGGTTCTTTAGCAGGGGACGTACCTGTGTCGAATCCTGCAACCTGCACGAAGGGTAAGTTGTTAAATGCCACAATCCCACAGTTATTTATTTGTGCAGGAGTTTTACTACATGAATCTACAAATCTCAAGTATCACAGGTGCACCCAAGCTATGTCGTAGAATCATTTGAATACACTTCATGACATTGTTTATTAATGTTCGCTTGTAGAAGATGTGTATTCCTAAGATTGAACTATAGCTAGCTGCGTTCTCCAGGGATTTCACCCAGATTCATGTCTCCATCCTCTAGACAAACAATAACAAAACAGTAGAGCAGCACGTCCCCTGGCTTTGGAGAGCAGGCTGCTATGATGAAACGTAAGCTTGGTTGAGCTGGAAAACAAATAACAGTGTTTGGGTGAGCTAGATGAGCTGGGTACATCTCCTACCACATATGACGTCTACACCAAATACAGTGGTGTGTGGAGCACCGTGACAGAATGAAGAACTGAGTAAAGCCTTGGTTTTGTTTTCACAAAGGCACAAAGATTTAGGCAGATAAACAGACACTGACTGTTTCCTCAACTATGGGCACTTTTGACCCTGTGGACTTTTAGAAAATAAACTCTTTAAACAGACTTTTCAAACTCACTAGTCTACTAGTAGACACATTTATCATAATGTCATAATTTCTTTGGGGGCGGGGGATCCTTTCCACACAATAAGTGGTTTTATAACATAAATCTTCATGACATTAATTCATCCTTTTGTTTAAACAATTTAATAGTATTTTTATGGTGGATTTTCATAGCTTATGCTTGATAGACTGGTTCTGTGACAAATATAAAATAATATGATCTAAACTTTAAAGGTATAGTTCACCCAAAAATGTAATTTCTGTTATCATTTACACATGACTTTCTTTCTTCTGTGAAACACTAAAAAAGTTTTTCAAAAAATGTCTTATTGCTTTTTTGTCCAAGCACTGAAAGACAATGGGGTCTAGTGTTTTTTTGAACCCTATTGACTTTCATTGTATGGACAACAACAGTTGAAATATTCTTCAAAATTTCTTCTTTTTGAAGAAAAGAAAGTCATACAGGTTTGAAACAACATGAGTATGAATAAATGACAGAATTTGAACTTTAAATGGTGAGCTATCCCTTTAAAGGCATTTAAAAAGTAGGAAAAATGTGCAGTAGAATAAGTTAAACCTTCATTTAACAAAAAAAAAAAAAAAAAAAAAATTAATAAAAGCATAAATACTGTAGATATTGTCTGTAGGTGGATTTGTAAAGTGTGCCAAAGCACTCTAGAAAACATATTTTGGAAGTCTTTTTTTGCTGTCCTTTCTTGTTTCGTGTGCAGCCAGTAATATATTGACAGTTTATTTATTTATGTATTGTCTTTGTGTTATTTCACGGTACCCAGTGTCTTTATCTCATCATAAATTCCTAAACAGCCTTGGGTAAAACTAATCATTTTGTTTTCCGAGGCGCTGTAGATTCAGAAAGTTGTGTTTTGGATGCTGGTATGCTAATGTTCCTGCCAGGCTGCTTAACTAGCTTAACCAGCAAGGCTTCCATCTTTAACAGAAAATCAACCAGTACCAAACCAGCATGAACATTATTTTTGGTAGTGATTGTTTGTCTAATACCTCAAAAAAATGGTTTGGCATGGATAAGCTCTTTCTGTTGGTTTAGAGAATTGGAGTAAGTAAACACTAAACGTGTTGATCAGTGCAGTGAAGAAGGTAATTTACAGATTGGTTTTGAGTTCCCTCTTTATTTGTTGTGTGCTTACGTACTGCTCGAAGGGAAAGACGAATATCAGCTTTTGATTGATTTGCCTGAGCAAAGCAGTGAAATTTATTTTCTCCTTTGCCCAGAGCTAAAACAAGACAATAAACAAACAGAATCCATTTTCACATTCTAAAACTGCATCTGCCCATTTAAAAAGAAAGCTCGTCCTTTGTGTGTTTTTTACTAGGACAAACATGGATGGGTGCTTGTTTTTTTATATGTATGCCATATCCATGTTGGTTGAACGTGAATCAGCACCAGGGATCATGCACCCTGAGATCATCCCACATGATTCTTTTGCCTTGCAGACTGGCCGGCTCTAGGCCCAAGCTGCTCACCAGGCCCTATGTGGTCGAGAAGCGGGAGGCGGGTTTGGAGAGGTACGGCATGGCCACAGACGCTTCACTGTCTCGCACTGTCATGTCTGCCTACTCACCCGTCCCACACACATCACCCAGTGCTCCAATATCTGTGCTGTTTGTGTGTGTGTGTGTGTGTGTGTATATCTGTTTTTGCAGGGTGATTTCAGAGTCTGTGTTTTCTCTGTCTCTCCACTGGATGTCGACCTCTGTGGTCACACTCGCTGTTCGCACAAGATGATTCACTCTGTATTTGGGAACAAACAACCAAAAAAAAAAAATGAAGAGGCCTACTGTGGTGTGTTTCAGCTGTATCTGAAAGTTTCTGAAGATGATTATGACAGTTGTTGTTGTTGTGCAGTCTGCACAGCTGGTCTCAAGTGTTTGATCACAAGTGGCTAGTGCCAAATATAGGTATATCATGTCCAGATGGCTTTGTGATCCAATCACTCGAATACATTGCATTCGAAGTAAAAATGGCCCTATGAAATTGCTAGAGTGCAGTTTTCAGTGTCAGATGATATTAGGGAGGTCATTATGATTCTAGAGTTTGGGGTCAGTCAGTTTTTATACTTGTATACTGAAATGTAAACTTTTATTTACCAAGGATGCATTAAATTGATCAAAAGTGACATTTAGGATTTCTATTTCAAAATAAATGCTGTTCTTTTTTTAACCTTTTATTCATCAAAGAATAAAAATTGAAAAAACGATGTCACCATTTCAACAAAAATATTAAGCAGCACAAGTGTTTTCAAAATTGACATCATAAGAAATTGAACGTCAAATTAACATATCAAAATGATTTCAAAAGAATCATGTAACAAGACTAGTAATAATGGCTGGAATAAATAAAGGAATAAATTACATTTTAAAATGTATTCAAAGAAAACAGTTATTTTAAATTGTAATAATTCTTCACAGTGTTACTATTTTTTATATTTTTAAATGTGGCATTGGTGAGCATAAAAGATATAATATTTTTAAAATATTTTAATATTTTCTTTTGATTGCTTCTAATGTCCTCATTTGTAAGTCGCTTTGGATAAAAGCGTCTGCTAAATGACTAAATGTAAATAAATAAATAAATATTCATTCTGACCCCAAACTTTTGAACCGTAGTGTATCTTTTGTATTTAGCTTGTGAATCACACTTCTGCTGTTGTTTATGAATCTACAAAATTCAGCCAGTCATGTTAATATTTTTTCTTTATAGTAGTATTAATACATTTCATGTTGGATTTTTGAGAGAACACAGAGTGAACCAGGAAACACCACAGAGCCTGTGAAGTTAACGTTTACATAAAGGGAAAAAGAAGAGTCCTTTAATGATAAGAGGGTCTTCAACAAGCTTTCCTCAAAGTCTATTTAAAATGTGCTGTGCCTTTTAGATAAAGAATAATTAATTGTCATTTAATTTAGCACTCATTGAGGAAACGCGTCAATAGTAATAAAAAAAACTGGCCTTTTCTTTACATATTTTTCTCTCTTGCTAAGCTACTGTCCTCCACTTGTCACGCCAACGGATGTCAGCTTCTAAAATGTCACTACCGTCTTCAGAGGAGTGATGGGACTGGGAAGCGTCTGTGTTTGCCTGTATTGAACCATTTTGTGATCATTTGTTTCAGAGGTCCCTGGCTGATTTCCTCAGTGTGGTGCTTTGAGGTGTCCCTGAATGTGCTTGATGAATTGTCACCTCGATAGGTGGTGAAGGCTGACTGTTTGCTTTTGGTCAATAGTAACTGTGTTTGCCAGCTGTGGTAGCCGTCTGAGAAGTGCTGTAAACACCCGGCGGATGTGTTAGATTCCACTGTTGCCTCCCTACGGCCTTGCAGTGCCTCGGGCGCTGAATTCCCTTCGGCTGCACTTTCACAATCTACCAGTCTGTTTTGTGTGATGACTCTTCTTTTACTGCCTGTGATTCAGACTTTCCTCATTCAAGTCCTGAAAGCTGAAGTGTATTTAATGACCAACAATGTCTGGTCCGAAAATGGAAAATTGTCTTGACTTTAAAAGGCTAGTGATTGAATAGTCTAGATGCTTGGGTAGGAATTCCTGGAAGAACTTTGAAAATTGACATGCTGGTTTTTTTTTTACACCTGAACCTTGAGTGTTCTGAAGTGGCAATTATATGTCACTGTAGCGTGTTATGTTACCTCATGTTTGTCTTTGTTCCCTTTCTCTTTCTGTTTTATAGGGATGTACGTGAGTTCGCAAACGGATCAGTGTGCCTGGAGTGCGATGCGCAGTGTGAAGTGGCGGATGATGATGGTCTCACCTGCACTGGGCCTGTGAGTTCAGTCTCATTTCTGCTCTAAAACAATAAGCCTATTTTATTTATAGTTTTTAAAAACAATAAAACTGTACCAAGAAATGAAGACCTTTATTCAAGGACACATTGAATTGATCAAAAGTCACAGTAAAGACATTTATTGTTACAAAAGATTTGCATGCTTTCTATTCATCAAATATCCAGAAAAAAATCAATTTCCACAAAAAAAAAAAAAAAAAAAAGTTTTTTTTTTTTTTTTTTAACACTGGTAGTAATAAGAGATGTTTCTTAAGTACTAAATCAATAAGAATGACTTCTGAAGAATAATGTGGAACAGTGGCTGCTGAAAATTCAGCTTTGCCATCACAGGGACAGTTATTAAGAACAAATTTTGAACCTACACAGAAAACAGCTATTTTAAATTATAATAATATTTAACAATACAACTGTTTTTACTGTATTTTTGATCAAATAAATGCAGCCTTGATAGTATAATTGCAAAAGCATATATATATATATATATATATAAGTTTTCACTCAAGTGTGAGGTTGGTAATAATAATAATAATATATATATATATATATATATATATATATATATATATATATATATATATATATATATATATATATATACATACATACATACAGTGGTGTGAAAAGTGTTGGCCCCTTCCTGATTTTTACATTTTTTGCATGTTTGTCACACTTTAATGTTTCAGATCATCAAACAAATTCAAATATTAATCAAAGATAACACAACTAAATACAACATGCAGTTTTTAAATTAGATTTTTTATTATGAAGGGAAAACGAAATCCAAACCCACATGGCCCTGTGTGAAAAAGTGCTTGCCCCCTCCTATTAAATCATGAAAGAGCTGTGATTAACCACATTATTTTAGAAAGCTGAGTTAAATTTCACTAGCCAAACCCAGGCCCGATTACTGCCAGACCTGTTGAATCAAGAAATCACTTAAATAGAATCCGTCTGACAAAGTGAAGCATGTTTAAAGAGCAACACATCATTCCGCGATCTTAAGAAATTCATAAACAGATGAGAAACAAAATAGTTTACATGTATTAGTCTGGAAAGGGTTATAAAGCCATTTCTAATGCTTTGGGACTCCAGCAAACCATAGTCAGAGCCATTATCCACAAATGGAGAAAACTTGGAACAGTGGTGAACCTTCCCAGGAGTGGCCTGCCTACCAAAATTACTCCAAGAGCACAAAGACGACTCATCCAGGAGGTCATAAAAGGCAAAAACAGCATCCATGGGAGAGTTCCAAGGCAAAAGCCATTGCTGACCAAAAAGAACACAAAGGCTCGTCTCACATTTGCCAAAAATATCTTGATTATCCCCAAGACTTTTGGGCAAATATTCTGTGGACTGATGCGACAAAAGTTGAACATTTGGAAGGTGTGTGTCCCGTTACATCTGGCGTAAAACAAACACAGCATTTCATAAAAAGAACATCATACCAACAGTCAAACATGGTGGTGGTAGTGTGATGGTCTGAGGCTGCTTTGCAGCTTCAGAACCTGGATAACTTGCCATAATTGATGGAACCATGAATTCTGCACTCTATCAGAAAATCCTGAAGGAGAATGTCCGGCCATCAGTTTGTGACCTCAAGCTCAAGTGCACTTGGGTTATGCAGCAGGACAATGATTCCAAACACAGCAGCAAGTCCACCTCTGAATGTCTCAAGAAAAACAAAATTAAGGTTTTGGAGTGGCCAAATCAAAGTCTGGACTTAAATCCAATTGAAATGCTGTGGCATGACCTTAAACAGTCCATTCATGCTCTCAAACCCTCCAATGTGGCTGAATTAAAACAATTCTGCAAAGAAGAGTGGGCCAGAATTCATCCACATGTGAAAGACTCATTGCCAGTTATCGCAAACACTTGATTGCAGTTGTTGCTGCCAAGGGTGGCACAACCAGTTATTAGGTTTAGGGGGCAAGCACTTTTTCACACAGGGCCATGTGGGTTTGGATTTTGTTTTCCCTTCATAATAAAAAACTTCATTTAAAAACTGCATGTTGTGTTTACTTGTGTTATCTTTGATTAATATTTACATTTGTTTGATGATCTGAAACATTAAAGTGTGACAAACATGCAAAAAAAAAAAAAAATCAGGAAGGGGACCAACACTTTTTCACACCACTGTATATATATATATATATACACTGAACAAAATTATAAACGCAACACTTTTGTTTTTGCCCCCATTTTTCATGAGCTGAACTCAAAGATCTAAGACTTTTTCTATGTACACAAAAGGCATATTTCTCTCAAATATTGTTCACAAATCTGTCTAAATCTGTGTTAGTGAGCACGTCTCCTTTGCCGAGATAATCCATCCACCTCACAGGTGTGGCATATCAGCATGCTGATTAGACAGCATGATTATTGCACAGGTGTGCCTTAGGCAGGCCACAATAAAAGGCCACTCTAAAATGTGCAGTTTTATCACACAGCACAATGCCACAGATGTTGCAAGTTTTGAGGGAGCGTGCAATTGTCATGCTGACTGCAGGAATGTCCATCAGAGTTGTTGCCCGTGAATTGAATGTTAATTTCTCTACTATAAGCCGTCTCCAAAGGTGTTTCAGAGAATTTGTCAGTACAACCAACCAGCCTCACAACCGCAGACCACGTGTAACCACACCAGCCCAGGACCTCCACATCCAGCATCTTCACCTCCAAGATCATCTGAGACCAGCCACCCGGACAGCTGCTGCAACAATCGGTTTGCATAACCAAAGAATTTCTGCACAAACTGTCAGAAACCGTCTCAGGGAAGCTCATCTGCATGCTCGTCGTCCTCATCGGGGTCTCGACCTGACTGCAGTTCGTCATCGTAACTGACTTGAGTGGGCAAATACTCACATTCGATGGCGTCTGGCACTTTGGAGAGGTGTTCTCTTCACGGATGAATCCCGGTTTTCACTGTACAGGGCAGATGGCAGACAGCGTGTATGGCGTCGTGTGGGTGAGCGGTTTGCTGATGTCAACATTGTGGATCAGGTGGCCCATGGTGGCGGTGGGGTTATGGTATGGGCAGGTGTATGTTATGGACAACGAACACAGGTGCATTTTATTGATGGCATTTTGAATGCACAGAGATACCGTGACGAGATCCTGAGGCCCATTGTTGTGCCATTCATCCACGACGATCACCCCATGTTGCAAGGATCTGTACACAATTCCTGGAAGCTGAAATCATCCCAGTTCTTGCATGGCCAGCATACTCACCGGTCATGTCACCCATTGAGCATGTTTGGGATGCTCTCAGTTCCTGCCAATATCCAGCAACTTCGCACAGCCATTGAAGAGGAGTGGACCAACATTCCACAGGCCACAAATAACAACCTGATCAACTCTATGTGAAGGAGATGTGTTGCACTGCATGAGGCAAATGGTGGTCACACCAGATACTGAATGGTTTTCGGACCCCCCCCACACACACACATTTTAGAGTGGCCTTTTATTGTGGCCAGCCTTAGACACTGTAAGGAATTTAGCCTTTATTTATAATTTTAGCTTTAGGGAATCAAATCGTAGAAATTCGATTTTGATCTGATTAATTGATATTAATCAAAAATGTATAATTTATACCTTATTAACGACTCGACCAGCGAGTATTAATACAGTATATTTTAGCAATTCGGCTTATTGTCGTGGCCACGATAATAATACAGAATTGGTTGGGTAAATCAAAGAGCACAGGTAACAAAATCTTTGGCAAATAATTTAAGATTTGAAAATCACGGCACCAGACTATTCGTTAAAAATGAATCGAGAGTTTATTTACTATTCTAGGATACAATACAAAACACATACACACACATACACACGTTCTGGCAAGATGAAAGCAGTTTGAAGAAAGTTTAAGGCTATTCTCTTTCCTGAGAATCAAGACGATCTGAAGACGTCACAAACAGAAGACTCGACTATCGTTATCTTTTAAAGATTCATTCAATTCAGCTCAGCAAATAGAGATTGTTTGTTTGTTTACTTGCTTTGAGTTGAGTTGAAGGCTGTTCTTCTCTCTGGATGGTTGTTTGAGGGAAATCCCGGACTTTCGTGCTGATGTGTCGTTGTCACGTGACGTCACTCGGGGAATCCTCTTTGGCTTCCTGGCAGTGCGAATGGCAAGGGTTTGAAGTTCTTACGCTGCAGGTTTTGCAAGTTACTTTGGTCAGACGTGGACAGAGTGTCCTTTGAGATGATCAGCTAGATGTTAAATCTGTAGGCGGGTGAGGCGAGACCAAAGTTTCCAAGCAGCCAATTTTTCCAGCTCAGTTTTTCATCCGCAGCTTTTCCAAAGCTGGGTGTCTGTTTTTATCGGACTGGTGTGAGTCCATCCTATTCACTGTTTGGTCCAATCACATTGTCTCTGTAGGGCGGAGCCCCGCCCAGCACGGCTCCTTTTCGTGCATACTGTACATTATCTTAATGTTTCATCCATCATGTGAGGAGCATTTATTAATAACTTCTTATAAAAGTATTCATCATTCATACGAGACTGAAAATCAACAAATAATTCCTTTCAACTTCCGGCATTTGAGATAAGCTTTACACGGCTATCTATTCCAAAAAGGCAGTTATAAGACAAAGATCAAACTAAAACACACCATGCATAACATAAAACACCAAGCATATATATATAGATATATATAAGACATCAAACATGAGGTATTTGTCATATCGAATACCTATAATTTTACCTACTAAACGGGTTAAGTCATAGATTAAAATATCCTAAGTTCTAATAACCGCAGCAAGATAAACAAAACATAAAATACCACATTCATATATATATTGTCTCTTGAGTATATTGCTTTAATAGCAGCAGTCTTTTCTTGATTGTCCTTTTGGCAAAGTCCATAAAAGTTTGGGTGCTTTTTTGGAGAAGAAGAGAAAAGAGGTGCATTCCTTTGGAAGGCGGGAGACCAAAGCTGAGGTCCTGAGGTCATTAGGAGTATCACGTTGTGTGGCTCTGGTGATCTTCTTAGCTCAGACGAAGTTGTAAGTCAGTCACTTTTTTGTTTATCAGAAGATAGTTTATGGTAAGCGGGGTCGCAGTATCGCGAACGCTCTGGTTCTGGAACCTCTACAAAGAAGTACCGTATTGTCCCGAATATAAGACGATGTTTTTTTCTTGGAAATGCATCTGAAAAAAACGCGGTCGTCTTATATTCGGGGTCTAGACTTTGGCATGTCAGTAATACACCCACAAGGTGGCGCCAAAAACGCATATAAGGAGTGTGCCATGAAATATGTAATGTAATGTGTGTTGTAAAGATCGCGAGCGAAAACAAAACAAAAAGAAAAGCTTACAGCGGCACGAGTCGTGACTGTCATGTTAACCTGATGGAACCAAACTTCCTCTGTAAGTGATTTTAAAACATGACAGTACCCAGATTTGAAGACTACAATAAGATTTCACTTCTACTGATAATAAAATGTTGGTAGGCTACTATGTGATGGATAGCCTAAATGTTATATAATTCAGATGGGCTACCTGTTATTTCAATGGTATATCAAAAAGTGTATATTTTTCAATGTCATTGTTGGTACATTTTACCAGTATTTACCATACTTTCAAAACAAAAATTAAAATAGGAAAAATATGCAATTTGAAAATAATTTAAGAAAAAAAATGTGTTTTACAGAGAGAAAAACAAACAAAAAAACAAGATTTGGTTTTCAAAAAGCCTTTTTCCAAAAGGTACATCTGGAAAAATGGGGGTCGTCTTATAATCAGGGTCGTCTTATATTCGGGACAATACGGTAGTTCTTTGTTGTTAACTCCGTGCAGATGTAGCACGGTCATTTCATCATCAAACTTATCACGGTTTACGAGTCTCTCGAGGTGATAAGGAGAGTATGGCCGGACGCTAGTCAGAGAATTGTGGCGTTGTGTTGGTCATTTGTTCATTTTATGAGTCGCTGATGGAAGATAAGTTCCTTGGAATGTTCTGAGTTAAGCTTATGTGTGTGCGTTCTTTTTGACCAGGTTCTACACCTGTGCAATAATCATGCTGTCTAATCAGCATGTTGATATGCCACACCTGTGAGGTGGATGGAGTATCTCAGCAAAGGAGAAGTGCTCACTAACACAGATTTAGACAGATTTGTGAACAATATTTGAGAGAAATAGGCCTTTTGTGTACATAGAAAAAGTCTTAGATCTTTGAGTTCAGTGTATACATATACAATGAGAACATATATAATATATATAATCTGTATTTGTTGTTCTCATTGCAAATTAATTAATTAAGCTGATTTTGTTCTTGAATATTAAAGATGTTCAGAATAGCATCTCTGAATAGTCTCTCTTCCTTATATTTTCACTTCATGTTGTGGTGCTTAATTTAAAAATATCTAGTGCAGCAGCAAAGAAAAGAGGGTTTTTTGATAGACCATATCAACAAGAGCCGTTATTATACTGAGATTTTGAAAGTTCTCTCTCCAAAGGTGATTTTTCTTGCATTTGGCGCTTGGTAATTGTTAATTTTGGATTCTGTGAGTATATTTCTTTCATTTCAGTGCAATCTCTTTCAATATCTATTAGCTTAAAGCACAAACAGAGCTGAACGGCAGACACTGCCTTCGATTGGCTTGGTCCAATGATTAATTGAATCCCTTGTTGAAGTGTACTTTTGCAGCCGTGGGATTGATTTTGCTTCTTGTTAATTTAGTGAGAAAGTAGATTAAGTTGCCTAATCTTGGCAAGTGTTTACAGAGAGTCTTGCCCCATAGGAGACACCTGAGAGTGGGATGAATAAGCTGTTTGGATGTCCATGAATCTGATCAGGTTAGAGAGACATTACCACAGATGGGCTGTGTACTCAGCACTGCCCTTTTTCCAAAACAGCCTCAAGCACTTTGGTTTAAATTGATGACTACATGACAAGGTGCGTGCGGCCGTGTGCTTGTGTGTGTGTTGCCAAAAGTGGATTTAGCCGATCCGTCTCTAATGCACAGAGGCCTCGGGCTGTTGTCTGCTTGAGTCAAACAGAAAGGTCTCGCAAATGACATGATCATGAGCCCTTAGAGACCCATATCAGCACAAACATAGACAGAAACAAACTCTCTAAAACTGTGTACGTGTCCAGAATCTTCTTTTTTTTTTTTTCACCTGTGTCTAGAAATTTTAATGACAAATTATCTCTTTCATGCAGGTTTTGCTTGATCACAGCCTGTTATCTATTAATTTCTGAAGTGGTTCTGTCAATGTGCCACCAGCCAACCAACACAAACAATTAAACTAATTTAGCAAAGAATTCTATTGTTGTCAGATTAAAATCAAACTAATTTAGCAAAGTAACAATCAAACTAGTTTAGCAAAGATTTCAGTTGTTGTCAAATATATATATATATATATATATATATATATATATATATATATATATATATATATATATATATATATATATATATATATATATATATATATATATATATATATATGTGTGTATATATATATATATATATATATATATATATATATATATATATATGTGTGTGTGTATATATGTATGTATGTATGTATGTATGTGTGTGTGTGTGTGTGAAATTAAAACACAATTTAAATAAAAACATATATTACATTAAATGAAAATAATTGTAATATTTACATAACAATAAAAATAAATCCAGAATGTGAAATGTTATCTATCATTATATTATTATTATATTGTAAAAATTTGTCATATGTAATATAACTACATTACAGTAATGCAAATATTATGAGAATTGTTTTTGAGAATTACAAATTGAAAAAAAAAAAAAAGTATATTAACATCCAGACAAGTTACTTTAATTTGAGGGAGAATGATCCTTAACTATCTTCAAAATATAAAAAACATATCTACATGGTCCTAAAATACACCACGAGAGAAACAAGGAAAACAAACTTTTTTCAATAAGGACTTTTAACACACAAACACAACCATAGGCCTCTCAGGTGTAGGCCAGGTTTAGCTAAGCTGTTAAAATGTTTGTTGTTATTAGCACAGATTAACTGCTGAGTGTTCTAATCTACCTGTGAAACAATCAGCAACATCTGTTTCACAAAGACATAATTAAACAACACTAACAAACAGTGTTTTGTGCGTGGAGAGGAAATGGAGATTTGTGTGCAGCAGGTGTCTGGAGAAGCAGCCAATTAACAGAGAAAGTGATTATGCTTTCTAGCTAACCTCACCTTGGAGGAGTTTTACGTCCACCTTTATCTATGTGCCACACTACGCTTGATTTGAGAGGCACTCTCAATGTCAGAATCAAATTGACGCGCTGGGCCATCGTATTTCTTTCCTCGTTTTTACTTACCAAAAAGTACAGTACTCTTTTTTTCAGAGCTAATATAACAAAATGATGCACATTAGGTTTTTGATTAATGCTTTATCTTCTTGTGCTCCCTCAGAGAATGATGGGAAATGTAGTTCTGTAGCCAAGCCTGTCATCTCACAAACCAGCTAAAAGAGTAGTATTTTTTTGGGAAGATTTAAAGCACCGTGCAGTGCGTGCAAACCAAATAGTTCAGTCAACATTCGCAATTTAAACTTAATTATGACCAATACTAATTTGCATCCGCCCGGATTCTTTAATTAACATGCCCCCAAACTCAATGAATATCCAGAGTTTCCCCACTGGTAATTACGACATTCTGGTGATGTTCATGCATGCTATTCTCATAAGTACAATCATTTTGATAAGACTAGAAGGTAGAATAAATGCAATAGATTTATTAATATCTAAAATGAATAATGCATTGCTGAATAGAGCTGCATGCTAGTCATCAGAGATTTGCCCTAGTTGTGGTTGAATGTTTATTCATTTGTTTTGTTTTTAGCCACTTAATAGCAATAGTAGAGTGTGGATGAGAAATGATGAGGATAGTTCACCCAAAAAATAACAATTCTGTCATCATTCTCATGTTGTTCCAAACATGTATGACTTTTCAAAAGAAGATATTTTGTAAAATATCTTTCTGTTGTCTATACAGTGAACGTATTGTTCAGTACCAGTGTTGTTTAAGTATTTACTATTATAGTTTTTGTTAATATGTTAAATGAAATAAGTTTTATTGGTAACATTTTATTTTAAGGCATCCTTGTTTCACATTACATGTAATTACTATAGTATTAGCACAAATTATGCATAATAACATGCAATAACCTTAAACCACACCCTAAACCTAACCCTATAGTAAATGCATGTTGTTAATTAATATTACTCGGTACTTAAATGTATAATCACACTGTAATTGTTACGGATCTACCAGGCTCTGTCACCAGCCAGTCACAGCGCACCCCCTCACCCGAGTTCTAATCAGCCACACCTGCACCTCATCTAATCACCAATCAACACCGGCATATAAGCACACACCTCACTACACCTCATTAGGTGCGTTTACATGGAGCATTGTAATCGGTTTAAAAGTCCAATCCGAATGAAAATGCTCCATATAAACACCTCAATCGGAATAAAAATGCCCAAACCGAATGAAATTGTAATCGGTTTGAGAGGGGTGGGATAAACCTTTCTATAAACCGAACAAAATTAAAATCCTGCCATGTAAACACTTTAAACCGATTACTTTGCGTCTACGTCATCACGTCCAGAGGTCGGGTCGTCAGAACGTGAACGTGATGATGTCGGCAACGGTACATTCTGTGATTTGGGGACACCGACACTACAGTATAGACTGGGTAATAGTGGAGGTATAAAGTTAAAATTTCCATTATACAGTTAAAAACACATTAGAAAGGAGAACGCTTGCTGTGTGACGGACTATCTGCTCTCATGTCCGGAGTGAAAAACAGATCTGAAATGAAGCGCAATTTTCTGCTTTTCAGCTTAGAAACAACACAGTGATGATAGTGAAAGTAGCTCAATGAAAATAAACAACTTGACCAAAAGTTGCCTTTGTCATTTGTATTTGTATAGATGACAGATTCATAATTTCCGATCTGCTTGAATTTATACGTGCTCACGCCATGAATGTTGTACTAAACACGATTGTGATAAAGCAATGCTCCTTTGATTCATTGTTCAGCAACTCTTGGTAAGAAATCGTGTATTTGTTCCATTTAAGTACAGTACAACTTTGTAGTATCAGAGTACAATTAATCTCAGCTGCATTACAGAGGGGCGTATGATTTCTATGATCGCGTTCTGGCCATATGACTGAGCGCTCGAATGAACGCAAGGGATTCAAATATTAACCGTTTATTCTAAGCAAGTGCAAACAGATATTAAAAATATTAACGTAAATATGGGCGTTTTTTCCTCTGGTGACTTGTTTTTGTTGTCACTGTAGGCTATTAGCATATCCTAAAATCGAAAGCACAGGCACATGTAAACACCATATCGGATTAGATAACGTCTCATGTAAACAGTTCATCGAATCTTTCAATCGGAATGATTTTAATCGGAATGACAAAAAAGTGTACATGTAAACGCACCTACTGTCTGGTCTCGTTCATACAAAGTAGACTCCTTATGCTATCACAGCGACTTACCTGCTACTCACCTCCTTATGTACTTACCTCCAGTGTTCTCTCCAGCCGTGTGTCCGCTGTGTACCCCAGTCTGTCTGCTCCAGTGATCGGCTCCCGAAGTCTGTTACTCCACCGGTGTGAGGTGTGTGCTCTGGTCCGCATTCTAAGAGTTCCTGTCAAGACAAAGATCTCCCATCAACCTATCATCAACAGTTACCTGGTCTACTGGATATTATATTCACAACCTTCAAGCCATATTGCTCTGCTCAATCCTAAAATAAACGTTTGTGATCCATCTTACTCTTGGTCTCAGTTTGCTTCTGTAACAGAAGACCAGACCATCACCGAAGGATTGCAGCATGAGCAACCCCGACTACGTTTGCAACTAGCAGCTTATGACGACTTGTGCGGATTAGAGAGCCTCATTCAGCTGTCCATACGATGTTCCACCCGTATGCAATCCTGTATCGAGGAACAAAATTCCTCCGCCCGTTGCACTCCATTTCTCCGTCAACCAGAGATCTATGACCCTCCAGAACCAGTACATGAACCTATGCAAGTGGAAAACACTCGACTATCCTACAATGAATGACAAAGAAGATTTCGCCTAGGTCTGTGTCTGTATTGTGGAGCTGAGGGACGTCTGCGTGCCGCTTGTCCGGTTCGTCCACCACGACTTTTGGTGAGTGCGATTCAACCAGCAATCCAGAACATGAAACCATTGTCAATTGAAGCCCTGCTTATCACTCCCAAATTCTCCCTTCCAGTCCATGCCCTCCTCGACTCAAGATCCGCCGGCAATTTCATCTCGGGAACCTCAGCCGTCAGCTCAATCTTAAGTCCACCACCAAGGCGAGTTATCAAATCCAGTCGATAACCGGCAAACCCCTCAACCGTAAATGTGTCCGATACCGTGCCGGTCCTGTTCAGCTTAAAATCGGGTTACTACATGAAGAGGAGATGCAACTACTGGTTCTGGAGGGATCCACAGCGGACATAGTATTAGGGCGGCCCTGGTTTGTTCAATACAAGCCCTCCATATCTTGGCGAACCGGAGAAGTCCTGAAGTGGGGTAACCAATGTTTCCCAGCCTGTTTCCCACATATCCCTCAACCCACTCCACTCCGTGTCAAGACAGTAGCCCTCAATTCCACGTCCATAGAAAGCCCACTAGAGGAACAATTGGTTACCATCCCAGACTGTTACTCCCACTTCAGTGACGTGTTTTGCCCGAAGAAGGCCTCTCAATTACCTCCCCACCGGCCATGGGACTGTGCGATAGACTTGGTACCGGGTGAGCCAGTGCCCCGTGGGAAAGTTTATCCACTTTCACTTCCCGAACAGAAGGTCATGGAAGAGTATATTGAGGAGGCTCTACAACAAGGTTACATCCGACCCTCGACTTACCCTGCTGCTTCGAGTTTTTTCTTTGTTGCCAAGAAGGACGGGGGCCTACGACCTTGCATTGATTACCGGGCACTTAACAAAATAACAGTAAAGTTCCGTTATCCCCTTCCTCTCGTCCCAGCGGCACTGGAACATCTTTGCGGAGCCACTGTGTTTACCAAGTTGGACCTCCGCAGCGCTTACAACCTCATCTGAATACGTGAGGGGGACGAGTGGAAGACAGCCTTCGTGACTCCTACTGGCCACTACGAATATCTCGTCATGCCGTACGGTCTTGTCAACGCCCCCTCCGTATTTCAGGATTTCATGCACGAGGTACTCCGGGAGTTTCCTCATAGATTTGTGCTGGTCTATATTGATGATATCCTCATCTACTCCCAAAGCATGGCCGAACATCGCCACCACGTTCGGAGGTCCTGCAACGCCTGAGAGACTTCCAGTTGTTCCTCAAGGCCGAAACGTGCTCCTTCCATCAGTCCTCAGTGCAGTTCCTTGGATACAGCATCGACAGAGGTGGCATCCAGATGGACGAAGGGAAGGTAGAGGCAATTAGGACCTGGCCCACTCCTAATACCCTTAAGGAACTCCAACGCTTTCTGGGATTCTCGAACTTCTACCGCAGGTTCATACACAACTACAGCACCATTACTAGCCCCCTGACCAACCTACTACGAAATAAACCTAAAACCCTTGCCTGGACCCCAGCCGCATCAGAAGCCTTTGAGAGGCTCAAGGAAGCATTCACCATAGCCCCTATCCTTGTTCATCCAAATCCCAGTAAACCATTCTTTGTTGAAGTCGATGCCTCTACTTCAGGAGTCGGTGCCGTATTATCTCAGCAGCAGGGGACACCAGCCAAACTCTATCCATGTGCCTTCTTTTCACGTAAGCTCAGCCCGGCGGAGAGGAATTACGATATTGGCAACCGAGAACTCCTTGCCATCAAACTGGCCCTCGAAGAGTGAAGGCATTGGTTGGAGGGTTCTCAACATCAATTCACGGTATTCACGTATCACAAGTATCTACAATATTTACAAGAGGCTAAAAGACTTAATCCCCGCTAGGCTAGGTGGGCACTCTTTTTCACTCGTTTTAACTTCATCATTTCCTATCGTCCAGGTCCCAAGAATGTCAAGGCAGACGCCTTGTCCCGTCTCTATGATGCAGAGGAGACCAATGAGGAGGCCGAATCGATCAGAATTGAAATTTAAATAGAAATATTTTGTAAAATTATAAATGTCTTCACTGTCACTTTAATGCTTCTTTACAAATTGAAGTATTCATTTCTTTAAAAAAGAAAAATCTGACTCCAAAACTTTGAACTGTAGTGTATCCCTTTTAATACTGATGGAAAACTGTAGGTTGGCAGACCTGATGCGGTGTCTGTTGCGTGCTGCCTGTCTCTCACGGCCGCGTCTGGGTGCTGTCTGCCGCTTTATTGCATCATAGGCGGTTTACAGTGTGAAATGAAGAGCAGCTGTAATTGCTGCAAGGCATTTATTCATCTCTCACAAGAGATTCGCTCATAAAGAAACACATATCTGCCTCGGTCTCAATGAGCACAGACAGATACACTCGCACACAGATGTTCCTCAAGGTTACGTGAGCGCCGTGTGCGTTAATAGAACAATACGGAGCATCTCTTCCTATTGTCCAGGAAGCATTATTTGTCTTTCTGGTTGATGAGGTGCTCGGATGACTCTAAGGGTGCTCATATTGATATCCAAGCTTACAATTCCGTCTCTTCAGCCTCCTCTCTCCATATTACCGCTATAAATCCTGCGCCGGCTGATTGTTATGGTCATTGTGTGTGTGGTGAGGGATGGTTATTATCCGTAGTTGCTGGTATTTTATGTGTCTCTTTTCTCCTCTTTCTCTCTCTCTCTTGCAGGGTCCTGATCACTGTGTTAAATGTCTTCACTTTAAAGACGGACCCAACTGTGTGGAGAAATGCCCTGATGGCCTACAGGGAGCAAACAGCTTCATCTTCAAATATGCTGAGGCCAACAATGAGTGTCACCCCTGCCATGTCAACTGTACCCAGGGGTATGAAAGTGTTTGTTAAATGTTTGCAATTTGTGAGTGTGTGGGAAATATATCTGTAGCGGTCCAGCTACTTCCTGTGCTTGTTTGCCACGTCAGTTCTAGCCTCAGGAAGTTCGGATAGCCTATTTGTCAGTGCACTGACCCTTTTTAGAGCACTTGTGTCCTCGGAGCTGGCTGTGCATAAAGCATCATTAATTTTAGAGGAAGGAGTTTGCCCTTGCTGCATTTCTGCCATCCAACTTTAGTCTAAATGATACCCATCAAGCTCTCCGAATTTATCCGGCTGGGCACCTGCAACTTAACCTCAGCCCCTTGGGGTTACATGAGAGACGGCTCAGATGTCCTGGAGAAAAACATTATCCGCTCAAGGAATCTTCACACTGAGTCACGGATTCACTTTTCTTCCTCCTGTGTCACATGAAAGCCCTCAACTGCTGACTGTCGTATCTGGGATCTCTGTCAGCCAGGGACGATTAGTGACGTTGAGCTTTGAAACACTAGCGGCGAGCTGACAAACCGACAAAGCTGTGAGCATCAGGATGGAAGGGCAGGAACTCAGACGTCAAGGAAGAGACAGAAGAGACAGGGTTATTAAAATAGGTCTAGCACTGATAGATTAGTGATGAATTGTGGCAATATCAAATTAAGGAGGATTGAGATGATTTTAAAGTGTTTTTATTTGACCGTTAAGTTGCCTAAAGATAGTCATTAGATTAGATTGGCAATCGTTATTCATCTTGCGAGTCTAAGAGCGTTTAGATGGAGGATTTTGATGTAAACAGTATCTCTGATTTAAACTTCAATAGGAAGAATGTTGCTGTTAGATGCTGTATGATTTGTTTTTAAGAATATTTTCAGACTGTCTTTTTCAATGAACTGATTCTTAGTTCAAGACCCTGATACAGTAATTCATGTGTAAATATCCAAAAAGTTCATTGGAGACATTTCATACAATTTTTTGTGTTATTTTTATTATTATTATTGTTTAATATATTTTAGTAAATAAATGTAAGTGAAGCACTTTTATTGCTATGAAGACCATAAATGTTCAAGTATAAATACATACACATAGATATTTAAATACGGATATTTTTTTTAAATATAATACTTTATACATATATTTATATCTATCTATATCTGTGTATGTATGTACCAACCCGTATGTTGGGGACAAATTTGTACTTAGAAGTGGTCCTTTTTGGAACATCCTCACTTGTATAAATGGTATAAAAAGTACATTTTTAAAATTGAAAAAATGCCAAGGTTTTCTGTTAGAGTTAAGTTAAGGAATTTATAACTAGCTGTATATAAAGACAATATAAGTCTATGGAATGACCCCATTTAGATAGCTAAGTAAATGTGTGTGTGAGTGTGTAGCTGTCTTATATGTTTATTTATTTTATGTTTTATGTTCATTCATATTCTTTATCATTTCAGATGCACAGGACCTCGTCTGCAAGACTGCATTGGCATGATGGACAGGTACACACATTTTTATATATATTTGAGTGTTTTAACAGAAAAGAAACATTGGGTAGAGAGGGGTGGAAAACCAACAAATGACCAGGAGTCGGGAGTTGAACTAGTGTCACCCGTGACTCCAACAACACGCATTTTTAATATAAAATCATTTTCATTTTACTTAGTACAAATCTAAACTCGAAAATCAATGATGTCCCGTAGCAGCACTACTTTCTCACACATATACACATAATACTACGCATACACAGTGACTTCCACTGTCAGAAGGTTTGCAAGGTCAGAATCTTGGCACCAGTTTCTCTCTCATCTTTATTTTCTGTCTCGCTTGGCCTCCCTTAAGCCATCATTTATTCATGTCATCTATTTTGGTGTTCTGCCCAATGTCCAGCACTTGATTCTAGTCACACTGGCATCAATAGAGAATCACTGTGTCTGGAGATCCTTGACACCACACACAGTTATGTCATAGCAGTAATTCAGTTGCAAGGCTTCTATACACAAGCAAATGTCTAAGACTACATTGGAAAAATGAAATGAAAAAAATAATTTCAAAAGTTGCAAAGAAAAGCACTTATAGAAATAATTGTAATTTTAATATTTAATAGCTAATTTAATGTTTAATTTAAATTTTTAGGTGACACTTAAAAAGTAAATTTGTGATTTTGATCATGTTTTTATTCAAACATTGTTACATTGAATGAGAAAAGCTCATAAAATAGAGGAATTTAACTAGCACTTTCCCACTGTACAGTATAGCGCTCTCGTTTTGTCAAACCCAGCTGCATCTGATTGGCTCATTCCTGCACTGATGACATCAACACACACGGTTCATTGTTTTAACGCCAGCTGCCTTTCAACATACAGCTCTGCTTTAGCACAAGAACGCGAGATGGGGAAAAGGAAAGTTATATAATGACCAGGCCACAGTTCTGTGATTAATGTGCTGCTGTGAGGCCTGCGCGTGTGTGTGTGCGCACACATTTGCTTCATGGCATATTTGATAAATTGATATCACTTTCTTTTGCTCTCATGGGAGAGCTGGAACAAAATACCATTAACTGCTCAGAGCAAATGCGTTTGCTGTTTCAGATCTGCCATTATGTTACACACAGTCCTGGCAGGGCAGAGAAGCCGAAGCTAGAAATCATTTGTCTCGGCTTCAGACGTCACAACCACAAACGGTTCACGGACTACTTGATGCATATTGAAAACAACTAGGGCAAAATCTTCTCACAAGCTTCAGTCTGATTGGCTCTCTTTAGATGCTTGCAGACAGGGCACACACATTTATGTCCCCTGGGATATGAAGTCTTGTTTAGAGGTTCTTCATTGAGCACTTCTAATGTTGATTTTTGGCCAGAATGAGTTGTAATGTGGACCAGGCTTTATATGAAGACTATTTGATTTCTCTCTTACATACACAGTTCTGTCCTGTCCTAATAGTGTGTTATAGAACAAGAGTGTATGCTGCTTGTTTGGACAGACTATCAGAGTAAAGGCTGCAGGGAGTAATCCTGATAAAACACAATGCTATCCTTGGAGACCAAACAAGCTCAGGGGAGAGGTGAATATCTCTAGTGTGGACTAGGTGAGAAGCGAGAGGCGAGTGGTAGCCAACATTCACAACGACATGTGGAGTCAGATAAAGATGATGTCTTATAATAATATTATTATTAGTATTATTAAATATGTACTGCTAGCTAGTGTGCTGTCACAAAAGATTGCCAACATACATTATCAATTCAAAAGTCTCTTATATTGGCCAAGGCTGCATTGATTTGATCAAAAATACATTAATATTGTGAAATATTATTGCAATTTAAAATAACTGTTTTTCTGTTTTGATACATTTTAAAATGTAATTAATTCTGTGATAGCAAAGCTGAATTTTCAGCAGCCATAACTTAAATCTGCAGTGTCATACGATCCTTCAGAAGTTATTCTAATATGCTGATTTGGTACTTAAGAATCATTCCTAATTATTATCGATGTCGAAATCAGTTGTGTTGCCTAATATTTTTTGTGGGAACAGTGATACCTTTTTCAGAATTTTTGACAAATATAAGGTTCAAAAGAACAGCATTTATTTGAAATAGAAATTTGAAATGGCTTTACTTTCTCTTTTAATCAGTATAATCCATCCTTACTGAATAAAAGTATTAATTTATAAAAATAAAAAAAACTCACTGACATCACACTTTCAAATGGTTGTATATTATTTATATCTTTTAAAAAATTATATATAGAGAGAGAGAGAGAGAGAGAGAGAGAGAGTTTATATTACATTATTAAATTATTTATGTATTTTTTTTCTTCTGTCTAATATAATACAATTCCACATAAGTGGGATGGGTGGGTTATGTCTTATCATGTCTAGGACATCAGAATCACCACCAGACCTTCAAAAATCCCAGTTTAAGCTCTCTGTAATGTGTATTCTAAGTGTTCCTCTCCAGACTCTCTCTTGCACATTTGGAAAAGACATGGCAGGTTACATAAAACAAGATGTCAGACATCCTGTCCTCCTTCCCCTGCAATATACGGCAGTGCCACGCTACGTGCTGACAGCAATGCAGCATCAACATAATTGCCTGCTCATTGTCAGTGCGAGAGAAGCTCCCTCACGCATGTGGGATCTATACACTCGCACAGGCTTCAGAGGGTGATGGTATGCACTCGGCTATGGTCTCCGTGGCTCATAAGCTTTGTATTGTGACTGCAGATCAATATCGAATTAACGGGAGAGATTCTCATCTCGCCCAGAGATAATCTAGCAGTCTATCGCTCGTCATGCCTGGGCAATGCTTCACTGTCCTCGCCTGATTGTGTGGGATTTCATTTCCATTCTACAAACTTACAGTTCTAAATTTATACAGAGGGGAAGACCAAACACAAACACCTTGTTTGAAGGCACTAAACCCTTCCTTACTGGGCTATACACACAGGAAGCAACTGGACAAGCACAACAGAATCGAATAAAACGGAAGGGTCCCAAGATGCATTTTAAGCCCAGGCTTATTGCCAGTCTGCCGTAATTAAGATATTAAATGTGCTGTAAGTGGTTTGTTTTATTGAATAAAAAAAAATGTTCTACAACCTGTCAGATATCACTGAAATAAGTGCCTTGAGAAATTATTATTCTGTAAAGCGCAAAATAAATAAATAAAATTGGACTAGTCTGCACTTTTCTAGCCAATCAGAAACATTCTGTGCCTGCATAAAAATGTAGTTATTTTGCATTTAATGTGATATTTAAAAATGCAATGTCGGATCCAACTTTGAGATGTAAAATGCCAAAGATGCCCATCTAATGTGTGTTTATCTAGACAAATAAAGATTAAAAAAAACAAAAATAAAAATAGCACAGTTGGAACATAAGCACATTCTGTGTGTATACTGTACAGCTTACATCTTTTTTTTTTTTTCTCTCTGTAAAACTAAAATCAAGACTTTATACTTGGGGCCTGGGGCATTTTATGTCCCATCCTTCTGACTCTATATATACATGATGTTTGGAATAAGGATAAAGAGGTGCAGAGACAATTAGAAAGTAAGATTGGCAGTCTGAAGAGTTGGATCTTAATGAAAGGCCTATAATAGGACAGCATGAGCTGTGTATTGTATGCAGTCAGTGCTGATTTAGTGCTGCCTTCTTCCATGCTAACTGAATTAGGCCTTTCATTAATGCTAAGGGGACACTTTCAGATAGAGATTCAAACTGAAAGCTCAAAGTGCAGCCCAGAGAAGGCTGATGCAAGATGACAGCAGTTGGGAAGGCTTTTTGCAGACACATCCAACCAAATATCTCCTTTCTGTCTGAGAGGAAGGCTTTGTTCAGGTTCCTGCTCATTTATGGGATATTGGCAATTCTCAGCCTCCTTTTCTGATGGCTTTCTCTACTGATCTGTTCTGCTATTTTGTTCACCTATAGTATGTGTCAGTGGCTCTCAACTATACAGACAAGTCTGTTGAGTTTTTCTGAAAATGTTCAATTTAGTAAATAATTAATAAATAAGTAAATACACTGGTCAAAAAATTTGAATGATATTTGTTTTTTGAAAGATGTCTCACCAAAACTGCATTTATTTGATCTAAAATACAGTAAAAATTGTAATATTGTGAAATATTAATACAACTTAAGTACCAGTTTTCTATTTGAATATTTATTATAATAATGAACCCTTTGATGCACATGCTATGAAAACCCCTTCTAATGCACAACATGGGTCTAAAATGACCCGTATTCATTTCCTGTGTTTTATCTTTTGAAATCAGTTTATTTCAGCATTTAATATTCCATGATCTATAAATTCCATGATCTATGAATATTCAAAATATTTAGTTAATTATTTATAATATAAATATTAATTTAGTTATATTATTTAAATTAATATTTAGTTTTTTCCCTAGGGTTTGTGTTACTACATCAACTATGTAATCAGGGTATTGTTCAATGAAGTTGGTGTAGGCCAGGGGTGGTCAGCATCTGTTCTGGAGAGCCACAGCCCTGCAGAGTTTTGCTTCAACCTTGATAAAAACTCACCTGCCTCTAGCTTTCCAGTAACCCTTAGACCTAGATTAGCTTGTTCAGGTGTGTTTGATTAGGGTTGGAGCTGAAGTCTGCAGGACTGTGGCTCTCCAGGACCAACATTGGCTGCCCCTGGTGTAGGCATTGAGGGTGGTAACATCCAGCACATTGCATCATAGCACCATGGGCCACCTCCGTGTTCTCTGTTTACATGAGTAGGTGCAAACCATTTTTACTCAATCTATTGGACTGGGTCTGAGTTTCCTCTTCAGAGGACTCATCAGATAAGTCCACAAGGTCATCACAGAGTCTTCTTCATCTAGGAGATCTGGATTTACATCCACAACTCCAGATTTAGACATATAGTCTAGGTCAGTGGTTTTCAAACTTTTTTCAGAGCGACCCTATTTTTTCTTTTTAAATTGATGCGACCCATATACAGTATATTCTTTCTAATATATATATATATATATATATATATATATATATATATATATATATATATATATATATATATATATATTAGAAAAGAAAGAAGAAAGGGAGGAAAGACAACTGCGCTTACAGACGCAATATGCGGACGTCCCTTCCGAAAGTTTGTTGCAAGTAAGCCACATTGGTCCTCTTAGCAACATGAAAAACTAAACTTTTATTCGAATTCTGAATGGCGAATAGACTATATACAGCAAAGAAAGCGCGCAAAGTGTGCTTCCTTAAAAAGCTGTCACTCATTTCAGTTTATCGCAAACTCTAATTCCGCTATAATCAATGAATCTGTCAACACAGCACAATTAATCTCTTATTTACATCACCTACATTTTGTTCATTATAATCAGAGGATTCGCGTCGCGAGCTTCCATAACTCTGGACTGAACAATAACACTCGCGTTCTGAACGGTGAGTGGATTCTGACTCACTAAAGCTCCTCTGATTGGCCACTGCATTATAGAAATCAACAGATATGTCTCTGATTTGCTACAATGTAAAACACTGCAAAAACAGAGCGCAAACACAAATACACATTTGATTCTGACCTGAGGTGGCTGCCGGTTACTTTCGTTTTGTTGTTTATGTTATTTAGTCGCTTCTTTCCTGAGTCTTGAACTTGGTTACATACGTTTTCCTTAAATCATGCTGGCGACCCATTTTTTAAGTCTGGTGACCCACCTGAGGGTCGCGACCCAGGGTTTGAAAACCACTGGTCTAGGTCATCAGCATCAGATATTTCAGACTCTGAATCAGGACTAAGAATTGTCTGATCTCCCTCATCATGTAGCATCTCTACAAACATGTCAGCCGTTAATCTAGCATGTCTGGGTCAGCCATACTAACACTCTAGATAACGAGTGCACAACAAGCAGTTGATCATGTATTTCCTAATTATATATTGTCGCTGTCAGACAGAAACCTTGTATGTCCAAAACCATTACTTTTCAGAAACACTGACAGACATAAAGGGTGACCATTAGCACTTATTTATGACAAAAAATAAAAATGATGAAATATGGAGATGCAATGTTTCTGCCTGACAGCAATGATATATACTTGTATATAATATATTATTTTGACTATTATTTTGTTGACCTAGCTAACATTAGTTAGCTAAAATAGAATACAGGTGCATCTCAATGAATTAGAATATCGTGGAAAAGTTCATTTATTTCAGTAATTCAACTCAAATTGTAAAACTCGTGTATTAAATAAATTCAATGCACACAGACTGAAGTAGTTTAAGTCTTTGGTTCTTTTAATTGTGATGATTTTGGCTCACATTTAACAAAAACCCACCAATTCACTATCTCAACAAATTAGAATATGGTGACATGCCAATCAGCTAATCAACTCAAAACACCTGTAAAGGTTTCCTGAGCCTTCAAAATGGTCTCTTAGTTTGGTTCACTAGGCTACACAATCATGGGGAAGACTGCTGATCTGACAGCTGTCCAGAAGACAATCATTGACACCCTTCACAAGGAGGGTTAGCCACAAACATTCATTACCAAAGAAGCTGGCTGTTCACAGAGTGCTGTATCCAAGCATGTTAACAGAAAGTTGAGTGGAAGGAAAAAGTGTGGAAGAAAAAGATGCACAACCAACCGAGAGAACCGCAGCCTTATGAGGATTGTCAAGCAAAATCGATTCAAGAATTTGGGTGAACTTCACAAGGAATGGACTGAGGCTGGGGTCAAGGCATCAAGAGCACCACACACAGACGCGCCAAGGTATTTGGCTACAGTTGTCGTATTCCTCTTATTAAGCCACTCCTGAACCACAGACAACGTCAGAGGCGTCTTACCTGGGCTAAGGAGAAGAAGAACTGGACTGTTGCCCAGTGGTCCAAAGTCCTCTTTTCAGATGAGAGCAAGTTTTGTATTTCATTTGGAAACCAAGGTCCTAGAGTCTGGAGGAAGGGTAGAGAAGTTCATAGCCCAAGTTGCTTGAAGTCCATTGTTAAGTTTTCACAGTGTGTGATGATTTGGGGTGCAATGTCATCTGCTGGTGTTGGTCCATTGTGTTTTTTGAAAACCAAAGTCACTGCACCCGTTTACCAAGAAATTTTGGAGCACTTCATGCTTCCTTCTGCTGACCAGTTTTTTAAAGATGCTGATTTCATTTTCCAGCAGGATTTGGCTCATGCCCACACTGCCAAAAGCACCAAAAGTTGGTTAAATGACCATGGTGTGCTTGACTGGCCAGCAAACTCACCAGACCTGAACCCCATAGAAAATCTATGGGGTATTGTCAAGAGGAAAATGAGAAACAAGAGACCAAAAAATGCAGATGAGCTGAAGGCTACTGTCAAAGAAACCTGGGCTTCCATACCACCTCAGCAGTGCCACAAACTGATCACCTCCATGCCACGCCGAATTGAGGCAGTAATTAAATCAAAAGGAGCCCCTACCGAGTATTGAGTACATATACAGTAAATGAACATACTTTCCAGAAGGCCGACAATTCACTAAAAATGTTTTTTTTATTGGTCTTATGAAGTATTCTAATTTGTTGAGATAGTGAATTGGTGGGTTTTTGTTAAATGTGAGCCAAAATCATCACAATTAAAAGAACCAAAGACTTAAACTACTTCAGTCTGTGTGCATTGAATTTATTTAATACACAAGTTTCACTATTTGAGTTGAATTACTGAAATAAATGAACTTTTCCATGACATTCTAATTTATTGAGATGCACCTGTATGTCAAAAACAAGCTAGATAGTATTGGACATTTCAAGGTCAAGGTAACCTTAGCTTAACATTCAAATATTATATCCAGTTATCTTCCACAGTATATCAAATATTTTCTGTGGCAATAAATTATAAAATAAGAATAAATGCATCAATTATACAAAAGCAGCCATGTTGAGTTGTGAAATGTGGGGCAGGTGAATAGTTTTCTGCAGTAAATATGTTCCTACTTGAAAAAAATAGCAAATAATCAAAGGTTCCTCTATGGGTTTTTTTTTAATATAAAGTGAAGAGAGGAAAAATAAACATCATTTTAGACCCATGTAGTGCATCAAAGGGTTAAAATGATTTCTGAAGGATCATGTGATACTGAAGACTGGAATAATGGCTGCTAAAAATTCACCCTTGTCATCACACAAACACATTTTATAATATATTAAAACTAGTGCTGTCAAGCGATTAATCGCGATTAATCAAATCCAAAATAAAAGTTTTGTTTACATACATATATATATATATATATATATATATATATATATATATATATATATATATATATATGTGTGTACTGTGTATATTTATTATGTATGTGTGTATATATATATATATATTAAATATGTATGTGTGTGTATATATATATATATATATATATATATATATATATATATATATATATATATATAGTAAAATATTTACATGTTTATATATTCATATACTTATATTTTATATTATAAATAAATATATTTAATATATAAACAACATAGTTTCTTAAATATATACATGCATGTGTTTGTATTTATATATACATAATAAATATACACAGTATACACACATATATTGTGTAAATAGAAACTTTTATTTTGGATGTGGTTAATCGCGATTAATCGTTTGACAGCACTAATTAAAATACTGTTCTTTTAAATTGCAATAATTTTACTGTTTTCACTGGATATTATACCTTTGAGAGCATAAGATATTTCTTTCAAAAACATTAAACTTTTGACTGGTAGTGTAAATAATTACATAAATAAATTCATGTTTTTGTATTTATTTATACATTCCCATGTTTAATTTTAAGGAAGTCTGATGTTAAAACATCTTGGTCATGACGCAGAATCAGTTAAGAAGCACTGGTTTATGGTGTTATGGGACCAATTACCTAGTACTTTATTGTTATTGCATGTGGCTAATGTTTGTTTTCTCCCATGTGTTTCCCTCAGGACTCCCCTCATTGCGGCTGGGGTTATTGGAGGATTGTTTGTGGTGATCATCGTGGGCCTGAGTGTTGCCATATCAGTGAGGAGGAAAAGCATCAAGAAGAAGAGAGCCTTGAGACGCTTCTTGGAGACTGAGGTTAGACAGTCCATCTTCTTTTCCTGTTTTTTTTACTATTTTTTTGTTCAAGCTTGGATTCAGAAAACAGACAGAAAACATCCTAAACACTGTTCTCTCAGACAATTCCATGGGGCCTGAAAACCCGAAGGAACTTGAGAGCAAATCAGAAACAGAACAAGAAACCAGAGAAGCAATTATGACCCATGGCACTCTGTATGTCTCTTGAGATGGTTCCTTGAGAGGAAGTACCCACCAGCAAGAGGAGGTCATTTCCTGATTAAATTTAGTGTTTCATAAGTTGAAAAAGGAACCTATGCTGGTCTAGTCATTGTATTTTGCTTGCTTTACACAAGGCATTTTATGAGCCTCACTCCACCTTTCCAGATCATATTTAGACCAGTTTTTTATTTCTGTATACCACACATGAGGTTAACAGGGAAAGAAAAAACACATTACAGTAGGATTTAGTGTACTACTATATGATGCAGTTGGTTTCATGAATATGGTACACTTTGTTTTAAAGCTGTAAAGGCACCACTTGTTTTTGGTTAAAAGACCTATATAACAAGTTTGATAAACCTCTTACAAAATCTGTGGATTGATATTCAGCTATTTGCATTTAATTATCAAAAGCTTAATATTTATATTTTAATATAATTTTAATTGACAAAAGAGCAAAATTGACAAATCAAGGTATTAAACTGTATTTTAATGTCTCAACTTTTTTATGAAACTTTTTTTATAAAATGAATAGAAAGTAAAATAGAAAACAGTTCATATATTTAGTTTGACCTCCCGAGGTTGTTGCCCTCATTTTATGAAGGTTAACTACTTCCTTTAAATGTCCTTTTGTTGAAGAAAAAAAACTCAATTGTCTTTCAGGCCCTTATTT
This sequence comes from Onychostoma macrolepis, assembly GCF_012432095.1. Taxonomy (NCBI): domain Eukaryota; kingdom Metazoa; phylum Chordata; class Actinopteri; order Cypriniformes; family Cyprinidae; genus Onychostoma; species Onychostoma macrolepis. Next base: position 10,052,315 of record NC_081163.1, read on the forward strand.
GTAACCTATTCATGGAAAATGCCAGTTAATTAAGATTCAATAACCGAGCATACTGCAGCTTAATAAAAGTTATATGGACAGTTAAAACTACCTCACTCAGTATGCTTTTGATTATTATGAACCTCATGAACATTCAACCTGAATTTATTCCAGTGCTGAGGATAATAGCCTTTCTTTGGACCTTTTTAAAAGTAATTGTATGTGTTAATTTAATAAACATTAATGAAAAATTGTGTCCTTGCTAATGTGCTGATGGCTTCACTTATGGCCTTTTTTCCCTCTTAATGCTGACTGTCTTTCCTTTTCGTTTACTCTTTATCTTTCTATCCATCCTCCTAATATTGTAGTTTATTTTTCATATTGGGATAATAGCATCTCTTTGGACCTTTTTAAAGTGATTGTGTATGTTAATTAAATAAACATTAATGAAAAATCGTGTCCTTGATAGTGTGATGATGGCCTCACTTGCGGCTTATTTTTTTCCTCTTAATGCTTACTGTCTTTTCGTTAACTCATTCTCTTTCTATCCATCCCCCTGATATCTTAGTTTATTTTTCATATCACAGTGTGGGTGGAGGGTTCATAAGAGTGCAGGTTGCGCAAGGATCCCGCGTTCCTGTGCCCGAAGGTTCTGACCCCTCCTCTTCATGCATGCATATATCCGTATGGCCTCAGGCTTTGAATGGAGAGTATAACGCTCTCCTCAGACACTCTAAAGTATAATCTGGAGCAGACCCACGCATGCCACATAAGGAAGCACGTGTGTGTGTGTGTGTGTGTGTGTGTGTGTGTGTGTGTGTGTGTGTGTGTGTGTGTGTGTGTGCGTGTTCGTGTGCGAAAATGGACATCATGTATGCCAGTAACCCATTTGGTCTTGAATATTCCCAAATCTCCATTTTCACCAGAATAGGGTGTTCCCATTACTATAAATTCATATTGCGTTGGAGCACTACAATGCCACCAAGATTTCAGGACAACGGATAGTTCCTGATCTGTGTTTCAGCACCGCCAGCAGCGGACAGCTCCCCAGATCACAGCTCGTCCTCCCCTGGCTCTCCTCCGCCTTCTGTGTCCAGGCTCCTGATTTACAATCCCATTTAAATGAAGAAGCGCTATTGTTTTTTAATCAGGCGGCTGTGATGAGCCGGGGGACACCGCAAAGGGTCGATAGAACGGCTGATTTACGCATTCTCTCTATCTCTCATTCTCTCTTGCGCTTCCCAATCTCTCTCCTACACACTCTCTCCGTTCATATTTTTATCAGGTTAACCTTCTCTCTTTCTGTCTTTCTTTCCTGTATCTTCTCTCTTTGCTTTTTCCTCTTATCTCTGTCCCCCTCTCTCTCGTCGCATTTCAATAGTTCCTTTATCGCCAGGGGTTTTTATGCATTGATTGAACTCCCAAACTCTGATATGCGCTACATAATGACACAGAAAGACTAAATAAATTACAGGGAATTCATACACTATGGTCTGTGCTCTTCAATTTATTTGAGTTAGGGCCAAACGTTCATTGATTGCCCAGATTGATTGTAGCATCTCTGATGGCATCTCCCTACCTTTGCTTTTTGTGTCTCAGTTGGTGGAGCCTCTGACGCCCAGCGGTGCGGCCCCGAACCAAGCCCAATTGCGCATTCTGAAAGAGACTGAGCTGAAACGGGTGAAGATCCTGGGAGCTGGGGCATTCGGCACCGTTTACAAGGTAATGACATCAAAGTGGATATAGAGGGAACTTCATATTTGTGCAGACCATATATTTTGCTAAGGACAGCATGGTTACAGTTGCTCGTGTATTTGTTGGGGTTTATAAAAATTCTTAACACTAGTTGTTGAATTTTTGCACACATGGACATGAAACATTATCATTCAAAAGTTTGGTTTCAGTAAGATTTATTTATTTGTTTATTGGTTGGAAATGAATATTTTTTTCAAATTTTCAAACATGAAAAAAATGAGCATTTTTAATTGTAATAATATTTCACAATACTGCTGTATCTAACAAATAAATGTCAGTGTTATTTTAGTATCTCTGAGATACAGTTGTAGTTTGTTTTATAAATTTTTATACATGTCTGTGTATAGTTTATTTTTCTTTTCTTTTTTTAACTTTTAGTTGTTTTAGTACATCAAGTTAAACTAAATTAAAATGAGAAATTGTGCTTTGGCAACTAGCTGAAATAATGTTGTTGTTAATTAATAAAAATAATAATTTTTATTTTTTAGTTACCCTGATAAATAATAACCCTGATAAATGCAGCCTTGGTTAGCATTAGAGACTTCTTTCAAAAACATTAAAAACAATTTTACCAACCCAAAACATTTGATCTGTAGTGCACTTCAAATCAAAAACAAATGGAAAAAATCAAACAGACTTACTTTGAAGGAGATATTTGAAGGTAGGCTTTTTTAAACCACTAACAGCCAACCATCCAAATCACCCTAACAGCCACCAAGAACACCTTAGCAATGTATTAGGAACACGACAGAAAACCTTTGATGAGTTTTGCATGAGTTTTGCACTAACATTCACATTTTCTTCAGTAAAAAATAAAAAGTAAATTTCCACCCAATTCCCTCTAAGAAATATATATTTTTGTGATTTCAGGGCATCTGGGTACCTGAGGGCGAGACTGTGAAGATTCCCGTTGCCATAAAGATCTTGAACGAGGCGACGGGCCCCAAAGCCAATGTAGAGTTCATGGATGTGAGTGTCACTCTGTTGCAAGGCTTGCAGCTGTAGTTTGTGTAATTCCACTAAGCGAATATTCAGCTCTTTAGTAGTTCAAAAGGAAAAATGCATGTAAACCTCAAATTGGCCCGTCCTCTTAGATGATGCAAGTACTATGAAACACTTACCAAAGGCCTTTCACACCCATGATGAGTGCAATCTAAAACAGGTTATTTCTGCGAGCATGTTCACGTTTGCTCACTTGCGTGTAGATGCGGCTCCGTTTTGATCTGAGCTCCACATGTATTTGTCTTGAGTGAGATATCTGTGCAGATGTACATGTGTTAGAGTGGTCTCTCCATGACTCCCCCATGTAAGGTATTTCCCACAATTCATCAGTGTTAATGGGCATTCCACTTTCAGAAAATTCTTAGGGGTTTGCAGATGAACAGATCCACTCATACTGCGCTCAAACCACAGAAGCACATGAAGGCGGATCAGACATGTAGATGCTGACCCCCGCTGTTGATTGGGTGAGCAGTGTGCGTGTACGCAATCATCTCAGCAGCTGGAGAATAGCACGAGCTTGAATGCTCATTATATAACTGTCAAGTGTGTAATTTTATGTAGTGCTCAGATAATGGGTTTGTGTGTGTGTGTGTTTGCGAATATTGGATGTGTGTTACACACTGTTTTAGTTTTTAAAATGTTCAAACAAACGTAAGAGGATCCCTCCAAGGCCTGAAATCATATTAATGGCAGAGGCATCTTTTATTGCAATAATATAACCTTATGGCCCAAGGTTTGGATATTATTTCTGAATTATCCCCTTAGCTGTTTGTGGAAATTATATGTATTTTTTAGGTTCTGTATTTTCTTAGTCCCTGATACTTTTATACCCTGTGCCATCTTTTGTTTGGACCACAGGTTGAAAATGTTGGATATAAACTGGAATTAGGATCGTAAATGTGCTCTCGTTTAGTGAAATGCTTCACACACATTTCAAATTTTTTACTAGACTGCTTGATCATATTGTACTGAAAGCAACTGAAATAGACCTATGACTCTTTCAGAATAGATGGTCATTTCAGCATGTAAGTGTGCAGTGTTAGTGATTTATGAGTAATAAGACTGCCTTGTAGATCCTCCAGCTTATGCAAGTGTCGTGAAACAAAGCGAATAAATCCTACACTCATTTCGCAGACTGTAACTATGGGGCTGTTTCACAGATGAATCTCAGTGGGATGTCATGGCTGTGTATGTGTTTTTACATGCATGACAAAAAGTGTTTCAGAACCAATCTGTGATAAATCGTCTGCACTGAATCTGTTTGTAAATGTAAGATGTGTGCATTTTTGAAAATTGAAATTTAAACTTCCTGTCATTTGGTAAATATAAGGCACTTAAATTAAAGGAGTCCTACTATGCTCTTTTACAAAGTCTTGATTTTGTTTTGGGGGTGTACTAGAACATGCTCTCATGCTTGGTGGTTCGAAAATCGCATTATTTTTCACATAATTTACATTATTACAATACCTTTCTCCCCAGCCTGGCACAAACGGCTCAATTAGTTCTGGGTTTGATGAAGGCCCACCTTCCGAAAAACGAAATGTGTTGTGATTGGTTAGCTGTCCCAGTGCGTTGTGATTGGCGAACATCTTAGACGGTGTTTCAGTACTGCCCCACCCCTTGCCAAAACAGCAAGTTCGTCAATATTGCCATATCAATTCAGACCCCGAGAATATTGAACAAGAGGATCGCGCAGAACCTTTGCACGCACGGATATTGCAAGACATATTAAAGTGGTAACGTTATTGTTGTTGTTTTTTTGTTTTTTTTACTAAATCACATTTTAGATAGGATGTCAACAACAGCTTAAAAATAACTGCATTTACTATGTACAGATAAGTGCAATGGTAATATGTATTATGTTTATTGTTCTTTAATTCTAACGTTATAACATGAATTGCAGTGAAACTGTTATACGGTTGAATTTATTTATACCATAGTCCCACAGAGTTGCACTATTTGTGGCGGCATATATATGCAAATTAATTCTCTGCCAGCGGGAGACGCTGTTGGAGTAGAGAGCGAGGTTTCCCCGGTAACGCTGTACACAAAGCAGAGCTCCGCTCACAAACGCTGCTTTATCAGACATTTCATACAAGATGAAATGAAAATGACATCCAAAATTTTCTGATGACAGTCTCAATCAAGTGTTCTCGCCACCTGCCAACCATTCGAATTTCCGTAGGCGGGATTTATTTTAATGATATTCTAATGGACCACTTTGTGATATCACAAATACAGGAAAACAACTTTGTAGTCCAAACGAGCTGTTCGTTGTAGTTCTTGAAAAGGGAAATATCTCCCTATGGAGTGGACTTTGAGATTTGCAACTTTGTAGTTCTTTTTATGCCCAAACATACTGTCACGGTGCACACAGCAGGGAGGAACGACGAACACGCAGACGAGGAGTAACTTCAAAATAATAGTCTTTAATGAAGACATCAGGACAGGGCAAGACAAGGCAAGGTTCACACAGACAGGAACACCGGGGGATTAACGAGTAGACCAGACGAAAACTAACTAAACAGGCAGGAACTAAATACACATGACAATTACTGATAATAACTAAAACACAGCTGGACAAGACTTAACTAATGATAACACTTAACAAGGACAGGAACAAGACCAAATATGGACACAAGAGGCGGGAACACATGACACACACGACAGAGGACTGACACATACACACTACACACTGACTAAAATTCAAAAAGTGAAAAAGCATAATAGGACCCCTTTAATACTTTTATTCAACAAGGATGCATCAAATTGACCAAAAGTGACAGCAAAGACAAAAGATTACTGTTTAAAATAAATGCTGTTGTTTTGATTCAATTTATCAAAGAATCCTGGAAAAAAACGCATCATGGTTTCCACAAGAATTTTAAACAGCGCAACTGTTTTCAACATTGATAATATTAAAGGGTGGATAGTTCACCCAAAAATAAAAATTTTGTCATTAATTACTCACCCTCGTGTCTTTCCAAACCCGTAAGACCTTTGATCATCTTCGAAACACAAATTAAGATGTTTTTGATGAAATCCGAGAGCTTTCTGACCCTGCATAGACAGCAATGAAACTGACATGTTCGTTTAATTTCGATCGATAATTTTGACCCATTCAATGTATTGTTGGCTATTGCTACAAATATACCCGTGCTGCTTATGACTGGTTTTGTGGTCAAGGGTCATATATATATATATTATTCATTAAGATAACTAGCTCATTGAATGTGTTTACTTGAAAGAAGAACACAGTTTAAAATGTTTTATTTACATCCTGCGCAATCGATTGTTTCCTGTACTCTGAGTTCCTGTTTTGTTCCCTCCAGGAGGCTTTGATCATGGCCAGCATGGAGCATCCTCACCTGGTGCGGTTACTGGGTGTGTGTCTGAGCCCCACCATTCAGCTGGTTACTCAGCTCATGCCCCACGGCTGTCTGCTGGACTACGTGCATGAGCACAAAGACAACATTGGCTCCCAATTACTGCTCAACTGGTGTGTTCAGATTGCCAAGGTAAGACTTAACTATTGAACTCAGCATTACTCATGGAGACCACACTTACAGGATGTATCTAATCTGTTTGTGGCCTTTGATATGGCTCATGTTTTATCAAAAGCACTATTAATTTCTTTAGATGTGAGACTTAAAGTAGAAAGAAATGACCTGCATGTTTTTTTGTCTGCTGTGTGAACTTGCATTAAAACACTGTTCAGATGTTCGCTCAATCTCTTTTCCTCCCAGTCATGCAGCGAGCATCGTTTTGCCATATTTCTTTGATTTTGGACCCCCACCCCGTCTGCTGTCTGTACCAGTCTATTTATCTTCCTCCCACACCAATGGTGGTCATATTTCCCCGTCTCTGTTTCTCCCAGACTAGGAGTGCATGTGAATGATCTCAGAGCAGCAGCACCTCAAAGGCTGCTGGGATAGATAAGCAGCACACATGCACGCTCTGTCTGATCTGAGCTCCACATTGTAACTGGGAGCTTTGCTTTGTGTCACTCGAGAGGAAAAGTTCTGACACCTCTGAGATGCAGAACTGTACAGTATATTAACTCTGTGTGGGGGGTTTGAAAAACAATGATTTAACACAACAGTAACAAAGCAGCTATTTCAGGAGTTATTGTTTACAAAACATTCTTAAAAGCAAAGAAAAAAGGGCTTGAATGCGAATGCACCAGGTTATACAGGAGTTGCATCACAGCAGGTGGTAGTTGACATGACAGTCAAAGCAGTGACTGCTATGTACTTCAACTAAAACTTATAAAGTATTTGCAGCCCGAATGGTGTTTGATGATTTTACAAAGACAGAGATGAAAAGAGGGTACATACACTACCTTTTTAAAGTTTGGGGTCGGTAAGACTTTAAAAATATTTTTTAAAGAGGTCTCTTACGGTCACCAAGACTGCATCTATTTAATAAAAAAATACAGTAAAAACTGTAATATTTTGAAATATTGTTATAATTTAAATTAACTGTTTTCTATTTAAATATATTTTAAAATGTAATTTATGTCTGATGGCAAAACTGAATTTTGGGCAGGCATTACTCCAGTCTTCAGTGTCACATGATCCTTCAGAAATCATTCCAAGATGCTCATTTGTTTCTCAAAAAACATTTTGTGGGCAGCATAATATTTTTGTAGAAACACAACATTTTTGCATAAAATTTTAAATAGAAAGTAAATCAATGAAATACCTATAAGACAGTACTGTCACTTTTGATCAGTTTAATGTGTCCTGGCTCAATAAAAGTATTAAACAGTCCCCACGATTTTGAACGGTAGTGTAAGCCTTATATATACAGGCTGCAGGTGAGCATAGCCATAAGTTTCAGATTAATTGCAAGTCTAATATTGCATTAAGAAGTTAAGACTCAATATTGCCAGTTACTTTGTATTATTGCTCTGCTGATTTTTGCTTATTGCTTCATTGCTTATTACTTTATATCCATCGCACATCTAGTGGTGTTTCTGAATGAATCAGTGTCTTAAAACAAATCGGTTGAATGAATGATTCAGTGACTCACTCATAAACTTGTGTGATTTCAATATGAATCTGTGTTTTTGAACAAATTGTTTGTGAATTATTTGCTCACTCAAGTAACACCTACTAGCGTAGTGATGTAACATGCAGAGAGTGTACTTTAAAATACTTTCCCTTATAAATACATAAAATAAGTTCACGTCAACCATTACTGGTGTGAGTTTAGCTTTGTATTGAATAGATGAATAGACAAAAGCCAGTGCTGCATACACTTAAATGTTTGATTCAGCTGTTTAGATGAATCTCATGCATTTAAATCATAGTTTTAGAAGGCTAGTTGATATTCAGACATTTTGTTGCTCTACTCACATGACCACTCTCCACATGACCGCTTTCCAAATCAGCCGTATGGAATTAAGATTTTAGGCACAGTACTTTTGAGAAATGTTAACCTGAAGTGATACAATTGGAGGTTATTATTTATGTTTTTAGGCTCACCTCATAAGAGGCTTTTCTAAGAGCAGACTATGATGTGGGAGTAAAATCAGACAGCGTCTGCCCTGTTCTTTTCAAGATAATGGGTAAAATGAGCCAAGGCTTTAGAAATGTCACCTCATATACTCATAGTGTTAAATTACTGGCTTCAAAATAATAACTTAAACCAACCTTTCACTGCTGCATTATACAAAAATATGGAGGGATATTTTAGTGAGCCAATTTCTTGGACATGTACAGTATATTAAGCCTTATTGTAAACAGCTGCTGTGATTGTTGATGCAGTTAATCTTTATCAGAGAAATAGGGCTTTAGTGTCTCTAAAACTGTTTGTTCTACATACTATTTATTTTAATCCTTTGCAGAAAGTTGGCCAGTTGCTGTACACACTATACACAACTCATTTTGAAAAGAAAACTGCATTTTTAACTTATGTTTTGTTGTGGTCTATACATTATTGATGAAGCAAAACCGTGGTATATACATTATTTACAAGTACCTTATTACAGACATAGAACATGTTGTTTTTGCAGTGCCATCTTCATGCAGCTCCTCTGACATGTAAACCCATACTCAGGAACAGTGTTTGTGAGTGTGTGTGTGTGTGTGTGTGTGTGTGTGTGTCTTAGGCCACCTATGAGGGGCTTCTTCTAATGAGGCCAGAGGAAAAGAAAAACCGTCAAATAAACAGTGAAAAGAGACAATGAAAATGCTCTCTTTCACAATCAGGTTTTGAGCATTGGACTTGAGAAATACTTGAGTTTGTGGAGTTCCGTGTATGGTAACAGGAATGGAAACAGTTGTTGGAGACAATGGCGAATTGTCCATTGTCCTCTTTATAAGTATTTGAATATATGTGTCCTTCCCCTTGCAGTGTACAAAACAGTCTTCTTCATACTTACAATGCAAACCACTGAAAAGTGCTTACAAACTTCAGGGCTCAACCATAAGGATGTTGTCCTGTCAGGCCAGTACTTTACATTTTTACCTGCCCTTCAAAGATTTTGTATGGCACCACCAAAAAATAATAGTAGATAATAGTTTAAGTCATAAAAATGGATGTACAAGATTGATGAATGTGAAATTTTCAGTGAAAACAGCACTGACTCGAACACTGGCTTGGAACTCTCTCTCACTGGCCCTGGGTCAACAGGCCATTCTTATTGTTGAGCCCTGCAGAGTAATGACTACTGGAACCTGACACCGCTACTGTTCTTCTGGAGAAGGTACTGTAATGTAACACAGAGAACGAGAGAAGAGGTAAAGAGACATAAAATAAAGAGAGAGAGAGCAATTCAAAGTGTACTGGAAGACTACAAGCCTATTTTCCATGGTTTGTGTTACAGCGCCCAACAGGTTAATGGCAGCCAGAAGGTCAGTGGCATTTCTGTGAAAGAAAACACACTTTATGCAATAGATTATTGATGAAATAATCAGGCATGAGTGTAATTTTTCTGAGTAGATTGATAAATGAATAATGCAATGAGATGAGATTGGCCAGAGGTGCACTAAACCAGCATTTGCACTTCTTTATTTCCTTGACATTCAACATGTGCTCTGTTAATGAATTGCACAATGGCATGTGCAACAGAATCGGTGTAGAGATCTAAAATAGAGATCTAAAATAAATTGCCTCAGGAGCCAACACAAGCCTGACATGTGAATGTTAAATTTTGATGCCCTGTGAGATAACCCGAGACCACCAGTACTCTTCTTATTATTGGAGAAAAGGTTATAGGCACTGCAGTGATAAGTTGACCAGCAAAATAATACACTGCTCCTATCAGTGCTCAGTTAAAATGAAAGAGGCCTACAATTTATTTTTGAGTGAATTTTACTGATTTAGAGTTGTTAAAGATCCAAAATCTCAATAGTGAAATCATCACTACCATATGTCATACAATAAAACCAATACCAATTTGTACGCCCGTTAAACCCATTAAATGCCCCCTTTTTTTTTTTTTTTTTTTGATAACGTGTATAAAAATAAAAATGTTAGAAATAAAGAAAAATATTTATTTACTTAATTTTTTTACTTACATTTTCTTTACATATTATTGCAGATATTTTGTTCTTTAAAAAATTACAAACTGGAAATTACACAGCTGTAATGTAACAATGTAACTCCATTGCTAGAAAACAATGGCATAAAATGCAAAACACGTATAAATAATTATTTATATAATTCTTCATTGCACCTCCTGTTGGCAGCCTTTCCTTCAAGTAAAGATCTTGTAGAGCAGTACAAAGCAGCATCATCTCTCAAATTAACATTGTGGAGATGACAACCATCTGCAGCCATGCAAGACTGAAGTTTCCCTCAAATACTAATTGTGAGGCACTGTACCATAACATTCATGCAGTAATTACACATTTGGCCGTTGTGTTTTGAATGTTTACCACTAGAGTCTATATTTTCCGAGTGGCATTTAGGAAAGCAGCTTAGAGGTGTAATTGTTAAGGAAACAGACTGTGACACACAAAAGGTGACAGCACAGGCAAACAACAGACACACAGCATGAAACAGCAAAACGTTCACACATGCCTGCACACTCATTAAGGCTGCGTCCCATGAACTGATTTTTCAGATGTAAAGCTTCATTTACATAGTCGTTCAGGAATCAGAGAGAGTCGTTTTGTGTGTGTGTCTGAGTTAATGGCCCTGCCGACTGTCCGTCAGTATCCAGCAAAGTATACTTCCTACGGCAAACCCCAAAGGGACAAACACACATCACAGTAGTTTCAAGTAATTAGAAGTGTTGTCTGATTTTTTTACTTTTTAATTAATACATCTATTTCTACAAGTTTGACCCACTTTGTTTGAGTTTCCCCCCACTTTGGCTGATTTGCAGATCATTGTGAACATAATTATGATAAAACATGATAGTAAATTATACTGAAAGTAATTGTGTGTGTATATATATATATATATATATATATATATACACTTTGGCAACTGCCACATGCGTTAAATAATGTATAAAAATGTGTTATGTAATAAATATAAAACACAGATATTTAAAGTCTTTAAAGATATTTTCTCATCCAATTCCTTGCCTCCTCAGAGAAAACAGTCTTGACATGGTTCTGCCAACAGGAAGACAACTTTATATACTGGAAAGTGTACGTATATACACTCTGGGTGGTTTGCAGTTAAATTTCATTGCAGGTTTCAGGGTTCTTATTACGTTCAATGGTTATACTATTACCATCAGAGTCAACAATTATGCCTTTTATCCTTTCATGGTTCATTTCATCCAAGGAAATCTTGGAATCATCCCATTCTTCATGTCTGAAGCTAAGCCAATTGAATTTTCAATAGATGAAATTAAATAGAGGCTTGATATTCAATGGTTTTAAGGTGAGATGACAATCGTCTGGCTTCTAACATGCTAATTATAAGCTACGGATTGACCGTAGAGTAAGACATCTAAAGATGTCTTGAAATTACACCTTTTCTGAACAATGTAACCTAATTAGCTAAATTAAACCCTGATTTAACATTGTGGATATGTCAGCCCAGTTGGCTCATACCACCTAGAGCTGTTCTGTTTGAATTGAACCTTTAAAGGATCCTCTGAGTGCTGCCAACCCAAGACAAACAAACGCATGCAAAGCAATTTACTTTAAAGGCCATCCGTACAGATCTTTTCCAATATTCATATGAAATATATTTTGTCATTCTCCCACACACAGTCATTCATCTCACATCTCCTTCCTCTTCCTCTCCTCACTCTTTCTCAATACTGCTCTTTTTCTATGTGGGGCTGCTGAAATTTTAAACAAGAGAGAGAGAGGGGAAGACAGCACAGGTCTCAGAGAACACGGTGGATTTCTCAGCTCAGTAGACCTGCAGACACTAGAGCGACTCGCCAGTGTTAGAGATGAAGTTAAAAGGACACCAGTAGTTTAGCAGGGGCTTCACTTTCAATTATCTGAATATCAAAACCGCCTGTCTAACAGAGCAGCTTTAATTGCTTTGACCTTGGTGGATCTCTCTGGTTGTTTGTGGTGGGAAAGAACAGGCACAGGGAGCTGTCGTTTGTCCCGTAATTTCTGTGAGCGTGAGACGTGCAAACAGAAAACAGCTGCAACTTTCTAAAGAGCTGAACATTTGATGAGTTTAATGATCAGCTAAGAAAGGAAGAACGTTGTGTCTTGTTATTGTTGTGTTCTAAACACTAGTGGGTTGCCTACATAGACAGCATTTTAAGGCATAATAGGAGCACTCATATGTATTCTTAAGCAGGGTTATTATCATTAACTAAAACAAATAAAAACATTTTTGATAATTGATAATGTATAATATAAATTAGTGCTGTAAAATCGATTAAAAAATGTAATCGCGTTAATTATAGTCATGGACTGTGATTAATCATGATTAATCACAAATTTAAAATACTAGGATTTACTTGTAAATGTGTTGAAATAAAGAAATGCACGTCAAACTAGTTTAAGGAAACAGAACCTTTCACACTTCCGCCAGGTATGAGACATATGCTGCGTCCCAATTCGCCTACTTATACTATGCCCTAAAAGTATGTACTCTTTTTGTGAAGAAAAAGTACATACTTTTGAGTATGTAGCAGAATAGTAGGCAAGCTTTGGGACATACTACTTCGTCATAGCTGCGTCTTTAACAGACGCTCTGTTGCTTAGTTACGTGCATCCTGTAACTGTTTAAACTGCCCTGTCAATCATCTTGTCACAGTTAACATCATCCACATTTCATTTAATTTGATTTCCTTCCGTATTGTAGAGAAATACAGAAGCACATCGCAGGTCTTTCATGCTGAGAACTCTGCTCATGTGTTTGCATAATGATGTATTTCAAAGTTAATGACCAAACGTGTCATTATAAAAGTTCACAGTGTTGCTGCAGATGAAATATAATGTGGATAACATTTAAATAAATATTTTCTCATCAGGTTAGACACTGATTATTTATCACTCAAATCCCTTTCTCTACCTGTCCGTCGGTCGCGCATATCTGCCATGTTTGTAGTTTATAACACTTTTATGCTTGTTTGTAGTTCTAATTGAATCCTCGTCCACAGCGCAATGTGTTGTGGGCAATATTAGCCGTTAGAGTGTGCATCGATCTGCACTTCGAATTCTAACCGGAAGTAGTAGACCATCCGGGAATCTTTGGCATACTTTTTTAAACATACTATGAATTGGGACAGACTGATTCTTTTTTCGAATACTATTTAGGACGGATAGTATGCGAATTGGGACGCAGCAATAATCCTTATTATTATTTAGTTTTTATTCAGCCATTATCAGCCTTTATACTGGCAATAAAATGTTTACCAAGCCACATCGCTTCAATCCCAGCATACATTTACCCAACTATTATCAAAAGTATTTCTAAATAAATACAACAAAACATTTCTTGCGACCTTACGTGAAGTATTATGACAAAATGCATTATGAAGAAGAATTGGATTTGTTCCACAGGTGCATTAGAGCTAACATTAGCATCATGCTACATAACACAATTTATGAGATTAATAGTGCACTTTTACTCAGAACTCACTTCAAACCACCATCGAGTGTTTGTAATAACTTCCTTTTGCGATCACATGTGGAATTTGGTTGTTTACTGTTGTTAAAATATGCTATTTATAGCCTTTTATATCGCTGCAAAAATTAGCATTTCAGACGTACACATTCAACTCAAAAAAATCACATACAGACCATATCTATCGTAATTGTGTGTTTATTATCTTATATAATCTATAGTGGCTGTTGACATGTTTATTTCTGCTGTTTAAAAGCCTTGTATGTAAACAAGTATGCTCTGCTGAAACTCACGTTGTGTGTGATGTTAACCGCCTCTCCGTTCTTAAGTTGCCTGGGATACATTCCAAGTATAATACACATTAGTAAAAGGATCTATTTTAATTTTAATTTGTCTAAATACACTTTGGGTGGCCGCGGTACATTATAAAAGTAGCCCAGAAAACCGCAACCCACGGCTCTGTAATTTTTCCCGCGACTGTATTTTCAAAATAACCCACTTGTGCCGTTACCCTGGCAACACTGGTTCGCTGTACCCTCATCACACAATGATAGATAACTTTCCGTGCTGCGATGACGGGAAGAAGTTGGTGTCAAACCTTATCAAGCGATTCATTTGCGTTAAAAAAATATTAATGCGTTAAAATTTTTTGATTAATCCCATGCGTTAACGTTAACGTTGACACCCCTAATATAAATATAATCAAATAAAATGAGGTATGAATAATAGATGAAACACTTAAAATAAATGAAAATTAGAAATGCTGCTTAGCAACTGAAATAAGTGTAAAGTACCGTATTGTCCCGAATATAAGACGACCCTGATTATAAGACGACCCCACTTTTTCCAGATGTACCTGTTGGAAAAAGGCTTTTTGAAAACCAAATCTTGTTTTTTTTTGTTGTTGTTGTTGTTTTTCCTCTCTCTGTAAAACACATTTATTCTTAAATTATTTTCATATTGCATATTTTTCCAATTCTAATTTTTGTTTTGAAAGTATGGTAAATACTGGTAAAATGTACCAATGACATTGGAAAATTTTGATATACCATTGAAATAACAGGTAGCCCATCTGAATTATATAACAATTAGGCTATCCAACTCATAGTAGCCTATCAAAATGTTATTATCAGTAGACGTGAAATCTTATTGTAGTCTTCAAATCTGGGTACTGTTTTATGTTTTAAAATCACTTACAGAGGAAGTTTGGTCCCATCAAGCTAACATGACAGTCACGATCATGCTGCTGTAAGCTTTTCTTTTTCATTTGTTTTCATTCGCGATCTTTACAACACACATTGCATTACATATTTCATGGCACACTCGTTTTATGCGTTTTTGGCGCCACCTATTGTTGTGGGTGTATTATTGACATGTCAAAGTCTAGACCCTGAATATAAGATTTAAAGCGTTTTTCAGATGTATTTCCAAGGAAAAAACATCGTCTTATATTCGGGTCAATACGGTACTGATACTGGAAGAAATAAAAACTGAAATTTAATTTAACTGAAATAAATATAAATTAAATAATAAATATGACAAAAGCATAACAAGTACATATAACAAAATTATCACAATAACTAAAACAAAACAAAAAATTAAATTAACTAAAAATATGAAAATAAAATTGAATTATAATAAAATAAATTCATAAAAAGTGCTAAAATTAATGCTAAATTAATAAATTATGCTAAAATAGCACTGAATCTTAGTAGATAATGCAATCCCAAGATGCACTGTGAAAAGCTTAGTGAAAGAGAAATATAATATATCAGATATATTTCATTCAGTATTATTATAAAATCATTGTATTATATACTATGTAATATCAGGGTTGGGTAAATCACAATTTAAAGGAACACGTCACTCAAAAATGACAATTCTGTCAGCATTTATAATTTCTCAGACTTTCTTCTTAGGAGCATAAAATAAGATATTTTGATAAATGTATTTGTGTTATTTGTCCATACATTAAAAGTATCTTCTTTTGTGTTTCGGAGAAGAAAGAAAAGTCCGGTTTGGAATGACATGAAGGTGAGTAAAATGACAGAATTTTCATTTTTGGGTGAACTATCACTTTAAGAATTTGAACCTCTTTTGAATTCAGCTTGGCCACACCTGCTACAGGATGTTGAATTTGTATTGCAATGACAGGAAGAGAAAATTACTCATAACTGCTTTTATCAGACTTAAAGAGCAATAAAAACAGGCGAGTCATTTGCAAATGCAAATCTAAACGTCTAATCTGAATATAAACGGTTTTCCTCATGCCGTTTCATCAAGGCCTCTGCAATTAGCTTGAGACGATAATGACTTGGATCGATTGTTGTGCTATTTCATCAGGTCAAGTTAGCCATATTTACCACGGGCAGCCATCTGTTATGCTCTAGCGTGTACAGAAAAGATGACTAACCATGTGGCTGCGTTCAGAGCGTATCACGGACTGCTCACTGGCCGCTCGCACGCAGACAGACAGCTGGGAGCACAGATGCACATTTGGAGCAGAAATGTCTGGGAAAATACAAGACCTTTCTCAATCTCTGACTGACACTTGCTATTGAGGTTTTCCACCAGGGCTACAGTTTCATAAGGGTTTTAATTAATTTTAAGTCAGTGCTTTGAGAGCTTATGGGTGGAAATAAACTGATATATGCACAGCCAATATGAGACCCCAAGAGACGCCTGGACAAAGTTAATGATTAGTAGACTGGAGCTTAAAGGAATCCAAAAAAAAAAAAAAACATTTACTCGCCATCATGTTGTTCCAACCTGTATTTCCCCTCTTCTGTGTAATAAAATTGGAGATCTTAGGCAGAATGTCTGAGCTGCTCTTTTCCATACACCGAAAATGATTTGCAAAGTATCATAATTGTTCCTATATTTAAAACTTAGAGCTAAAAATGTGTTGTTTTGTTTTTTCTTTAGCATCATCTTCATTTAGCTATTTCACACAGTACCTGTCTGGCATGATCTCGCAACTTTCTCCTACGCTCTCTTGTTTTTCTATTTTCTCAGTTTCTCTGGTGTGTACGTGTGTAGTCTAAGCCAGACATTTGCTGTTAGAAGGAGGTTTTGCTCTGTAACACAAAACACGCACACACTTGGCATAGCGCTTTAAGTTAAAGGAGCGTAAGAATGGATGTGGCTGTGCCGCCTCAAGCAAAATGACTTTTCCCTTCTCTCATTTTTCTCATTTCTGAAGAAAATGCTTTTTGTTTGTTTGTTTTATTTTTCTTTCAGGCATGCGAACATCAGCAGATAGAGCCATACATACGCAGAGGCCTTTATGGCCTTACAGATGAGTTTAGTGTCACGTTCTTGAACTATAAAAGAAAAAAAAAACAGATATGCTGATAAACATTGCTACAGAGAACTTGAACAGTCATGATTAGGTGGTGACTGGTGTAATACTTTTATTCAGCAAGGATGAATCAAATTGATCAGAAGTAACCATTGAGACTTGTACACTGTTACAAAAAATATTTCAAATAAATGTTCTTTTTAACTTTCTATTCATTAAATATTCTGTCCTTTTCAACATTGATAAAAAATTAAAAAAAACTTTTCCTTGAGCACCGAATATGAATATTAGAATGAATTCTAAAGGATCATGTGACACTGAAAAATGGAGTACTGGCTTTAAATAGAAAAAATAACATTTTAAATGTATTTACTATTTTTTACTGTATTTTTCATCAAATAAATGCAGCCTTGGTGTGCATAAAAGACGTTTAAAAATATTACCGACCCCAAACTTTTGCATTTTATTTAATTTTATTTTGAACTTTGATTTTATTGTATTTTATTTACTTTTGAACTGTTTTATTTTATTTTATTTTATTTCATTTCATTTTATTTTATTTTATTTTATTTTATTTTATTTTATTTTATTTTATTTTATTTTATTTTATTTTATTTTATTTTATTTTATTTTATTTTATTTTATTTTATTTTATTTCATTTTATTTTATTTTATTATTTTGGATATATTTGCATTTTTGTCACAAACCAAAAACATTATTCAAAGCAAATTGATAAGTTTATTATCAGTACGAAAAGTTACATAACACTTAAGTCAACAAAGTGTTAAGACGTTATAAATATGATAGGACAAGGCATTGTAAAATACCCAATATTCACACACCAATGACATTTCATTACATTTCCCAGAAGCCTTATGCTGATGCCCTTATCATGGCTGCCACAGAGGTTTACTCATTGTTGCAATGGAGCCAGAGCAGCCTCAGAGGAAAGGCACGTACATCCTGAAAAAAACACACACAGGCCCCTGGCGCCAAACACAACCTGCAATATTGATTTGTGAGACCAGCTCCTAACAGACACTAGAGGACCGAGCTGGGTTTTGAGGAGCAGACAGGTGTGTATTATTTACTGTGGCCCGAGGAAGGCCAGACCTCACTCTGAATCTGTAAACAATTGTTCAGGCCAGGTCAGAGGCAATAAAGAACGGAGGGGAAAAAAGAAGAGAAAAAGACTCTAAAATTGGGCAGAAGCCAATGTTGTTAAAAGGGAAAGGAATAGGCTGACGTGCCAGTGAACTATCTGAGATCATATCGAGAGTAAATTAATCACCCAGTAAATGAGAGTTGAGCTCTTCTTTGTGCCCTGGTGTAATTCCACATAAAGCAAAGGACGACTGCGTGACCTTACAGCAGATGAATTCACACTGGATTCGCTGGTTTGATTTAAAGGATTAGTTTGCCAAAAATGAAAATGATGAATGATTTGCTCACCTTCGTGTTTTTTTCTTCTGTGGAACACAATGTGCTTTTCCATACAGATCTAGTAGAAAAGCTCCAAAAAGGACAAAAAGTAGTTTATATATCTTGCACACATACATAAGTGAGATTTGAGGCCTGTCTGTAGGTACAGTATTCTTTCTCTCTTTTGAGGTATTTGCACCAACTGTGTTTCATCTAATAATTCATATTTCAGAACCCTTCTTATTATGGAAAGTATAAACAGGGAGAGCTCTTTATGATGATGGTTACTATAGATTTAATATTGAATTATACCTGTCATTTGAGACCTATACGGTCATCAGTCTTTTCTCTCACTCCCAGTGTGATTCTCCCACTGAACGGTTAATGTGTTGCCAGGCATCCGTTACAGCTTAACGAGATGCACCCAGGCCAACAAATTGAGCAGTAAATTGGTGGATATGAGGTTCAATTAACAGCAACAAGTCATGTGAAGAGAGTGACGGCATCCTAGAGAGAGTGTGAGTGTGTTTGTCACCATCACTCATTTTCCCTAAAGGTTTAAGTCTGAAGAGTTGAAGTCAATCTTAACTTCAAAACATTCAGCGCTATTTTGGATGGCATTTTGAGTTGTATTTTATGTATATTTCTAAATGTTCTTCTGTAATAAACAGTTCAGTTAGCAGTAATAGTATAGATGTTGGGAAGCTTTTAAGTGCTTACTTCACCCAAAAATAAAAATTATTTCATCATTTACTCACCTTCATGTCATTCCAAACCTGTATGACTTATTTTCTTCTGTGGAACAGAAAACAAGTTTGAAGTCCAAAGTAGTTGTGGGCCTCAAAATATCTTCTTTTGCATTCCCCAAATGTTCAGGTTTGGGGCAAATTGAGGGTGAGTAAATGATGACAGAATAAACTATCCCTTTAAGGGGATCTTTTATGGTATGGAGGAGAACAGCATTGTTCCATTTCCACTTATGACTCCATTGCATGATTCAATGTCTGTAGGTCACATCAGAGGACAAATAAGACAGTGTGTTTTGGGTGGGGGTGATGCCCCCTCTCCCCTATTGTGCCCCCCACACTGTGTCGTTAATGAATTTGGCCCCCCACCCCCAAGGCCTCCACAGGTCTCCAGGTCTCACCTGATTGAGAGGAGCACGTAGGTCTCGCTCCTCCCTCACGCCGAGCACATTACCAAGCCCATCTGGTGCCCTGCGCCCCATGCCAAGTACAGCCCAGTCCGTCAGGACAAGGTCATGTGTTGGCATATGTTCTGGCACACCGTTTCCCTCCCCAAAGGCCCAATACCTGAGACCAGAGCAGTGTGCTATGGTGCCAACTACAGGCATCACTAGATGTAATTTTACCAGAGAAAGAGAGAGAGAGATCACTGGTAAGGACTAGTACAAGAATCAAAAATAACTAGAGGTATTTGTCTGAGAAAACTGTTTTTGGTTGCATAATACTAGTATACTATAATTTTTGGAATAGAACATATCTTGAGTAGGAAGGAAGGAAGGAATCATTGAGTAGAAGTCATATTGGATTTTTACCTTATATTTTCTCATAAAAATAATATCTATACCTTAAATCAGGATTTCTCGTATTTTTTGTCTTCCAACAAGATACACCTTGAGGTTGATGTCTTTTTTATGTTGTTTTAATCGAAGTCTCTTATGCTTACCAAAGCTGCATTTATTTGATCAAAAATACAGTAATATTTGTAATATTGTAAAATATTACTACAATTCAAAATAGCTGTTTTCTATTTTTATTAAAAGATTTTATTTTTATTAAAAAAATTATTTAAATTCAGTTTATTTCTGTGATGGCAAAGTAGAATTTTCATCAGTCATTACTCCTTCAATGTCTTCAATGTCAAGTGATTCTTCAGAAATCAGACAACATTTGCGCTGCTTAACATTTCCTTTTTAACTAGGGCGACCATATGTCCTCTTTTCCCCGGTCATGTCCTCTTTAAACCCACTCTTGCTGAATTTCTGACCATTGCCGCCTGCTCCCTTAACATGTGTTTCGCTCCCACGATTTTCGTGTCCACTCCTTTAAACATTCTAATATTGTATATAATTTTGGCGCATCAGGGAGCCACTCTCAGTATGCTGAGTATTTAAATCTCTTTTGAATGAGCGTTCGCGCTGTTTACTTTCACTTTCGATTTCGCGATCACACGCACTCTGTGTAAAGGGAGCACATCTTACAAGATCAGATATTTGTCAAGGAGCTCGGGATCTGTTGAGCAGCAATTACTCAAGCATGGTCTTGTCAGATATCTCTCCTCATTCTCGACCTGTGATCAGTCAAATCTGACTCCTGCAGCTCTTGTTGGATGCAGGGTTGCCAAGTCCACATTTTTATTTTTTATTTTTTTTAAACTGTTGCCATGGGTTGATTTTCCCAAGTGGGTTAAAGGTTTGAAATATTGCATAAATTACATTTGACTGAAATGCTTGTATTGAAACATTTTGCATTCTACCTATGATAAAACTTTCATGGACTTTTACATTAACTGTTCCCTCCTGGTGAATGATATTTAAAAATCTTTTAAAAGAAACGGCTGTAAACACATCTCTTTCATATTTATTTGACCCTCAAACTTTAGCACTCTCTATTCTAATGCTAATTCTAATTGTATCTGCTTGTTATTTTATTTTTTTTATTAAAAAACCTGACCTTTTTTATTGAAAAACATTTGCACTCTCTATTATATTTCTATTCTAATTACTTGAATATTAGAATAGAATTTCTTTATTTAAAAAGAGCCTTTAACACCTAGCATTCTCTATTCTTTCTGCTTATTTTCTTTTTATTTATTATAAATAATGACCTTCTAACACTAGCATTATCTATACTTTTTATGTTCTATTGACTTGTTTTATTTTTATTGATTATAAACACAAAATAAGCAAACAAATAAAAAAAAAACTTGCTACGTATACTGTTAGGTGAAACCCCGCCCCTTTTGTTTTTGCCCCCATTTTTTTTTTGCCACAAGATCTAAGACTTTTTCTATGTACACAAAAGGCCTATTTCTTTCAAATATTGTCTAAATCTGTGTTAGTAAGCACTTCTCCTTTGCCGAGATAATCCATCCACCTCACAGGTGTGGCATATCAAGATGCTGATTAGACAGCATGATTATTGCACAGGTGTGCCTTAGGCTGGCCACAATAAAAGGCCACTCTAAAATGTGCAGTTTTACTGTATTAAGGGGGTCCGGGGGGGTCCGAAAACCAGTCAGTATCTGGTGTGACCACCATTTGCCTCACGCAGTGCAACACATCTCCTTCACATAGAGTTGATCAGGTTGTTGACTGTGGCCTGTGGAATGTTGGTCCACTCCTCTTCAATGGCTATGTGAAGTTGCTGGATATTGGCAGGAACTGGAACACGCTGTCGTATACGCCGATCCAGAGCATCCCAAACGTGCTCAATGGGTGACATGTCCAGTGAGTATTCTGGCCATGCAAGAACTGGGATGTTTTCAGCTTCCAATATAATTATTTATCAATTCTAGGAAGATTACTTTCCTGGCCAAGGAACAATAGCCTACCTAATTATACAATGCTAGCAGTAGTTTAGCATGTAGCAAGGAGCAACGTTCAGTGACTTTGAATTGTGAGCGGAACACAGAGACAATCAATTGTGAATATAAGGGATTTAATAAATGAAACTATAACTAACATACAAACAAACTAAGCAAAACATATATATGCTGTATATAGAATGAAGGAAAGTAAGGAAAAGAGAGAGAAGAGCAAAGAATGGCAGTATTTCACATCAATTAACCACAACCTGAATGAGAATCATCAGAGTCACAATTCACCTTAAAAGGGGTTCAAACTTAAACACGCATCTAATCAGTTGTAAATGGTTACTTGCATTGGTTTGTTGCTGAATAAAAGTCTTGATGCGGTAGACGAGGTTCTCGATGATTTCTTTAGGAGGGAGTTGAAGAAGTCCGCAGCAAGTCCACAAAGTTACTTGAAGGTAAACACTGCCAGAAGGTTAAACTCAAGAGGAGTTTTGGAGTGTGTTTGTCTCAAGAAGAAGAGTTTTGAGCGATGATTAGTCTGCGTTCTGAACTTTTAATAGTTCATTGCCGCACCCCTTTGGTGGGTGGAGTGGCCAATCAGAGGCATGCATTTTGAGCGGGAGAGACATCCTTTGTCTCCGTTTATGGCCCATTCGCATTTTATTGCTGATCTGGACCGCTAGTGCAGCTTTTAATTCAAAACATAGTAAGAATTGTTCGATGCATTTCACGATCACATAGTGTACATTATTGTGTGAGAAATAAAGAGAAGATCATTTTGATACCAAGAAGGTAACCTCCAGACGATATTAAAGCAGAGATACACTCATACACTTGAATATAGGCATTTAACGTCTAACTAATACAAGTAAAGGGTTTTAACTAAGTTAATATAATAGGGGAATATACATACAACACATGCATATAGCAGATACATTTATAACTGCTTACTATGGCCTAAATAGAGAAAATGTCTTTAGGTGTGTGTGTGACGTGTATTGGAAATTGTGGAGACAGACAACTGGTCTAGTGCCTGGCACGGGGGGTCATCCCCCCTTCTGTGGAATGTGTTTGAAGCTTGATAAAGACACCTAGAGTCGATCTGTTTATCATCCTTTTGATAGTGATAAAGACCATCTGCAATTTAGTACCCATATAAATGTAAACGCTGAGGCCAGGTCAGTAATTTATATGCAAATGTAAAAAGGCTAAAAGGTTTTTTTTTTAAAACAAAGTGTAATCAGCCATCACTGATCCTAAACAGACGTTACACAACAATGGGCCTCAGGATCTCGTCACGGTATCTCTGTGCATTCAAAATGCTATCAATAGAATGCACCTGTGTTCGTTGTCCATAACATACGCCTGCCCATACCATAACCCCACCGCAACCATGGGCCACTTGATCCACAACGTTGACATCAGCAAACCGCTCACCCACACAACGCCATACACCGATGGACCCCGATGAGGATGACGAGCATGCAGATGAGCTTCCCTGAGACGGTTTCTGACAGTTTGTGCAGAAATTCTTTGGTTATGCAAACCGATTGTTGCAGCAGCTGTCCGGGTGGCTGGTCTCAGACGATCTTGGAGGTGAAGATGCTGGATGTGGAGGTCCTGGGCTGGTGTGGTTACATCTCAACAGTCGGGAGATGGGAGAAAGTT
Organism: Onychostoma macrolepis; assembly: GCF_012432095.1. NCBI lineage: Eukaryota > Metazoa > Chordata > Actinopteri > Cypriniformes > Cyprinidae > Onychostoma > Onychostoma macrolepis. Next base: position 10,076,011 of record NC_081163.1, read on the forward strand.
GTAGAAAGTCAACCATCACTGCAGCCCTCCACCAGTCGGGGCTTTATGGCAGAGTGGCCCGACGGAAGCCTCTCCTCAGTGCAAGACACATGAAAGCCTGCATGGAGTTTGCTAAAAAACACCTGAAGGACTCCAAGATGGTGAGAAATAAGATTCTCTGGTCTGATGAGACCAAGATAGAACTTTTTGGCCTTAATTCTAAACGGTATGTGTGGAGAAAACCAGGCACTGCTCATCACCTGTCCAATACAGTCCCAACAGTGCAGCATGGTGGTGGCAGCATCATGCTGTGGGGGTGTTTTTCAGCTGCAGGGACAGGACGACTGGTTGCAATCGAGGGAAAGATGAATGCGGCCAAGTACAGGGATATCCTGGACGAAAACCTTCTCCAGAGTGCTCAGGACCTCAGACTGGGTCGAAAGGTTTACCTTCCAACAAGACAATGACCCTAAGCACACAGCTAAAATAACGAAGGAGTGGCTTCACAACAACTCCGTGACTGTTGTTGAATGGCCCAGCCAGAGCCCTGACGTAAACCCAATTGAGCATCTCTGGAGAGACCTAAAAATGGCTGTCCACCAACGTTTACCATCCAACCTGACAGAACTGGAGAGGATCTGCCAGGAGTAATGGCAGAGGATCCCCAAATCCAGGTGTGAAAAACTTGTTGCATCTTTCCCAAAAAGACTCATGGCTGTATTAGATCAAAATGGTGCTTCTACTAAATACTGAGCAAAGGGTCTGAATACTTGGGACCATGTGATATTTCAGTTTTTCTTTTTTAATAAATCTGCAAAAATGTCAACAATTCTGTGTTTTTCTGTCAATATGGGGTGCTGTGTGTACATTAATGAGGAAAAAAATGAACTTAAATGATTTTAGCAAATGGCTGCAATATAACAAAGAGTGAAAAATTTAAGGGGGTCTGAATACTTTCCGTACCCACTGTATACACTTAATATATACTTTAACCCAAGCTTATTTGTTGCAGGCTTAGTCATTACATTTTAAATAAGAAAGTTCTGACAATTTCTTTCACTGCATTTTTTCCCCAACTTTTAATATAGCTGCTAATATTATGTATAATAATATATATTTTTCTATTTTATAATTATCAGATAATTTAACATATTTATAGTATTGTTTTCATTATTCTTTATTTCTTATATCATGTAAGACAATCAGATTTGTTTTCTTGGTTTCAAAGGGGGGCATCACCCTCCAGAAATTAAGATCCACTGCATTAAATAATTGTTCTGACAAGTAGTTTGTTATCATAACTATGGACTGTGTATGGTGTATGGTTCCTATATACCAGCTGTTTTGTAACAGCTTCATTTCTCTCTAATGCAATCAGATTTTTTGAGCTATTGGGATATTACATACAGTATGCATGCAAGCCAAAATCAATTCATCAAGACGAGTATAATCTGGGAACACTTACAACTCACCACTTATATCATTAGAAAGATATTATGTTGACAAGGCTGTAGTATCATTTTCCTCATTATGTTATTTTCACTGGCATCTAAACTTCAAACACTGGATGTACAAATATACAGCTCCTTTTCATGCTTTTAAGACAGGCTTAAAGGAAATAGTCTGAACTTTGAAAGTTGTTTTTGTGAGTTTTTGTTATGGCAAGCAGAACAGAACAAAGCATAGCGTAACATGGCATAGCTCAGCACTATACGTATAGTGACTCCAGAGTCCTGGCTGTAATGGATTAGCTATAAATAGGAATGACAGGTTAATGTTAATTCCATGATTTACAAAGCAGGTGCCAGTGATATATTGAAGGATGTGATCAGGGTCCTGCCTCTCCTGCCTGATTCTTTTTCTGTCAGCGTCCAGCTCGGTTTCGGTGTGGCCCGGTTGTCCTTCTGCTGTCTAAGTTCCCTATTGGTATTCTGTCACTCTGAGCACTGCTGAATGGCTAGTGAAGTGTGACGGACAGAAGCCAGGCTCTCACACACAAGGGCACACTTTCACACACACATATATACTCACACTGCTACAAACAAACGCACCCACTTCCAGTTTCCTCTTCTTTTTTTTTTTGGTCTCTTCATGCTCGTCACTAAAAAGCTCTTACTGTAGTAAACTTATGACATAAAATCAATATTGATTAACACGGCATTGCTTCTCTGCGTAATACATGCTCTTGGCAATTGTGCATGTTTGTGTGTGTGTGTGTGTGTGTGTGTGTGTGTGTGTGCCTGTTTTTCTATTCAGGTGGGGACTTAAACCTGAATACACACAGACTCATGGGGACTCGTGTCACGGTGGGGACCTAAATTGAGGTTCCCACGGGTAAACAAGCTAATAAATCACACAGAATGAAGTTTTTTGAAAATCTAAAAATGCCTGTAGTTTCCTGTAAGGGGTAGGTTTAGGTGTAGGGCAATATAATATACGGTCTGTACAGTAGAAAAAGCATTACGCCTATGGAGAGTCCCCACAAGGATAGCAAACCAGATGTGTGTGTGTGTGTGTGTGTGTGTGTGCCTTTTGTATTCGTGTTTAGAAAATGAGGAGAATTTAGAAAGAAATCACCAATTTTCTACATGCAGAACTTGGAAACAGACCATTGATTTTTACTGAAGTATTTACTAAATCCTGCCGTAAGCTGCACAATTAAAGCACAGAATTATAAATAATAGTACAGAATTATAAAGGCTTAAAGATGATGTAAGACATTTCAGTTATTTTGCTAACTTCCTCTAGAATTAAACCACCCCTGTTACAATTTTGAGCATTTATTTAGAGGCACAGAGTATTGGAAAACAAGGCACGATTGACATGACTGAAATGGCAATGCAAGGATGATGGCAAGTGGATTTTGAATGAAACATTCAAAGAAAAATGTACATACTGTATACTACCATTCATTTTTCTCTATATATAAATTAATACTTCTATTCAGTAAGAACATACTAAATTGATCAAAAGTGAAAGTAGAGACTTGTTTGTTACAAAACATTTTTATTTTAAATAAATTTGGTTCTTTTGAACTTTCTGTTCAAATATTCACACATCATATATTCCTAAAAATATCATGGTTTCCACAAAAATATTAAGCAGCACAAATGTTTTCAACACTGATAAGAAATCTTTAGCATTCATTTCTGAAGGATCATGTGACAAGGACGACTGGAGTAATGGAATAAACTGCATTTTAAAATATACTCAAATATAAAACAGTAATTTTTAATTATACTAATATTTCACAATATTACTGCATTACATAATAAATAAATAAATGCAGTTTGGTGAGCATGAAAAACTTCTTTGAAAAACAAGATCTTTCTGACCTCAAACTTTTGAACAGTAGTGATTATATATTTTTAAATTGAAATAATGTCTAAAATGATGAGGCAGAGATTACACATTCACATTGTGTTACACCAAACTGAATTATGTAATCATCTTTTGAGTCAAGACGATTAACTTTTTTCCTCAAAGGAGAAAAGGATTTATTTTGAAAATATACAAGCTGTTCTTTTTCATGCACTGAAAATGATTATCCATTTTTTTTCCCAGTTTGCTTGATTTAAAAATAAAATAATAATAATATTAAGTTTAGGTAAGGTTGGAATCATTTGTATATAGATTTTATGCAAGTATAAAATAAAAAATAAGTGTATCATGACATCCTTAATTTTCTGCCTTGTAACCATTAGTCACCTTTAAACAACCCTGATTTTGACTGGTTTCATATCATTAACACCACAACATTGCTATTTAATGCAGCACAGCTTGCAGAGACAGAGACACATGCTGTAAGACTTGCTGAATAGTTTTTTAATAGATAGCATTCTTATGTCTCTACCCTTAATTTCTCTCTTGTGTATTATCTCTATGTACTGTTCTTCATTTCTTTGTTGCTGTGCTCTTCTCTCTCTCTCTCTCTCTCTCTCTCTCTCTCTTACCACCTGTCATTGTTTGATACACCCTGTCCTCCTCCTCTCTGTGATTGCACTGGTAGTCTTCAGTGGCATGTTTACACAAACTACTTAAACAGGCCACTCTTTTGTCAGCCATGTTGTGCTGCTCAGCTTTTAATTAGCCCTTTGTCTGTGCAGCATGCCGCTCTTTATTATTTTTCCTGTGCTTGCGCTGTGTTCTTTCCAAACACTGGCTTGAAAATTGGTCACAGAGGGAGTGTATCGCCTGCCTTCTGCAGCCTGTGTGTGTGTGTGTGTGTGTGTGTGAGTGAGAGTGAGAGAGAGAGAGATTCTTTAACCTCTATTAATGCACAGTCCAGGTGCTGGATAATAACATACTTGACAGAGGAAAAAGAGACATCATTTCTAATAAGCATTTCTTATTCCTCTATTCAGCAACTAGTTGTACAGAACAAGGGGGACCGATTTTTAAAGTCTCAAATCGAGACACACAGACAAGGAAGATGTCCCCACTGGAGCTGTCTTTACAGCTATTGCACAATTTTTAATAAACATTTTTCTTCATGGTTATATACTGTGCATTTAGAAGTAGTTAATATATATGATGAAAGAGTTATTTTGTCATCTATACTGCCAGTTAAAAGTTTGGATTAACTATGTGTCACATGATCCTCCAAAAAATCATTCTGATATGCTGATTTGGTGCTCCAGGATCATTTCGTTTTTTGTAGGAAAGATGAAAACACTTGTGCTGCTTAATATTTTTGAAGAAACCATCAAATGTTAGGGGTAAGTAAGATTTAAAAAAAAAAAAAGGAAATTAATACTTTCATTCACCATAAATGATGCATTAAATTGGTCTAAAAGTAACAGACACTTAAAATGTTGGAAAAGATTCATAATGTTACAAAAGTTTTCTATTTCAAATAAATGATGTTATTTTGAACATTCAAAGAATAAAATATTAATCATTTATTGCTATTATGATAGCAATTATGCACCAAATTAGCCTATTGGAATGATATCTGAAGGATCACGTGACACTGAAGACTAGAGTAATGACTGCTGAAAATTCAGCTTTGCCATCACAGGAATAAATTACTTAGTAAATAAATAAATATATTTAACAGCTATATTCATAAAACAGCTGTTTTAACTTGTAATAATATTTCACAGTCTTACTTTTTTTTTACTTTAATTTTGATCAAATAAATCCAGTATTGGTGAGCATAAGATACTTCTTTAAAATAATAATAGTAATAATAAGTGCTGAAGTTTTCAAACTTAATAAAAGAAGGTTTTAAATGATTTTGAAGAAGGTTTTAACTGCTTTTGCACATACGATGAAAGTCAGTGGGGTCCAAAACATACTGAACCCTATTGACTTTCATTATATTGAGAACACTGAGACTTTTTTCAAACAGTTTTGGAACAACATGAGGGTAGATAAATCATGACAGAACTTTCATTTTTGGCTGAACTATTCCTTTAAATCTGATGCAGTTGGAATGTTGAGTTTTTGATGGTCAACATGGTCAATACAATCTTTTTTGGCATGACTGCATTTTTAGACAAGGATTTGAATTGCCTGAAACTTCATCTGCAAGGTCAAAGCCCCAATTTCTTCCTTAAAAAAAAAAAAAAAAAACAGCTGGCAATTTAAAGGAGTCACTAGTATGATTGAAGTTATAATCGATAGACAGATCTCCCCTCCAATTTTGTTGATTTTCATAATTTTTTCAAGCGACTATGGTCTGCTGACAGGTCTGGAATTAATGGAATGGTTCTGTGGCGGTAAAACTGTTCAGAAAGGACATTTAGAATACTGATGATGACACCTGCAAGACTACGCCTATCACACGGCTCCACGCACTGCGCTACTGAAATAGCAGGGACAGATAATTTGGCTCGGATGATGAAGAGATGGCTGAGTGTAATCCCAGTCGGATGTGGTTACAGGTATAAGAGAGGATAAAGAGTGTGCATGAAGGTGAAGAGACAGGAGGACTGAATCATTTTCACTGCGGTGGGTCTTCACAGGTCACCTTCCTCACTCTTTACTCCGAGATCATTCACGAGCACACATTATCCACAGAGACAGGAAACACGCAGACGGCTCGAATTCAGAGAAGTTCACATCACTGCAAAATGACAAACACTTAATAAGTGACAAACACAATTTAAATCCGTCTCTTAGGGAATGGAGGACATCATTCAAAAGGTCAAAAGCGAGTTGGGAAGGAAGTTAATATAATCACAGCAGTTTATGGGGAAAGCAGTATGGGCGTAGATATAGTAATCCAATAATGATGAAACGGGAGGATTTTTCATTCCTTTAAGGCTCTCGTTGAAACGTGATTACTGAACATGGAGACAAATCCTTTCTAAGATTCCTTGGGTGAGTGCGGGAATGAGCTTCCCATTTTGAGGGTCTTCAGCAGGGGCCCATTGGGGGGTCTATCATGGCACTGCAGGGGAACAGTTAATCTATTTGATCTTAACTTCTGGGGGGGGTGAAAATATGCATTACAAAAATAAAATATTAAATTCAACTGAAGCTAAAGTAGAGCTGAATTTAAGCCAAGTATAAATTTTCATTGTCCCTCCTACATTAAAATGTATTAGGTCAAATTAAAATGTAATATAGGAGTAGGACTGGGTATTAATACTTATTTCCCAATTCAATGTTAATTTTTCATGCCCGTTTTGCATATTATATGAAAGAAAGAAAGAATTAGTTATTGCAGCAAATTATATTAGGAAATCCACCTTGATGATTTGTAACATTAGTTAAGATTGTGTTTAAAAATCTTGCTGGGAATTAACTTCGAAATTACGAAAATATTATATATATTTAAAAAATTAACAGCAGGCCCAAACCTATGCAATTCAATTGCTATTTTAGAGGAAAGTCAGTATTAGAGGTAGGTATTTTCTGCAGGTTGCTTCATCACGCAAGTAGTAACAAAAGACTGTTTTTATAGAATCATTCAGTCAACCAACTTGTTAAACACATTGAATCATTCAGGATCAAAACAATGACTTTCTTATTAAGTGAACTGTAAAATAATTCACTCAAATGTTTAAATTTGTTTAAACACACCGATTCATTCAGGAATGAATCAAGTAACTGTTGCGATGTGTGAAGTACTGGGTCATTTTCTCAATTCATTTAAATACACTGATTCATTCATGAATGATACATCAATGCAATGTGTTTCTCAAAGATGCAAAGTGGTTTCTGCTGGGGCTTTGTTGGTGGTAGACCAAAACTAGACACATGGCAATATTGTGTACAAAATGTAAGTTGCTCGCTATGAACTTCTTATTTATTAAACTCTTTTTTTTAAGCAACATCGCAATATTTCACCAGTATTTAAAACAAAAGTCTTGCTCATGTGATATTGTTTAAATAGACTGTTAGTATCCCATCACTTGATGATCACTTGATATTGACGGCTCTAACACAGGGGAGTTTTTCTTTGAGTTGATTCAGTGAACAATTCACTCAAACTTATTCAAAGTATAGAACTCCTGAGTTCATGAAACTTTTTGAATGATTCATTAAGAGTCATCAGACTTTACTAGTTGACTTTTATGCCATAAAATAACCGGTTCATAAGAGGCATTTGACTGATCACCCTTTGTTACTGTGTGTAGTCCACAAGGACTATACTTAAAAGAAAGACAGGTTTTCTTGCCATTATTTTGCAATACATGCTTTTTATCTCACAATGCAAACTTACAATTCTTAAAATATGCCATATTTTGTTCATTAAGCACTGGTGTCACAAAAAACACTGATGCAAGCATCATAACAACATTAAATGCATTATTATGGCACTAAATTTATGTTGTAGTATATTAGTTTATGAATAATTATATTATATAAGCCAACAATGCAATTATACAAACAAAAGGTTGAAGACACCTGCTCTATACTGATACTTCTGTCAGCTTAAGGTAAATGGTCACCCATGTTGAACAGATGTTGAACACTTTGTGAACTAGCTGTCTCTTTGAAAACCTCTGCTAGCCCTTATAAACTCATCAAGACGTAGAATCCCCAAACTGAACATTATATTTAAAATGGGGTTGCCTTCAGCTCTTTCATAAAGTCACTTATTCTCTCTTCAGGGCTCTTCACATGCATGCGAAAATCTCTGTTGCTCTATCAGCACGTCCGCTGCATTAATGGACTGTGTGAGCCATTGATTTCTAATTACACTAAAGTCCACTCTGGGGATAAATATTGTGTGGCGCGGCCATCTTGTGGCTTATTGTAATCAGAGTGAGTATTGATTGGCTGTCCAGGCTGCAGAAGTAATCTGTTTTAAATACACTGGGACTGGAGTGAATGGGCCAAACCGGCCTGTGCTCTGACTGTGGAATGGGTTTGGATTTCGTCTTGCGAGAGACGTGAAACAACTGACGGAACCGCAGTGCAATGCTTACTCACACTGAGCTAGAGAAACTCAGTACAGCTTGTGTTTTTAAATACATGAGAATATGATATTCATCTTATGAGGATTTTGTTTGAGAGCATTCGGCTCTTTTTCAAAACCTACATAAGCAGCATGAAATAGAACCTCATTAGTGATGATTTGGAATGCTTTACATAGATTAAGAATGGACTTTAACAGAGTTTGGTGTCAGCATGTTGCTAAACTAACATTTAATACATAAAAAATATTGAAAATATTGAATACATATTCAATACATATAGTGTATGGGGGGGTTCAGGGTTCACTCACATCCAGGAGTCAATGTCAATTAAAATGATTTTAATATCCACTAAAATTGCTACCACCAAATTGTTTTTGATAAAATATATTCTATAGGATTCTATAGGACCTTTGTTTTTGTGGCTCTGATATGAACATAAATAAGAAATTCTGGGGGCCATGTTCATATTTTCTGAGTAGGCAGTGCTTTTGTCCCCAGACTGTAATGTATGGCTCTTGAGAGCACTCCAGCTCTATCTGTCTCCAAGTTTTGAGAGGCTTCACTGCTAAAACTCTCTGTCCATGCCATGGCCTAAAAGACAAAAAGTGCTTCCCTCTTCCCTCTGTCTCCTGTAACCTTCTGTAACCTTCCTTACTCATTGCAGAAATAAAGCAGCTAAAGAGAAGGAAAGCCTTTGATAGAGGCATGTTATGCTATGCTTTTGTTATTTTCCCCCACTAACATTATAATCATAACTTGTATTGCTTAAGTGATTTGAAATTTTAAAGATGATCAGATATGCTTTATGTACAAATAAGACTCTTGAAAAGCCATGCCAGTATGATATAATCACTTTTTTTGTGGCACAAGCAAGCACTTTCTCAGTCTGCAGGTACAGCTGTGCAGAAGTCAAGATTATTTACCCTGAAATGTACATTTCCCTCCTCTCTACCTCAGCTCTGCAAACGCAAAGATAATTGCATTTTGATAGACGATTAATGTTAATGTATGCTCATTAATCTTTGAAAAGCTCTTAAGACCACGTCTTTGGTGAGACGTACTGCAGTGCGTGCAGAAGGAAGGAGGAAGGCAACAGAATGGCTGCCAGTCATGGTCATTTGTTCTTGATTGTCACTTCCTTTGTGTTTGTTCATGTTTGCTTCAGAGGCCTGTCATTTTGTGAATGTGTCTGGTTTGTGTATGTGCACAAGTATGTTTTAAGTCTTGTCAGATTATACAGTACATCAAAGAAACAGTGAACAGACTGGAAACAGTCCATAAGTGTTTTCAAATAGACAAATACATTTTCACCACTTACACAAAAGTTTGGGGTCTGTAAGATTCATATATATATATATATATATATATATTTGTAAAAATTGTATTATTATGCAAGTGTATTTCTACATACATTTTTTAATTGTAATTTATTCCTGTGATGACAAATCTGAATTTTCAGCAGCCTTTACTCCAGTCTTTAGTGTCAAATGATCTTTCAGAAATCTAGTGCTGTCAAACAATTAATCGCGATTAATCACATACAAAATAAAAAATGTGTTTACATAATGTATTTATGTGTGCTGTGTATATATATTATGTATATATAAATACACACACATACAGTTTATATTTTGAAAATATTTACATGTATATACATTTATATATTTATATTCTTATATTTTATATTATATAAAAATATATTTAATATATATAAACAACATATTTTCTTTAATATTTACATGCATGTGTTTGTATTTATATACATAATAAATACACACAGTATACACACATATTATGTAAACAAAAACTTTTATTTTGGATGTGATTAATCGCGATTAATCATTTGATAGCTCTACAGAAATCATTCTTATATGTTGATTTGGTGCTCAAGAAACATTTATTATTATCAGTGAAAACAGTTGTGTTCTTTAATATTTTTGTATGAACTATAAAACATGCATCACAGTTCAAAAGAACAGGATTTAATTGAAATAGAAGTCTTTTGTTAAAAGCAATAATTTATTTTTTAAAATCTTACAGCCCCCAAACTTTTGAACAGCAGTGTATGTCTAGATGTGATACAGTCCTGTGAAATGTGGTTATGGGTGAGTATGGAGAGGAGGAAGTGATTTTTTTTTTTTTTTTTTCTTCAGCAGGCACAGAAGGTGTAATCCCCACACCATTACCTCGGATTACACTTGCTTGCTGGGAAAAGATTGCAAATGCATGGCATAAAGAGATTTGTTCCCTCCTTCTTCACAGTTCTGCAGATATTTGTATATTTCAAAGCAGGCAGATTAGCATTTCTTGTAGGAGCACCACTGGACTAGACACGACCCCTGAGGGACATTAAGGGCTTATTGTTTAATTCATTATCTTCTACAAATCCTGTTCACGCTACCCTCATGTGGCCTTACTACTAAACTAACTAGAACCACAGTCACTTTTTACTGTGGGAGGCACATCGGGTTGGTTTGTGTTGGATGAAGATTTGAATGCAAAGGCTGACAATATTTTTCTTTCAGTATTAAATGAATTATGTATATTTATAATGGATATAATATGATAATATAATGCCATACTGGATTTATTTCCTACTGTTTTAATCACAGTGCATTCTGGGAGTCCCTTCGCTACAAAGGTCATAATGAGGTATCTTAAGGGGCAGCGTAATTAAGATGCCAAGAAAATGATTCCTTTGAAACCTGCCTCTATAGGCAGCTTAGTTGGTTTTGATAAAGATTACTTGTTTCATAACATAAGAACTGTCTGAGCAACATATTAGTCTTTTTTTACTCTTGTTAGTAAAGCATTGTCCTCTTTCCCAACCCAGACCCATTTGAATACGGTAGAAATACACCCCTTTCTTCATTTCCAGCCGGTTCACTCATATTCTTGGTCATCTTAAATTGGGGGATTTCTCTTTCAGAGCTGCGCCTGCCATCATGTTAATAAACATGCTCTCAGATCTGACTGTGCTGCAAGTCATGAGTCTAGACTGTTGACATGCTGCAAAGCGAGCCACTTTCCTCATTCATTATACGTTTTATGTGTCACTGGTTTGTTCCCAATTAGAATTGAGCTCTCACTCAGGTTTGACATATACCCATTTGATTAGCATAGATAAGCTCTTCCGGGGAAATTAGAAGAATATCCAGCAGATTTGGCTATTTTTATAAAGAAAAGTACTCCTTTTATGTGTTGTTTTCCACTTCAAATAAAAGCAGAAAATCTGATTTTTATCTCCAGTCATTTGAATTTAAAAAGTTCATTGAAGACTACAGTGGATACAAGCAATTCAGCAACAAGGTGATAAGAAACGCCTGTGGAATCACAAATCTAAATGAGTGTTTTGCATAATTTGTAGTCTGATAATAAAGCTATTTAGCATATTAATAAGTAAATAGTAAGATAAAAAACTGAATGTCATAAAATTAGTTTGTTCAGTTGAAATACAGAAGAACTCTGTAACTTCTAGTTTTATATTAACAGCATAATTGTTCATCTTCTGATATAACCATCAGTTAGGTTCAGTGTTGTTATTGTTAACTAACCCCAGAAGTATGATTGTAATAAATTGAAATAATTGTAATTAAAATAAATGATAATAATAATAATAATTCATTTTTATTATTAGAATAAAATATAATATGTATATAATGTGTGTGTGTGGTTGTGTGTGTGTGTGTGTGTGCACGTGACCCTGGACAACAAAACCAGTTTTAAGTGTCAATTTTTTTAAATTGAGATTTATACATCATCTGAAAGCTGAATAAATAAGCTTTCCATTGATGTATGGTTTGTTAGGATAGGATACAACTATTTGAATCTGGAATCTGAGGGTGCAAAAAAATCTAAATATTGAGAAAATTGCCTTTAAAGTTGTCCAAATGTAGTTCTTAGCCATGCATATTACTAATCAAAAAATTTTGATACACTTACGGTAAGAAATTTACAAAATATCTTCATGGAACATGATCTTTACTTAATATCCTAATGATTTTTGGCATAAAAGAAAAATTGATCATTTTGACCCATACAATGTATTTTTGGCTATTGCTACAAATATACCCCAGCGACTTAAGACTGGTTTTGTGGTCCAGGGTCATATATATATATATATATATATATATATATATACATACCAGTAATCTGTAAAATAAAGAACTGCACATGAACAATACATAAACAATATTTTTCAATCATATTTAAATCATCTTGCAAAAAAAGTTCAGGGTTTTTGCTTTATCAAGTGCAAAAAACACAGAAATAGCCAAATCTGTTGATATCTCTTCAGTTCCCTATAAAAATGAATGCACTACAAGGATTTCCCCCAGTATATGATGCATTGCCGACTATGTCTAGCTACAGAAACATGGTGCTTTACAGGTGATGTAATACACTTTCCTCCTATGAATAAATTCTCACAGCTATTTGATATTAAAAGCGCTTGTAACCAGACTCTTTCTGTGATGACAGACGGAGTCTTCTCATCTCAGAGAGCACCTGTGATGGGCTACACTGGACCTCTCAAATTGTATTTCCCCACTTTTACAAGCTTGCTCACTATTTCGCTTTCTTAGTAAAAACCATTTTACCACAAGCTGTCCTTACCTCTCCACCAATCACATTAAGATTTAAATTTCATCCAGCCACCGGCTCAAGGGCACTTGAAAGCCCTGTTGGAGGAAAAGTAGAGAGGCTGTTTTCTTGCGAACGGATCGCGGCCCTGCGAAAGGCCTCCATGCTGCGGGTTGGACTTAAATCGATTACATGCATTGTTCGCTCCTCCAGAAAATTGATGTCTGGAGTTTTCATTGTTTTGTGAAACACAGCCACGCCTGAGAAGAGATTCATCGCTTATCAATGTGAACAATCTCCATTAATAATACTGTGACTTTTTTTCCACAGTAATCCCTCCACAAAGTGTCTTTGAAAGTGATGGTAGAACAAACAAACTTTGATTTACTGCTAATGCCTTCTTCCTCACCATTTAATTTTAAGACTACAAACTCTTCCTCATAATGAATCTTCATTTCTTCATGCTAACACATGCAGGAATACATGAAGAATTAGCTTATGAGCGATAGTGATGGTACATTAATTTAAATGTATTTTGCAGTAATGTCTTGAAGTTTTGCAGTAGACCTTATTTAAGCACATTAAGTAAATAATAAATAAGATATAATGAATATCAAAATTAGTTTATTCAACTGAAATATTTAATGTTTGCAGCATAATTGTTCAAAATTGTAAATGTAAAATTGTTTCTATTAAAAAATTGATTATATATCACTAAAATAAAAAGAAAATGATTGAAATAACGGCAATAAAGACAAAATAAAATAAAAATACATATTAGATGAAAAACGTAAACTTAGAATTAGAAATGTTGCTTTGGCAATTAACTGAAATAAATAAGTTGAAGTATTAAAATTACTTAAACTAAAACTTAAATATCTATATATAAATATAAGCACAAATAATAATAATAATAATAAATAAAACTAAAAATTAAAAAGAAAACTGAAAATATAAAAATAAAAGCCAATTCAAAATATCAAAAATACTATAATAGTATATAACTAATACTAAAATACAGTAACACCAATTAGTTTTGGCATATATACTCAAGATACAACTGGCAACGGCAGTACTGAGCAGGGGAAAAACTATCCCAAAAAAAACAGACAGAAGTTACATTGTGTAATATACATTTTCTTAACCAATAATCTGCGAAATGAAGTAGTATATGTAACCAATATTATTCAAATGATTTTTGCTTTTAGTGAATTTGATTAGCTTGTGAGATGGTATCATCACGCTTATTATTAGCGTTGATGATGATTTTGATTGTCACACAATCAAATAGTTAAATTACTGTTACTGTAATTGATGATGATTTTAAAAAGTGTGTGTGTGTGTGTGTTGATGCAGGGTATGATGTACTTAGAGGACAGGAGACTTGTGCACAGGGATCTGGCTGCTCGGAACGTCCTAGTGAAGTCACCCAACCATATAAAGATCACTGACTTCGGTCTGGCTCGCCTTCTGGATGCAGATGAGAAGGAATACAACGCAGATGGGGGCAAGGTCAGTGTCACATGACCCCAACAAGACAAAGGGCACGCACTGACCTGTTTGAATAACATCAGTTTATATGCGCTCTTTGTGTTGGAACAACAATGCTTTGAGTAATCAAGAAATTTGCTGCACTTAACATTCGTCCCTGGGTTTTAGAACACAGCCTCTAATGACAGGCTAATTAACAATAGTTGCTAAGGCCAAATGTACAC